>NC_138822.1:5377001-5983774 GCF_965178545.1 Coloeus monedula | reverse complement strand
CTTTCCTTTCCTTCCCTTTCCTTCCCTTTCCTTTCCTTCCCTTTCCTTTCCCTTTCCTTTCCCTTTCCTTTCCTTTCCTTTCCTTTCCTTTCCTTTCCCTTTCCTTTCCCTTTCCTTTCCCTTCCCGCACCTTCCCGCACCTTCCCGCACCTTCCCGCACCTTCCCTTCCCGCACCTTCCCGCACCTTCCCGCACCTTCCCTTCCCGCACCTTCCCTTCCCGCACCTTCCCTTCCCTTTCCTTCCCTTTCCTTTCCTTCCCTTCCCGCACCTTCCCTTCCCGCACCTTCCCTTCCCGCACCTTCCCGCACCTTCCCGCACCTTCCCTTCCCTTTCCTTTCCTTCCCTTTCCTTCCCTTTCCTTTCCTTCCCTTTCCTTTCCCTTTCCTTTCCCTTTCCTTTCCTTTCCTTTCCCTTTCCTTTCCCTTTCCTTTCCCTTTCCTTTCCCTTCCCGCACCTTCCCGCACCTTCCCGCACCTTCCCGCACCTTCCCTTCCCGCACCTTCCCGCACCTTCCCGCACCTTCCCTTCCCGCACCTTCCCTTCCCTTCCCTTCCCTTCCCTTCCCTTCCCTTCCCTTCCCTTCCCTTCCCTTCCCTTCCCTTCCCTTCCCTTCCCGCACCTTCCCTTCCCTTCCCTTCCCTTCCCTTCCCTTCCCTTCCCTTCCCTTCCCTTCCCTTCCCTTCCCTTCCCTTCCCTTCCCTTCCCTTCCCTTCCCTTCCCTTCCCTTCCCTTCCCTTCCCTTCCCTTCCCTTCCCTTCCCTTCCCTTCCCTTCCCTTCCCTTCCCTTCCCGCACCTTCCCTTCCCGCACCTTCCCGCACCTTCCCGCACCTTCCCTTCCCTTCCCGCACCTTCCCTTCCCTTCCCTTCCCTTCCTTCCCTTTCCTTCCCTTTCCTTCCCTTTCCTTCCCTTTCCTTCCCTTTCCTTCCCTTTCCTTCCCCTTCCCCTTCCCCTTCCCCTTCCCCTTCCCCTTCCCCTTCCCCTTCCCCTTCCCCTTTCCCTTTCCTTTCCCCAAGTGATTGTAAAATAATGTGCAGACCATCATACTTTTTCATCCTCTCCTCACTTACAGGCCATGCCACCCCTTCAGAGATACCTTGGCCATCAAAAAAAAAAAGGTAAAATCAGGAAATCTAGGTGACAAAGAAGCATATATATTTGTCCGAAACCTAACACAATCAATTTCAGTGAACAATTAGGATGTTGGAAGATGTCAGGATGGCAACAGAGGTAAAGTGAGGAATTAATTACCAACAGTGGGAAAAAATATGCATGGGCTATGTACGATACACCCAGAACAATGGTTTGGACCTATAGAACCAGGGAGTAAATTTGCTTTCACTTGGAATTAGGATAGTTTAAATCTTAGGATCATTTTTTCAGATGCAGCCATGCTATCACTCGGGAGCAAGTGCAAAAAAGGGTTTTGTTGTAGTCCACACAATTCATGGTGGCCTGTTAATGAGGTAATATCTGATCTGGTTCAGCTTTGTCTCTCAAGTGCATCCAGACTATGCTCCTTCATATGTTCAAATTTGAAAAATAATGAAAACAGTCCTGAAATAGATTGGGAAATGTTTGAAGATAGAACTAATGCTTCAACAGCTTTTGTAGCAGTTTTTGCACAGTAAAAAGAAAGTAACAGCTGGAAATAATTTTTTTTTCTTTCTGTTTTACATGTGAATATTGACTGAATTTATTTTTCTAGTCCTTTCTGTACTCCTCTCTGCTGATACAATGTACCACTGTGCTCTCAGTGGGCAATGTTCACATCATGTTTGGGTGGCCAGAGAAACTAACACACCTTGCTCGTTAGCTGTTCGAAATGATGGAGAAATGTGATTAAATTCTGTGTTGGAAGGAATTCTGAGCTTCCACACAGACTTTCCATTTAAAATAGCATTAAAGGAAAATTGGTAAACTTACACTACACTCTTGAAAGCTCTTGTTAAAAAATGTAGACAATTTTTTTTCTACTTTTCACACAGGCTGGCTCCACTGACATTTATATTGATATGCATGTATTCAATTTTGTCTCCTATTGTAGTTATTCCTGATGAGAAGCCAAAAAAGCCTGGGTTGTTTTCTGCCTGTTGTGCATAATTTTCTGTGGTGATGAATACCTGAGATTCAAGGTCTAATTCAGACATTGCTGTGGTTAAATTTCTGTCCAGTATTTAAAGATTTTTGAACAGAAGATTTACTTCAAATGCTTCAATTAGTCTTTATAAATATTTTATCGGCTAAATAGTTTCTGAAGATCAGTTAGATTAAACAACACTTAAAGAGGAGACAGATACATTAAAAAAAAAGAGGAACAGTATGAAGGTATCAAAGTTTTCAATTTTTTCAAAATGTAATTGAGAGTCCTGCTTTCATTATATGCTAACATTTTATCAGATTTACTCCTCTGATTTGCTCTGCAAAATTTGGCTTCAGTTATGACATGGGATTAACATTGGGGAAGCTAAGTAAAAAAAAAGAAACTAGGTAAATTAGTGCAAAGAGCACAAGGAAACCTCTGTAAAATGGATGAGAGCCATAAAATTTCATGTATCTTGCTTGTGTCTTCTGTTCAAGAGCACAATATGGCTCTGTGTTCCTGGTTTTGCTGTATAGATTTAAGTCAGATTGCACTGATGTCAACTGCCCTGATTTATGCTCATGACATTACTTGGGAGTAATCTTGCTTGTATCAGTGATTGTTCTAATGATCATTTGAATTATTGCAGGGAGATAAAGATATCCCTGAAGATAATTTCCTTCCAGCTGGGTCTGTGAGGAGCAACTCACAGGTCTCGGGAATTGCATTAGAGAAAAAAAGTAATTCACATGTGCCTCACTCTGATTAAGCGCCTGACTTTTGGCTTTTAAAGGAATTTGGCCTATTTCATTAGCTTGCATAGCATAACAATTACATATTTATAACAATAGCGTTGACAAATAATGCATTTCAACTTTTTCTCTAATTTTTTTTTTGTTTGTTTAGTGCTAGAAAACTGTGGACAAATCATAGCTACTCATAAGAATAAAAAATTCCAAAGCTTTGTCACCAATCCACCTCTCCTGGATACAAAATTTGTGCTGACACTGCAGCCCTGGGTGGATTGCCAGGGATGGTTTGATGTCCCTCTTGATGTCTGTGATGTCCCTGTGGAAAGGGACCAGCAGAAGAAAGGCAAATCTCCATCAGAGAGCCAGAGACTGATCCTCAGATGCCAGAGAAGGACGTAATTTAATTATTTTATTGCTTTCTGTGTTATCAGAGGGGCTTGAAGGTGTGTACTTCATAAAAACAAAAGTCAGGATATTTATGGAATCTGACAATAGTTTAAAAAAGGCCTCTCCCCAGCTTTGTGCTTTGTCACAGTTGTTAATGCTGGTTCTTTGACCCCCCCAGCACAGACAGGGGCTATACAAACCTGGAATTAACTAGGAATGATGTCTGCACACACAGAAAACTTAATATTTGTGCAGAAGAACACGAGGTAGGCTAATTACAACAGTCAAGATTACAACAGGAAGGTGTTTACTTGGTTTGCCTGCACCTGCCAGATTTAAAAGACAGTTTTCCGTCCATCAGTGTGGGCAGTTTTAATGGCTCTGTAAAACTACTGAAACTTTAAAAGTCAGAAAAATGAGAGGAGTCTGTCATTCACGTTGGGTTACTTTCAGAAATTACCTGAGCTTCTGAGCGGGGTAATGGTGAATATACACATATATATATATATATATAAATATACTGTAAACTTACTCCAAAGCTTTAAATGCAGGTATGTTTCTCTAAAACTTTATCAGCATTACTTGCCATCTGTGTTTCAGGTGTTACTTGGCTCCATGTTGTGTGGACCTTGCCTTCATCGTGGTTTGAAAATGAGACTTGTGGTTAAGACGGTTAAAGTAAAAGACATGAAAACCCATTTTATTTGCCCCAGAATCACACCTTGGTGTGTCTCCAAGTTCTTCTAGACTTGTTTATCCCATGCTGTAGCTGGGGAATTCTTTTTCTTCACCTGGCAAAGGAGGGCTGTCTTTTGTCTTCAAGTTCATTGCCTTTGTTCTCCAAAATAATTGTAATTTCCTTTCCACCTTCTTTAGTAACAGTGTATAAACATGTGCCCTTGTACACCAGCGATGGTTTTAGAGGTTCACCCTTTGCCTGACCTGCAGAGAGGAGGAATCTGTGCCAGTCCTGCTAAGGGATCTCTTCACCTACAGTCAATAGCCCATTAAATTTTTGATTCTGAGGTCCTCTCTTGAGCCATCAATGATGACTGGGGAGGGCAGATATTTCACATTTCTGTTCCAGCTATTTCATCCGTGCACATCTTTTTCCTCCTGCCATCTCTTCATTCCTGGAGATATTTTTGGTTTCTCACCTTGGGAACAAACACATCACTTCTTTACACATCTCCCAGAGCTGTTTTTTTTTTAAGAAAATTGATTTTCTTTTTTAAAAGCATTGTTAAGGTCGTGTCAGACTGCCATCCTGTACTTGTTATTTCACAAAACACAGTCTCTGGGCCATACAAGATAGTCTAAAAGCTTTCTGGTGGCTGGGAAATGGGAACATTCTGAATGTTTTTTTTCAAAATCATTCTACTAATGGCACTGTTAGATCTAGAAAATAATATCCATTTTCTTTTGCAAGTAGTCTGTGCTTACATAAAAGCCCTTCTTCACTGTTTTGTTTTTCTCTTCTTGTTTGGTTTTTTTTTTCCTCCCTCTGGTAGATCCCAGAGGAAAGCCAGAGCTTCTGGGTGTTTTACAGTGAGACCCCTTTGTACTCCTTGAACAATGCAGCAGAGATTTTATGGTGTGTGATTATGAAGCACTCACCTAAAGGTATCTCAGGTTCATACTAAGCAATTTTTTACCTTGAGATTTCAGTGGCATAAAGTTTCTTTCCTTTCGAGACGATTGTAAAATGTCGAAAGAAATCTAAATTAACTCAGCATTGAGAAAGATGGGGGAGGTAAAATATTTTGCTTACACGTATGACAAATTCTACAGGAATAGATGTCTTCCTCCTCTTCTCCTTTCAAAGGTGAAGCAAACAAACGTGAATAGGCATTACCTCATCATTTGACATTTGAAGCTGGACACTGTTTCACAAGAGCAGACACCCCCTGTGCCAGACTGTGAGCTCAGCTGCATGAAACAAGAGCACAGGGACCAAACCGGTCACTGAGTCAGGAGAGTTGTTCTGGACCGGCTGGGACAGTCACAGACAGCAGTGCCATGTGCTGCCTTTGTGAAGATTTGGGCATCTGTGCTTTCACAAGCAGCATTTTAGATACCCCATGCTTGATGATGCAACCACGCTTTCTCATCGCTTTCCCTCACCTGTCTCCCCCTCTCTGAAAACACAAATCATGTCATTAAACTACTGATTCCCTTTGCTGAAGCTGACAGGACACACTCTTTGGATTAAAGGAGCTCAGAGTCAATCCTCCCTCACCCACCCCTCAGACACCCGAACCCCACAGAGGCGTTTGGCATGTTGGTTTTGGCTTGTTTTTATTATATCTACAGTGGGAGCCAACGTTGCAGGTGTGAGGGACAAACACACCTACTGTAAGAGAAGGGGACAGAAAAAACGTGATTCAAGGGCTGCTTCACAGGCTTGGATGGCGGAGGGGAGGGGAAAAAGGCAAATATGTGCACTACCATGTTGATGAAAAAGAAACAAACGGCACACGAGATTCATCCATTCCATGCAGGCAAGGTGAGGCCAGAATCAATATTAGCACTAGGCAACCCAACCAGGTGCTTCTCATGAAAATGTGTTAGTTGAGGACTGGTAGTGTCAAAATGTACATGAACTTGTGAACACACCAATGTGCTGGAACCGGGTTTATTGTGACACACTCCTGCCTGGAGATGATATCCTTGGGTTTCCAACAGAGCTCCACCACACTTCTCTCCTCCTCCCCTGAGGTATTCAAAACCTTCCCTTCACTGTGATTTATTCTGTCATAAAATCTCCCTAAAAGGCCTGTGTGGCTTCTGTTATTTGATGGTGATAGGGCTTCAAGGAAAGCCTTCAGCAGGTGTCAGGGAGGAGACAAGAAGCAAAAGTGTTGTAAATATGTTGTGGAACTGTTTGAACACTCCAGTGAAGATGAGGCCAGTGTCACTATCACACTTCTACTACATCAGCACCAGTCTGAAGCACAGCCTACCTACTTGTGCTCCCAAACACCCCTCGCAGCTCAGGTGAGATGTACTTTGTGCTACAGGGACTTGGGCTGACTGACATTTAGAAGAGAATGGAAAACAGCTTCAATAAGGCATTTATGAATTACTTAGCCCTTCCATAAGAGAAGAAATTGGGCCATTTTTGTAGGAGAGAATGCAAAGCTCACTGTAGTAATTCTTTCTCTCATAGCAGTTTAGGTCTGAGTAGCCCCACAAACTTCATTTGAATTTTTTTTTCCTTAGGGTGAGTTTTCTTTCATGCTATGAAAGCCTTAGATGGGTGTTGCAACTCTCCTAGTCCCTTTCCAGCAGGATTAAGTGTTCTCTTCATACCAAACTCAAACTGGGGCCAAAAACAAATTAAAGGAACACCACCCCCACGAGCTACTCATGATGCAGCATTTCTACTCGTTGTGTTGTGATCTCAGAAATCCCTTTCTTTCAGATACTGCAGGTCGCTCAATGGTGATCTTTCTTCAGTAGATGGGTGCCACACCAGCTTCATCCACTGACCTCATCAGGGGTAAAGAAAGCATCTCTGAAGCTCAGACTCATAATTGAAGTTCAGCCAGTGAGATGATTAGGCTGTAGATTGGTCATTGTTTTTAATTTGCTGTGGCCAACAATTTGTCTGTAGTTAGAAAAAAAAACTCTCTAGAATTTTCCATTTTCTCATTCTACAGGCCCTTTCCAAGAGCCTGGCCTAAAGCCTGGTGAAAGCCACAGAAGTTTCCTGAGCAGAGGATAGATCACCCTGAGTTCAGGCAGGTTTCTGCCCAGGGCAGGGTGAATTTTAGCATCACTCTGCTCACCTCAGGTCTGTGCAGAGGGTTTGAGGATAAGATAAGCCTGAGGGGCAGCTCCTGACAGCATCACACCATGGAATACACTGATCCAAGATCTGGGAAGAAGAAGTTCTGTGGCTGTGGCACTCACCCACACATCACACTCTGTCAGCCTGCTGAACTGGCCCCTCGTCCCTGCTCAGCTGTGTGTGTTGCAATTGTGTCTGTCATTTGTTCTTTCAGCTAATTAGCATTGGTTAGCTCCAGGTCTAATGACCTTTCCCAAACTGTTGCAACCAGTAATGGAAAACTCATTAAACCCAGTTGTCATTTCTACCACACACAGATTTATGCACACACAGTGGTGTGCCTTCATGCAAGAAAGCTTTCTGTTGCAGTTTGAGTTAATTAATCCTTTTGTTTTTCTTTTATTATCATGTAGATAGAAACTACCATGTTCTCTTCCCTCTGTTTTAATTCAGCACATGATTAAGACATGAAACTAGAGGCAGAATAATCCATTCTGGCAATAGAAAGCCATGTTTGGCTTCCTTTCCTCTTTTGAAAATGGAGCAATGATTTCAGGCAACTCTCAAAGGATGACATGGTTTGGAGGGAAGCATTTTTCCGTCAAAATATTTCATTTTTGAAACCAAAATATATTAAGGAAAAAGACAGTAATTTCAATAAAACTTTCTGTAAATGTGTCTTTTATTAAGGTGCATGGAAACAGCTTTTCTTAGCAACATGATTTTTTTCTCATTGTTTTATGTTTAATTTTACAAGTGTATATTTATCTTGATCTTTACAGTGTAATGTTATGAACAGAGTTCAAAAATTAAACAAATTAATTCATAAATTCAAGCAAAATAAAGTTATCTGATAAGATTTCAGAAAAAATCAAAGCCTCAATCCAGATGCAGTTGCTCTGATTCTTCATTTGAAGAAATGTGCTGTGCTTTAAAAATGTATTACAGCTTCAGGGCCAGGTACTGGAGAGCTTCCAGAGGTACTGGATGCTATTTTTAAATTTGTTTCTTCCTTCTGTACCTGAATGTTGTTTCACAGGACATTTACACATTGATCTGAGCCCTGTAAATATTTGACGAGAAATAACACAACTTTTAAGAAAACCACACCCTTAGATGAAAAGCTGTTTCCTGGATGTCCATTTATGCTTGTATTCAAGGAGGACTTTGAACAGTTTTAAGATGCAGCACTTTATCTTCTTGGCCCTGCAAAACAGCAAAAGAATTTTTATAGTATGGGGTTGCAAAACAGATTTGGTTTGTTCCTACTTGAACTCTGAACAATTTTACAAATTGAGGGAATCATAGTCTTCTGAATACGCTTGTATTGTGCTGAGGGATTATGGCAGAAATGTCCCAAAAGTTCATACAAATATACATGTCAAGCCTCAGAGATCTAGGAAAATAGATTTTATTGTATATGCCACCAAATATTTAATCAGTGAGGCAACATAAACACATACCTTATTTTCTCAAATTTGCACTGCAGCGTTGGCCTTCTCTTTGGAGAAGTGTAAACAGAAACCCTGTTTGCTACTGTACCTTATCACAGTATCATCATTCATGGGAGAAACCACTCAGAGCAGCTGCTAAAAATAAAAAGACATGAGGCATCTACCTACCTGCCACATGTTGTGGCCTGATTTTCTCCCTCCAGCACAAGAATTCACCTGCTGACCCCTGCTTTCACGAAAATCCAGTGTGTCTGACTCAGACCCCACACCAAAGAGATGCTCCGGGGGTTGAATCAGGGGAACCTGGCACAACTTCCTTTAGTCTCCTCTGCCCCTAAGCTGTAACCATCTCAGTGAAGGAAAAGCAATAATTTCCCAGGTTTCAAGACCTCAGGAACTCAAAGCTCCTGTACAGAGGCTGCAGTTTCATCAGGGACAACAAAGCCTGCAAAGTCCCAGTAGATCTTTCCAAGAAGGACAACTCAACTTGGAGGATGGAAGGGCTACTGAAAATGTTAATCCTGTCCCAGGCTTAGCCTCTGCCTCCACTGAGGACATTCTCTCCCTCCACAGCACCATCCCATGCACAGCTGTAGCCATCTCCTCATCAAAGTCATAACCAAAGCTGAAACGCTTTTAGGAAGCTCAAAGGATGAAGGAGAATAAACCCAGCATTTTTTGTCAAAGGGTTTAAGTGTTCAGATGGGATTTACCTTGTTACTTCTCTCCCAAGGCATGACACACATGAGAAAGTTAAGGAGGCAACATTCAGTGGGCTTTGCATATGACCTTTTTTTGTTTCATGTGAAAACCTGCTCCTGTTTCTGCATTCTGGGATTCCCTGGATGCACCAGACCACCTATCCTCTTCCATGATGAACTGAAAACAAATCTCTCAGCCAGGCAGCTGCTCCATAACACACAGGCTGTTTGTACCTGGTTACAGAGACATCAGCTTCAGGCTTGAACCCTATGATTTCTTTATCACTGCTGCTCAGACTCTTCATGTGGGTATTTTAGCATCATGTTAGAAAGCAGTGGCATTTATATTTTTGGACCATGTATTGGGTTTATGAATGGAAATAGGTTAATAAATTGAATTAGGTTTATTAACAAAGGAGCTGTGGTGCTTTTGCTTAAAAAATGTGTCAATCACCTGTTGTTTTGTTGGGGTTTTTTGTTGGTTTTTTTTTTTTTTTTTTAAATACTGGTTTAAACATTAAGCTACTGTTATATCCTGGTAAGGAAAAAGAAACCAAGAAAGAATAAACATAGTGAAACTTTAAACTGCTCTTGGTTGTAAGCCAAAGAGAGCCCTGGTGAAATGGACTGGTCCATCTCTGCAGAGAAAACGTTTAGAAGGTGGAAAACTGGAGCTGTTCATTGGGACCTGGTGTCTGCAGCAGGGTGATGCTCACCTGTGCTGGCTGTGAATCCCAGCAGGTGGATGCACACAGACACAGCACCTTCCAGCAGGCAGCTGGCACCTCTGCTAAATGTTTTGTGGCAGTGCGTGAACGCAGAGATGACCACAAGAATGCTCTGCATGTGCTGTGCCGAGATCTGATTTAACTCTCTGAGGCCAAGGGAAGCTCCATGGAGCCTGCTGAGGACAGGCACAGCATGAAACAGCTTTTGACTCCTCCATGACTCAGACGAAAACCCAGGACACTCATTATGAACTATGGTAAGGTCACTTCTAGAAATGGACTTCCCCATTCCATCCCTCACTTTCCTTTGTTGGTCAGCTTGCTGCAAGCTCTTCCTCTAAGCTCAGTAAAGATTCTTCCTCCACGCCAGGCCCCACGTGATGCTGTCACCCTGGTGTGCCTCGCCAGCCCCACTGGCAGGAGCACCCCTGACAGGCTGCACTCAGCAGACCAGGGTTCTGACAGGAAGGTGATGCACTGACAGCAGTTGTACAGTCTCCCAAAACGCCTGGGGCTCGTTAGCAGCCCAGCTGTGCTTTCCATGCTGAAGCCATCTCCATGACAGAGCCCCTCTGTAAATCTGAACAGCATCTGCAAGGAAAGATGTTAAATGTGTATAAATCAAAATCCAAAGCCATGCCTGGGCCTTTTCCAAATGCCCATTCTCTTATTCTACCCAGGATCTCTGAAAAACACACTAAGGTATGCCTTTTGGGAGTGGGGTTCCTGTCCTGTGAATGTTTGGGTATGAATCTCATATAATTGAGAAGCTGGACATATTTTTGCCTAATCCTGCACTTACCTTCTTTAGTTTGTGCAGGTAAAAGGAAGAAGCAACCAGATTTGGATTAACCTTACCACTCTGCTCCTCCAGGTTTTTCTTTTCTCACTAAACCTACAGCCTACCTAAACCTAAAGTGCACAGCTTTCAGGGCTGCTCTCTGGCACAGTCAAGCTCAAGGCATCCAGGGCAATTTGTCTTATGGGAATTATCTGCCAAGGAATTCCATCTGCAAGGAACTGAGGCAGGCAAGGGCCAAGAAGGCGTTCTGCAAGGGAGGGATTGCAACCAGGCCCAAAAATGTGCTTTTGACAAAGCCCTCTTCTCCGTAACAGGAGCTGTGGGTGTGCTCCAGCCACTTCCCCTGAGCACAATTCCTGTGCTCCCTTCTCACACAGGTTTTTGCTGCAGAGCTGCACAGGTCTCTTCATGGCAGGTGAATATGGGCTCCAGGCTCTCGTGGACGAATACAGAGACAGCAACACAGCATTAGGGCTGAAACCTGCACTCAAGTTTGAGTGCTGATGTCCTGTTCAACTCCTGGCTGACACACAGATGAAGTGGCTTCAGCTCTGTTCCTCTCTTGGATTTCTGAGCCTCTTTCGTCATTATCTGAGCCGTTTTTGGCTCTGCTGTAGTTGAACTCTATGTTCAGACTTGACTGCCCAGCAGAATAGAGGGTGAAGGACAAAACTGAGCTGACTCTTAATATCTAGATAAGCTTGTGTTTTGTGATAAAAGAATCTGCAAGAATCAGTGAACATAAGCCAGGGTAACTTTGTTCCCCTCACAAACACCTGGAATAAAACATTTCCAGACACATCTCATCGTCAAAGATGCCATCCCTGCAGAAACCAACTTACAAATTAAGGCTGAGGAGTAAAACACACCAACTGTGGGGAGCCTTGTAGTCCAAGGGACTGTGAATTTGTTCTTCTCAAGGAAGTAAACTTGAAAAAGCTGGTAACTTGACGAAAGGACTCCTCTTTCCTCTCTTTTCAGTAACGTTAAAGCACACAGTAAAAACAATACTATCACAATACATAGGTTTTGTTACTATATCTCAGGCATCATTTGGGTTTTTTTTCCAAAAAAGATCATCAGATCACTGCAATGATATATTTAAGAAGTCTGTTTTGCCTAAAACAGTATGCCTCCAAGTCCACTTTTAGTCAAAGAAAGGAAAGAGACTTCTATATGCCCCTTGTAGGTAGACTGTGGAGTTTTTGTCAGGGCCACCAGAATAATTTTCAGACCACAACCACCAAGCCTAGTGCAGCATTTTAGATAGACCCTCCAAAAACCACAAAAAAAAATGGCAGAAGATCAGATTGCGAATTCCATGGAGTTTCACCAGCTGAAGATGTCATCCAAATTCTGCATGTATTGCAGCCTGTTACTTGTCTAAGATAGTCTACAGCTTGACATAACTTTGCCAAGACTGTCAAGTGATGGAATCTAAACATTTTGACTGTGATGACTGGACTACTAACATATCCTCACTTTCTAATAGTTTCTTGAATTTCATTTTCTTAAATATATGCTTCAGGGAGTAATATTGTATTGCTAATGGAAGTGACATGAGGAAGTGTTTCTTTAGGATGCCCTCCACCTCATATTTTCAATACTTCAAATGGACATTGTTTTAATCTGTTGGAGACTCCATCCTGAGCTTTGTAATAGCAAACCTTGTGGTATTTTTGGTGGGGCCAAAAATCAAACAAACAAAATTCTTCCCAAACTGATTTTATAACTTAGTCATAAATCTTTGGGGGGAAAAGAAGAATGAAAAGAGAAAGAAAAATGTTTATGAAGTAAACACTAAGAGCCTCCATATGGGAGCAATGATGCTGCAACAGGACATTGTTTTACTTAATCAGTCACTCTTGTTAAACACAACAGAAACATTGGCTGTGTGTAACTGAGGAGAACTAGCAGTTGCTTAGCTCATCACTGCATATTTTCCTAGTATCCAGTAAATACACTGGTTTACCCTTCCAAATGTCTAGATTTGTGGTAATGCATGCATCAGAACAACAGAGGAGCCACGTATTCAGTGCCTGCTCTACCTGATCAGTGCAGGTTTGGAAATAGATCTGTTGCAAGGACAGTTTTTCAAACAGTCCTAAATGTTTATACTTTCTATATTTAAGTTTTAGATGCAGGAGTTTTCAATTTCATGGCTTAATTCAATTTTTGTAAATCAGATAGACATTTTGGCCATTTTGACCAAAGGGATGTTCTAGCTACAGCCTCACTTGAGTCAGCTCAATATTTACCCTCAAATAAACATTTTTCACTGTCAATGAACGTTTCCTCATGGCTGACACCCACCTCAAGTTGTGAATGTATTTCCCATAAGGAAAGAAGCAACCTTTTTCCAGTCAGAATTGTAAATACAGCTGCAGAATTCAGAGTTGTCCTCCATTTATCTTGTGTAGGCAAGTGGAGGGAGAACTTGGTCGAAGCTTGCAATTACTGGCTAATTATTTTTTCTGTTGGGTTTGGTGGTTTGGGAGTTTTTTTGTTTTGTTTTGATTTTATTTTTGTTTGGGATTTTTTGTTTTTGTTTTTTGGTGGTTTTTGGTTTTTTTTTTTGGTTTGTTTTTTGGTTTTTTGGGGGGATTTTTTTGTTTGGGTTGTTTTTTTGGGCGAGCAGTTTTGCTTTGTTTTGGGTTTTTTTCCTGATTGTTGGTCTTGGTTTTGTCCTTTTTTTCTTTTTTTAATTTAAACTTGTTGTTACATAGAATATCTTCCTGGCCTTCAGAGAAAATACTAACATGTAGCTTCTCAGCTTCAAGCTTCAAAAGGACGTGACCTGATCTCAAATGTGTGATGAGCAAATGGTTATCCCTGCCGACCCCCAGTCACTACCACTGATAACACTGTTGGGAAAATTGTCTGGTTATCTGGGTATTTTACTAAGGAGCAGGATGCAAAAATTTATGTCTGACTTAGCCCAAATTCTAACAATCAATGAACTACAGCAATATTTCCGCTCATTCTCCTTTGGAGGCACAGATGGAAAAAATAAGCTGGTTTTGGAAAGCAGCTGCTTGGGGATTTTTGTGTGCGCTTATGTGTTTGTGACTGTGTGTAGGGGTGAATGTGTGGTTTCTGCTTGTTTATTTCACTGATGGAGAAGCAAATAGGAATAATGCACCAGTGTCTGCTGGAGGAAAGCAGGGTCACTGCTGGTGGTGCAGTGCCAAACCTTTCAGAGGTCTGCAGTGGGAGCACTTTGTGAAGCACATCACTGCTCCTTCAGAAGAGAACAAACATGAGCATCTTCCTGTGAGTCTTCTCTGCTGAAAGCAGAATCTCCAGAGCAAGGCCAGAGGCCACCATGCCATGCACAGGAGCTTCTTGGAGCCACATGTGGCAGCTGCACCTTCTTCCCTTGTGGCAGATGGACCTCTGGAGAGCTCCGTGTTGGAGACCCGCCCCAAAGGCACAGAAGAGTCCTCAGCATCTCCCTCAACAGAATTACAACCTGAGACTTCCTTCAAAGTCAATGCAAAGGTCATTTACCATCATACAGCAGAGAAAAAAAAATTAATAATACCTAGTAATGACTACATGTGGAGTTGATGCGAGGATGTGTCCCCCATTTTTTTACCTTTTTTTTTTTCTTTTCTACACTGATTTTCCTATTTGCATTTTTCTCCTGAAAATTCAGATATGAATGCATGCAGAAAGCCAAGACAAAGAAAATTTATGTCAGACAAAAGAAACAGGAAAATAATGCTTTCCTTTCTCTTGCCACATATCACATATCAAAAAGACAAAAAATTCTGTAAGAAGATAATCACAAACAGTGGAATGCAGAGACTCATTTTCATGTTGGATTTTTTTGGAGGCTGCCTTGCAAAGACAAGGGCTCTGATTATTTTTGTTTATATTTGCCTTCTCCCCTGTAAACAGTCATTTTACTGCTGTTTGCAATGACAGATTGGATCAAATAATGAGTACCTAATAGCAGCTGGCTAGATTTACATAAAATGTCATATACATTCACAGAAAATTAGGCAGTTCACTGTGACACTCTATTAATAAACGTGTTTAAAAAAATAATTTCCATGAAAATCGCTGCTTTTCAGCCTGACTATCCTTGTATAATTTTATTATCTGTAAACATCTCGATTTTAAAGAACATACTATGTATCAAAAGTGTTTGTATCATAATTTCATGTGAAGTTTTAAAATAGTATAGAATTGTGTAAAAAGATTTTTAATTCTTTACCAAGGCCTTTCTTTTCTGAGGCAATAAAGATCAATCCCAGCATTTTGTATTTTGGAAGAAGATAGCAACAAGCACATTAAAGTATACCTAAACTTTGCCTCAAATATTAAAAAACTAAAAGTGTTATTGTTTTGGAATTTATTCCACATATTTCCCCTTCAACTCTTTTATTATGCTTTTAGGAGGTGAACTTAATAATGAAAAAGAATGAGAAGATTTTTAAAGGTGAGGTCATGCTGTATAACCTGAAATAGAAACACAATACCCGAACAACGTGATGTGTTCAGATAGAAAACCCTCTTTCCAAAATCTCGCAGCCATAAAACTCCTTAACAAATGTGCCCAAACACTTCAGAACTCCACACAGCACAGCAGCTTTTGCTCCCACTACAAAACTTGAATGCTTACAAAGGTTTTGTGTATCATAGTCTACACCATTTTCAAGAGGTTGCAGTGATGAGCAGAATCCTTTCACTCCGTAAGTGAACAGGTCACATCTTTGTGCCAGCCACTATCACTGGTTTGACAGGACATAAAAGAAGGAGCTTTATTAATAGAGTGAAATATAGGATGAGTCTTCTCGTCATTTACTTTAACCCCCTTCTGTTATTTAAAGCTGACTCTTTTGGTTATAGACTGCTATGAAAACAATTCTATGCTGAAAGTATTTAGATTTTAAGAAAAGAAAAAAATTAGGAAGAAAGGAACAAAGAAACAAACACAAGTGTTGGTTAAAAAGACATTCATTTTAAGTCTTAAAATATATGAAAAATTCACTAGAAGAGACATTACTTGTGCCACATCTTGTTACAAAGATAGCATTTCCATCAGACAACGTTTTAGGCGGTGACTCAGAGCAGCTTAAATTTGAAGAAGCATTTAAAAATCTGAGTTGCATCTCTCTTCAGTTGCAAATTTCATACAAACTTGCTCTGTTTTGTTGGGTTTTTTTTAATGAAACATGCAATCCGCAAATAGCCTCTCTCTCCCAAGAAACACTTTGAAGAAAGTTCTGCTTGCACTTTCTTTCCCACCTGACCACCTTGCCCATTTGTAAAATGAGTTGTTTTCTGTGTTTCCACAAAACTACAAACATGACCAAACTGCTCTGCAAAGACTTAACTTTTGAGGAAGGTGAGAAGCAACAGAAGAAGAATTCCTGTTGGAGGGCACAGACACCAACTCATGTGCACATGGATCACCTGCTCTCTAACCAAAAGGGCAGTGGCCACCTGGGGACACCATGCACCCTGAGCTACTTAGGCAACCCACCCAAACTGCAGCAAAAAAATAGCTGCAGACAGCACGCCTGCAGGTCCCACAGCCCAAAATCATTTGCATGCCTTTGAACAAGATGGAGCAGAAATAGAAGGAAAGTAGCACTCCCTTATAGAGACATGGTTTTTCTTTTTTTCATAATGAGCTAATGGATCAAGAATAATTAGAACAGATAAGTGGCTTAGCACTTTAACTGTCTCCCCAGCTGAATGCACTTGGTGTCTCCTTTAGGGTTCTAATGGCATCAGTTTTCAGTTAGTTGCGGAAAACTCATTTCCTTCCTTCCTTCTTTTCCTTCCTTCCTTCCTTCTTTTCCTTCCTTCCTTCCTTCTTTTCCTTCCTTCCTTCCTTCTTTTCCTTCCTTCCTTCTTTTCCTTCCTTCCTTCCTTCCTTCCTTCCTTCCTTCCTTCCTTCCTTCCTTCCTTCCTTCCTTCCTTCCTTCCTTCCTTCCTTCCTTCCTTCCTTCCTTCCTTCCTTCCTTCCTTCCTTCCGAATTCCTTCCTTCCGAATTCCTTCCTTCCGAATTCCTTCCTTCCGAATTCCTTCCTTCCTTCCGAATTCCTTCCTTCCTTCCGAATTCCTTCCTTCCGAATTCCTTCCTTCCTTCCTTCCTTCCTTCCTTCCTTCCTTCCTTCCTTCCTTCCTTCCTTCCTTCCTTCCTTCCTTCCTTCCTTCCTTCCTTCCTTCCTTCCTTCCTTCCTTCCTTCCTTCCTTCCTTCCTTCCTTCCTTCCTTCCTTCCTTCCTTCCTTCCTTCCTTCCTTCCTTCCTTCCTTCCTTCCTTCCTTCCTTCCTTCCTTCCTTCCTTCCTTCCTTCCTTCCTTCCTTCCTTCCTTCCTTCCTTCCTTCCTTCCTTCCTTCCTTCCTTCCTTCCTTCCTTCCTTCCTTCCTTCCTTCCTTCCTTCCTTCCTTCCTTCCTTCCTTCCTCTTCCTTCCTTCCTTCCTTCCTCTTCCTTCCTTCCTTCCTCTTCCTTCCTTCCTTCCTTCCTTCCTTCCTTCCTTCCTTCCTTCCTTCCTTCCGAATTCCTTCCTTCCGAATTCCTTCCTTCCGAATTCCTTCCTTCCGAATTCCTTCCTTCCTTCCGAATTCCTTCCTTCCGAATTCCTTCCTTCCTTCCGAATTCCTTCCTTCCTTCCGAATTCCTTCCTTCCGAATTCCTTCCTTCCTTCCTCCCTCCCTCCCTCCCTCCCTCCTTTCCCCACGTATTCCCTTCACACCTTCCTTCCATAACTAACTCTGTCCCGTATTTGCTGTATTACTCCTCACTTTTAGATAAATATTCACTTATACTCCCCACTCCAGTCAAGTCATCCTTTCTTTCCTCAACCCCCCCTGCATAATTTACATGTTATTTGCAGCCCATAATCCTGTTTCCCTTTCTCTCCTGCCTCACGGGTGATGGGTTTTGAGCTAGTAAAGGACTCTAGAAAAGAGACCATTCAGGCCTCCCATTCAATACATGACTGGAACAGTAACATGATTGAAATGGTTATAAATCAGCACTTATAAGTCTCAACTTTCCACAGATCAGTTCTCTATTGCAGGTTTCTAGCACGTCTTTGGATAATGCTCCTAGGAATAAGCACAGAAAATTTGCCAGCTCAGTTCCAGCACAGATAGGAGCCTGGTTTGGAACACACTACTCACTCTACCTGTTCCTGTGTTTTCCACATGCTGAGCAACAGCTTCAACAACTCATTTCCTCAACACTGCTTAAAACCCTTTCAGCCTCCTAACTGGTGAACTGAACCAGGAAAATGAATGTGGAGTTGGAGAGTTGCATTTTGAAGCAGACAGCAGAAGGAACTGTCCCTGACCATGGCGGGGGGGGGTTGTTCTTTAATGTCCCTTCAGCCCAAACCATTATGCAATTCTATGAAAGAGGGAATCAAACTGGTAAAAGACAAACAAGTCATAACCCTTTAAAACCCAAAAACTCAAACACCACACATTCACCTGTTTTAATAACTGAATGACATTTCTAGTAGGAATAAGTACATGTTAGTGATTTTCATGCCTGGCTGGTAAAAAGATCAAGACATTTTTTTGCCCCAATCAAATTTATTTACAGGTCATGAGCTCTAAAAATGTCCTCAGCAGGCACTACACACTGGGATTTCCTGAAGGAAGAAGGAATACACAGCATTTCCTCAGAGCTGCAATTTGTTTCACTTAGTACACAGCTAAACATTACTGGAAATGAGAGCCACCATCTATCCTTTAAAAGTCTCTTGGTTTTTAAAGGAGGTATTATTTGATTTTGCATATCTTTATCCATGAGGCAATTTTATTCACTGTCAGGAGAGTGAGAATAAATATTTCCCACAGGAGCTGGAATACACCTGCAAGTGACCAAGTAAAGGGGGATGATTAGAGGTTCTGAACTAACAGATGTAACAGTGGGGAAAAGCTAAAGAATGGATGTTGAGCACTGAACATGCCAGCTGACAGACAGGAAGACTATCTCGATTCATATTTTCCTGCAGGAAATCTCTGAAAGTTCTCCATCATGTAACTCCACACTCTTTTAATTACTTAGTTCCATACAATTTTCCCATAAAACTGTTAATAACAAGCACAGATGTGGAGCTTCATGTACGACGACATTTGTAAACTAGAAATATTGACATTTTTGCATTTCAGCAGTGACAATAGGGGGAAAAAAGCTGAACCTGTCCTTCCATATCTATCAACACATATGAAACATGCATTTAATACCATTTTATTATTTTTTAACTAGTTGTTTTACTAGTGGTTAAGCAGGTGTGGCCCAGAACAAAGTGAAACACAGAAAGCCGTTTGCCTCAGCAAGCAGTGATTTTGTGTTAACAATGATGAGATTAACAGCAAGAGAATCAGAGGTGGAGCTTTTTGAAACCTTGTCAGATTTTTGTTTCACACAAGCAAAACAATGTGTGGGTGGTAAAAAAAACCATCCCATGCTAGGGGCAAACTTGAGAAATTCACCTCTGGAGTTAGAGATCAGTTACTGGCACCTTTTCTTGTTGTATCTGTAGTATTTTGATTGGCTAAACGAGAGCAAGAGGGAGATAATCTGTTTGTGGGTAAAGGATCCACTCATGGCTTAAATCAACAAGGAAATCCCAGGATATTACAAGCTGGCTTACACTGGCTGTCTAAAAACTCACCAGCTCTTCCACAGCTCAACTCCCCGGGTTCTGTCATAACATTGGGAAGGTCATGACATCACTGGTGTATGTTAATTAAACAGAAGTAATCCTGCCCTTCGACTGTATTTTAATTAATTTTTGTAATTCACAAAGGGGGTGCTGGAAGTATTTGCTAATGCTGTGTTCCCTCAATGGCAATACTGATGGTTTCCCAAACTGTTAACAGTGATTCATGGGATTGACACAGCTAATTATAAACTCAACCAGATCTCTCTAAAGCCAGTGGCTTAAAATCTGTTTGAAGCTGGAGGTAAGGGTCTGTGGTGATTTTTATTTCTTGTGAAACTAATCACCCTACTTTAATTCATTTTCTCAACAGCACTGCTAGAGGTTTGATATCTTTAGTTCAGTTGTAAATGCTTCTGGTTCCTGGGGGCTCTTTCAAGTCCCTACACTTCAGTAATTCACTGGAACTCAACAGAAATGTTTCTGTGTCTTAACCTTGGCAAGATTTATTCCTGAGACACTTTAATAACAACCCAAATGGTACTGTAAAGAGCCAGGAAACTGGTGGTTTTGGTACACTTCAGCAAGACAGGGTTAAAAAGACAGACATTGTCCCAAACATCTCTTAAAAAAAGAAGGTGTCCCCAAAACCCCAAACTAACTGCAGAGTGGAAGCTGTTTCATGCAGAGTTGAAACTTAGGACTTCATCTCTAGTCTGTCACTACTCTCCACCCAATACTGAATAGTTAACTAAATGGGGATGCATCTACCAGTGCACCCACAGTAGCAGCTCAGTTTCTCTCTTTTAATCTTGTATCCCTATTACTTTGGGTGCAGCACGAGTACCAGGAGAAAGCAAACTCATCCAGGTCTGGTTTCTAGGCACCAGATCCAGCTTATTTAAATCAGAGCCTCCACAATGCCCATCAACAGCCCTGCACATAACAGACTTAAATTACCTTACACGTGGCACTTCTCTGTAGAATTTGCCCAGGCTGCTCCATGTTCAATACAGCAAAATGTTAATCAACACATTTAATTAATTAGCATCTATACATAGGGCCTGAAGTCTTAATTAACATTCCTCTCTGATTAAATTGTTACTGATGATTCCAAGTCTCAGGTGAAACTGAGTGTCGGAAGTTTTAGTGCTTGATCTTCCACCCCCCTGTCTCCCAGGACTTCAAAGTGAACACGAGGTCCCTTTCTCAAATCCAGTGGAGCTTTGCCATGCCCTTTTTCTTCCCTGGCCATGTCTCCTGCAGCAAAAAAAATCAAGCATTTAGAAGTTTTCCCTGTTTCCCAGACCGTTGATGTCACCAGACCACTGTGGGTTAGTTTTATAGAAAGCTTAAGATGCTAGCCCATTACTTTTCAAAGCTAAATGTCACTGGATTTGTATTTGTTCTAACAAAAAAAGATAAGGAAAGAAAGCCTCTATACCAATTTGAGCAAACAACGTTCATTGTAACTTTTTGCTATCCTGTCTGTAAAAGTAATTTTCCTTGTCTTAAAAATGCCATTACTGTGTCATTGCCAAAGTTTGTATCTCCTGTTGTATTTTTGTAACCTATCTCCAAAATGGTTCAACCTCTGAAAAGATAACTAGCTATGAATCCACCTATATCTGTATTTCTAACAGGCTGCTTCCTCAAAATCAGCATGGTTTTACACAGCCAGAAATGAAAAAGCCTGCTAAATTATGACATAAAGTCACATTGTATGCAATATACTGCATATTGCTGAAATCTGGACATTTCTTTTCAAAAAGGACATTAGATTCAATCTTGCCCAGCCACCTCATGTCATAAAAACTGTGTCCAAGCATTGGATGAGCTGGAAAATCACCAGGCTGAGATGATTTATAGTGAGGAAAGAGGTCTTCACTCCTAGGTTTTCAGACAAACCTTCTGTCTAAAAGAGCATGAAGGCTTGATAGTTCACCTCATGCTCTAAAGTTCAAGTGATTAATTAATTTTGTTGTGCAACAGCCTCCTCCCAGGGGATCTTAGGGAGCTTAGGCTAAAACTCAGAATAGTGGGTCCCTAACATCAAACTATCACAGATGCTGAAGTAGTAGAAACATCCAGATTTTCTCACTTTTATGAGGCCATATACCACACAAAAAATCTAATTTCAGCTATGCAAGCTGAAAAGATTTCCAGTACTAAAGTTTTCTTTTGTCTAAAATAAAGACAATAGCATATATTTATCACGTAGAGAAAATGCATGTTGAGAAATATGACTGGGTGCTCACAGAGAATTAGTTACAGATATGCAAAGATTTTTGTACAATAATATATGTTGACTTAGTAAATGATATATCGTATAAAGAAAACTAATTTGGTACAGATATTAACTTCTGTTGATTTGCAACTTGCAAATATAGAGATTCTGATTCTAGTCTTTGAAAGGGTAAAAAAAATAAATGTTTCAAGGTCTTGCAAATTTGCATAAGGTGCAGAGACAAATTTCCTTCTCAACTTCTTTGCTTATCTCTATCTCCAAGTGAATTGTCATTCACCTTTTAGCTCACCTGTGTTCTACATCTGTTTCTTTTTCATCTTTTTATAGGTCTTTACAGGTATCCAAGCTTAATAAATTTCATCACAGCTTGCTATGGCAGCTCTGCATCAAAAAGAAAACAAGTGTACAGGTTTAGTAATTAGTAGATTGCATCATGGAGAGGGAAAGTAGCAACTTATTGCAAAATCTGGCTGAAAAACAAGACCATACCTCCCAGTGGAAATGGTATCAGTGCAACCTAGAATTAGAAAATAACTTCATAAAAGGTTTATTTTCTCAGAAAGTGATTGTTTTGTTGTTGCTTTTTGTTTTTATTCTTTTGGAGGTTTGTTTGTTTGTTTGTTTGAGGGGATTTGGTTTTTTTTTGTTTGGTTGGTTGCTTTTGTTTGTTTGGTTTTTTGTGTTTTTTATGGTTTTCGGGGGTTTTTTTTGTTTCTTTGTTTGGTTTGTTTTTTTGTTTATTTGTTTGGTTTGGTTTTTTTGTTTGTTTGTTTTTTTAGTTGTTGTTTTTTTTTTTCCTGGAAGAAAAAGGATAAAAAACCCAAGAACTTCTAGGAAAGGCAGGAGAGTGAGTATGTTTGAAACTTCCTGAGGAATAACAATAGCTTTCAAGCAAGGACTCTTCTCCACCCTTGGGTGGACCTTGAGGAGAACTTTCCACTGCTCACCTCCTGATTAAGCTCTAGCACAAAAAATATTGTTTGGGAAGCAAATGGGGCAAAGGGGAGAGGATGATAAGTAGGTTCCCGAGGGAGGAGGGACAATATGTGAACAGATGGATGGTTCCTCATTACCACAAAATTCTGATGCTGTTTTGTGGTCTGAAAGTGGCAAAGGATTGTAGCGAGAGGAGCAGATGGAGGCATCTTTTTCACATACGCCCTGACGCATAGCCAGGAGCTACTGCTGCCTGCACCACCTCAGCAAAGACAGGGCTGGATGCTCCTTAGGTCCTTAATGCAGACCTATCTGACATTTGATATGCCAAAAATGCTGGGCTAAAGAGAGTCAAATGAGCTTCCCCCTGTTGGTTTGGGCTGGTTAACCTTTTGTTTACGAGGTCTCTGTCACTTTGCCTGCTCAGTTTGGATAATGCCTATGTATCAAGCATTTGTGACTGACTTTTTAGTGCAGGTAGAGCTATTTGCCACAACCATTCACCAATTTCTAGGGCAGAACGTAGTGAATCACCTCTTACAGTAAATATTTCTTTAAGAGGCTTGGGGTGTAAAGCGAGACCTGTTTGACACGTTCAGGTTAAGCCTCAGTGTTGGTAAGGTTGACAGATGAGTCCTCAAAGAAGGGCACAGATCCCTGCCCCTCCTTCAGGAGCACTGCCTACGTGATTGATAATTGAGTCGGTGTTATGCTAAAGAGTCGCCTTAGCTACAGACCTCGGCTCAGAGAGCTCATCCATCACTGGCCAGGAGCATTTTGCTATCTCTCTATGGGTGTTTGAATGCAAAATACTCCTGCTTCGTTGCCCCACATGAGATCCCTAGTTAATTCTGACTGCAGCCAAGGGCAGGCAGCAATTCTTATCATCAGAAATTGGTTTATGCTTGCCTAACAGAGAGTCATGGCTGGGTTAGGAAAGTGCTGGAAAAGTTCCTGGTGAGAAAGCACCTAAAAAGCAGTGTCAAGAGGACACAAGGTAGGATCACCAGCAAGTACTTTCATCAGGTGTCTGAAACCAACAGAAGTATTCTCTAGCCACTTGTGGCTGAGGACAAGCTTGAAAGAAAGTGAAATATGGTCAGGCTCCATCCGTGGCAGTGTTCAAGTCACAGCACACCATGATCTAGTGGGTGGCATCCCTGTCCATGGCATGGGGGTTGGAACAGGATGATCTGTAGGGGTCCTTCCAACCCAAGGTGTTCTATGAGTCTGTGATAAGACCACACACTCTACATGCTCCTGTCTTGCTGTGAGGGGTGATGCCTCAGTTCACAGCTGCCAAACTTCACATCTTATGCTATGCCAAAGCCACCATGGGCAAGGTGGTCCCTCAAGGATAAGGAAAGGCAGAAAAAGCAAACTCTGATCCTCTGTTCTGCACCTTCCCTGCTGAGATTGGTGGTCAAAGGCTACACATTTTCTATGGAATGAACACCAATGGGCAAAGGGCTATTTTTTAATGTAGGCAAACAACCTGTCTGAAGCATTTATTTGCCCTGTTGCTGCTCAATGGCAAGCGTTTTGGTTTGACAGGAGCAGGCCCTGATGAGATGCCAGAACACATCCATAAAAGCCTTCTTTGCTGAGTAAATATTTCTTTTGGACACTGTGATGCAGCAATAGGATGGGTCCCATCTGTGATACGAGCCTTGCCTGTACATGGACAAGCATGAGTTTAATCCAAATAATCCAAGGCTTTGACAGGGACTCAGTCATTTCAAATTCACACAATGTGTGAAAACAAGGAAACCTACGTGCCAGACCAACCAATTCAGAGTTTTCTGGAAGTCCCCAGGTTCCAACCCTGAAAAGTTAATTTCCTTTTGCCCCTTAAGTCTCTCTTCCATGTTGCAACATGACCTGCATGCATATTCCCTCTGTTTTACCCTTTTATTTCTCTGTTCCTTTGCCACGTATCTCAGATATTCCCCAGTTTATTACCAGGAAACCAACAGGTGTTTGACAGATGGCAATTTGCCTGGTATTAATTGCTGGGAAACTGCTCACTCAGAGATCTTATCCCTTCATATTCTACTCCTTATACTAATTGGCATTCTTGATAGGTGATAAGGGAAGAATAATAATTAGATATAGATGGAGCATGTTGACTGATGCAATCTACACAGCCAATACCTGAGCAGCAGCAATCACAACTGCTCAGGAGCTGGCAGGAAGCTTTGCAAAGAGGTTGGTGCATCACATTCAGAGAGGTAGAGAGCTGGTGAATTACTGTGTCTCCCCAGCACTTGGATATCCATGAAAGGTATCACTTTAGAAGGTGTTAATTAGTCCATTCTCCAGTGCCTTTGGGACAGGGAAGCCTCCAAAGGTGTTGAAGCAAATTAGGCAGGCCATTCCTGGAGGCAGGTGACGAGCTTTTAGCAGCACGGGATCACAGCTCCCAGCACTTTCTCTGGAGAGGAGCAACCCCTGATATGCCCTAGGTGCTGTTTTGGCACTAGTTCTGCGTGGGCCTTGCAGATGCCAGCCCCTGGAACCCGCTCTGGGCTCTGCCTCTCAATCTCCAGTGGTGTTTCCACCCACAGTGACCAATCTGACAATCCGTGGTGCACATCTGCTCTGCTCACACGAGCCACCATGGGAGAGCCCAGCCAGGCAGGGCAAGAGCTAATGAGCAGATGGGGCTGTTCAGGAAAAGGAATATTTCCCAACAACAGCCATCAGAAAAATTTATTTTATGAGCGAAGATTAAGATCTTTAATTTGTTATGGAAAGAAACGGAGAAATATTGTTGCGCTGGGTAACTGTTTCAGACTTGTCTGTTGTGATGAATGTGTGATGAATAAATGTCTGGAACGAGGCTGGCCTGACAGGTGAAGGTCCCTGAGTGCTGGCCATTGAGATTTTAATGGAAATGGAAGTAGCATGTATTTAAAGGTAACAACAATGTGAAAGTGAGATAGCCTCCAAGAGATCTGTGGCAAGGCTGCCTCAGGTTTGCTTCTTCACTCTTTCAAACCAGCATCCTTTTTGTATATTCCCACCCCTTTTGTTTTGACTTTTTGCGACTCATTCACTGAGCAGAATTGCTGATGAGAACATCAACCCCAAAAAATCCCAAGCCAGTTGTGGGGGAATTTCAATAAAACACCAGTCCACATCCAGAAATAATCTCCTGAGAAGGCTGGGAGCACACCTCAGCCCATTTTGAAACAGAAATATGTGGTGTTATACACACGTTCCCATCAAAAACGCCTGACGTGGTACAGGCTAGATACCAAATATCAGTATAGGTTTACAAACAAATTAAAAAGGAACCAAAAAAAAAAAGGAAAAAAAAAAGAAAGAAAAAGATGTCTGAATGAAATACCTGACCATTTGAAAACAAATGAAAGGACAAAGTTCTTCTAGCTATTACTCTCTAGAGAAATCTACACTTAAAGATGATAAGAACCCTTCACCTTCTTTCTTTAGCTGGTTTTTTTTCCTTCCCCTCTTTACAGCCTTGAATCTGATGTGAGGAGCTGCTCTGAAGTCTGTAGTCATAGGCTCATTGCCAAAACAAGCAAGCAGTATGTTCACAAGATGTTATAATCAGCTGCAACAAGCAACCAATTTTTCTTGCAGCAATTGGACCTAACAGAGGGTGAGGATATGGCTTCCTTTGTTCCCCCTTGTTTGTTTTTATGGTTCCTTTTTCCCTCCTTTGTTTTTCTTCCACAAAAGTATATTCCATGCACTGCTAAAAACTGATTATTCCTTTATTTATTTGCAAAATTGATCTATATATATGGGCAGTTTAGGATAAAATGCCTATCCTTTTTGAGACCACATGCTGCAGAAATGTGCTTTGCTTTGTGGCCTGTGCAGAAGTCCTTATGAGATGAGGCCTTTTCTACTTGATAAATCCTAACTTTGGGTCATATTTCATGTAGTAGCCTCTGGAGGACTCATTCACTCTCAAAGGTGATGACAGAAGTCACGTGGCTGCTACTGAAAAACAAAACAAAATGAAAACAAAACGAAAGTTTGAAGAGAATTTAATAGCCCATCAGATAATGAAGTCCTACATCTGTGTGTGGTCCTGTGCCATGGCAGAGCCGAAAGTCTGACCTGTGTTATCTTAAAGGATTTAGAATGAAAACAAGCGGAAGAGAAATTCACAGTGAAGCAGATAGATGTGGACATAAGCAGTTCCTTTCAGATATAAATAAATCCATTTGCTTAGCTTCCTGGAACATCTCCATTTGGTCTCAGAATTTTTTACCTTCTCCTAGCATACATCCAGAATTCAACCTCAGGTCTTCTGCAGAGGTACATCTAAAGTGAAGAGGAATCAATGCTAGGAATACTGAGAGATTCATCCCCCCAGTGGTATTGGGAGTGCTGCTGCATTTGAAGCTTCTGATCTGAGCCCTCTTCCCCCTTTGTTCATGGTCCCCTTAGCCTCATCCTTCATAACAGGCTTCGTCTTGCGTGCTCCACATGAACCTTCCAGACAAATGTTTGTGCTTGGCCTTTCTGAATTCCTTCTTTCCATGAAAAAGAAGGCCACAAGAAAAGGAAAAAGCTTTTAGGCTCTGTTCAGAAGGTTTCTGCTGCTCAGGACGTGGCCCTGGGTGTGAATGGCATGGTTTGTGCTCCTGACAGCATCAATGGAAACTCAAGGAAAGTAATTTTTTTCCATTCCTGCTCATTCCTGATTGAATTCACTTGTTTGCTTGGACAAGAAAGATCCATCTATCTCTTCTGTGTGCAATACTACGAGGACTTGATTTTATTCCAGACCTTGGGCCGCAGAAAAATCTAAACATTAAGAGTGCCCAAGACCTTACAGAGTTAAGATTTATATATAACCCTGTATTTACTATTTCAGACACACAGTTTTTCAGAGTTGGTTTCCTCTCCAGCTCGGTTCAGTCTTTAACTTAAACAGAGTTTTCAAAGAGCCTGGCTCCTGGCCTAATGCTAGTCCAGGGGAAATGAGATGATCACAGTGGTAATAATTTGTACTTTGGGCTTTAAGTCAGATGTGGTTGTTCTATTCTCAGTTTATCTGTCCATATGGACTTTCAAAGAGGAGAAAGAAGTGTCGTAAAAATTTGCTTGAAAAGATCCCTGATTTCTTAGTCAGAAGTTTTCGGGGGATTGTTTAACTTTCATTTAAATGTAAACAAAAAAAAAAAGCCAACCAGTGTAGTATTAATCACCTCTGACTGGATGTTGTATTGCTGGTGTAGCTAGGCACATGCTTGAGTTGTCAGGCCCAGTTTTCTTTCTGTTCCCTTTTAATCACATAAGTCAGGACCAGTCCTCACTGTGGCTGTGCTGGCAGCAGCAGGCTTTTCAGGGAAATCTTCCATTCTGTGTGACCTGAGGATTATGACACAGAAATACCTTTGCCAGATGAATATTCACACAACCCTCACCCATCCTGTGCCCAGTGCCAAGCCCAGCTCAGAGTGCAGGTGCTAGGGAGGATGAGCCAGGATGTGGGATGGGGCTGGGGCAGTACAGTGAGCTGCAGATTTATTCCTCCTCCCTCACAAGTTCTTCAGGGGGGGAGTCCATCTGTCTTTAAAGGAGAAGAAGGGACTTGGTCCTGTGTGGTGGTGATTTGCCACACTCAATTCTTTGTAGTGATGATGTGGCTGAAGTGCAGTGTGGTGTACCTGTGCTGGCTTTTCTCAGTTGCTCCACTTGAGCCCCTGAATCACAGAATATTCTGAGCTGGAAGTTGAAAGAGGCCCAGAAGGGTCATCAAGTCCAATTCTTAAGTGAATAGCCCACACCATGCTGTGACCAGCTGAGGTAATCTGAAAGACCTTGAAAGAGAAACCAAGAGTAACCGATCAACCAAGGCACAGAGATTCACTCCTTTACACCACCCTTTTGATTTTCAGCTGTAAAAATATGTTAAACTGGCAGAATTTACCAGAATTCCTTTTAGTTTTCCTGATCAAGAAATTTAATAAAACGGTAATTCTGATTTTTTCCTCAAAAATTTACTTCGTTCCCATATCTTCTGTGTTCACTTTCCACACACATTCATGCAGATCAGCTTTACAGTCACAAGAAGCCATGGAAGTTTTTGCAAGGTCTAAGCCCACATGAAGGTTAATAATATTTAAAAAAAAGATCCTGATCACACTTTGGTTTTCATCTTTTTGTGGATAATCCTTGTTTCTAGAGGTATTTCACTCTCAGTCTTAGACACTTTCATGTCATTCATTTTGTAATTATGTTTCCAGAGGAACTCTTGAGAATCCATTAAAATTCATAATGATCTTTTTTTACATTTGGATATTCCTAATAATAAAACTCAGGAAGCAACTTTTAGATGTATTCAGTATCCTACTATTTCTTTCTCATACAGATTTTCTAAGGAGCAGAAATTTCTGCTTCACAAAGATCTCTGCTGACTACTGTGGTTATTTGCCACAATATTGATGAGATAAAATTACAAGCACATTCAGGCAGCATGAAAATGGCACTGAAAAAGTTTAGTGATGATTTTGCCCTGTGTTGTGGTTTCACTGATCTCTGCACCAACTGCTGAACAGCTGCACTGGGCTCCTCTTAAACGAGAGGTTTTTCTCCCCACTTTAATGAAGCTGAAGGTACAAGCCCAAAGATCAGATTCCCTGTGAAGGAACACCTGAAATGTCTTTGGGAATCCCTCCCTTTAGCATCAGGAGCACAAATCTGACCTAACGAGTACCAGCAGTCAGAGAAGCTCATTAGGGCAGGCAATTAATGCAAAACATGTTTTTGCTTTCATGCATGAAACAAAATCACATCCATGGGTTCAGTACTTTAAAGTACTAAGAATAGTAGTGGCTTTATTTATGCTTTTTGGTGGATAACATAATGTTCTGATTTAGTCAGGGAAGAACCTATATATTAAATGCAAATGCACAGAATATGAAGGAGAGTGGATCAAACCCACGCTGCTTTAAAGCTCATTTATGGATGCATAAAACCATATATGTTTCATGCATATATTTCATAAAAATGCCCTTCCTCCTCTCTTTGGCTTAGCTTTCCATACCTTTGTCTCCAAGTCTATGAAGTTTTGTCCAGATTAAAGCAAATGTGAGATTAAACAGACCTCATACTACAAGAACCTTGGGTGTTGGATTGTTTCATTAAAAAATATAACCATTAGGGTGTTCAACCCTTGAACAAATCACTGATCTATTGCAAGACAAACTTGTTTTAGTTAATCTAGATGTTCTCTGAACTTTGCTGTTTTTTCGTCTCTTTCAGTGAAAAAAAAATACAATTGGAGGAATATATTTTCTTCTACATATCAACTGAGAAAGACGATTGCACCTGTCTCTAAGTTTCATGGAAAGCCCCTTTTTGTGATCGAATCCTAAATTTTAAAGAAATTGACTACTAGTCCCTTCAATGGCCTGTCTTCCAAAACTTTATCTTCTCTTGTAGGAGTTACTAGACCTGACAGAACAATACAACACAGAAGAAGTGAGGTTGGTGATGATGATTTACAGGCAGTAAAAACACTGAACTAAAACCCAGTAACAAAAAGATTTTTCCACCCCTACTCCCTGGCATTCTCTGAGAAAATCTTGTCAAGAAAGTGGCTGCCAATCTCTTTAACCCTGCCCCAGACCTAGTTCAGTATTTTGGCTGAATAATTTTGGCCTAGGACTAGGTTTTGCACCTTGCACCTAATTTATTTTATTTTTGTCACTGGTGACATGCAATCATGTGGGGATGGTTCAAATGGGTATTTCTTCAGTGGATCAAATGACTACCTATTTTCATTCCATTTACAAAGTTCAGTGGAAGCTGTGAAAGGTATTAATTTTGGAGGAACCCTGGGGATTCTTTTAAGGTGCTGCAGAACAGCTGTACCGTTGCACTAGCAGCAGGAGATGGAGGGCAGGACAAGGCTTCACACGGCAGTGAACAAACTGCTGCCTCTTTTTTATGAAAGTGTGCAAGTGCTTCAAAGGGTTCTTTGTCATTTCATCATTAGTCAGTACTGCCTCTCTCATTAAAATATCAAGATTGCTTTAGAATTAAAGAGGAGCTCAAAAAATTTAGCAAATTGCTTTCGACTGTGAGCTAAACTCAGAACACCTCCTTCAAATTGAGTACATCAGGAGTCTTCCACAGTCAGGAGACACCAGTGACTCAGAATGTTGCTTTGATCCCAAAACACAGGAAGCAAATGTAGGAGGAAGTGTTTGGCTCTTGCTCTTCTTGTTTCCTAACCTGCCCAGGACTAGGAAATACGGAAATAGGCGTAGTGACAACAGATGCTTTAACAACTCTGCAAAAGTTACTCCCTCCTTTCAGGAGTTTCCCCCTCCCTCCATCTCTTGACTCCTTATGTACCTGGCAAGCTATTCCATCTCTCTGCAGGCCCATTAGGCTTTGTAATACCTGAAATTCACCAAACTTGGCCAGCTCATGGAATTATCTGATGAAATAAATTCTACGTGCTGAAATGCTGGGAGAAGAGGCTTCCAGTTTGAGGCTTAGCAATATAAGATCATGAAGAAAGGAAAACACATTTATTGGCAAGGATCAAGTGGCTGTGACATAGGAAAGGAATGAAGCATTGTAGCTGTCCAGTTTTGTACTGTTTACCATAATGATAGTCTCTGGACAGACACTTAGCTTTATTGAAAGCTCTGGCACGATTTATCAAGTGACCACAATCTGAATAATGTCTTCTCTTATTGCTGCAATGACATTCAGAATTCACAGCTAATGCCTGTGATTTGTTATCATATGGGTGGATCTGGAAGTTTCTAAGGCTTCTCCTATCTACAATTAATTTTTCCCATTGCGGCAATCTCAATCCTCCCAAACACAAACAGTTTTGCACATAATTAATTTCAAGCCCTTGAGTTTACACGCATCTTGCCGTGCATGAAGTGAAGCACAAATGTAATTGCGGGGCTGGACCTGGGCCACTGATTCTTTGCCTAAAAAAATCTCTGACTTGCTGCAGAGGAGCCCAGAGTATGACCATTTTGGCCAAAGCACAAATATTTTGGCTGGGAATGTGGCTGTGATGTCCCCAGGCTCCACCAGCTCCCCTTTGCACTGCAGCCTGGATTGAGGACTTCCATGTAAGATCTGCTAGGAAAAGGTGAGGGGAGATTAATGCTGGTGGTTTCACCCCTGAATATTTGAAGAGCAAAGCCCAGCCCTGCTGGAAATTGGCACAACTGGGGAAAAGCAAGCAACCAGAAAATCATGGCAGCAGGACTAAAGGGCAAAAACCAGTTATTTTTTAATAACTTATTTTATTTACTTAATCAAACCCTCTATTTTGGCCAAAAATCTCCAAAACAAACACAACAACCCCAGAAAAACCCCACCTAGGAATGAAATTTCTTTGTCTGGGGGTATGATTGTGATGCTGTTTCTTAAAACAGAGGGGAAACAGAGATGAAACCCCCCATTTTGTTAAAACAGTGCACTCAGTCTGAAAACTAAAACAAAACCGTACCTCAGAACTCTGCTTAAGCACGATTTCTTTTCTAGGCCTGCTGGTTACTACTGTTTGCACTCCAGTTATTTACCTCGTGTCACTAACCAGATAATCACAATATTTCATAAGAACAAGAGGTTTGGGCCCCACCTAATCCAGACAGGTGATGTCAGTGGATGTGGTAATCTCAGGCCATCACCCACCATCCATCTGGTTATTCAATTATCAAGCCTATTACTTTAGCTTATGCAACATATATAGAAACCTGCTTGGAAAACAGAATCCGTACATGATCCAGGGCTGGAGTGTGGAACACTGGGGGTGTGGGGAGCGGGGGGCAGTGCTGCAGGAGGAGGAAGGAGGTGGAGGATAAATGGGGGAGAGGGTGGGAGGGTTGTTGCGTTTGTGTTTGGGTTCCAGGAAAGGTTGAGAGGTTTCTCTCTATCAGGTACATCAGGCAGAGGTTTCTGCCAAGGGTGCCACGGCTCTGAAAGACAAGTTGTCACACTGTTGTCTCGTGTTCAACAATGACAACAATCTCATTAGAAGAAGTTCCAATTAACCCAGTCCTCCCCTTTTTTGTTATTTCTTAAAAGATAGGTGGTTTACACATCCAGGGAAGTCCACATTGCTTCTACGTAAATTTAGCTTATGAGTCCTCCCCACCCTTTTTTTTAGCTAAGGACAGCAAGGATATTATTTTATGTGCTAACTTTTATAAGAAAGTCCTCATGCTAGAGCAAAAGGTTGAGGACAATCCTGAATCCTCCTTTTGTGCTGTTGGAGGACATAGGAGGTCCAGCCAAAGAAGTTGACTGCAAGTGAGAAAACAGTGTGAACTCTTCAGCTGGGATTTTTAAGTGAGGTAGAGAAAGTAGCAGGGGAAATTGCAGGAACCTGATTGATGATTATTTTTAAGTACCAAATTATTTGAAGAATAAGGAACAATAATAATAATAATAATGATTTGCGTAAATAGAGTGATTTACATCACCTTAGTACTGGGCAGAAGGAATAGTGCTAGTAATGTCATTGTGTGTCTTATGACCTGCTTTTCATTGCTGTAGAGGAGACTTGAAAATAGCCAACATGGACTCCTAAATCTTTTCAGGTTTGGGGAAGTCCACCCAAAGTAAATAGAAACAGAAACTGTGCATCAGTCAACACTACAGCTCACAGGGACCAAACTTCTGGTGTTCCTGCACTGCACAGCTCTGAGAAATTTGCAAAAAAGGCACTAAGGGACTTGCCAGAGAGCAGTGGTTTCCTGATGGGCTCAGCATTACAGCCTGGGAGTTGCATATCCCCGGTCCATTATCGAAGCTTTAGCTCTGGGGTTTGCTTTGTGTGGAAATTCTCAAATGAAGAGAACCTGAACCACTACTCAGCAATAAATCAAGTTAGATTTATACAGAGGACTAATAGCAAAAACCAAAAAATTCAGTCCAGCCAAAACTGTAATGATTTCTGGTTTACACTTGCTGATAAACCTGACTTGAATCTTCTAGCAAAGGAATATTTCTTAGCACTGTCATAAACACTTCTCTACAGGAAATACAATAAAACCCCCAAACATTCGTCTTAATTTCCAGCCAACACCTAAAAAGTCTAAGTTTCTTTTGAATGCTGGAATGATCAGCTGTAAAGAAATCATTGGTCCCACTGAAGGCTGCCAGTGCCAGTGCAAGGATGGGATCAGTCTTCTCCCCTTCCTTCTTTTTGCTCTTTGTGCAGGGAATCTGTCCCTCCTCTCCCTCTGTTGGATGAGGGGGTGGTTCCAGATCGCTCACAGATCCAAGACTGCCTTGACACCAGCATGTCTGTGAGTGGATCAGCTCATCCTGAAAACATTTTTAAACTTGGTAAGATGCTGTTCACACCGGAAATCTTGGGTATTTATCAAACACCTTGTTAGAGCAGGTGGATTGAAAACGTTTGAGGCCGGTTTGAGAAATCCACCAGCAAGGTATCCTGATAAGAAGATCTGCTTCCCTGATGCAGGGGGACATTCTTAACACATGAAATCTAGCAGATACTGGTTTATGTTGAAATTATTTCATTGTCTTGAAACTGGCTTTAGTGCCTTACAAAACACTTACAGCAGATAGGTCTTCTCTCAGCCACAAAAATGTCTGTAGGCTCAGCTGTGATAATAACAGAACTTTTCAAATGCTTATTCATGTTTCAAACAGTTCAAACCTGGGCTTTCTGTCAGTCAGTACCTCTGCAGCTGTACCTTTCAAAATAGTAAATCTTGGTAGACACAAAAAGGGAAAAAAAAGGGAGAAATATGGCAACAACGTCTGGATTTTATTTGCTCAGACTGGTGTTATTTCTTCACCTTTAGTCAGCATTTTACTCTTCTAAGCAGGTGAAATTCACAGAAGAAACTATATCCATGTCTAGATTATTAAAACACATTGTAAACTGTAATTTCCTGCTTTTAAAATAATAAATAGTTACATGAAAATGGAATATTGTCAAAAAATTGCAATGATATGTTGATGTTTGATTTTTTTCTCCCTAACCTAACAAAATTATTTTGTATTTTTGTGGCATTTCTATTCAACCTGCCTTTAGGAAAAAAAAAAAAAGGAGGGGGGAAGAAAACTTCTGCTAAACAAGTTGCTACTAAAATAGTAATAATAATAATAACAACAATAACAGTAATGCATTCCACAGTTATGATTGCTGTGCCTGCATTGTTAAGTCCTGACATTTTCAGAAAGGAGGAGGAATGCAAACAAAATATCTGGTGGGGCAGAGCGTGATTCAGGCACTGAAAGCATCTGGACTAACCTGAAATCTGAAGACAAGTTGTTTAAAGACAGAAAAGGAACTGAAGGTTACAGCTCAGTTTCAGAGCTGTTGACTTTGCATGAAGACCCCTCAGAAAGAGATTCAAAAATGAGTTGCAAACAGCACAATTTCTGCTGTTTTCAGAGAGGCATAGAGCACTCAGAACGTGCTTCTGGGATCCTGTAAATTTCAGAGATGCAGAATGTGGCTGAGGCTGGAAGAGACCTCTGGATGTGGCAATCTCAGGCCATTGTCCACAACCCCACAGTCCCACCAGAGCCATGTTCAGGTGGGCTTTGAATGGGAATCCCCATGGATGGAGGCTCCGCAGCCTCTCTGGGGAAGCTCTTCCCATGCCTAGCTGGGTGGTCAGGTGTTTTTACAGTTTCAGTTTGTGTCCACTGCCTGTTGTCCTCTCCTGGACACCACTGAGAAGGATCTGTCTCTGCCTCCTTTGCACACTCCCACCACCTACTTTCACTCATGATTATGCATGTAAGTTTACATTTTACCTCCTACCAAGACACCAAATCCCTCATTGCTGCTCCTTCAACAAACCCCCATCACAGGAGCAATATCCAAAGCTTTGCTAAGTCCACTCAGTGAAGGAGTGACACTTTACCGTGCCTTAAATCAATTCTCTCCTGATGGGAGAGAATTTGCTGAAAGTCCTTGCAAGGGGTTTGAGAGATAAACTGTCTCCTTGAGTTTCAGTGCTTCCAGATAGTTGTTTATTAAGTCTTATCAGAGGAGCAGAGCCACTAGCGTGACCCAAGTACAGCATAGAAGGAAGAAAAGTAGGAGTGAGTCCAATTATCAAGATTTACACAGCCTTTTAAAGATATTTTAACCAATAGTTACTAAAAACGTACATTATTTTCACTTTCCTGCCAATTATTCAGAAACACAACTAGGAACTGTGGAATTTTCTATCCAATCAAACCAAATTACTTTTACTGCAGAACACGGAGTAGTAGAAGAAGGAGAAGAAGGTTTAGAGAACAACAACAATCCTCCAGTTTGATATTTTTTACTCTTATCTATTTACTATAAAGAGAAGCCCAAAACCTCTAAATTTTTCACCCTGTGACAATCTTACATAATAGTCTATCACCTAACTCACACCATTGTATTTTCTAGTTCTTGTCTGAGCGCTGGTAATTTTTTCCAAGGTTTGAAGCTAAAACAGTGTTGTTCAGGGGGGTAAGAACCCTTAAAAACAGGCAGAGAAATATTTTCGGCACTCTGGGTTCCTACAAAGGAGCACTTGCAGGAACAGATTATTTTTATCATCCTGTTTCTGGCAGGCTTTCACAGTGGGGGTTTTATCTCCTGCACCATGGATGGTGTCATGCACATGCTGGAATACCCCTGCGGATTGGTTTGTGTGGGCACAGCCAGCTGCCAATTCAAACCGTGTACGACAGAAATGCAGAGGTCTTTTCCTAGGAATTATGAGGAATGTTCTGTGGCAGTCCTGACTTCATTCAGTCTGACTTCATTCCACCAAGATGTTTCCACTCACAGAGTTAACTGGAAATTAAAAAGTCATGTAATCATATTGTGAGAACAAAGATGATCCAGGTGCTTTAAAGTGCAGTTCTGGCAGAGGATATGTTTCTAATAAAGAGACTAGGTTTTGTCCAACCATCTTTATTTTTCCTTTTTCTTTTTCTATCTTCTTTTTATTTTTTTTTTAAATTCACCTCTTTGTTTTTCTTCCCCACCAAAAAAAAACCAACAAACCAGTAGAGTTAAGGAAATGTTTCCCCTTCCTTTCTCTGTCTCACTAAATATTTTTTGTTGGTTTGTTGGGGTTTTTTCTTTTGTTTGTTCAGTTTGGTTTTTCCTAGGAGGTCTTTCACAAAGAAAGACTGATTCAGATCTAACAAAAACTGAGTCTATAGAGCACAACGGTGAACATCTCAGCTCTAACAGGTGAGCCCTTTATTTTTCCTTCTCAGAGGATCAGCTATAGTTAAGAACATGTTAATTCCCTAGACTGATCTTCAGGGTCTACAACACCAGAGAAATTATACATTATTCTTTTATTTGGTACAAAGGTTTTTGGTAGCAGCAAAGCTGATGCCTGGCTCTGTGCACACAGTCACCCTGGATATCTTTGGAAGAGGTCCTGCCTGGGTCCCACAGCTCTTCTCTGATCCTTCTTTGGTCTGCATGAGTAGATCATGCATGCTGCCCCAAAAAACCTTGAAGCTCCTATTATTTTTACATTTTTAGTCCTGCAGCGCAAGTTTGTAAAATTACAGTTGGAAAAATTCCAGCCCAAGGCCGTGGTTAATGGTTTGCATGAAAGATTGAATGCAGTGTCAAAGGAGAAGGTACTGCATGAACATTCTCACACCATTCCAGGGGTCACAGCTTCCTCCTTCTACAGTCTCAAATCCAGGTTTTCCATAGGAGTCTCAGGCCTCAGATTTATCCAAATAAATGATTTCATAGAGTGGCACAGCAGCAAGTCACCAACTAATCTGTGCTGAACAGCTAATATCTCTCCAAAACTGAACACCTCCCAACTCTGAATTTCTCCTTTCCTTTAATTTGTTGTGAATTGTATTTGCCTGTGTCATCTTCACATCTTTATATTCCTTTTGCCTGTTGGAAGCCAGACACAGCAACACTAAGAGCTGTTTTTCTCTTCAGCTTGGATGCCCAAACTGTGCTTAACTTCTTGGGCAGTGCAAAGATGCTTTGACTCTCTTATGAAGTAAACAGTCGAAAGATCCGGATTTAAACCATCAGTACCCAAAATTTCAGCACCACACTCTTGCCCAGAAGGAGACTTACTGAATAACCCTCACACTTCCAATCAAATATCAATTAAAAGCATTAAGTTCATGGGTACCAATGGCCAATCTGCAGATCACAACTATATAAATTAAAAATTGGAAATACCTCAAGCTTTAACTGCCATTTCTGTTTTCATATCCACATTATGCAAAATACATGCAACATCCAACACGTGGTGTTTGCACCTCCCAGCCAAACTGGGCTCAGCTTAAAACAAGCGCATATTTGCTTAGAACTGACCTGCTTTTAACACAATTGCGAAAGAGGTTGGGGTTTTTTTTTACTTTTTTAGCTAATGGGTTTATTGAAAACATATTCCCATAGCTTAAAAAAAAAAAAAGCAACAAAGCAAACCCAAGAGATCATTTTCTTATCTGAGCTTTTGCAGAAGATATTATGATGAAAATCATATCTTTCACAAACAGATTTGAAATAAAAGAAACACTTATGGGATTTTTAATCTCTTCAGTGAGGCATTTGTAATTATACAGAACAAAAAGCCATATATTAGAGATCTTTTTGTAAAATCAAGTGTCCCAATATGCTCATTTTATGCTGATACGCTTATTATTAAAAAAATAGTCATTATTACACTGCAGATAGTGTGGTGCACATGGTTCCTGGTTCAGGCTTGAGAACATATGTCTTCCAAGAAAATTTAACAAATCTATTGGCTTAACATGTCCTTTTTCTTTCCTTTTTCACCAATGATGAAAAATTTGCATCTTATTAAAAAAAAAAAAAAAAGCAACAACAACTGAGATTTTTCAGAAGCATTTATTTCTGACTTTGCCCAATTCTTGGAGCAGGCAATACATCCCAGAGGAGGATCAATTAGAGCAGAAATAAGTGATTTCTGATTGCTTACCTTGTCCTGGGCGCGATTTTCAGGTGCAGGGATTTGCACCAAAGCACTCAGTGAAGGGGAAAAGCCCTATTTTGGTGCATTAATTTAGACAGGGCAAAGGGGCATGAGCTTACTGCTTCTGCACAAGCAAGCAAGAACTTCAGGAAGAATACTTCAGAATGATCTGAAGCATTGACAGAAATGCAGGACAATTTGTGAAGGGCTTCAGAGATCAAAACATTCTAGCAGAGATTAGGACATTCTAGCAAACACTCAAAGTTGAGCAGGACTTTAGTTTTCAAGCAAAAGCTTTTATTGCCAAAATAGCAGAATGACTGACATCAAAATAGTTGACGATATCTGGACATGGTGTCTAAAATAGCATTAGAAATCATCTAAAATTGGGCATTTGGCTTATTTATATTTTTAAACTTGACTTTTTTCCTCTGTAGGTGACACTCACATATAGAATTAATAGTAGAAAAAAATGAAAAAATGTTTGTATTTTACATAAAAGCTAGGTGATAGTCAAAGGTCTTTTTTTTATTAAATAAAAGTCAATCGATGCATTTTCAAATGAGACAGAATAAATTTAAGCAGCAGTAATCCAGTCACCTGAGAAATTCAAAGTTCTTAATGAAATAGAAAAAAAATAAGTGTATTCCTTTGCTTTAAGAATAAGAAATATTTTTCTTAGGTGTAGTTATCCTTGTCATTGTTGGTACAGCAAGGTTTCCCTTTCTCAGTGCCTCTGCAAAGACTGTCATTGGTCCACAGATATTATCCAGTCCTGCAACCATGGCCATCAGTGCAAGAGCTTAAACTGGCACTGGAATGGGAGCAGCCAGAAGTTGAAGTGATTTTTTGACTTTGTGTCTTTCCTCCCTGTCTACCACCATGTAGTGTTCCCCCCTCACAAATGTATCTCTCCTTCACCTTGGCTAGGAAAAGCATTTTTTGGACCTGAGAAATGAAATTATTTTGTGCCTCTAACCTGGAAAAGACCCAACCACCACCAGCCTCTGAAGTCCCCACAGCACTGTTGACTCTAATGGATTAGGTGACATTAATATTAACAATCTTACACAGAAGAGCAAATGCCAGGTGGGTTTTATTTTTTTCCACAGCAAGGTGGTTAATATATACATTAAAGGAACTTTCTGGGGTTTTTATGCTTTAAAAAATAAAGAGAGTTTTGACCAATGTCTCTCTGTGTCTCTGCAGAGGGCAGAGAATGTGGTTGTATGACTTAGTAGAACACTCACTCTGCTTCCACCCTTCTAAATCAAGTCCTTCCAAGCTTTCCTATTATGTTTTTCTTATTAGTTTTATTGTTTTAATAGAGAAATTGAGGGGGTAATAAAAGTAACTTCTCTGTGATGCTTCTTATTTGTTACACTACTTTAAAATTCAGTTGATGAGCGCTATTGAAACTTGCCCAGTCACTTGGCTTGGACCTCAGATGCATAAAATTTAATTTTATGTTTTGTGTCTACCACTGAGGGTTTTTTTTTCACAGCCAGGCACACTTTGGGTTTAGTATCTTAATAAACAAGACGCATTTCAAATTAGTCTCATCATTTTTTTACAGTGCGGGAGAAACGGAGTGGGGAGGACCCATTTCAGTTTGATGTAATGTTTTGAGTCAACACAAAACATTTTTTGTTGTTTCGCCAAAAAAAAAATCATATTCAGCTGTGAGTCAAGGCAAGCCAGAACCTCCCAACTATTTTATTCTGGCTGTTACATGGAAAAAAAATCATTAGTCACTCAGAGGTATGCTGCTATACCACAGGATGAGTGGCCATTTGTTTTTATGCTTTTCTGGGTGCAATGGGAGAATGCATTGCTCCTCCATGTAATTTTCTCTCTTTTTTGTTTGTTTGTTTGTCTGTGTTCATGTGAGCACACTGTTATTGATACCTGCCCAAACCAGAGCCATCAGTATCACAGGACACTGTCAAAAGAGTTTTTGTACATCCTGCCCTTCACTCCCTGTTCGACCTAAAGTAGCAAAGGAAATCTTGTTCAAGGTACTTGCAGTTGTACTTCAGGGCTCCTGCTTCTCTGTGCCTGATGTCCAAATGTTAAGCCCCAATTCTCAACCACTTCTGAGAATTTCTGAAGCTTTACAGTGTTGCAGAATACACACTTTAAAAACCAAAAAATTTTTTCCAAAATTCGTTTTCTGGCCTCAGAGCAACACCAGTAATTTCAACTGTTGTGAAGTGACTTTAACTCCACAGTTCTAGGATTTTATGCCCGTTTTTCACAGGTGCAACTGGTGGTACTGAAAGTGCAGTAGTGGAAAATCACATCTGATGAATTCAGCATTGTGTCCACAAAAGCTAAAGGGCAGAAAAGTAAGTACTGAACCCTACTTTGGGGGTTAGCAAACCCTGAAAAGACCTGAGTCACATTCTGGTTTCTGGAATGACATTGTGAAGTAAAGGAGATCACACAGCCTTAAAAACACTACCATGGCATATGTAGCAGATCAAATTCACAATTCTTTGTGATGAAGTTAGCATCCAGGTGAAAATTCAGACTTAATTCACCATCTCCCCACAGCTTCAAATATTATTGGAATCAAACTGAACATCCTACCTCAATTAGAAATGGAAAACAAGTTTTTAATGAATAACCATGCAATTTGTCAAGCTACTGTGATGTTGTTAACCTTTACATTCATTTAGACTGCACTAATTTTCTTGAAAATTTTTCCTTGTCTTTTCTGACTTCATTTTATGTTCTGGAATCTGAAGCAAGAATAAGACATCCCAAAACCCAGTAACCAAACAAAACCTGAAGAAGAAGTAAACTTTTTTCACTTGTTAGTCACAACTAAGAACCGCTATGATGTTATCTCCCCAGTGAGGACAGCCTGGTGTGGTCACCTGAGAGACAAGTTCTAAAGACTTTATAATTGTCATAGCTTGCTTTCTTTTTTGACTAATATAGAGGCTGAATATTGTAGATTATTAGATAGTGAAATGCAAAAAATTAAGAGCTTGATGGATGCAATATTCTCTGCAATTATTGAGTGGGGAAAAAAAAAAAAAAGAAAACTTTTAAAAAGCCAAAAATTTAGATTAGGTAAAAACATCTAAGGCAGCACACATTCACCATTCCATTGGATGATCATACAATGAGCTTGCTGTGGATTTTGTGGTGGGTTTGTTTCTTGTTTGTTTGTTTTTGTTTTGTTTTCTTTTGGTTTTTGTTTGTTTGGGGTTTTTATTATTAGTTTGGGGTTTTTGGTTGGTTGATTGGTTGGTTCATTGGGTTGGGTTTTTTTCCTTATCAGCTTTCTCCTTTCCAGAAAACAACTCCACAAGCATGTTTGGTTTCCACTCCACTCAGTGATTTTTCTGGACAACTATTTCCTCGTACTTGTCCTGATTCCTACGCTTGCATTTATCATTCCCTCCTATTTCCCAGGCTTTCGTTTTCTGCAGGATGATTAGTTTTTTGTCTAATGAAACACTTCTGGAGCCTGTTGATGCCTCTGTCATACAAGAGAAAACTCTGTGGGCTACTTGGGATACAGGGACACTTTTCAGTGGGATGTATCTGTAGTGACTCTCACTTTAGGGGCCTGCAGAAACACCAGTTGCTTTCCCTGAAGAGTGGGCAGAAAGCCCAAGAGACAGAGTTTAAGCCTTTTAGATGTCAAGCATTGTTCCCTGCTCCTTTTTAGCTTTTCATGTTCTTGTTTCCCAGCACCACTTCCCTCCAGCCTCTGCATGCATTGCAGTGAAATTTCAAACACTGGCTTTGACACACAGACAAAACTTGACCTCTTGTGGCTTTCAAATGTTATCCATGACTTTTTCCTTTTTGGGAAAATTCAATTAATTACCACATCTTACATGATCCTATCACTTGTTAGCTGGTGCTCACCTTCCCAGTCTCATGTGTCCATCTCCTCATAGTTGTGAGTATATAATGTCCCCTGTCCCCATTCTTGGTTGCAGTTTGGTTTTCCTCCACTCAAACCATCAGGATCTCTGCCCCCTTTGCTCTTTTGGCTAAAGCTGGTAAGTGAGAGGACACATCTGTGGCTGGGATCCTTTCAGGATAACCACTGCAGCAAGGAAAAAAGTTGTTTTGTACTGGTTCCCTCATCTCTTCCTTCATGTGCCATTAGGTTAATGGTGAGAAGGGTGGAGGGACATGAAAGCTTCCAGCTCCATTTCCAGCATCAGGATATGAAGAAACAGTCTTGGCAGCTCATTGCAATGCATTTTTTCCCAGGTGAGGCTGAAATCCTTGAGACTTCAGCTTTACAAGTTACCACCATATGGTATCCAGTTCCAGAAAAAAATCTTCTTGTGGAGTTCCTGAGAGGTGGCTTCTGCTGTTCCTCCATGCTTTGCCCAGGGGAGGGAAACTGATACTCACCAGCTTGCTTCAGCTGTTGCAAGGAAGACAAGATCAATCACACTGATATGTATTTCGACATTTTGTAGCTCCCACTAAATTCTTCAAATGTAGTTTTCCCAACTAAAGATAAGCCGTGGTGTCCACACATCAGAGAGACACAGTGATAGAAGCTTCTCCCATCATCACTAGTCTCTAGATCCCAGGAGGGGCTCAGGAAGAAAAGAGTTTATCATCATACCCTACCAATTCCATAGAGTATGCTTCATTCGATGCTGTTTTAAACCTGTCTCTTTTCCAGAGCAATCATTTTTGAGCAAAATAAAACCAAACCCAAAAGAGAGCCCAGAAAAAAATAAAAAAAAAGAAAAAAAGAAGAAGACGATGAAGAAACATTATCTCACTTGGGTTTGAGTCAGCCTCTCCAGATTCCTCAGGGAGCAGAAGAGCAAACAAGACTATGTTCAGAATGTTCCCGTTCATGAGCTGAGCTCAAACAAATGCACCAGAGCAAATAAAAACACACTCAAAACAAATCCAAAAGCAAACCTATTCGCTGAAAGCCAGGACACTGACTGGGGCTACAGGGGAGCCAGAAAAATACATGGGAAGGTATTGTTTTAAACCTACAGGCTGCACCTCTCAGCACAATTAGAAATGGATGTCTACAAGTTGTCTCTGCTTTTTGACAGGCACTGTGCTATTAAAAGCCACTACTCAGCTCCAGACAGAAGCTCCCTGCATGAATTTGGGTGCAGCAGCTGCCTCTAGACATCCAACTGACTCAGCAAAGAAAGACCACACGACCCAAAGAGTTCCATCCCACATGGAGTCCTCTCAGAGCTGCCCCCTCAGACTGGGGTCGTCCAAGCAAAGAGCAGGCTGGCAGTGTGCTGAGTGGGTTCCAGTGGGTGTTGTATTTGGGTTTCAGATGTCCAGCTGAGGGTAAAGGGAGCATGTGGACCTGTGACAGCTACAGACCTGTCACAGCCCCTAGCAGTGGGGGACTGGGATGGAGGACACACATGCTATGATGTGGAGACCAGGAGAAGAAGAACTGTGGCCCTCATCACTGAATTAATGTGGAAAATTGTAAGTAAACAAACCAGCTTACTCCCTTGCAAATTCTGGGGCTGTCTCAAAAATAGTTTTCTTTGTGCAGGGAAAGCTAACCAGGTATGTTTGCTACCTGGGTATTTCAGTATTTCACATAGTGGACTTGCACTTGGCTCGTTCAGCTCTCACCCATCTCTGGAAAGGTCGTGTTGGAAGTCTTGAAATGGCAGTGAAAGTTTCAGACAGGCTGAAAGAGCTGTTTTTGACTTGCACTAGCTAAGGGTATTTCATGGCTCAGCAGGAAGGAAGGAGGTGTGGGATATGATGCTCACAGTTTAGTCTCCACAGTCATAGCAGTCGCAGTAAATCTTCAAGTAGCTTCCCTTCCACCACTTAATCCGCTTTCATTTAATTTTATGAAATATCAGTAAACGATGATTAATTTTAAGAGGTGTTTTGCTTTCCTCAGGATCATGGCATGCATGCAAATGCAGAAAATGGACTGCAACAGCCCTCCTGAATACGACATTGTTTGTTGTGGAAAAACAATTAACAAGAAGCAATGAGATCTTTCTTTAATCTGCGCTGTGATGAAAGCTCCCCTGATGTGTACTTGTAGTTTCTGGAAGCACTCAGTGCTGCCACTAATCCTTTGCATTCTTCAGAGAATGTTCATTGGTGTAACTACCATCAAATGTAATTATGGTGTCTGCAGGTATGTTTGTCATGCACTTACGCTGACATACCTTTGAGGCCATTGAGTAATTTCTCCCGAACACAGAAGGATAAGAAGAGATCATTTAAAGCTGTGTTTCTGCAGCCTCCTAGATGCCTTTGGCCTCACTTTCTGCTGCACAGGTTTTGTACTCACATGGAGGCAGGTCAAAACAAACCACTCTTCAGACACCTTGTAGGCCCCACATCTAAATTTAAAAATAAACATTGCATTTAAAAGTAAAGATTTCACTAAAGGGCTGAGGGTTTGAAATTTTAATCTTAATTCTGCTTAATTAGACCAAAACCAGACGTTGGTAATGTGTATCTGCCATCTACTTTGCTCATGGGTGTTAGAGTGGAATGAATTACACTATCATAGGATGGTTTGGGTTGGAAGCAATCCTAAAGATCATCTTTTGCCATGGGCAGGGACACCTTCCACTACACCAGGTTGCTCAGAGCCCCATCCAAACTGACATGGAACACTTCCAGGGATGGGGCATCCCCAGCTTCTCTGGGCAATCTTCCAGTGCTTCACCACCCTCACGGTAAAAAAACTCTTCCTTAACATCTAATCTAAACTTCTTTTGATTTAAAATCATTTTACCTTGTCCTGACATTTTCTGCCTGGTGAAACGTCCTTCTCCCTCCTCTTTATAAGCCCCCTTCAGGTACTGGAAGGCCGCAATGAGGTCTCCCCAAAGCCTTCTCTTCTCCCAACAGTCTCAGCCTGTTTTCATGGCAGAGGGGCTGCAGCTCTTTGGCCCATGTCCACCTTTATAACCACCAGAAGAACCCCTAAGTCCTTCTCCGCAGGGCTGCTCTCAATGATTTCTTCTCCCACTCTCACGTCTGGGATTTCCCTCATCCAGGTGCAGCATTTTGCGCTTGGACTTGAACTTCCTGAGGTTCTCCTTCACAGCTTCTCTCTCACAACCAAATAAGGAATAGATCGTTGAGAGCCGCCTTAAAGCAAGAGTGAGAAAAATAAGTCTTTCTTCTTTCTAAATGAAGTGGAAAAGATGCCTAGGGTTTCAAAGTGGCTGGGGCACAGCTGCAATCCTAACACTCTTTGAAAAGAAGGCTAAGAAAGGTCCGCACCTGCTGGAAAACCCTTCTTCAGCAGCTGGCCTGCTAGCCTTGCTGGCAGCCCCATAACAACCTCCCCACAGGTGGTGGTGCAACTACCTCACCATCAGCAACCCAAAAAGAGATGGAACAACTGAATTCCAGCCTCTTCATAAGAGGGGGGTCCGGTCTCACTGTCACCATGGTTTCTCCTGGTGCAAGGAAATCAGAAACTGTTGCTGCTGTTGTTTACCTGACCACCCAAATGGTATTACTAGATTTCCTTGGGGCTGTTTTGCACCTGCAAAGGACAGATCTGGCCATCTGAGCATTGCAGACAAATAATCTCTCCACTCAGGCATTAGGCACAGCGGATAATTGCAGTGTTGGACCCAAGGCCAGAGATTCAGGATGCCCTGCAGTGAACATCCAAGGAGGAGCTGGGTGTCCTTTCTCTTTCACCCTGCTGGCTGTAAAGTATTTTTTCTGTGCTTGTTGGGATGAATCAACCATTGTGTTCAACCATCCAGCAGGGAAATCCTACTCTACTTGTAGTCATGTGAAGACACCTCTTCAGGTCTCCTACCCAATGCCTAAGGGTGGCTGGGGCAAAATCTCTTTAGAAATCCAACCACACATTTTTACGTGTCACAATAGGCTCCACATGAATGTTGCAGCTCTGGAACCTGTTTTTGTATTCTTTTCTAAAAACAGAGTGGGTGCTGCCTGTAAGATGAGGGTTTGAAACTGAAATCCATTTAAATCTGAGTCTTTATGACCCTTCCAAGAGCTCCTTGGGAGGTCAGGACGGTATTTTCAAGGCAACTGAAACACGTTTACTAGTTAATGGCACGATGTACCTGTTCTGCGGGTAAATAAATTATTTTAATTACTGGCCCAGCTACTTCCCTGTACATTAAAGGAAAGAGAAAACTTATTTCTGTAATGAAGTCCATCGTCATGTAAAGACAGCTATGACCCTATTTACATGTGGACATAACAGTCTGCTTTTAAGAATACAGTCATCCTATGGTGCTTGTTTTGCTATAAATGTGTCCTTCCCACACTGAAATGTAATTTCAGCCTCACAGTAGGGTCAAAAGAAAGCAAAAGACCTGTTATACCCAGAAATGCTGAATTGTCGTTGTGTACTAACCCATTTTCTTTATCAGCATAGTAGAAACTAACGAAAAAATGGCAAAAATTATTCTGATATTTCACTCCTTCCAACAGCAGCTTTTTGCTTTACCATTATTGACCTGCCCAGCTGTTTCACTGACACAAATTACTTAAGATTTTCAAAATGCCATTTGGATTTCGCATCCATCCCTCCCCCATCTAGCATTTTCAGAATGCTTTTAAGTAGAGCAATATTTTGCCAAAATCGGAACCATATGATTTTCTCTCTGCAGCCAGTAAAAATTGCAGGGATGGTGTATGTGGTCAGTAAAAGAGAAAACAAGAAGAAGGAGGAATGTGTGCGCAGGAAAACAAAGGAATTGTAGAAAAGAGAAGTGATAAGGACTGTGCTGGTGTACTTGTTTGCCCTTTGCCAAGCATAACCAGGAGGATGCAAGCACAATTAAGCCTGGGAAGGCCCTCTGAAATTCCTGGCCATGTAGTTTTCTGGTGCCTTCATAATTATGCTGTGGAACACAGACTACTGGGACATCACAACAAGTCACAACATATTTAAGCAACCCATAATTTGACACATTATAATAGGAATGCATGAAAAAATACAATGAAAAAGCCTTGTGGACCCACTGGTAAGTACTGATTCATTGCTGAAGTCAGACATTCTCATTAAAGTTTAGATCAGAAAAACAACATGTGGGTAACTGCTCCACTCGAGAGGAGTAAGAGGTGAAACTGTTGCTGCAGAGAAATTTGATTGCTAAGTTACTGCCCAAAGCCTTTCATTCAGCAAATAAACAACCAAATTATTTGCTCCTTGCTGTTAGGCTCAGGTTCCTGTTAGAAGAAATTAACTGTCCTCACAGAACTGGAAAAGAGTAGGGAGCAAGTTGTCAGATGGGCCTAAAACTGGAAACTGACCTAACTTCACTGATCTCACTAGGAAGGTGCCTGTTTGCACCTAAGATTTACACAGAAGGAAAGAAAGCTAAATCAAAGAGTGTCTGTTTTCAGAGATGCAGTTTAACTGCATACTCTGGCCCTACTGCAGTTCCTGCGAGGCACCCCACTAATATCTCCAACTCTGAAGACTTCAGCCAAAATTTTACAGCGTTGGGATTTTCACAAAAGTGCACACAAAAATTAAATTAAATTCATCCAGGGGGAAAAAAAAAAAAACAAAAAAGGTATAACACCACATGATGTTTAAAATTGTTCAGGGGCCCACAGCATGCAAAAAGAAACACATCTGTAAGATCTGATCTGCACCTTGCTCAGCTTCCACATTGCCTGAGGAATTATGAACCTTGGTGTTTCATTAAAAGATTAGCAGCAGCAGAAGCAGCAGCAACTCGCTGCAATGGAGAGCAAAATGGAAACTGAGGCTCCACGATGCTGATAAGAGCACAATTCTCCTGCGTGCCACGAGCAGTTGTGCTCCCTGGCCTCTGCCTCCAGGAGAGAGGGAATTTTTGCAGTGCACACCATGGGAAACCCAGTGCCTGATCAATACCTGGCACCAACACCCCTCTGAAGCACACTGGAGGTCACACCTGGGTTCACAGCTGCCTGAACTGTCACTTTCTGCCATGCTGGTGAGCACGGGGAGGAGAAGAGGAGCTGCCCTGGGAGAAGAGGAGACCCCGAAGGAAGCGGAGCCGTAGCTGGATGAGCTGCATGTTGAGAAGCCAGTGCTGTCCTGCAGGAGTCCTTCCAGCTGGCACCAGATAAAGCAGCCCTGTTGCTATTCTAGTTTGCACTGGGGGATGGCTCTGAGCCAGGTGCTGGGTCTGAAGAGGCCTGAACCCAACAAGCTGAGTATCGAGCCTGTAATGCTAAAGAGGAAAGCAAAGGAAAGGTGCTCATCCAAGTTTAACTCAGAATATTAGGCCATAAAATGAGCTTTGCATAGCACTTAGTTAAAACAGAATACCTGAGGGATTATAAATCTTTTCCCTTGAATTGCAGTATGTTGGCATGGACAGCAAATGCTGTTGTGGAAGAGTTATTTCATTGCATGACAATTGAAATGAATGTTGTGGAAGCATTTACACATGTTTCTTTGGATATTACCATTCCCTTTGCTTTGATAAGATGCAGGCAAAATAGCTTTCATAACTTTAAAAATCCCTTTTCACTCATATTTTACATAAGGCCTGGAAAATTGAAAGTACAATGTGTTTCCTCACTGCAATCAATCTCTCTTATACATGGCTATGGATAGAAATATACAGAAACACCTGGCTTGCTATTCCAAAATCTCACATTTAGGCTGATATCTTGCCACCATTTTCTACTAGATTCATATTTTTTTTAAAAAAACACACATGTACATGTATGTTTATATAAATATACTTAAATATATTAAATTGCCTGAAATTCCAATATCAGCTTGGAATAAAACTAAAATACATAAGATAGTTGTTTTTTTGTTTGTTTGTTTGCCTATATGAGGGTTTGCTACAAGAAACAATAAGCATCATAAAATATTTTTTGGTGTAAACCATTACCAGAATTAATACATGCATTTATTTCAGGCTTTTAGGAACTGCTTCATTTAGTACCTTATTTACTAATGAAACTATGAATTTTATAAATGTTATCAATGAACAGCAAATTGTGGCTCAGGAATGAGCTGAGAGCCTCTCTCCTTCTGACTAGGTCAATTTGAAATTTATCTCAAATAATTTAACCACGCTATAAATAGAACTAGTCAAACTTCTTCTGAATAGTTTCCCTGATGGGAGACAGCTTTTTTTTTTTTTTTTTTTTTTTTTAACAGAAGATATTTTCATAAATATATTTACATTTTTTAAAATGAAGATAGGGAGTGATTTGGTTAGCAAAAAATATGTTGCAAGGAAAAAATGAAAACATACTTGCTTTCATCTCCATTCTTCATGCTGAAGAGATGATCCTCTCCCACCTAATTCTAATCACAGTGTGAAGCACAGTTAGAGCCTCCAGGCTTCAGTTCATTCCCAAATCCCATGAAAACCCTGCAAAAATTAAATACACAAAGAGGACTCTCTTCCACCTCCTCCCCCTCTTTTTTCAGACCACATGATTAGGAAGAAAAAATATAATTTTTCCTGTTTCTACCTAAAAGTTAACTGGTGTTTTGAACACAGAAGATTATTCTGTGGGGAACATTTTCTTCTGAGGGAAAAGAAATCTTTACGGGGTATGGCCTAATCCAGTTCTTCAGCATTGCTGGGGTATGACTTCCCATGGAGCTGGTAGTAAACCCCTTCTCTGCTTCTCTGATATACAGTATGCATTTTTCAGTGACCCATTTTACAGCTTTTGGACTCCCAGGAAGACACAAAAAATATCAGTCAATGTTACAGAACTGATTTTTCTTTTCCATTTTCCTCATAAGAAAAGGTGACATGATCAGTATTCTTCATTAATGTGTAATTTCACAATGTTTAGAAATTTGTCTTCCCTCTAACACTGAGCTCAAGACAACAAATTCATATAGTCACCAGGATTCTGAATCACCCAGAAAATCAGAGTAAAATGAAAAAAAACCATCCAAACCAAACCAAAAGAAAACAAAAACCAGCTTCAGAGCTAATCTGAACATAAAAAGCCATCTGTAAATTTAAAGATGAAAGACTCTGACTTGTGGCTAACTGAGCTTAAAAAGTCAGACTTTTCAGATAAAAAAAAAATAATAACCTTATTATAAAATTCTTCTGCAATTAGGCATAAACAAGTAAATAAAGGATAATTTTGAGACTGACAAAACTCCAGAATACTCAGCAGGTCATGGACCATAATTTTTCTCTTGTTGCCATCAACATTCTGCTGTAAAAACAGATGTTAAAGTCATCATAACACGTCAAGTACTGCTTGTTTGAGAGAAGCAAAATGTCCTCACCTACGTTTGACTTTTATTTGGAGGCACAAGTCTTCCCTGAGAACTGGCAAACTGAATGTCCTAAAATCATGCCTGCAAAACCTATATATGTCAGACCTCAAGCAAAACACAGTGAGGCTTGGTAGCACTTGGAAGTGAAATACCAAACCCAGCTTCTGAACTAACCTCGTATCTTGTCTGAGCACAGTGTGGAAGGTAAATACCTTGAGCACAATTCACATGTTAATTTAGCCTTTTGTTTCCTTTTATGAGAAGGACACTCAAGTCAGCCTCCATTTTAATAAATATATTGATGATTTTGAATTGTTTCAAGGATGGGATGCATTTGGTGCCCGATCATTCCAACAGGTTTCCATCCTTTTCCAGTCCTTCCTGAGGTCAGCTGGTCACGTGGTCATTTCTGCTTCTGCACCCAACAAAGAGAGCCAGAATTTCACAGAAATGAGATCAAAAACATTCCTAGAGGAAGAGATGCCTGTATAAAAAAGTGAAAAGGTGGCCTGAAAGTGATGAGGTCTGTGGAGCACAATGGGATGCACAGCTCAGTCAAGAAGAGAAAAATGGAAGGATGGAGCAACCCAGGCACAAATCCCATGAGGCACTCTCATATAAAACTTCCAAGAACCAATTTGGTTGTCTGTCAAAGTAATTCATCCCTAGACTGAAGTATTTAAAAAATTATGTTTTATTTTTAAAAATTATATTGAGGACCAAGCTATTTTTTTAAAGTTTGGGGGGTTTTTTTCACCCAAAATTCATTTTCCTCTGCTCAAAGAGCATTAAAAAATTGTGTTCCATTAAGAGTTTCCTTTCTGGTTCAGTGTCCAAAGTAAAAAAGAGCAGAAAACCAAAGATCAGCTTGATCCAAATTAAAAAAAAACAAATTAAAAAAAAAAACAAAACTTTCCTTGAAATGAATTCTTGCCAAAAAACATTCTTTACCTAATAAACATTTTGTTAAATTCCAGGAAATAAAAAATTACATTTGGCAAATCTAGCCTCACTTTCTTAGAAGTTAAAAACCCCACTTTATTTCCTGTAACAAAATCTTCCTGTAAACCTGAAGAGTTTTATCATGGAATTATCAAAGGAAACATTTTATCTTCCTGATGAAACTTCCTCCACTCACAAATCCTTCCCTCAGCTTCATCCAATATCATAAATGTTATTACTGGGAAACTACAGTTTTGGACAACAAGAAAGAAGGTGTGGGAAGGAAAGAGAGAAAACACAATTAATAACAGAAATATTTACATAGTTCTACAGTATCTTTTGAACCCACCCAGTGATATTTTGCACTGCCCATGAATGCTACTTAAGAGAAGATGAACATTAAGATGATTCTCCAACGTCTCTTGAAGTCAACCTAAAGACTCCAAATGACTTCACTAAGCACTGGATCAGGCTCTCTGGCATCTGGAGTTGGAAAGATTCATTGCTCTTTTTGCCAGTTCTGACAAAAGTTATTTGCATCAAATGTACATCCAAGTGGACAGCAAATAACTGACCAGAAAAAAAGAAAAAAAAAGAAAAAGAAGGAAAGGGTAGGTTTTCATTTAAATTGTATTGCTTAGGTCATCTCTACAGATTTATATCATTCTTCATTTTGCCAAGTTGGCATTTATATTAGTTCAAATAGTGAGTGCATCCAGCTGAGAGTTCTGAAAGAATTAGAAACAGATTGGGTTTTTTTTAAATACTTAGAGATTTACAAATCCAAAGACGTCACCAGCTACCCCATCTCTCTGTAGTTTTTCTCTCTTTATTTCCTGTAACACCGTCAGGATGACAAACTTGAGTCTGCCACAACCTCTGCTAAAGCTCAGAGAAAGATCACGGGACTGAACCACAGCAGAGAAAACAGCTCAAAGTTACCCGATCCCCAGTGCATCATTAGCAGTTCTGCCACTGTCTGAAGAATGAACATGACTACTTTTGTTTATATTAAACACACTGAGCCCTGTGAGAAACAGGTAGCAGGCATCCACTTTCATTTCGAGGACAGCAAACAGTTTTTGCAGTGGAAAAAAATCTCAGTGACCCTGGGGGTGAACGGGAAGTCACAATTTGCACTTCACCCACACCCACAGACACGTGAAACTGCCCCACTTGTGATCACACCAGGGGTGCACATGCTGCCCGTCAAAGCCAGAAACACTCTGAGAAGTGTCACTGTGCCATTTCAACACTTGGGGGTTTTTTTACCCCATCATCTCACAGAGCTGCTCTGAACATCTAAGTGGGAGACATGGAAGTTTTAAGCAAAGATTCAGAAATCAAAGAAACCAAACAAGCCACCAAAGCAAGCACCAGTTTGCACTGGCTGCGACTGACTGGGACACCAGTACAGCTTTGATCAGGGGTGTTGGAAGGTTTCGTGTTTGACAAGAGTTTGGCCTTGACAGGACTCAAACCCTGCATGACCACAGACCTTGAATTTTAGCATTAGTCATGAAACAGAGTAGTGTCCTGTAAAGCATTGGCAAGTTGATTTGGTTTGGGGTTTTTTGGAGGGGGAGGAGGGTCTTGATCTTTCTGAAAATTGGTGATAAATTTATCCTGTTTTTTTCACCTTAAACCTTCTCACCTTCAGTCCTCCTGATTCAGTAGCTGTCTTTGAAAACAGTTGAAGACCCAGACTACATCCACAAGCACGTGATGGTGAAGGGCATCAGACAGCACGGGGACATCCTTCTGCTGCTGCACGCACCTCAGATAAAGAAAAAAAGAGAAAGTTTTCAAAACATTTAGTAGTAGCAGCCTCATTTCCTTCACTGCATTCATTTTGAAAGTGATTTAAACAGCACTAAAAGCTATCCAGTGCTTTGGGAATGTCTGGGTGCTGCCCTGAGGCAGAGGGAGAAGGATCACATCTGGAAGGCTGCAGAGCTGTTTCGTTGCTGTCCGGAGCCCTCTGCTCATGGCTTTGCTGATTCTCAGCAGCGAGCCCCCAGCTGTACCAAGTGCTCTTCTTGCACACGAGCAGTTGGGGTGGCAAACCCACTGAAAGTTGCTCCCGATGGTTGGGTGAACATTGCTTCAAGCTCACTGAGCTACCCTGTTGTGAAGGGAAATCTCTGAAGATGGAGAACAAGGGTAGAGCTGCCAGCTGACCCACGGCACAAACACAGGGTCAGTTCCTCCCATGGCAGAAGGCTGCTGCACAGCTTTGTGCACTTTGTGTGATCCCAAAACACAACCCCTCAGGGCTGCAGATGCTCCTTCCCTCTCCCAAGGGAATTCAATGGGATGTTTGGTCATCCTTCACGCCTTGAAGCATTAAATGCGCTCCAAGGCACTTGAGCCCCTACCTGCATTCTGCAGAGCACCCTCAGCAGGGCTTTCCATGGAGCCAGTGTAACTCAGCTTCCTCACCATCATCTTCCTCCCACCTCCTGGTGGGCTGGTGAAACGCCCAAGCAGGAGCACCTGAGCTGGGAATAGGAGCTGGGAGCCATGGGATGGCCTGAGCGAGCAGCGTACGCTTGGATTCCTACCAGGAGGAGGAGCAGTGCCAGAACCCAAAAGCAGCAATCGCAGCCAAGTTTGGTGTGTGCGCAGCCAGAGGGAAAGTCGGGAAGCAGTTGCCTCCCCGGCTCCTAGTTTTCCCTGGCTGCATCAGGAGAAGGGCTGAGACCCACAGTTTGAGCTGAGTGGAGCTGTAGCCCTCTCCTGTTGCACAGTAAGAGCTGGCTTTGCATCTTTGGTGGAAAAATGCCAGTTTTCCCTCACCACTGCGTGCTGCCCTGAAGCTTCCCAGGAGGCAACCCCTGCAACCGTGTCAGCACCTGCTGGGAGAGGAAAATGCTCTTAATCACAGGCTCTAGGGGCTGACACTAAGTCACCCAAAGAAACAGAAGGAGGGAAGCAGGTCAGAAACCCAGCATGCACTGGGAAAAAGACAGACATGGACAGGATTAGGGGCAGGTTTAGCAGAGGGGTTGGTGAATCACTGTATGCTTCCCATGCCAGAGCATGTTTAAACATTAGATAAATTTTGCCTGTAGTGCACATGCCATTTGCTGTTTGGTGCAGTGAAGTGGGAAAGTGGCACCTTCACAGCACCAATGAAAACACAGCCAACCAGGGAACTGATTCTGTCTCCCTTTCTCATGCAGAACCCTGTCATGCAAGAAGCCTCTGTGCTGGCACAAAGGCTGCCCTGAATGAGCACCTGGAGAAGCACCATGGTGCTGAGTTAGTGCAAAACGGCAGAGCAAGCTCTGCTGGTTATTGTGTCCTGCTGTCGTGGCACAGGGAAATGGTTTCCCACTCAGGGATTTTAAAGCTGCAGAGCTGTGGCAGGGGAAGTTCACTCAGAACTGGATGCTCAGATTGGATTAATATGCCACTTGCGGGCTCCTTTTCTTTTTTTTTTTTTTCCCCCATCTCTGTAGGCTGTGAGGGAGGGAAGGCAGAGTAGAGGGGAGGAGAGGTCAGAGAAGATCCCAGCAATTGGTGAGTCACCAGGGCCTGATACTTATTTAGCAAAGAGCATGAATGTAATTACTGCAGAGGCGAAAGCTGCTGTGAAACAGCGAGAGACAGCACACTTTTCATCAGCCTCAGCAGGGTGAGCAGTAAAAGCTCAGCTGGGGAATGTGGTTATACACTGACCTGCTCTCATCCTGTTGCTTCATGCCGCAGAGGAGAAGAAGCACAGCCTGGCGCCCATAAGGATAGTTGGATGTGTGCATGTGTTTCTGCTCATCTGCCTCCCAAAATCCTGACAGGCTGTCATGGAAAGCCTCAAAAAAAAAAAAAAAAAAAAAAAAAAAAGACTGCTCGTAATCCAGTCAAATTTAATAACCAAGAATTAAGCTACTTCTCTTTTCCTTTCACCTGACTTGCTCAGAATCCAGTTGTTCTTGTCCTGAAAGCAGATGGCATCAGTCAGTGCCAGCACTGTTTCCTGATGAGTCAGGGGCTGACACTGTTGGGAGCCACATGGTAACATGACCACCACTAAAACACCTTTTAGGGCCCACAGGTGTACAAACCCCACACATATGCAAATCCACAAGAAATAGAAACACCATGACCTGTCAGCACTGGTTAACACCATTGCCTAGAGCCTGGTTTTCAAATAAACAGAGCATTTGTTTTTGTAGCTGGAAGTGTAAAGTGAGCCACAAAAGATCAGGCATAAGCCTCCCTTTCTTGCTGGGTCACAAAAAATCTGTGCTCTTTGTGATTTTGGCAGCAGATGCTGATGTGGTGACTATCAAATACAGAGATCAAAGAAGATGACACAAACACATGACATCCTCAAGAGAAAACAGGAGAAAACCCTCCTACCTCCCTTCTGCTTCACTCACATCTGTCTGCAGGACCAAGTAGGCTTCCAGCCCCTGAGAATGCCTGTGTCAGCATCCTTCTTTAAATTATGAGCACAACCACCTCTTCAGTCAATGCCAAGTCCTGTCAGCTTTAGAAATAAAACTGCTCTGTGAAAGAACTTGCTGTTCTATTACTTCTTCGCCTGGTGTGACAAAATTTCCCCTCCCGTTTACACAGTGTCTCACAAGCAGGTAGTCAAGGTGAGGTACTGCCCAGCAGTAGTTCCTCTGGTCTCTGCACTTTTCACATTCTGGACCTCAAGACATGTCTCAAATATTAATCAGTGAGAGCATCACTCTCTGAAAAGTTATTCAGTAAGGAAGATGATGCTTGAGAGGGAACGCTTGGACGCAGACAAAACAGATATTGCACAAGTGCACTGAGCCAGTTCTCCTCAATTCTGTCCCGTGTCCACAGCAATAGGAACCAGGAGTTGGTCCACTTGGTCTTTTTGATCCTTGTGTGTCGTTCACAGGTAACTCAGAGAAGTGTCTCCTGAGGCTCCTCCTAGGTTAACTTAGCCTAGCTTAACTACATTAACTTGCCTTTAGCAATTCTTTTCAAGATGAGGTAACTCCAAATGTTCAAACTAAGCACAGCGTTTATTTAGAGTGTGATCCAAGGGCTGATGCTTTCAAAATGCTCTTAGGTTTGTATTAGTACCCTATAAAGAGAAAAAGCCAATCATCAGCTTCTTAGAAACCTGTACTATAGAGTAGAGGATATATGCTGACTGCATGCAGACATTAAAATTTTTAGCAAGCTCCAAAGAGATCTCCAGGATCCTCTTGCCTTGCCAAGAGCCTCACCCAGCCATTTCTGCATGAGGTATATAACTTCTATGTCAGCTATACTGTATCTTATTTTAAAAGATACTGATCTTGATTTAAAGACTGGAGAATTCCCCATGCCTGTAAGGTAAGTTATTCTAATAGTTAATTATGCTCTCCAAAAAGGAAAAAAAAAAAACAAAGAAAAAAAAATCCAATGATAAATCACATACCAAACCAAACCAAACCAAACAACAACAACAAAAAGAAATCCCTTTATTACTTGTCTAAATCTGGCAAGCTTCAGCTTTCAAGTGTTGCCTTGCATTCTCCCATTTACTGGCTTAAGACCACTTTGTATCAGAAATCTCTTCCCCATGTAGGTACTTGCATGTTATAATTACGTCAGCTCTTAATGTTTCTGGATGAAGTAAGTAGATTTAGCTCCTTAAAGTTTCTCACTGTAATTCATATTTTTCCCAGCCTCAAGCAGTTCCTGAAACTCTTTCCTGCACCCACTCAGATCTTCCAAAATCCACTGGGCTATAGGATTAAGAACAGTGCTCTGGTGTTACTCTTGTTTTACAGTCCTAATCCCACCTCCCCGTGCCTATTGGATGCAAAGACCATATTTGCTGTCTTGATTACAGCATCACTCTGGGAACATTTTTTCACATGAGTTACCCGCCATACCTCAGCTGTCTGTCAGGTGTCAGTCAGTTCCAGGTTCCAGCAGTCCCTGTTAAAATTCCACATATCACTTTCCTGTTTAATTTTTTGGCTGTGTTGGATTTGGCTGTGTGGAAAGATTCTCTGATTGTGAGAGTGTGTCAACCCAAAGCAGTCACGTGGATCTTCACAGTTTAAATCTCTCACCAGAAGTTCTTGTCACCTGAAGGTTACTGAAGGAGTTATTTTGCTTTTTATTTTGTTGTTGTTGTTGTTGTTGTTTTTATCTAACTTTAATCAGCAACATCTGCTTTCTGTTAAATATGCACTTCTTTGCCATACTTATTACTAGCACTTGTAAACAAGGAAGAGAGCAGGCAGCAAATTTAAGGAAAAATGATATATTTAATACAAAGCTTCTATCCATTTTTCTTTTTTTGTTTGTTTGTTTCCCTCCATAAATTATTTGGTGGTTGTTGTTTAAAAATATAACAATATTTTACCAAATATTGTCACATTCTTTGTCTCTGAGTTCAAAATTTTTGCCATGCTAGTAACAAATAACCTGATTTGGATAAGATATAAGAAAGAAGGATTGATCTTCCTTCTTTATTTTTTTACCACAAGAGGACTGAGTATCAAATGGAGTATGTTTGTGAATATGAGAAAGTATGGTTGAAAAACAGTTATAATCCTATGCTCATGTTTGAAACCTCTAAACCTCTTTTTAGCCTATCTCTGAGCTTTGTATCTATAATGACAGTAACAATGAGAGTTCTAGCATGAGCTATCACTACTTTTCCTCATATTGCTGATTTCAGAGTTAAGACTGAACTCAACCCTAATAGAGCTTCATCAAGACACTGTAACCCCTCTGCCACCTGGAATTATCCTCCATGAAAAGCAACAGGAGAACATTTTAATTTACAAAACTCAGCACTGTTTGTCACCCAATGCCACTGGCCTTAACAGGGACACCAGCTCCAATGGTTTCAGAACTTTTATCCTCAAGAGCTCCCCTGACTTCAAAACTTTAGTTCTTTCTCTCCCAGATGGCAACAGCAGAAGAGGTTTGAAGCCCCAGATTTAGGGCATCTGAGGATGTGGATACTCAATATTCTTCAGGTGAAAACAAAGCAAAATGGGGTCATTTCGTTCATTGCAGTCAGCTCCTGGTTTTAATGCCTCAATTTCCACAGTCGTTTCATTGAAAATTACTTCTGCAACATTACGCTGCAAGAGCTGGTGGAGACAGCTGGCACGTGCCAACTCATGAACAACTTCCCTCCCTTGTAGTGCTCAAAACTCCTGTGCAATAGGTCTCTCAAGGAAGAGAGAGAAACACCTGTTGCAAAGATCTGAAACAGCAGCATTTGCTCTCACCAGGCTCCCAAAATAATTTTCTCCTGGCTGAGGTCCTAGGAGACTGGACAGACAACATTACAGGAATCCGGAGAAACAGTGCTAAGTGACTTGCAAAGATCAGTGTGGCAAGAAGAGCAGTTCACAGCAAAGCAGTCCTTCCCCTTAGCCAAAATATGCTGGGTGCTAAGTCTCACTGACGTTTCTGCCCGTTTTCATTATTGGAACAGTTCTTCTGGGGCTAAGACAGTCTTGTTGGGTTGCTGGCTTGGAAACCAGAGCAGCTATGAACCCTGTGTAAATTTATCTGCAAGTTGACCCTGTATGGAAAATGACCAAATGATGACCAACGCTGACCTTTCTACATGCAGCTGCTTTTCAGAGTGGTCAAGCATATCAAAACAGGAGGAAACTTTTGTACCTTCTGCACAAAACCCTAAGAAATAAATTGCATGGCATCCTTGGAAAGATGCATCTCGATGCAATTTGGCAGGAAACTAGGGGGATGACCTTCTTCTATCTATACATGAAGAAACACCTATTCTGCAAATATATTTCATAAAATCAAATCATGCTTTAACAATTTCTTTTTGTGTTGATTAGAGAAGAAATTTTCTTTTCAGGCATGTGGAGTTTTGGAGCATTCCAGACCATCAAGACTGTATCTTCAGTCTCAGTAAATACATGTCTCTGGCACCACTTGCAATATGTGAGATAAAGCAGGTATTTTAAAATAGTCATCTTGAAGTGAAAATTAAAAGTAGGATATAAAATGTGATACTCTACTGAGGAAGGAGCTGGAAACCAAGCTTATCTCTGTTCAAGTATTTATGAAATTGGAAGCCATAAATTCTATCTTCCCTTTCCTTGTAATAGTATGATTAAAGCAAGAAAAAATATCCATGAAATAATAACTTCAAGGTTGTTTTTCAAGGTTCAGTTGGCCTTTCAGAAATGAAAAGCTTTGCAATACACAAAGAATTTTTTTTGGGCCATCTCTGAAACACCAGACAATGAGAACAGTTCATCCATCCAAAATTTCTGTAAGGTACAAAGCAAAATGAGTAGGCCTGACAGAGATATTACAATCATTACACGTTTTGTAATGTTATGTGTTCTTTTTCTTTCACATTCTGAGTGAAAAAGGAATAGTATACTAAGGCTGAGCACATGTTCACAGTTATCCAACATTCTTAATGGATGCAGTTGAATTGTGTTTAATTCCGTTAAGAATGTACTCACTGTTCACACATCCATCTTGTTTCAGCAATTTCTCTTTATGACTCTTCTTTGTCATAAAATCTGAGGCCCCACAACCTAATTTGGTTCTTGGGACAGCAGATGGCCACCCCATCCTGATAATTCAAAACATCATGCTGTAAAAATACCTCTCCTTTTCTTCAGAACTCTTGAGAGTTTCATTAGTGGCTTTCAAGGCAGAAAACAAACGAGTTAAGGCCAGAGTGTGTGTGGACATCTCAGCATGGAAGTTACCCGTGCATGATGCTAATAAACACAGGGAATGTTGAAAGATTATTGGCCACCTCCCGGGCTGATGGAACGAAAGCCTGGCACCACCCAATTCATCTAGAAATACCCTGGTTTCCTGCTATCATTTCTTATCAGAGAATGTTTGCCTTTAACTTAGGTGGGTGTGAAGGCAGCCCTTTGATTTGCTCCTATAAAGTAACCCTAGTCCCAGTGCACCTTTTCAGTGAAACAAGAATGAGACAAAGCCTTGAATAAAAACTTTGGCCACTGAGCTCGATCTAATTTTATTTAAAGATGCAGTTTCAGCATGTGGGTGGAAGGAGCGATCTGACTCAAAGCAAGAGGATGGGTCTTGTATGAAGACTGGGCACACCATGGTTACCTGAAGGAAGATGGAATCACTTGTGTTTGAGCACGTGATGCTTGAGATAAAATGGTTTCAAACATCATCTACTCCCTCTGTCAGAGAATTTGACAACTGGGTTGTGGCCTCTGCCAAACCACAGAAGCCAACAGAGTCCAAAGATGAATGCAACCCAGTGTTTCCCAAGGAACAAATATCAACAGGATTTCATTCTAAGGTGAACTGATGTTGCAGATAACGAGTGTGGCTGACTTGCAAAGTACAAAGGAAGGAAACCAGCATAGTTTCTTGCAGCTGTCCATCCAAACTGCTTGCAAAACCATGATTCGAATCCAGCATTCATCCATAACTTTACAGTCCCATAAATGAGTCACCAAGGCTCATTAAGAGCAGTGAGAATGTGCGAGGTATTTATGCAAGCTGCACTAAAAATTAGCATTTTCCCAATGCTGCATTTGAAGACATAGACACAGCTACATAAACTTTTCACAGAGAAAAACTTTTGCCTTCGAAATATTTCGAAGATGTGAACAGTCTTTCTAAATTTTAGAGATTCCAAATGCAATATGACCATGCAAATACGATAAAACTAAAAGTATGTGGGGAAAAAAAAAAAAGAGATGGTATCAGAATTTTGATATATATCTTTTCCAATTTAAATTGTATTTGTATTGTGGTTGTTATTTGTTTGCACACACACATAATGTTTGCACACATAAATAAACACTTAAGCATAAATCAATATTTAAATGTGTATGTGTTTGTGTGCTTATATATACCTACATGTGTACATATACACATTATACATGCACACCTCCATTAAATCATAACATGAACTATCTTATGGGTAAAATCTTTTAATTGTTTTATCCTGACTTAAAAATCATTGAAAGTGTTCCCATTCAATTAATATATTATGCTTATTCCTTTATCTGGTGCACTTTTTAAGGTATGCACTAGTACTTTTTTTCTCCTTTATGAGACTTATCTTCCTCAGGTTTAAGTGCCTTTAATTCCTGTAAGTTTTCATCATCAGCTTTCAAGTGCCCTTAGCCCAGGGGCAACTCAAAGTCATCAATTTGTTGTCTTATTCTAAACATCCCACAGAAGAATATTCCCATTCCATTTTTATTTTTCTGCCTCTGCTTTCATTGCATCTCTCATGACAGAGACAGGATTAAGCAGTTATCATTTATATACATCATTTGCAGCCAATAAACGTTAGGAATATTTATTATTTCACATAGCTACAGCTCTGTGTTGTCTCACAGCCAGCAAGTCACCATCCTGCTTTTACTAGAGGTTTTCCTCAAAGTCTACAAACAGCTGAAGTCCTTTAGCCCTCAAACACACAGAGAGTGTTTAGTTTCAGCTGAAGGAAATGCCAAGGAAGGAAGTCATAGAGCTCAGCTGGTAATATTTCCCTGATCCACCCAACTACCCAGCCAGCCACACATTGAGCAAGAAATGGGAATACCTCCCTAATTATTAGGAGACTTTTGCTTCAAGGACTTCCCTTCAGCTGAGGCACCAGTGGGAACAACTTCAATGTGTTTTAAAAAGGACTGAACGGGAGAAAAAGAAGCATACACAAGAAAAACTTTATAAAAATAGACCTCACTCCATCCAAGTGCTGAAACCACTGCTTGATTCTAAATGTGAAAATCATTACATTGCATAAAAATGGGATCTCTTTGAGCATGAATTTAAACATAGGCAGAACTGCCAGGTGGGCTTAGGATCATAAACCTCAAACACTGAATTTCAAAACTATTTTTTCCTCTGTGGATTAGAATAAGGGAATGCATACTTGTTTCATATAATCTTTTGTTTGGTCTCAGATGATTGCCAATTACCCACACAGATATCAAACCTTGGCTAGCACAGTTAATTTCAGGAATTTCCCAGGGATTTGAAAACCAAATCTGTGTTACATGTGTGAGGGATCCTCACTAGAGCATGCATAGAAATTTGCTTTTAAGCTGCCATATTTCACTCAAACTGAGAAAGGCAGTTGTCTTTTCTTTGGCATAATGGAATTATTTGGTGAATTTCAGAAATATAATTTCTCAAAAGCAGAAACAAACTTCTAATAGCAGAAAGATCTGGCTGGTCCAATGGCATTTACCGTGCCCTTTACCTAAAGAAGTCTCTGTTATATCAGTGCCTGTAGTAAAGTGGGTGAACTTTATCTTCCTGTGCTTGGCCATTGAGCCAAGCTCATCTTTTCATTTTTTTTTCAGGCGGAGTAGAAAAGTCTACTGCCACATCTCAAGCCAGATTAAAATGATTGGTGCAGTAATGCTTTCGTTTTATTTTTTTCAGTTTGGGACAAAAATAATTAAATGCAATCCCCCAAAATAAACATTTATCCATGAATTTTTTAATGCATGATACTAACCATTTCTATTCCATTTCAATAACATTTATTTACTAGAAATAATTGAATATCCAATTTAAAAGAACAAAAATAATTAAGGTTGGTCATCTTGATTTTACAACAAAGATGGTGAGACACAAAAGTAGACATAATCTAAAATCTTTATTGTCTGTACTTTTTACTTTTCATAATTTTGTTTGGATGGGTATTTATGTTCTTGATGTTTTGCATTTACTGTTTTGGTTTTATTGAACATTCAGTTCTACTTTCTAAAAGAACACCCGGTTTACCTGCTTCCTTACCTTAGCACATGTGCACATTTGCCAGTAAAAATATCTTCTTGTGACAAGGTAATTGCTTGAATTTTTTGTATTCAAAAATTGTACGTGGTTTTATTTGTGTTTTAATGCAGAGAAAGCACTGAGAGAGGATCTTTTCTAGTTTTGTTTCTGCCTAATGAAAAGGAATGAGTGGAAACTTTTACAGATTAGGGAGAGGCAGAAGTCTTTAATTAATATCTTTATTGCATCATGTCTCATGATAAATTGGATCTCAACAGCTGCCTAACACCATATTAGCACCAAGAGTTAAAATCTTTGGTATGAAAAGGCCTCAGACATACTGGGCTAATAAATTTCTTTCCAAGACAGAAATGTTACTTTTCCACAAGAAAACCAGAATGGGTAAGATCTTATTTTCTGGATTATCTCATGTCATTTAACAACAAGTATTATATTAAACTCTCATATCTTCCAAAATAGGGCAGACCCCTGGAAACTGTTGACTGTCTTCAGATTACTCTACAAGCATATCCGCAAATGTTTGGGAAGCTGGTCTGGGTTAAAAATATGGAGAGGGCTGTTCACATATTTAAACTACACAGATAACTTTCTTCCACCACCTGGTGCTGCTTGGCCTTTGGTTGGAGCCATCTCAGACTCTTAAACTTTATATTTTTGAAGTGCTTGGCCCATGCTGCCTTTTGACTACCTCACTCGGGGTGCAAGAGCATCCAGCTCATCATTCCTTACATTTTTTTCTCCATCAAATCAAGAGCGAAAGGACTGGAAGAAGAACATACAATCTTATCTCAAAATACTCAGGAGGGGAATGAGAATTGACTTAGATGAAAGGCCCACAAGATTAAATTTCAAGCTCAAAAAAACCAAGAAAAAGCTTTGACAAATAATGGAGTAACGTACACAAGTGCTTGGAAGAAACCAAGGAAATGAGTAAATAGCAAACATGGATTTATCAAGCAGATGTCAGCGTAGCTAATCAAATTTCTTTTGATGATTAAATAATGGCATTGGTATATTGAGGAGAAATAATAGCTTGAAGTGTCTTGTACCCAAAGAATGCTATTGACATAGTTTCAGGCGATTATTTTTGACGTTCTCCAGGACTGGAACGTGAATGATGAAATGGGGTAAAACAGCTTGAAAAAAACACTCAGGCATCCATTAGAAACAGTTCATTGTCAGAATGACTGGAAGCATGAGAACACATTCTTCAGGCGGCCACCTCACCCTTGATCCTGTCCAGTGTCTTCAGAAACAATGAGTGGAAGAGTATGAAGTTTATAAAACCTGAAGGTGACAAAACAGGAAGGAAATGAAACAACCTTGAAAAACAGCATGGACAGTGTTCTGAAAATGGTCCAGTGAGTGCAAGTGTGATCCTTTCTCCTCAGACAGGGACAATCAGCAGTGCAAAATGGGGAGCAAACTGGCATGGCAGCAGCTCTTCAGCTACACACCTAGGCTGGGTGATTTGAAAAGCTGGGCACAGACCAGAATTTTCACAGCCTTGGGTAAAAAAAGGCACTGAGAGATTTGAGTACGACTTGATTCCACAAGATGTTGAAGGTAACATGCCCTCTACTTTACCCTTCACATACCTAACCAGTATGTGCTTCAAAAAATGTATGCTAAGTGTTAAAAATGCAGAAGAGGGCAGTGGAATGGAAAAAAAAAACAAAACAAAAAACATAAAGGGACAGATTCAAAAGCTGGCATGGTTTAGCCTGAAAAAAGGAGTGAAAAGAGGGAGTTATGAGAAAGCATACATGAGAATCCTCTTTCAGGAAACAAGGAGAATGCATCTCATAGGTAATGTATGCAATCTCCATCCCCTGAGGTCTTAAAAACCAGATAAAACAAATAACTTTCTGAAATGACACAGTTATGGACGATTTGACTTTGACGTAGGGTTGGACTACTTTACATCTAGAAGTGCTTTCCAGACCTATTTTTCAATGGCTGTATGAAGTACTTGAGCACTGTCCAAGAGAAATAGTGGATTGTTTACAAAGTCATCCTTATTCTGTAAAAGCCGGGGAAACTCTATAGCTGGAAAAATTAATGTACTCATAATGATTTTTGTGTGCGAAATCAGTGAGGGGAAAGTATGCACTTTGAATCAGAGTTGTGTGTGCCTTGTTGTGCTTCAGCATTGAGCCTTTCACTAAATAGTTTTCTAGAGGGATACAAGTTGTCCTGGAAAAAAAATTATGTAGAATTTACTGACACTAAATCTAAACCAAGTTTGTCTTCATTGCCTGCACTAATCCACGTGTTTTTACTCCATCCCTCTAACGTAATTTCAGTCTCAAGGTTGTACCAATCCCCTAAAACTATTAATCAGTTCCCAACTGCACTTAATCCATGCCAAACAAAAACACAGCTATGTACCTACCCTACCCCCTCCCTTTTACTCAAAAGATTTTAACAAAGAAATCAATGGAGACTTCTAACTCAAATGTCTTCTCAAACATGAAAAAGCTACAGGGAAGTCTGTGCAAAAACATTCCAAACATAGAGAAATAGTTCTTTCCATACCATTAAAAAAAATCAAACAATTTTCCAGATGTAATGTAGCTAACATTTTTAGATGAAAATGAAAATTTAAGGACAGAATCTACTAACAAATTTATAACAAGGAAGTCAAAGTAATATCGAAAAACAGAAAGACCCTGCCAGATATCAAAATGTCCTCAGGAATTTCTTTAGAAGCCAGTTTTTACTTTATGAGTACAAAACTTTAGGTCCCTTTTAATGGGTTCAGGTGTCATTTTGAGTTTTGCAAGATGTTAGTGAATAATTTTTTTATGCAGATCTGAGCAAACAGAAGAAAATATTGAAAGCTCTGCATGTCAAAAAAGCAAGACCTGCACTGAAGTTCTGGAAAAAATAATGAAGTCCAGTGCAAAGGCTCATCCCATATGCTTTGTATGGCTGGATGTACTTTACTTCAGTAGAAAAATGAAAAGCAGCCAGGAAAACTGCCAAAATAAGAGTCTGTGTGACAAATGAATGTAATCTTGCAATATCAGAGATAAGGAAAGTTGCAAAAGAATACTCCTCCTGATCTCTTTAGAAGGAGAATTCTCTACGTGTGCATAACACAGAGCAAAGGTTTTATTTTCTATATCTTTTCCATCTCTAGAATTGAAACCTGTAATAAGGCTTGTTAAGCACCAGAGTACAAACTGTGAAATTAATGAATGATAACTTACAATAAATGTTAACAAAAACAAAAAACATTCGAAACACTGATTTTCCTCCAAAAGGCCAGATTCTATCTCAGCTGAAGCCCATACACAATTCCTACTTTCTTACACAATTTCTTGAAAAAGATCCACAAAATGAAGCATAATATCTCACCAAATTACTTTTGCCACTCACATCTGTGGCTAACTTCAAACTGTTCTTAATCCTTCATGTTATATTTACAGAGGGAAACAAAGGAATGCCTCCTTTGGACAGATCTACTAGGAGAATGACATAAAAAGTATCATCTGAATGACCCTGAGTAGTTTTACAGGAAAATAAATTTCAAGTTACAAGGTTGCAAGAGGGCATGAAAATGTGTAAACCCTCTGCCATACTACTCACATTGGCAGTTATTTTATTTCACACGTGGCAGCTTGATTAAATCTGAGTGGTGTTCACTGACTTTAACCAAAATCCCATTTGGTTGTTTAAATACATTTTTTGGAACACTATAATCTGATGCATTTTCAGAGCATTCAAAGCAGCAGAGGTTTTGTTAGCAGAAGTTCCTTGTTTTGCACTCAGACTTTGAAATTAGCTGAAGGATTCATAGGAGTGGAGCTGGACATCTGCTCTCTGTCAGTCACACATCCAAGAGAGGGAACAAGTATAAATTAATCTATCCGGAATTGTCCGTAATTTATGATTCCTCAATTCTCCAACCATTTCAAAAGGCAACATGTGACTAAGTTATGAGTCCTTTCATTTTCTTTGTCCGTTTCTCTAACAATATCCATTCTTCTTCCAACTTCCAAACCAAAATCTGGCTTGTGGGAGACCTGCCCTTGCTAGCTAGGGGCAGGCTGATATGGTGAGGTTCCTGGTGGGCTGATGGTACATGCAGAAATGTAATCTAGTGAGATCTTAAACGTCACTTCATCTGAAGACTTATTTTTCTCATTTGCAAAGCATTCCTCCAAAGCATTTAACATCTTTTCAGATGCCTCCTCTCCACTGTCACCAGAAGGTAAGATTGGTGCATGCATAAACACACTTGAGGGAAGTTTTTACCAGACCGGCTTAGATAGGTGAAAGCAGAACACCCCAAAGGCACAGATTTGAGAACTTGGGTTTTATAGCATCTGCTTCAAATTTTGCTGCTAATTTATCTGAAATAATTTCACATCTTGGCCTTAGGCCGGTCTTCTGGAAGCTGCAGCATGCTATCTCATTTATTCCACAGAAAGCACTTGCGACTAGAGAACTTTTCAGTGCTTTCAGATCACATTCCCAAATGTGATCCAAATTCCCTATAACCTGATCAAAGTGATGCCCAGCTAAGTGATTCTTAAAAGTTTTGTCTACAAACATTTCTCTAAAAATGCATACATGACTTCTACCACCATCAGAAATTCCTACAGGGTACCAAAATAACATCCAGCTACCTCAGAGTTATGGAGTCTGCTGCCAAAGTGTTCAGAATTTTGCATCAGCACACAAATGTATATGCAGAAATAAAGATATTTATGCATGAATGTATACAGGATTAACTAACTGGGAACGTGGAGTGTGTGACACTCCACGCTGGTGTTGTAAATCAGACCACAGGGGTGGATATATTCCCTGACTCTGAGCAGGAGGGTTTAGTAGACAGTGTGAAAGTTGACTTTATACTCACACAGCACCTTTTACTCTAAAGCAGGTTCCTTAATCTCGATTAAGCCTCCCCACCCACGGCAGTACAAATAACACAGGAGTTGTCCCTTTCAAGGTTTCTGCTGATAGCTGGGGTGGCTCATGTCCCAAAGTGGAGGAGGTTGATGCCTTATTCCGGGATAAAAGCTCAGTAAAGGGACAAGTGGCTCAAGTGGTTGCTTTAAACATGAACAAGAGCCTGCTCTCTGGTCTCCTCAATCTTCCCACAGGCTGGGCCAAACCATCCATCTTTCTTTATTCAATGACTTAATTCACAGGGTGAAATTTCCAGCCCCTCAACTCCATCAATACCTTGGACTCACACTAGTGCAAGGAGGAGCAGCATATGCATCTCTCCTGCCTCTCTCCACCCAGACCCACCCTCCAACTGCAGTGGAAAAATGGACTTCCATTCAAATCTTCCTCCACTTGTTGATACTGACTAAGGAGAAGGGAGTGAACTGTCTCCTCTTCCAAGCAGCTGTAAGCCTTAATTGGGGTCAGCAAGCAATAATTCACATAGTTTGCCTGTTTAAATTGCAAAAAGAATGCAGCCACTCCATCCAATAGCAAGGATGGCAAGGGAGAGGGAATGTCTACTAAACAAATCACAGTGTAGTGCAAGAAGGATTTTTCTGAGACCTGTTTGGAAAGAGTGCTAATAACCACACATCCAAAAATGTGTTGACATCACTCACAGCAATGGGCAGTGGCCCAAGGATTACCCCAGGGACAGCAGCTTGTTCCAATCAAGAGCAGAACAGCAGTGCAGAAAACAATGAAAAACATTCCCTCCTGTGGGATACAGATCCAAGCTGGCTTGTGAGCCATAACCACTGTGCAGGAATATTCACTGTGAGAGGAACTGTTGTGCAGTAACCTGCAGGGAAGGTATTTTGTGCAGAGGACAAAGCAGAACAAAATGCTGAGGTGAATAGGTCCAAAAGGGTTTATCTCCTGCTCTCAGCTGTTTCACAAGCAGGCTGACTCCAGGCCTGCTGCACATGCTTTATAACTAGCCTGCAGAACATTTTTTTTCAGGGCAATGATCTTTTATTTCCCCTGTATTTTTACAACAGGTGCCATGATGGAGATATTTGATGTGCAGACATTGCTGTGCAAAATGAATCCTGCAGTGTAAGCTCTCACTTAAGTCCTGATGGCTTGGAAAGACACTTTTGGGTACACCTCAATTTCACGTGCTGGGTGAACTTTGTCTGTGTATCACATTTTAGTGTATCACATAAAATAATAATCTATTTTTACCTGGGAAATGAACTGTATTTATAATCTCAGACATTAAAAATCAGTGTAAATAGCAAAGAGCCTTTAAAGTTCATCAGGAGTTATAAGAGAACAAAGGGTTTAAAAACACCCATAGTTGGAGAATATTGTGTAAAACTCGAAACAATAATGACATTTTGAGTTGTAATGAGGGGTGGGGAGAGAAAGATGTACTTCCATCAGTCTGTTTTCCTGTTCTAAACATCTTGCTGAAGAAAATTTCCTTTCCACTTTTATTTTTCTGCCTCTTCAACACAGTGGGTTGTAGAAAGAAATAGAGAGAATACAGATTCTAATTTTTTTTGCAAAAAAAGGGAAGGGGAAGGGGAAGAGGAAGGGGAAAGGGGAAGGGAAAGGGAAAGGGAAAGGGAAAGGGAAAGGGAAAGGGAAAGGGAAAGGGAAAGGGGAAAGGGTGACAACATTGCAACAGAAGAAGAAATTTCATCTGGGTACCCTGTTCTTCTTCCCTTGCTTCTAAGTGTTCTTCATGGCCTTTTTGGTCCACTGAAGACGATGGACAAGCACAGACTGGTTATTGATCTTTACCAATATCTATGTTGTTGTCTTTGGCAGTTAAAAATGACATTACCTTGAACAATGTGCTCCTCCATGCCACAAAATAAATCCTTACCGTGAGACTTGTCCTTACCCCTTGGCTACTTAGGGACATAATCTTGACGTTATCAAAGATTTTCTATGGAAACAGTTAAGGTGGGACCCCAAAGTCACTGGGATGAGCAGTTGCAGAGGGAGGTGAATTAAGTTGCCAATTCCCCGCCAGCAGCTTGGCGAGGGAGTACTCCCCTTGGAGAGCAACCAGTCCAGGGCTTGTAACACACAGGAATGATCTCTGAGTTGGAAAATCCTGAGGCACAAATGTTTGAGGGCTGACAGGTGACTAGGCAGAGGTGTAATTATTAATTTCCCTGCTTTTCTGCCACCTCCCTAGCAGATAGCACCTTCTGTTGGCACAAAAACCAGTGTGTTTTCCTGCTTTTTGATTAAACCAAGGAGGCAGACTACTGTGTGTGAGAGAAAAAAAAAAACAACCCACACAAAACAATCAACCAAACAAAAAATCAAAAACATTCCTCACTTCATAAGGGAGAAGCAAACACATCCCTGACTGCGTGCCAGGAGCTGAGTGTGACAGCACAGCCGCATCCTCCAGCATCAGGAAAGCCGCCAGTGTCCTAGGCAGGGATCTTCCACAGGGAATAGAAAGACCCAGCTACGGGGTCCAGGTCAGGGCTGCACAAAGGAAGAAGACAAGTCAGAGGGGAGGAACTTGGTCTGGTTTCTCAAGCTGTATAGTACAAGCCACAGGATTGTGGTCCAATTGGTAAATGTGCGAGTGATACTGGGTGTGGACCAACACCAATGTTTTACTTAGCTTGAGAGGGATTTCCCTGACTTCTAGAAATAGCCATGGCCCTTTATTGCAAAACAATAAAACACTGCTCAGCATGTGCTGAGACCACAGGTTGAGTCAGTCAGATGCCAGTGAGGAAACTCACCCTGAAATGAAATGCAGCCATCCATGCTTCTCTCAGCAGCATCACCGAGGGGCTAAACTGCTCTCAGACCAGACCAAAAGCCTTGAGAGGAATCTCAAACAAACCAAAAAAAAAAAAAAAAAGAACAAGCAAAGACACCTGAAGTCTCCCAAAGGAAGTACTGAAATTCAGCTATGTCCAAAACAAGGCAAGCATTTTTAATTGAAAGGAAAAAAAAAAAAGAATAAACACAATAAAATACTTTTGACATTTAGAAGCATTGATTTGGAACAGAACATCTTGCTTTCCATTATTGAGTCAAAACATTTAGTTTCTCAGATCAAGATGCCAAAGAAGGAAAAAGCTCTACAAATCCTTAAATTAGCATTTCTGCCACAAGTAAAAGCGATCTTTGTCTTTCGGCATGATTTTGCCAAAAATTCAAATTGGATCATCAGTGGGTCTTCTGTAAGGGGTTCTGTGCAGGTTTGGAAAGGTCTGAAGCCAACTTACAGTGTTCTACCTTACCTAGGTTGCGATGATTATTCACAAAAAAATGTTCCCAGAATATCCATTTTCTTCAAGTCCTGTTGTCTCCACCTCATTTTTTAAATTAAAGGTTTTGCTGTGCTGGGCTTCTCAAAGTGATGATTTGAATGTGTTAGTAGGCAAACCAGCATCCCATTTCATAAATGAAAGTTAGGGCAAATACAGATAATTTGGAGGTATCAGGGTGAAATATTCTATATTTATCCATCTAACCTACAAAATGAAAACTCCTGGCTGTCATTCTGAAAACCACTGGTCTTCCCTCTTTCAAAGCTGTGAGGTAAAGAAGGCAAGAGATTGTTCACCTTCACGTTATGCTGAAAAAGTGTTTGAACCAGGTTTATTTGCTAAAATAAATGTAAAAATACTCCCTTCACCAGCAGAGTATTATGGAAGTCCCAGGCATTGTAGCTACAACTTCATACCTAAATCACTTTGATTTGACAGATATTTGTTGCTTGTACATATTTCTTAGGCAGCCTTATAGGAAGCAATGAGTGTTTTATTTAGAGAAGTTCCTGACCTGGACCTGCCTAGCATCCTAAAAAACTTGAACTGTATTTTACTTGCCCATTATATTAGGAATTTAGCACAAGTTTTACTCTTCCAGAGTGTATATCCATTTCTTCTAATTTTTACATGTCGTATACGCAACAAAATATGAATCCAAACAGAAAGGACAAATGAGCTGAACTAGGTTTAATCAAAATTAGGTGATTGTGAAATTAAACTAGGGCCTACTAAATTAACTAAAACTATTCTGTCTTTGTTTTCCATAACATTGCTTTGCAGGATGAATAATTGCCTATGTGCACAACCACCGTCCTTCAGGGACGATCATATGAAGATAGTTATTCGAATTAGCTGAATTTTGGATGTGTAGGAGAGATATGGGGGGTTGTTTGTGGTTTTTTTCTGTACAAGTTGATGTGTAATTTCCTGCGAATATTGGAAGGCTGATGATCAATATTAATGGCTAAAAAGATAGCATAGTGTTGCACTTTGCTAATTTAGCTTAACATTCCTTTTCACTGAGAATGGCGTGGTTTAATAATGGCTTTCACACAGATTTTGCTCAGCCACAACGTGAAGAACAAAATAAAAAGTGAAAAGAAACAATTATAATTAGGTCAGAGCATCAGGAAAGGACAAGAGACAGGAGAGACTGGGAAACTTAGGAAAGTGTTAATCAATTTCCTTTCATGCAGACCTTCACCTGAACTGTTCCTTCTTGAGGATTGAGTCTGCTGGAAGTAATATGCACTGGATGTGGAGTTTGCATTTAATCTCCACTCGTCAGAATGTTAACTGCAATAAGTGCAGGGCACCTGATTGAGGAGAGTGTTGCCAGATGTCCACTCAGGTTATCTAATTGTCCCTGGCTTAGGGTTCTGCAGACTGGATTTGGGGGAGGCTGTCTTCTTGCTGTGACAAACTGCACCCTCATCCTGCATAAGCTGTGTCATGCCTGACATGGCAGAGAGGAGCTCAGAGCAACTGCTGCCCTTGGAACAGGGGCAGCTCTAGCAGGGGATTGCTAGAAATTAACATTGTTCTGCAACCAGAGGAGCCAAATCAGCTCCAGATCAGGGCACATACTGCAAAAGCATTTGCATGACTTGTGCTGATTAAATCTGACAAGCCTATCTGCGTTACTGTGGTTTAATCTGTGATAGTGTTTGCCTTTCAAAGGAAAAGATGGGCTGGAAGAAGAAGGAAGGAACTGATTCAGCACAACATTCAAGCATCTGCAATTACACTGATCACAAACGCTGGGTTAAGCTTGTACCAAGGATTTTGCTGATGGGAGTAGAAGACTCATAAACACCCTTTTATTGTAGAGAAGAGGTTTCCACTTGCATCTCCTGGACCAGATGAGTAAGGAAAATTCTGTGCTGATGTGGTCCCATGTACTTGCAGCACAGACCTTCAGCTGGCAACCATTGCCATATGGCAATTGTACCAACAAACTGAATAAAGAGCAGTTTGCAACCGCTGAAAACCTACCCACAACTTCAACAAAGTATTTTGCTGTCAAAATTTCTACTGTGAGAAACACACAAAAGCATAAAGGTGAAAGGTGGCAGACAGAGAAAGATCCAAGCAGGTGATAACCACGTGGCAAGATGCCAAAACCCACCATTCCATCTGCATCTGAGCAATGTGTGGAGAGATTCCTGTACTAAAACCACTTTGCAGGCATTGCAGTGAAAAGTGAGACACAAAAGCCATGATTTTGGTAGACAGTAAAGCACTAAATTTGGGAACTGCCTCTAAAAGACAGAGCTTAGAAGGACACCTGGCTCTTTGGAGCTCTGTGAGCTTGGCTTCCATCTTTTATTTCTCCACTTATGGTGGGAAGCACCTTCTTTCCTTTCTTCACATTGAATTTTTGACATCAAGTATTCTCCTGCACATGACACTTGGTGTCTTGACTGGTGCAGATAAATAAAACTTCAGCTTATGATCACTAAAATCCTTGGAGTCATTTTCTGGTCACTAATATTTTGATGGTTCCTTTGAGCTTGTAAACGCCTTTCTTAGACAAACCAGCACAACAGCTTCACAGCTGGGGGAACTCTTCTTAAATCCCACTTCACCAATTAACAGTCATTGTAATTGCCACTAAAATCATGAACACGGGACTACCTGTGAATAAAGGCCACAAAACAGCATGCCTGCCAGCTTCCCTGCAGCCTGCAGTGCTAAGAAAACAGAGAAGGCAGAGGAAAAACCACAAAGGAGTTACATAACAACTTCCATTATTGAATTTTAATTATTTTACTGAGATTTATAGCTGATCCTGGCATCAGTGGGAGATATCTGTAGTGACTTCCATCTTTTCAAGACAAAACAATATACAAGTGTAGTGGGTGTATAGCCACTTTCATTTCAGTGAGGTAAAGCAAAACTGGGGTTGGGACCACTATTAAACAAATTTACTAAATAAACACTGTGAAATATAAACAGGTGTGTAAAATAAGTAATCATGTTTTCCTTTGTTAATAAGTAATTGAAGATTAAAATATGTCATTGAATTTAAACATTTGAAAAAAAATAGATAAACCAGACCCCAAAAATTTTTTTTAAACAAATAAAAAATGAACTCAAGACTTTGAATAGCAGCATCAGCAGCACAATGATGAATTGAAGAATTGGTCCATCATCTGTGGGAATGCACAAATTAGGGTTCCCGTCTTTACAATCATTAACATAAATTATCTACCAAGAGAGATCTCACAATCAGGTTGAGACTCTGGCGTCGGTTATATTGACTCACCAGGCACCAAGTGCCTGGTGGTGTTTGCTGAAGTAAATGGCTTTCCACAAATTTATGTGATGAAAGAATAACATATTTGTGGCCAAAATCCATGTGGTCCATTAAGGGCCTGAATCATAATTAGTTCAAAAAAACAAGAGAGCCTCAGAGCGCCTGGGCCATTTTATCTTCAGGTCTGCAATTCCTTCACTACCTTTAACAGTACTGAAAATACACTGCTGACCTCCTTATCCCAGTTTTATAAAAGCTGGATCATGAACACAGACATGGGAATATTATGAGAGTTTCAGTGTTTATCGTAATAAATGGAGCCTGTGTAGATAGGTACAGGAAAAATTAGTACCTGAGCTCATTGCAGAGAGTTCACCATTTCATATTGAGTACATCTGACCCCAGAAGTCTCATCTCCATTAAAAATAAAAACCTGCCAGACTTTGGTATGTTAACAAGACATATCCCATGCACACGTTTACCCATACCCACATGTGTGTGTCTGACCAAGGATTGCAGCCAGGTTGATCTTATTGATACAGATTGAGTATTAGGGACCAAAAAACTGGCTGTCTTAATTTGCAGGGAATCAAAACTTGTCCGGTCTTCTGGCAAGCTGGGAAATGCTGACATGCTAGAGTGAGAACTGGAATTTCATCCCTACAGCCAGGCACCACCAAACCTTTCCTTATGCCATGGCACTTTTCACAGCCATTTGAAAGCAGTGGTCCCCTACCTCCATGACATCTTCATCACCTCAGTTTCAAAGCAGAAGCAAAGCCAGGGAAGACACTTATCCATTTCAGTGCTGATTTCTCTCTGTGCAGTACCTGTCACCCCACTGCACCATAACTTGCCTTCAGCTGGCATTGCAGAGCAGCAACAGGAACACACATGTGCATCAGTTCTTTGTTGAACAGGGCTTGAGCCAGGAGAAAACTCTCATAAATGGGAATTTTTCTATCCAGCTCCTCTTGCCAGCACCAAGACAGCCCTGCTTCAATTTGTTACAATGTATTTGGCTGCTTTCACTCCCCTGGTGCCTCCAGTAGAGACAGAAATAGGAAATAACTGATTAGAAAGCACCATGGAGAAGAGCCCTTCTTTATGCTGGGATACAATAATCTACAGGATCGTTGCTTCTGTTGGAGAGGTTCTGAGACTTTTATTTGGCCCATACACGTCCAGTAGCTGATAATTCCCTTTACAGAAACTACTGGCATGAAACAAAATGTGGCACTGACCTCAGTGCTGTAACATTACTTAAATTGAAAGACAAAGTCAAAGCTACGGGGAGAAAGATAAAAGAAAGCAACAAGGGATGAAACAACAAGGGATAACAGGTTAGTGAAGGTGTTGTCCTATAAATGCTAAAGACCCCTAGCACTGTAAATCACCACAGGTCGGCTGCAGACCTTGCCTTGGTGTCCTGAGCAGTGTTTCTTGCCTTGACGTAAAGTTTGACATCTGTGGGCCGAGCTGAAAAAGCAAGCCGTGTCTTTCATGGTTCATGGCCCTTTGTCAGTAAAAAAAAAAAGCCACAGAATTGTTGTGCTGGGGTGAATGGTCCCACAGATTCCAGCATGCTGAGGTCACCTGTTGGTGCTCCAGTAGGAGGGTGTCACCTGCACCAAGGTGATCCAGTCCCGCAAAGGTCCCACCACCTGGTCCTGGTACCCTCACACCAGCTGATTCACCAAACGAAAGTGTCTCTAAGGGCAAGGACCAAAGTAAAGAGAGTTCAAAGCAGACAAATACAGGGAAAGAAAAAATAGAAAAATAAAACTATTGCAAGGTGAGAGAGGTGAGAGACAAGAGGAAATAAAGTAGTCCCCACATTTCTGTTTCACACTTTCCTGTGTTTACAGTGATGTCATATAGAAACAGAAGGAAAACAGAAAGTTTTGCACCTTTTTAAAAACTAGTGGTCACAAGGAGGAGTTTGCCCCAGTAAGACAGTCTGAGGTATTCACCCAATGCATACAGTAAATTTCAGAGAACACTAGACATGAAGTTTAGAGTAAAATTTGTGTATCAGGGACTCGTATTCCCTGTTGTGTACAGAGAGGCTCTTCAGCACTGTCTGAGTCCCTGACATCTGTCTGAGAGAAAGTTGAAGCTGTTTTGGAGGAGATTCTCCATCAAAATAGCATTTCCAGGTGTGTGGAAATCAGGAGAGGGTCTGTTACCTTGCCTGACATTGTTATGCAATTAACTGCATTAAATCACCACGGTTTGTAAGGCCTGCTTTTATAAACAGACTCTATTTCCCTCACGAGTACATAAATCTCCCTTTATTTATTTATTTGTCCCAGATGTTTGTTTTGTGAGGCTTCCCTGCTGTTATATTTCATTATTCTCCAGGAAAACCTGAATGTGAGAGCCCCTGTCTACCAAGGGGGCCAAGCAGATGAAGGTCATGCAGTCACACCCAGGCACGGCGGAAAGAACTGGTTTTTGATGCAGCGGAGCTCTCCTGGCTCCTTCCCCATCCTTGCAGATCTGGAGCCATGGAATAATCACCCCTCATCCATCCCTGCTTCCCTTCTTCTGCCTCTCCTCCTCCAACCCCTGCACCCCTGGTTCGGGCAGGCAGCACCCAGTGCCTGAATTTCAGTTCTGTTTCTCCAGTTCTTTGTTAACCTCTGTGTTTCCCTTGGAGGGAAAAAAAATAAATTCCTTTGTGAAACCTCTAAGGAATTGCTTGGCACTCACTGAGTCCCTTGCACTCACTGTTTTTTTTTTGTTCCTGAAGAGACTTGTGACACTGCTATGACTTTTTTGCAAACTGGAAGCAAACTCTTATCACTATTCCCCGAAGTAAAAAAAAAAAAAATTCTTTAGCAGCTTTGGGAGGTTTTAAGAAATCAGTTTCCAGAAACAACAAATGATTAAGAGTGATGCAAAGCTGGAAACAACAGCCCAAGCTGTCCCTGGGCCCACTTCAGGCCTGTGAGGTGCTCTGGAGTACCCTCTGTGCAGCAGGCAGCTCCCTGCAGTGATTACTTGTTTGTTTATGTATTTTTTAGAAGTACTTGTATATACAACCTCCTCAGACCCTATCCTGAGATGGGAAGGGATTAGTCTTGCTCCCCTTTGCCACCTCACAGGGCTCTATCTTGTTCATCCTGTCACCGCCTTCTTTCCCACAGGTGGTGTCCACCAGGCCATGTCTTCCCTGTCCTACCTTCCACCCCTTAAAAGGAAATAAAAATGTACAAGCCTCTTGTTTTTGCATTTCTGCAGTAAAATGGCTCTGCAAGCACCTGAAAGCCCCTCTGCCCTAGTGTGAAAGAGCTCTCGGGGAAATGCAGAGAGCTGCTGGATGAAGCCATTACCTGAGGAACACAGTGAGCAGGAATCAATAGGTCTATGCTTCAATTGTGATGAGCACAGTTTGCCTTAAAGGAAGCATAGAAGTTTCTTCCCATTGTCACTGTTTGTTGGCTGGGTTTTGGTTCTTGGGGTTGTTTTTTGGATTTTTTTTTTTGTGTGTGTGTGTAGTTTATGGGGGGGGGGGGGGTTGTTGGGTTTATTTGTTTGTTTGTTTTCTTGTTTGTTTGCTTTGTTGTTGTTGTTGGGGGGGTTTTTAAATTTTTTTTTGCTGGTGTTTCGTTGGCTGGCTGGTTGGTTTTTTTAGTAAGTTTTTTGGTTTGTTTTTTAAAATATTTTTGAGGGGTTTTGGTTTGTTTTTCTTGGGATTTTTGGGGGTTTTTTAAAATAATTTTTGTGGGTTTTTTTATTTTTTGCTTTTTTTAGTTTTTTTGTAGTTTTTGGGGGGGGTTGTTTGTTTGCTTGTTTGGAATTTTGGGGGGGTTTTTTGGTGGTTTTTGGGGATTTTTTTTGGTGATTTTGTTTTGGTTTATTTTGGGTTTTTTTCTTTGTGTTTTTATCTTTTTCTTTTTCTTTTTTTTTGAACTCCAGGACTAACTCTCCATTCCTCTGTGATTTGCTGACAGCACAGTGGTGCCCTACATCACTGCACCTGCCCACTGCTGTGAAACCCAGACTGTGCAAGCATGGTGTGATGGCAGTAACTGGAGCAACACTGGCCCTGGGGGAAGTTTCAAAGCAGAAACTTGTTGCAGCAAATGTAGGGACATGACCAAATTACTGCCTGTTTTTATCCCCTTGTTTGTTGCTCTCTGGAAATTCATTCTCCGGGGACAAAGCTGACACGTTGAACATGGGCTACCAAGAGTGTGGGAGGGTGTGGGGAGTAGAATGCAAGTGAGAATTCAAAGTCTGGTGCAAAACTGGCTGAAGACTGCCTGTGACACAGGGAAATGTAATTTATGCATTTATTTCTGAAGTTAATAGAAACCCTTTATGCATTTATTTCTGAAGTTAACAGAAACCCTTTGCTGGAGGCTGAAAATTCACATCTCCTGAACATTTGGGGAAGGATTTGCAGAGCTAAAGCTTGACTCAAGTGCACATAAAACTTGGTAACGTGCTGTTTATTACTTCTGGTCAGCATTCAAAGAGACAATAACAAATAGTTTTCAGAACAAAACGATGAATGCTTGTAAAAAATAAAATATTATAAACACAGTAAATAAATATTTAGAATACTGCAAGCAATTCCAGGACATAAAGAAGTAGTAAAGCACTGGGTCTGCTGAAGTCCCTCATCACACTGCTCTGATCAGTTGCTCTGAACTCCAAATAAGCCTGAAAATAATCATCTTCATGTTCTGCCAGATGCAAATAAACTGTCCTCTGATTTCTGGTCAGCACCCAGAGCACTAAGTCTCAGTTTCTTTTCTTTCTCCACCCTTTTTTTGTTTTTTTTTTAAGGGGAATGATGGAAGGAAGGAGAGTCATTGGTGAGAGCAGCTTGACACTCTGCTGTAATTCACTCATTTATCACTTTGCCCTCCACCCCAGCTCTGAAGGATGAGACTTGGCAGGTTAACACCCTTTAATAATATCACTACCACCTCCCACCTGCCAGGAGCCACTTCCCTTTTCTACCAGAGAATGCCCACAGCCATTTGGACAAGTTTCTGGAGGAAGAAAAAACACATGGGGAGCCAAAGTGGGTCATGAAGCTCCTGAGCTGCAAACAGGCAGTGGGTGGGAGGCATTCAGGGTATTACCAAGTATATTGTCCCCTCTGCATCCATCAGTGGCTGTTGTGGGATGCAGAATACCAGGTGGAAGGGTCTTTTTTCCAGTCCCAGTACAATCACCCTATCCAACACTGACTGGAAGAGCTGCTCAACCTTCAGCCTTGCAGCCTGTCTGTGCCTCCCCCCAGCTGGTTGTTCTGCTGGCTCAGCTGTCTGGAGGAAATGAGGAAAACAGTTTTTTGGTAACTGGGTTCATATTGCATCCCTTTCACATCACCGGGTCTCATTGCTGGATGTTTCCTGTTACTTTCTAGTGATGTTGCTCCATTCTTTCCACAAAAATCAATGTGAATTCCCCAAGGTACTGGTCTTTCTTTGATCATCTAGAGGCTGTAGATGACAGCTGCTGGCCAAGGAGTGTGGGTGAAACCTGGTAAAATGTTAAATTAATGTCAATACTTGGTGCTGCAAGAAAAGCTAGCATGAGTCTCAACCCCATCCTGCAAGACAGCCATGATCTGCTTAAGATTTTAGGGATGTTCTAACAACTGACCACATAGGATTTGTGTCTGAGCAAATGGAGTGTCTCCTGTCACTTCAGACAGCCCTGCCATTACCCCCAGAGACTTCAGCCCAGGCTGTGAGTTTGCCCATGTTGGCCCAAAGATTTTCAGGAAGGCAGCTGCTTTGCTAAATTTAGGGAGGGAATGAGAAAGGGCAAAGAGAGAGAAAGAATATCAAAAAAGTGTAGTTTACTTGATATCTCTGATGGTGATCATCAGAATATCTTATTTTGGTGCTGTGGTCTCTTTTCATGAGGTCACTTGAAAAATAGCTATTGCAGGAGCTAAATGAAATTCACTCTGATTAGTCCCATGAAGAGCAGGCGGTAGAAACCAGAAGGGCAGAGCACCTTCAGGAGTGATCTCCTCTCCTCTGATTTTTGATGTGTTTCACACTCCATCTGAAAGATAGCTGTACCTCTGTGGAGCATAAAGGAACAGGGAACTGAAATGACAGTGCCCTGGAGGAAAGGATATTGCAGCAACTTGATTTCAACTGGCCTGTCAGTGACCTCAGCTTTGGTTTGAAACAGAAATCTTTAGTGGTTTTAGGACCAAAATCTGGTCTACAATGACCTTGGACAGTTTGCTGATTCCCCTCCCAATCTTTTCCATGCAGAGAATGGTCCCATTGTGACAGCTGTTTATCACACACACACTGGTTATCCAACTAAATAAATTTATGATGAAGGAGACATTCAGTGGATAAGTGGAAGGGGTAGGATTTCCCTGGGAGAATAAATGGCTTTTTTCCTTCACAGGTTCTTCACAGAGTGGTTTTAATGAGCACCAGTAACAGCCCAATAAATAAGAAACTACTACCTATAGATGAGACTCAGGTTCATATTTTATTTTCTACACACCTTTGGCTGTGGCTGCGCCTCTCAAGGCATGTGTATGGAACAGAAACCCTTTATAAACTCCTGGATAGGAAAAGAACATGATCCAACCATCCTGCTTGCATCTGAAAGCTCAGGCATCCTGAGGAGTATGGGGTGAAACCTTTCCTCTGGCTTATGGCCACCAGGGTTGCTGATCGCTGTGGCTAAAGGCAGAGAGTGCAGAGCCAAAAGAGCTGTGGGCTCTCTGTCTACCACAGGCTCTCATTCTGCACCTGAAAATATAAATTAGGAACCTTTCTGTTCCTCTATTTCTACATTTGTCCCCGAAGTTCAGCAACACCAGAGTCATTACTACTAAACCTTTGAGATTCCCAGATAAAAGCTTCCATCAAAGAGCACAATTATGTTATTAAACAGAAACTGCACTGTTTAAATTATTATTAATAATAATAATATTTATCTCTTGCAAAAGAGGTTTACTTTAGAGCAGCATTTTTGATCTGCTAGATGTAGTTACTAGACAAGATCCTACATGCCCTCCTTCCCCCAAACTGGCCTTCCTCCTACAATGATGCAATCCAATTTCAGGAATAATTTCCCTTAAGGGGAGGATGGAGCAGAGGGAGTCAAACCACTACATGGAGTAAGAACAGAATTAGCCTTAGAAATCCTGTTGACAAGAACAGGACCACAGTGTCTCATGTTTGCTTGTCATCAACCCATCTGGACACAAGCTGAGACCTGCAGCCCAGAGGTCAGGAAAACATATATGATGCAAACATGGAAGTAGCCACAGGGTCAGATTGCCCTCATATATTGTCGCCTTATTTCCCTGCTGAAACAGCCTACCATAGTTCCCTTAGTTTTCCACTGCTCATCAGTTCAAAGGTTCTTGCTTTCTCTACTCCCAGCCCCAGCCTGTCCTTGCTGTGCTGCAGGCCTGAGCTGTAACTTCTGTTTGGGGCAGCATGCAGAAGAAGCAGACCCGCAGTCCTGCAGATGAGCACTGTTGGGCACCAGTCCCATCCTGGAACCTGTTTGGAATAATGAAACCCAAGCAGAACAGGTTTAATGATGACTGCAGCGCTTTCCTACACAGAAAATCTTGTTCAGATTAACAGGGAAAAGGAATGTGCTAATCACTGTTTATTTATGAGGGCTTCACAGTCCACCATGCTCACACCAATGGCCCTGGCAAAGATTTGTGTCATGAGCCCAGAGGCCCTGAGGTCTTTTATTCTTCAGTTATTTGCAATAACTGGGTTTACTGTCTGCTCTTTTTCTCTTGACACAGGGACTGCTTGGCTGGTCTTGTGCCTTGCACAAAAAGAGGTGGAGCACAGAGGTCTACCTTCAGGAGACTGAGTCATCAGGACCCTGCTCATCAATATGAGAGTGGCACATCCATAAGTGAGTGGTGAAAAGAATATCTAAAGCAGTTGTGTAAAAATCTCTGGTCTGTACTGTATCTGTATGGACTGAGTCAGTCAGTGGGTCACCTCAAGGGCATCTGTCTAGAACAAGAAATGCCACATGTGGTGTCCCTGAGGTCACAGATCACGTCTTTGACCTCAGAGAAGGCAACTACTTGTGAGTCACAGAATCATAAAAATAGTTAATGTTCCAAAAGTCCTCTAAGATCATTGAGTCCAACCATTAACCCAATGCTGCCATGCTCATTGTTAAACCATGTCCCCCAGGTGCCGTGTCCACATATTCTTTGAATGTTTCCAGGGATGGTGACTCAACCACTTCCCTGGGCAGCCTGTCACAAGGTCTGACCACCCTTTCAATAAAGCCATTTTCTCTAATATTTGATCTAAATCTCCCCTGGTGCAACTTGAGGCTGTTTCCTCTCATCCTGTCACTTGTTACCTCAAAGAGACCAACCAGCCCCCAGCTGCCCCCTCCTGTCAGGGAGTTGTGCAGAGCCATGAGGTCCCCCCTGAGCCTCCTTTGCTCCAGGCTGAGCCCTTTCTCAGCTGCTCCAGACCCTTCCCCAGCTCAGGTGACAAATTTAATCCTGGTGAGTGCTTCTGCTATGACAAATGGGTATTTCCCAATTTAACATGTTCACCCCATGTTCTAACAGGGAGCAAAGGTGGGAAATCATTTGCCAGTAGTGTCACAGACTGGAGAAAACTGTGACTGCAAGGGTAGAATTCAGAGAGGTGAAGATCAGGATGTGAAACGTGACGTTTGGTTGCACTGAGGTACTCTGCCTTCCAGCTGTGTTGCACTCCCAACCACAGCACGAGAGGGAAGAAAATACAAATGGGGTCATTGTTCCATTCTCTCTCTGATAGATAAGTCAGAGGTGAAGTGAGCTGTATTTTTTTAAGAGACTAAGTAACCCAAAAACCATGTCAGAATTGCAGTCTGCAGTATGTTATGCCAGGACACGTTTACCTATGAAACTTAATCAGTTACAAGACCAAAAGCCATCTTTTCATGTGCAAAGATATGTTGTATGCAGAAAAGCCAGAATGGAGTCTGGGACACTTAAAAACCAGCATGGTGTGATCTCTGCTTTATCAAGAAAAGAAAAGGAAGAAAAAAAAGAAAGAACATTTTTCTTGCTTTGTGTCCCTGATTTGAAAGCAGAGAGGTGGATAAACATCACAGCTGATAAAATCTCAAAGAGCAAAACCTTGGCAAAAAGATGCCAAACCATAGATGATTTTGTGATTTCATTACTATTGGGTTCTTTTCCCTTCCCCCAGAGGCAGAGCAGTCATGACGATATATTTTTACTCTCTGGGATAAATGTCCACATTTTAACATTAGATACAGGCAGGTTCTAAACCTTGCTGTTGCAGTTCTTCTACAGTAACTCTCTTGCTGCGTGCTCCCTGGAAAAACAGGGCTGCCTTACTCTGGGAGCAGCAATCAGGAGCTTGTGCCAAGGAGATGGGAGTTGGCATTTCTTAGAGAGTTCTACAGCACACTTGAGGAAAGGATGTCTATCCTAGAAATGAACTTCATTTACACTGGCTCAAGAGAAAGGCACCGCCAGGAAGATGCACGCATGGCAGTTTTTCCGCCTAAAAATTCCTGTTGCAGATTGAACATAAAACAAGAATAAAGTGCATGTACAAGCAATACAATACACAAGAGAAGAGAAAAATGCAGCAGTTACAGCAATCAGAACAAAACACCAGGCTGTGGTTCACTGAGGATGGAGCCAGCATTGTTCCTGTGAGCAACAGGCCCTCCTCGTACCCTCACCCTCTTGCTCCCACCCCAGGTTGCCCCACACTGGCCACGAGCCAAGCCAGCAAAAAACAATGACACAAAGGTTTTGTTTTCAGAAGAAACAACTCCGTGTTTTGGCTGGCCATGTAAGCACAAAAACAGCTGGAATGGCGTCCTTTGGCAGCGGTGCCAATTTAAACTGTGCTCAGAATTGCACAGGCTCCCAGAGAGGAGCTCTGGGAAGGATTAGCAGAAACTCAGCAGTGCCTTATGTTATGAGGGGGCTGATTTGGTCACTGGTGTCCAGGCTGCCAAAGCAGATGCTGTTTCCATGCTGAGGGAAGGAATCCCTGTAGGTTTACACACGTACAGTTTCCAACATGCGCCTCTAGCACGGAAATGGGGATGACCTTCCTGACACTCCTGTGGAGGTACGAGCATGTTTTCCCATCACTCTCCACATTCAGTGGGGAAAGACATCAGATTATCAGATGAGCTAATGGACAGTGAGTCAGGGAGCAGGGCACAGAGTTCCTTCAAGCACAGCACACTGGGTGTTTGCGCAGGGGGTCTGGAGCACACCGGATATGTGCTACCACATCTTTTGTTCATTTAACTCCTCTAGCTCTTGTTTCAGAAACTGCTTTGAAACCTTCACACCAAGCTGTACCCCACATCAGGACACACCAAACATGATTCCCTCTGCAGGTTTAACATTCACAGGCCCTACTCCTGTACCAAGGTTGAGACTCAGCAGGGTAGGAACTGCCCCTCCCTTTCCTGGGCATCATCCTGAATTGGTGAGGTCAGTTCAGCTTCTCCCCATGCAGGAGTCAGAATGCAATTATCCATCCCACATGATGGACCCTGCCAACACTCAGCTCGTCAGAGTCCAGCTCATCTCAGTCCCGGAGGTGCTGAATGCCATTCTGGGTGGAAGTGGGACAGGAAATCTGAAATCATATCTCACTCATCCATTTGGGAGTTGGGATATTTGGGAAACTAAGCACTGCTTTGCTTTCATCCCCCCAGAACTTCATGTCTGGCCACGGGTATATGCTAATGTGTTGCACAGTCAGATTGATGTTGTACCCTTTGCCACACTGAGGGAGCCCTCCCTGGTCTCCCACAAAGCAGTGAGGAAGCTGAAAACAATGGATGAAGGAATGAAAACAGTGTCCTTGGATGGTTAAACCAAGGCAACATTTCTCATATATCCTACCTTAGTAATGTGAATCCATTGTAATCAGTGGTAGCTTACTATTATCTTTTAATGTCTGCAGAGTAAGGTCTGTTCTGTTGTACTGGTTTTGGTTGTTCTCCTAGGCATTCTTCCAAAGATTTTTGCCCAACAACTAAAAGAACAGGGAAAGAGGACAAATTTTCACGGGAGCTCTGTGCCCAGTTTTCTTTGTTGTCTTTCAAAAACATTTATAATCCCTCTTGCTTTTCCTCTTCTTATCTCTTTTCTAGACTTTTACTAGCAAGTCTATATGGAATTATTCTCAGTGGGACTGGTTTTTATGGAAAAAAACAATGGAAATTGGTATACATTCATTAATAGTAAAACTGAGAGGATTTCCTGCAGCACAATACCACTGGAGTCTTTGTGACTTTTTTCATTTCTAGTATTTAAATTCTGCTCTAAGAGAATGCCTGAAGCTCTGTCACAGAAGTAGGCAGAGCAAACTGAGAGAGAAAGGGTTAAAAAAACCTCAGGGAAAAAATTATTGTTGAGATGTAGCTGCTTCTTTGTAATAATGATGCTTATGATTTTAGATGCCAAAGTTTTTAATGGATTTTTTCTTTCTGATTTACAACTGATGGGAAACTGGTGCTCAAAATGAATAAAGGGAGAGCAGGAAGTGGTGGATTTGTAACAGTGGAGATACAAGGTTCCCTAACAAAGACAGCTGATGGCAGTTTTATTTACACTGTTGTCACCACACTTCTCAGTTTCCACCTGAAGGTCTTCAGACTCTGGTAGAGATTTTTGGAGTTGAGTGTTGAGTGTCAATGAGAAAACAGTGCTGAAAGTCTTGCCAAAGTCGAGAAAGACAACAATCACTGCTCTCCCCTCTTCCATCAAGACAGCCATCTCATCCTACAAGACAATCCTCAGGCATCGTTTCCCATTGGTAAATCCATAGATGGATGGTGACTGCTCCCAACCAACTTTTTCTCCTTAATGAGTTTGGGACAATCTTCCAAGGTTGTTGCCTGACCAGCTTGCATTTCCCCAGATCCAAACAAAAGGTACATTTTCTTTCTTCCAGTCTCCACGAACCTAGCCCAGTTTACAAGACCTTTTGAAGACAACTGCAAGTGATCTCACATTCACATCGGCCAGCTCCCCCAGCACCCCTGGGTGTGCCCCTCCAGGATATGAGATTCATGTGCTGGGATATCACAGTATACATATTAGGTTCAGATTTTAGTACTTTTTTTTTTCTGATACATGTAATTTTTAAGCTAGACTGTGTTTGCAGAAGGTGCTGTAATACTTGACTAAGTGAAAACAGAACTGCTTTAATGGCGCTGACCTTTCAATATACTGAGTCACCATGACTCTTGTGTCAGCCTCAGATATATCCTTTCCAAGTAACTTCCTTGGAACGATGGTGTCAGATGAGGAAAGAGAAATGGGCCAAAAGCTATTGGAAAAAATTCTTGCTATTGTGTAAACAGAGGTGTTTGGATAAATGAGGTGTGTGGGTACCAAAGGAGAAAAGGAAAGAAAGAAAAAAGGAGCCCTGCAGGGGCCTAAAGGGAAAATGTGATTTTCTAATTCTTCCCTGGCATTTTCTTTTCATAATTACTCTCCCTGATAACAGAGTCCCACAGGTTTTGATGGATCTGCTGCTATCACATTCAACTCTGAGACTTCCAGTGGGTCCCAGGGAGGCAGGGGCTGGGATTTCAAAGGAACCAATAGCCACACGTTCCAGCTGGGCTGCAGCCAGGATTTCAAAATCAAGCTGAGCAGCACAAAGAATAATTCTTAAAAATGGGGAAATGTGGGTGCCTCTTTTGGGGGCTTTAAGAAGAGCTGAGCTCTTTTGACACAAATCCAGTATGCAATTACAAAACACCTCACGTAATCAGCTGTCTGCTTAACCCCTTTATATTCCTCAGAAGAGAAAATGTTTTAAATGATGCCCTTCAATTTGCAGTCATTGACTTTGTACATTTCTGGGGAGGAGCACAAGGTTTTTTTTCTTGCTATGGCAAAGAGTTAGATAAAGTTTCAGGTGACTACTAATAGATTTCACAAGTTCATGGCTACCAACTTTCACCAGGTCTGCCCTAGGTCATCCTGCATTAAAAGCATCCCTAACTAGCTGCACTTTGGGTGTTTCAAATTGACCTGGTCCCAGTAGGTCAAAGCACATATGTCCAAATGCTGCTGTGACTATGATTTTCCTAAGCTAACTACAGTTTATGGGTATTAAACATTTATCAGGACATGGTTATAACTAAAATAGCCCAGCACTAGAAGGAAGTTGGAAACAAAGATCCACCCAGCTGGGAGCACTCTGATTGCTTCCTAAAATAAAGACCAAAGCAAGAATAAGAGAATTTCCTCAGTTTTTCTCAGACAGAAGATTTCCAAATCACTATTCCAGCACTCACTGGGTCAGTAACAGTGCATATACAGTTGTAACAGCAGTTTCTCAGGATCCCTGCTAATAAAAAAGATTATTTTATCAGGCCTATTCTGAATTTTCCAAGTTTGTTAAGCCCTCAGACATCCTACAGAGGAAAAATTAATGCAATTTTTATTTTGTGAAAGTGGAAACTTATTCAAAGTCCTAACCCAGAGGATAGTTAAGAGCCTGAAATACATGAAGAGTCTAAGTAGAGCAGGACAGCTTGAAAAAGGATAAATATAGGGGAGAAGTGATAGACACCTATAAAAGAATGAATGATGCAATGAAGCTGAGAGGGTAGGGATTTCATCTGTAACACAGTGGAGGAGCCATGGGACACACGGTGATTTCAGGAAGCCCACAAAGTGTATAAAGCAGCAATTTTAAAATAACGACTGAAACAGAAAAAGAAGTGTGCTTTCATCTATCTCCTGTAAGGCAGGAAATGTGGAATTCATCGCCACACAGCGCAGAGGAGACTGAAAGGATAAAAGGCTTCCAAAAGGATTTTTACAAGTGCATAGATGTTAGTACCAGAGTTGGTCTGGAGATTTCTAGATCTGTTAAGCGTCCAGACCTGGAAGATTACTGGGATGCAACAGGGAATGGACCACGTAACGTGTTCACAAAAAAAGATTAAGTGTTGTAAGAGACAGACCTTCTGTCTGATCCAGCCAAGCAAGCCTGGGAAAGGGAGCAGGCACCAAAGAGTAATAAGCATAGGCAGCAGCAAGTTTCTCTTCTATAATTCATATTTCCTTGCCATGTCAGTCCTCAGGCCTGGAGGTGTAACAATTCCATCAGGGCCACCACTACCAGCGTGGCAAGCTGCTCTCCTTCTGTGTTTGCATCCACATTGTGCCATGCTGAAAAGGTCTGTCCTGGGTCGTGTAGCAGGGGGAATGTGGCCCTGTGTGATTTATTGTTTCCTCTGAGGTCTGACACAGCCAACAGCCTGCACACAAAAATTACTGGTGCGGAGAGAAAAACCCCGATGTCTTCCTGGCAGGTTCAAGTGTCGGCATTGCTCTCAGGGGGCTGATCCAGAACTCAGTAAAGTCAACAGCAAAAAACTCATTCGCTTTCAAGGGGGCTTGTGATGAGTTTGTGTTAGACAGGAGATCCCAGAAGACGTGTCCCACAGACAGACGGACGGGGGGCACAGGATGATTAGTAAGAGCGTTTCAGTTTCCCCATTAAGCAATGGCTTAATAAAAGCAGTTTTCACAAATATTTCACAATAACCAGAGGATGTTACACTGGTGGTTACACATTCAAAACAGCTCCGCAGGCATCGGCATATTAAACTATTTGGCCGAGTGAATGGAGCTACAAACCAAAACAAACAGACCCTGGCTTCAAGCAGCAGCAACAATCTTGCCATTAATTCTTGCTTTTTTGTAATAAAATAACACCAGGCAACCCCAGAAAATCCATGTGAAGGCACCTGCCAGCTTCATCAGCAAATATCCTTCCAGACCGTGATTGCAGGGCAGGGCTTTCCCTGTGGGACTGTGCAGTGTCAGTGTGGATAACCCAGTGGCCTCCTGCTTGTGCCCATTAGCTGGGGTCAAGGTATGGGATGAATCAGGGTTATTGTCCCTCATTTGGGCCCATAGATTTCAAGCATCAAGAGATATTTGGAGCACTTCTTGCTTTTCAGAGGCAGCAGGTGGAGGCGCCTGTGTCAGAAGCAGGGATGCTTGAGACATGTCCCAGCTGAGGGGACAGACACCAGCAGAAGCATTACATGCCAAGACAGCAGCAAACCTGCACAAGAACTAATCCTCACTGCTGGTCCTCACTTGCTGGCTTTAGACCTCTTTAGCACCACAAAATGGTCAGAGAAAATTTGGGAGTGGGGGCTGTAGCCCCTTCCTTCTTAGATGTCACATTTGGAGGTGTCCAGACTTCAAGCAGCCACTCAGCTGTTCATTCTCAAAAACACCAACATGAAATAAATTTCATCTCTCCCAGACAAATGATGTTTGGTGTTTCTGTGTTTGGTCGGGGGATTTTGTTTTGTTTTGTCTGGTTTTTTTCTAAAGACCAGGAGTCACAAAATTCTCCAGTAAATCTCCTGTCTGGGAAGCAAGAGGATTTGTTATCAGAGTTTCTTTTTCTTTTTTTATTTTTTTTAATTCCTTGTTTCCCCTCCTCTTTTACTTTATTTTTATGAAGTATTCATGTTTATTTCTATGCCCTGGGGGGAAACTCAAGCCATTTAGCTGTTTAAGATAGCCACAGTCAAACTGAACAGTGCTGCATCTGTGATGGGGGAAAGAGGCATCTATTTACAGTGCTGGGGTTGTAAATTTGGAAATATGCTTTTTATTTTTATTTTTAACCTGGAATGGAGCTATGTATGGCTGCAGACATTTCTCCATTTAGACTGCGGGTCTTTCCAATAATTATGGCCCAAACCCAAGTCCTACTGACGTCAATGGGATTCTGTCCACTGATTCAAGAGGGGCTAGACCAGGCCTAGCCTTGAGGAACACAGCCAAGGTAAGAGAAATCCTTCTGCTTTCCCACCCAAGGAAAAACACTCTGAACTTACAGGATCTTAAGAAACACTCTGAACTATTCCTTCTCCTCCTACCTGATGTTTTGGAATAATTTTGGCATACCTATCTACTCCCCTCTGAATTCTCTCACCACTCCCATGAATGCACCTCACCTCTAACACCTCCCAGTCCTCAAAGCCTGTTTGTAAAACCCTTGGTTGCAAAACCCCTGGAGCTGTGTTAAAATTGGGCAGGATGCTGTCTGCCCTTCTGTGGCACCCACGCCTCTGCTGCCTTGTCTTTCCTTTCCAGCTTTTTACTCTCAAAATTTCTGAGTCCAAGCTAAAAAAAAAAAATAAAAGCATTAAAGGGACTTACTGCTTACCATCTCATTTTCTAGTTTTTATATTTTTCATAAGTGTTTTCTCTGCTCACAAGAGATAAAACTTGCAGGCAACTGGTGCCTATGCTGTTTCCTTTGTTGACATCAGGTGAGTTTTTAGCAGGGAGCAAGAATCTGAAGTAGGGCAAGGCAAGGGAGGCAGGGTAATAGAAGTCATTCACCTCCCTCTCACCAGCTAACAGCCCAGCCCAATTAGCCCTGAGACACAGCACTAATTACCCTGGGAGAGGTGCCACACCAGCCTGTATCACTGCGTGCTGCTCTGTGAGCAAACATCTCACTAACACGGAGATCTCTTGCCAGGAGAGGCAAACCTTGGCCGTGGAGGCAAAAGGGTTAACAGGTAGGCTGATCTGCAGGCCTGACAGCTCAGTGGAGCTGAGGATTGGGGATGTGAAGGAAAAGTAGAAGGGGTGAGGGAGAGGAGGAAGGCTGGAAGACATGAGGGTGTTGCGAGCAATCTTGGTTTTTGCAGGAGCTCTGTCTCCTGCCCTCACACCCTCCAAATTCTGTCTTTTCCCGTTGCCACCATCATTCCAGTGTCCCATTGCCACCTCCCAGATCCCTGCTGGCGCATGAGGCAAGAAAATTCCTTCTTTGTAGGAACCCAGAGTGCCGAGAATATTTCTCTGCCTGTTTTTAAGGGTTCTTACCCCCCTGAAAAACTCTGTTTTAGCTTCAAACCTTGGAAAAAATTACCAACAGTCAGACAAGAACTAGAAATTATAATGGTGTGAACTAGGTGACAGACTACTATGTAAGGTTGTCACAGGGTGAAAAATTTAGAGGTTTTGGGCTTCTCTTTGTAGTAAATGATAAGAGTAAAAAACACCAAAATGGAGGATTGTTGTTGTTCTCTAGACCTTTTTCTCCTTCTCTTACCATTCCATATTCTGCAGTAAAAATAGTTTGAATTGATTGGATAGAAAATTCCGCAGTTCCTAGTCGTGTTACTGAATAATTGGTAAGAAAGTGAAAATAATGTACGTTTTTAGTAACTATTGGTTAAAATATCTTGTGTAAATCTTGATAATTGGACTCACTCCTGCTTTTCCTCCTTCTCTGCTGTACCTGGGTCACACTAGTGGCTCTGTTCCTCTGATAAGACTTAATAAACAACTATCTGGAAGCATTGAAACTAAAGGAACTATCTCTCAAACCCCTTGCAAGGACTTTCAGCAAATTCTCTCCCATCAGGAGAGACTTGATTTAAGGCATGGTAAAGTGTCACTTCTGGAAAGACTAATCTGAAGACCTTGCAGAGCTATGAGGAGCCATCAAGGTTTTCCAGCTGTCTGCTGCCTCCACGCTCCAAACACCACTTTCCAGACATAGCAATTTAATCTCCTGACACAATCAAAGCATGCACACTGGTCAGCCTAGCCAAAGCCAGATAGAGGCACATCCTGTTGTCCTGAGGACTCTGAAGATCTGCTGATCTTCAAAGTTGCTGAGAAGAGGACCTCTGTAAAGAAAAGCCATATCCAGAACATGACACAGTGGGATTCCAGATTGTTCTTTCAAAGTTCTTTATAGCATTGATGTAAGCCTGGGAAATCTGCAGTCCATGATAAGCCCATGCCAGCCTTTTCACATTTGAAAGGCTTAGAAGTAGAACCATCTGCTGATCATGAGACAGGCAGTGGTCAAGAGATCTGTATCATTCCACCAAAAATTTAACAAAAGATAATCCAAAAATGAGAAAAATTGCATTATTCTAAGCTTGTTTTTTCTTTCTCCTTTTTCTGCGTGAGAAAGTCATCATCTCCTGAGAGAAAAACACAACAATCTGAAAGCAAGAAGAGAAAATAATTACTTTTTACCGTTTATTGGACTCATTGACTCTTTTGGCATTGAAGAGCACTGAAGAGCAACTTCAGAAGTTCAGCTGCATAGGCAGTGAAATGTAGGATAGGTGAAGTTCTCTAAGAGGTTGTGGGGGTTTGAGGTCAAGAAGACCAAGGTGAAGCTGGAATTGAACCTGGAAAGGGGGAAAGAATAACAAGACATTCTACAGGTTGGTCAACTGCAATAAAAAGGTCACAGAAGGTGTTTGCTCCATGACAAACAATACTGGCAAACTGGTGAGAGGGGATGGGGAGAAGACTGAGGCATCCAACAGCTTTTTTGCCTCAGTCTCCAATGGCAGCCTCTCCTCCCACCCTCCCGAGGGGATGGAGAGCAGGGTGGGCACTGGGGGAAAGGAAAGATCCTGTTCAGGGCCAGCTGAGGAACCTGGACGGGCACAGGTCTGGGGGACCCGCAGGGATGCACCCCAGAGTCCTGAGGGAATTGGCTGGTGGAGCTGCCGAGCCACTCTCTGTGACACTGGAAAAGTGCTGGCAGTCAGTGAGATCCCAGGTGAGTGAAAAAAGGGAAATATTGCCCCTACCTTCAAACCACATGGAAAGGAAGACCCTGGGAACACCCACCTGTCAGCCTCCCCTCTGTGCCTGGGGAGCTCGTGGGACAGACCCTCTGGAAGCTCTGCTGAGGCTCACAGGGCACAGGGACGTGGCTGGGGATGGCCAGCACAGCTTCACCAGGGACAAGTCCTGCCTGACCAACCCAGTGGCCTTCTCTGATGGGGTGAGCACACCAGTGGACAAGGGAAGGACTATGGGCATCACTTACCTGGGCTTCTGCAAAGCCTTTGACAGAACAACCTTCTGTCTGAACTGGGGAGAGATGGATTTGAGGGATGGACTGTTGGAAGTGTTCCAGGCCAGGCCGGATGGGGCTTGGAGTAACCAGGGATAGGGGAAGGTGTCCCTGCCCATGACAGGGGTGGCACTGGATGAAATTTCGGGTCCCTTCCAAGCCAAGCCATTCTGTGATTCTATGCTAAGTTTTCTTCGGCAGGGTCCTCAGCTCAAGTACCATTTCTGTGGGGAAGTAGACATGTGCCCAAAGGCCTGTTTGGACAAACACAAAGGTTGAGTTTGTGTAGTTACATTTTCTGGCTGAAGGATATTTCTGGTGGAAAAGTCCTTACCCTGAACATATTTAGTATTACAAGAACTATACAGTTTATGTCAGTGCCCAGAGACCCTAAATGAATCCAAAGCTCTCTGACCCTGTACTAAAACATAAAGAAAGAAAATACTTTTTTTTTTTCTCTAAAAATCTTCTTCTGTAAGTGAATAACATCAGAAGCAGGAGAAGCAGGAAGATATGCAGTGGCTTGTACAGTGGTGTGATGAGAAAGAAAAATATTTTTAGGTGCAGACTGATAGTGTTTTCATGACAGTGAAAACCAAGACAATCCATAGTCCACAAGAATTTGACTTACCTCTGTCCTTTTAGATGGTACCTTGGATGCATCTTCCAAATGCATTTTTATTTTTAACTACTTTCACAGGAAGCCAGCAAAAGGGGAAGAATGTAAGATCCTAGGTATTTTTGGTCATGTTATGGCAGGGACAAAGAGAAAAAGGGAAAAAGAATTTTCATTACAGATTCCTCTAACGTGGGACAAACGTGTGCTCTTTCAGTACACGTCAGTGGATTTTTGGTGTCATCTGGGAATATCTAAAAGGAATTGAGGTTAACAATGGAGCTGAGAAATTTGCCTGGTATTGTAGAATGCCCAGTGCCATGTAACACATACGGTATTCATCATCTGGGAAATCAGGTGGTGGGGATTTAGAGACAGTCCTGTGTGAGGCTTGGCTCAGCTTGGAGCATTTAAGAAGCTTTGGTCTCTGCAAACATACTGGTAGAAAATGCTTTCCAAAGAAGGCAGCATGAATCAGTGGATGTGCCTTAAAGAAAATTCCACTGATGGCGTGGTGTTCAGGAGAGCTGGTTGCAGGCCAAGGCAACAACAGGACACATTACCACCAAAAAAAATAAAAAAAATCACATTGCAATATTAGACTTATTTCTTCAGTTAAAACAATGCAAAATATTTTGCTGCCAATAAAGTGGTGTCTTCCAAGAGAGAAATATGCCTTTGAGAATCACCTAGCTCTGTCTATATAAGCCATGAATAGGTCCCAGCACTTTTTGTCCCCCTGGAGTAGCAGGATTTAAACCAGAATTCTAAAGAGACTATACCTTGTGTATCTGATACAGAGGGGCTGCAGAAGTTGCATCATTATAAAGTGGGCAGTTTGAAAATAGCCAGGTATGTAGCCAAAAGTTATTACTTTTAAGGTTGTCCACCTTGAGTAAATACACTTGTCAGCCACGTCTTCCATAATTTTCCACATATTCTTGTTCTGCTTTGGGTTTGCACCTGTTCAGCAGAGATTCAAAGACCAGAATCTGGCCCTGGGTAGCTGTCAGTATAGGCTCATGTGCTCATTTGTTGTTTAATTGTGTACAAACTGCTTGCAGAGCGAAGGCCGGGCTGTGTTTTCAATTATGCCATAACATACCTGGATTATTGCCACTGCCTTCGTGGGCTATGGAGTAGCTCAGATCAAAATCTGGAGTGAAGTCCTGGGGGTGTTTTAGGATAGGCCTGTTCTCCGTTGGCTTTTAGAGAAAGCAATAGTCAGGCTCAGGGTGGGAGAAGTAAACAAACATATATACACCCACCATTGCTTCTGCAGTTCAGAGATTGTCCGTGGAATCCCAAACATCTGGAGCTCATTACCATGCTGGCCTCATTGAAATAATTGTTTAATTAGCTTCCTTTTCACTTTCTCTTCCTCTTCTCCCTTCTGTGTTCCTCACCACCCAATTCCCAGGTGCTGAACTCAGTTTTGAAAAACCCCTCTAGAACTGGGCTACATCCATGGGAATTTGGTTTGTAGGAAAATATTTCTGTTCAATCTTAAACAAACATTCTCACTACTTATAGCATCCCATCATTAGCAAGCTTCTTCTCCTTACAGCAACTAAAACTGCAATTTTTTTTTCCTTTAGCTGCTCACAAATTTCGAAGCAAGCAAATTAAGAAAGGTACATTTATTTAGCTTATGAATTGCTATAGTGTGTATGTGTATATATATGTGTGTATATATATATCTTTATACTTACAGGAATTTCCACATCCAAATCCATGATAAATCTAGGTTCTCTCTTGACTGGGAACTAAGAGTGCAGGTCTGAAGCCTCTTATCAGCATCTCATAAAGGAATAGAACTCCTTCCTTGAGTGGAGGATGGAGGCCATTCTTAGAAAAGCAGGAACTGAATAATCCTGCCCAGAGGTGAAATCTGGAACCATCCAAAACACCGCATTAGCACCACCAGAGGTCCAAACAACACTTGTTACAGAAACACCAAATGGAGCATAACAATTTTTTTTTTTCATTTTGGCTGCCCTTCAAAAAAAAAAAAAAAAAAAAAAAAAGAAAAGAAAGGAATGAGGATAAAATCTTTTTTGCTGTATTATGACAGACACAACAGCTGTAAGGGCGTGATGACACAGCTTCTGTCTGGAGCAGCGGGCCAGAGCAGAGCAAAACCTCAGCAATGTAAACAGAGACCTGGTGAAAAGCATATAGTTCCACAGACCCAGCAAAGCCAAGCCTCAGACTGCAACACTTTTTCGAGTCTTCATTTCCATCTGTCACCGTGGCAGATGGATGGTGTCTGTCTGTACCTTTGGGATCATATGTTGGCTCAGGACCCCCAGCTGCCACACAGAAGTGTCCAAGAGCCAAAAGTGAACGTGTCTGTGCCGATCTGTGACCCACCACTACCATCTCCTGACACTCAGTAGAGATGAAATGCCTGAAACGGGAAAAATGGAAGATCTCACGATTCTCTGCATCGTCCTCCAGGCATGTTGGGTTTTCAGTTTGGAAATTTGGCACCCAGAGTGAAATCCAAATGGATTATTGCTGCCTCCATAGGTTTTAGGTGGAGATAAAGCACTTTAGAGTTGTCACTCTGAGTCGATCTCCCTCAACACAGGCAGGGTGTTGAGACCTGGTCCAGGGCCAGGTCTTTGGTGAAGGAGCAGCTCCACAGCACCTGGCACACGACTCCCTCCCAAAGAGATCCACTCTCTGTGATGCTTCCTGTAGACCAACACCGTCTGCTGACCCCTCACCCCGCAGAGAAGACAAATTCTTTATCAGACCAGGGAGGTTTTCCAGTGTCAGGCTTCAGAGCTGCCCACAAGACTTGATTTTTTGGTTGCAAGAAAGGGTATTAACAATAACAGTTATTATTGTCATATGATGAAATACATCCTTCAGGAGAGACTAAGACTGAATATTTTAAGCAAAGCCTGTTTATACTGAGAAACTAAAACCCAGCCCTTAAGGAGAAAAATTGCAAGGTAAACAAGCACAGAAACATCATCCAGCCACCACTGGCTTAAAAGAGACCAGACAAAAAACTGTCCTTTGCCTTGTTAAGTTTCACTCCTGATTACTTTATTTTGGGCCTACTGTATCTATAGAAATTGCTACCATCATAGCTGGTTACTACTACTTTGATTCTGGGAAAGAATTTGGAATAACTGGGAGGAATCCCAAGGAAATAAAATGCCTGGGTTCCAGACCTGGCAGAAGTTCCCTCAGCAGGAATCAAGACAGTTAAACTGACAGGTGGACAGTCACCTGACAGCTTCTCTTTGCTTAAGCACTACAAGCAGGCTGAGAAGGGGAAATTCTTCTGGGGCCTGAGGCACTCTCTTCACACATTCCAGTATGTGTTTCTCAGCTTCTCTGACAGCCCTATATCCGGGATGATGTCCTGTTCAAAGGTTTGGCATGGCATCTCTTAGAGGGATAAACCAGCTTATTCTTCAGCCAACCAAAAAAAAGCAAGTAGCAGGTGTGTAAAAACATGACTGGTGTGGAAAGGGTACCTAGAAACTCATGACTTCTCTCCAAACAGATGGAGATATCATTGTCAGGGGATATTTGTAGGCACCACTGCAAAGGAAAAATGGGAGGTATTTCTTCCACAACGCCTCAGAGCAAACTGCTGAAGTCTTTGATGGTAAGCAGCACAGTAAAGGATGAAACTGCTGGGGGTTAAAAAACAAGGAAAAAAAAATAAAGCCCGCATAAATTCATGTTGGAAAAAAAATCATGAAGGACCAAAAAATACCATAGGCACAGCTATTTGTTTAATATAAATAGATGGCTACTTACTGTGGAAAAAAACACCACTGGTGAAGTTGTCTGCCAAATGATAACCTGCTTCTTTCATGCTCTCCTAGGCTCACAAGCAGGATATCAGGCTGGACATAGACACTTGCTGTGCTGCATTTGCTGTTCTATTGAGTTTGTTTTCAGGTCCTCAATGAAATCAGACAATAGGCTTGGTAACTGGATCCACAACTTCCACGTGCAACAAGCAACTGCATGCTATCCCTTAACTGTGAAGAAAAAAGGCTTATTTTTTAATTAAAAACTGTTTTTAAAACTCTCCCCAAAAATTCAGCAGTTATGCCTTAACATCCTTGATGATACAAACATGGATACCTGTATTTAACACATTGACAGATGTAGGTCCTGAGGAAATAAAGTTTTGCTCTCGTGGGCGTAGTACCAACATTGCAGATCTGAGCTGTGATTCTGTGCCCATTCGCAGAACAAACCTTTTTCAGCAGCATCAAAGAACTACTTTCGTGTTAAGCATGATGGTGCTTCATTCATTCTTTGAAAAGAAGGTGCTAAGCTGAAGACCTCAGAGTTTGTCTGCATCTCAGACTGATATAAGGCATATTGATAACTTAGATATTTGAGAATATAACACCTCCACTGATGTGTTAATAAAACTTCAACTCAACAAGGCATCTGGTGAGTTAAAGAATGTGATTGTTGTCTCTTGATCTTCCAGAGGAATCATCATGTCTTCCACCCAGAGCTTTGCTGTTGGCCCCTTTCCATTGCTGGGTGTAACTCTAAGTCTCTTGTTACTTTACCAAAACTCTTTAAACAAACATTATCACCCTTTCTATATCTGTAAAGTATTATCGAGCTCTGATCCTAACTAGGGGCCTTCATCACTCTTATCATCTTAGGTAAATAAATAATAATGATATTACAATGCTGGGGCAACAAATTACAAGTATTTTAAATAAATGTCTGAGGCCTTGAAATGAGGGTGTTTCCTAAAGCAGTGGAATTCTTGGCTGTCAGGCTATTTCCAGAGAGAGTTCTGATGCATCACTGCCTTGAAATATCTTACTGCTCAAGACTCCTGATTTGGCCTTTGGATTCATTTCAATTTTAGCTGTCAGATAAAATATTATGCTTCAGAGTGTTCATTTTGTTTTCTGAGTTTGGTTGCTTTTTTGTTTGTTGTTGTTGCTGTTGTTGTTTTTGTGGGTTTTTTGGGGGGGGGGTATTTTTTTCAGTTTTTGTTTTTCTTGATCATTTTTTATTTTGTTTTTTGTTGTTGTTGTTGTGGTTTCTTTTTTTTTTTTTAAACTATGCTTTCTCAGTGTACTTATATTTTCTTTTTCCTTTATTTTCCCTCCTTTCTGGAATCAGGCAATACTGTTTTGCAAGTTTCCATTCACCCCAGAAATTTCTTACTAAAAATCATTAAACAAACCACACATATTAGCGTGTACAAAACGGTATTTTAAACCCACCTCACTAAAGGTATCTGGGTAAAATAATTTTCATTGTCAGAAGTTTGGAAGAGCCAATTGCTTTTGGAAATATTTGGATTTACTTATCCAAAAGCACAGGCTGGAATACTACACTGCAATATATGTAACAGGAATCAATTCAAAACAAACAAACAAACAAACAAATGACAAAGTGTATTTATAAACAGCATGCTTTTCATGGAAACCACTGATATTCTGTCAAGGAAGTAAGGATAACTTATTTTTTGATGAAAATTGGAAATTATTCCATCCAAAATGACACAAAAGGCCCAACACTACTCCACAGAGGGAGTAGCAATTCAGAATTCTTACGTTCTTATTTTGGGTCATGTGCTGCACACTTCATCTAAGTTGCATCCTCATGATGCACCATAGGCAATGACTTTTGTGGTTCCCAGAGACCACTGGAGAACTATGGAAAAAAAGGCATTTAGACATAGTCTGGTCAAAGAGTCTAGACAAACAAAAAGTAGACACACACAAACTTATGACCCTGTGAGAACTTCCCCCCTTCTCAGAGTGTGGAACAGGACTGATGTTAACCCAGTGCTAAAAGTCATTGGGGCTTTACATTTCTTTACAGCTTTGTTCACTGGAGTTGGAGCTGCTGAATGAAATTGAGCAAATGGGCACTGGAATGGTACCAAATGTTGGCAGATTATTTCTGTGGCAGTCACATAGAGCCTGTGAAAATTCATTTTATGTTCCTGTCTGTGGGTCTAAATTGCTCAAAACCTTTGTCCCTCAGTCTTTGCTCTTCTGGTTGTAGCTTTTCCATAGATGTACAGGGGAGTTCAGAATGCTCTGGAAGAATATTTACTGACATTGTGAAGGTTGTATCCCACAGAGATCTTCTGTGTATATGACAGAAACCAATCTTGCCTTGCCATGATGCAGTGTGATTTACTCTTGGGCTTATAGCACTGCATGTCTGATTTAATTTCTAGCTGTACATCCATATTTCAAGTGTGTTTCTAGTTGTTTCAAAGTCAGACCTGTCAGGGCAGGGAACTGCTCCTTCCCTGATGCTTTAATTCAGGCAAGGAACGTTGCAAACCTGTGAGTGGTCTAGAAATAATTCTTACTGCGATGGGACACTAAAATAAATATGTTTTTCAACATACACTTTTTTCTCTCTTAAATTTAAGCTTATAAAATTTCAATTTGAGACTTTTTTTTTCATATTTTCTGTGAGTACACCAGAAATAATTTTTGGCTCAAAACCCTCCCAATCCCTAGCTGGTGCCACATCCTCTCCATGACAAAAGCTGAACTTTTTCACCAGAAAGACAGTGCAGCATGGGGACAGATAATCCAGAGGGGCTGTAAAACTTCCATTCCAGCCATTTTTCCAGACCCAGTCAGAAAAAACTGGGAGGACCTGAGCTAGCAGTGGTGATAGTCTTGTTTCCAGAACTGGTTTAGCCTGAAGACACCCAGACCAAGCTCTCTATAGTCCTGTGAAATCCTTATATGACCATGGGTGGTAGCAGGTTCTGCATCAGTGTCAGTGATGCAGACCAAAGGCGCTGGTGATGTTTAGATACTGAGGTTACTGTACAGTCTTTTAAGTGACAGGTTGAGTGGATTAACTTCCCTCTGAGCCTGTCTTGACAAATTGTGACTGTCAATACCGACATAGCAGATGCATGTCAAAAACTCTGTGAATCACTGGAAAAGTTTCCCTGCTCCTCTCCCCTGGCACCCATTTTCTACAGCAGGTTTTAAACTGGCACCACAAACCTTGATGCAAACTCTGACAGGCAAACCTTCTCCCCAGTAGCTGCTGCAATATCTCAGTTGGTTAGCCCTGAATTTAATGCTCTCTGTGGCTTTCTTACTTTTCCCTGCTATTGCTATAACTCCCTCCTCCTGGGTTAATCCCTCCTATTGGTTTGCATTCGCCAGTCCTCCTCTTTTCCCAGGGAGTGGCAAACCTGTCGGTGTCACTCAGAAAGGTGGTTTAATTTTCCACAATCCATAGACCCTAAGGATATTCCACAATCCTCAATCCCTCTCCATTTACAACACACAGGAGCAAAGATTTTCCAGCTCTTGGCCTCATTATTCAGCAATGACCTGGGCAAAGTGCTTTCAAGGAGGAGACCACATGCCAGAAGAGCAAGAGAAGTAGCACAGAATATTAAAAAAGTTTGGAACAGCACCGTTCTGACACTTTTATTCTCTCCTTGAACAGCTTCTTGGGCATGCCAGTCTGGATTCATGGCTGGACATTGAGATACCTTCACAAGGCAAATAATAACAGATGCTTTTCCTGATGAAAACAACTTAAAAACAGTGTGATTCTTCCAATTTGATTTTAAGACTAGATAATTCAAATTATTTACCTTCTGGCATCAGAAGGTAATTTAAATGCTTTACACTGTATTGCCAGCACTGTAAATTAAAATACTAAACACCTAGCAACGAGACAATTTGACATCAACAGGACTGTGATTTCTTAAGAGAATCGGGAAAGGATTTCACACTCAGATTCAGCAGAGGAAGGTGCCACAGAGATCAGTGATAAAACACTAAGGAAAAAAGGCTGTACTTGAGAGAGGATTCCCTCCTTTCTGCAGAGGCTGCTCTCTGAAGGATATTGGTGCCCATTTTTAATCTCAAAGTGCCAATAACATTTTCAGGCAAAAAAAATCATTGAAGGCCTACTGCTTATACAAAGGGCAGCATTAAAAACAAAAAGCCAATTCATACACAGTCAAAACAGTGTAAAGTCAAGCGAGTGCAACGCTACAGAGATGAGATGAGATGATGAGATGAGATGAGATGAGATGAGATGAGATGAGATGAGATGATGAGATTAGACAATGAGATGAGAAGCTAGATCTCCTGAGAAGCAATACAGAGTAGTTTGCAAGTCCTTGACTTTTTTCTGTCGTCTACCCAGAAATTGGGTAGACTAAACCAGAATCTCACCCTCCCTGTAAGCCTCTCACAGTGATTGCTGTTGTGTGCTGCCCTTTTTGGCTTAACAGCACAGAAGGTGACTCTCCTGCTCCATTTAGGGAGCAATCAAAAGCCTGCTCCTCCAGCCAACAAAGCCAAGCTCTCAAAGGCAGTCTGGCTCCCATCTGGCTTGATCTGGACACCACTGGACACATCATGGTTTTGGTGGAGGGGAAGGGGGAGTAGAGGGCTTGGTTAAGCTTTCTGTAATTACTTTATTTGGATATGCCTCTTCACTTCCTGTCTTGGAATGGGAATGGAAAGAAAACTTGTAAAAAATAAATAAAAATGTCTCTGAGGTGAGTTGCCACAAGAGAAAGGTTGGTTCTGCTGTCATTCCAGGCTTGGATGCCAAGGGGGGAATGCTGCAGTTCTGTTTTACAGCTGGTATCCGTTCAGGTTTTCGACCTGAGTCAGCACAGAATGTGAATGTGTCCAAGGCCAGAGAGCATTGGAAGAAACAACACTTGAGCATCTCTATGTTCACTGGGGTGGTGTTAAAGATCAAGAACGATCAGCCCACAGGTGTGAACTAATAGTTAGAGACTATTCAATCATGTTCTGTTAAGATGCCTTTGTTCCAAGCAGAAACCAAAGGGGGATTCATTGGACTGAGACTCACAGCAATTCCATCAGCAAAATGAAAAGTATCAGCATTTGGGGCAGAGACAACCATATGAGGACAAGATTAGGGAAATCACACTGAAGGGTGGTGTCTGTGGCACACGCAGGAAGTGACACCTACAGTCCCCTGACCTCACACAGGGCAGCAGCAGCATCTGTTTGACTAAAACCTTCATCTGGCACTGTGACCTTGACACCTTTTGAGCATTAGACCATCACTGCTGTGACAGTGCTGCGGTCTAACATTGTCTCTGTGCCTGGACCCTGTGTTTTTCCTTCATCTTTCAAGCATATTGAAAGAATTTTCTCCTCTAACATATCTGGGACAGAGGTTGCCTGTGTATAGATAACAAACCACCTTTGGCTCTTCTCCTGAACAGAACTTTGTTCTGTCTGGTCAGAAATAAACCAACCAAAAGAGTTGTTTATTTCTCTCTCCACAGAGAGGTCTCTAGACCTTGATTTCAACTTCCCTGTGCACCCTGTGGGCCCTCAGTCACCCCTGCACCATTTATTCTCCCCTCTTCATCCTCAGAGCCTTGAGTTAGGGCTTGGGTGTAGAGAACAACCCTTGCTACTCCCTGGAGAGCAGAGCACCTCCAGCATCGCCATATCACCCCAAAATCAGTCTGCACAGCAGGCAAGGTTTGGGGGGGAAGTAAAACGAGTTTTAGCCCGCTACAGGACAAAATTAAGAAACTAATTACTAGATTTGGAAAATGGATAGGAGACAAAGCCACAACACACCTTTTTTTTTTTTTTTTTTTTTTTTTTTTTTTTTTTTTTTTTTTTTAATCTGCCTGTGCCTGGACACATTCCCAGCCCCCTCTCCGGTTTCCTTGGGGAAGATCTGGCGAGGCATATTAGCAGCTTGTTAGCACGGGGACCTGGTTCCTGAGATAAGGCTCGTCCCTCTGGCAGCGTTTCCTCACCCTGGAACAGCTCACCTGGGGCAAAACCTCTCTGCAGATAGACGTCTCTCCTCCAGGAACCCACTCGGTAATAAGCAGCTCCACGGGGGTTTCCCCTACCCCAGACCCTGCCTTATTAGTTCATTCTGGGTAACAGCTTGGTGAGAGGGGCGATGAAGGAAATTCTCATGCTGTGTTTGCTCGTGGAACGCAGTTTCATGCTGGGTGGCCAATGCTGTTACCACCCTGGCAGTCAGGAGTTGAGCCAGTCCCATGCTGTAGAGAAGCTTCTGTTTGGCAGAGCTGCTGAAGAACAGGAGGTGAAATGCATCCGGGTTGGCATGTGGCATTTTCTACAGCCTGTGGCTCTGAAACCACTCCAGCAGTGACACTGAACACATTATTTGTGTCAGGAGCTGTAATAAGACCACCTGCCTCTTGGTGCTTTTAATTTGTCCCACTCTGGTCACATAACAAAGAAGGTTAATTATGTTAGCTGCACTTTGCAGAGGGGAACAGTCAGTCCCTGTGGGGAAAACACAGTTACCTCGTCCTGGAGTGACAAGGAGTGGGATCCGGTCCTATCTCCTGTCATCTCAATGCTGATTTGAGAGGTTACACTGGACCTCAGGAGCTATGTGCAGCTTGAGATGTTTTAAATAAACTGCTTTCCTCTCAGTCATCTGCCCTGGCCTAAGTGTGAGGAAGGAAGAGGTGTATAAAGAATGAGGAGACCTTCCTTGATGGGATTTCTCACCTTACCTAACTTTTTCAAAACACAATGTTTCCTGAAACCTCATGCCTCTCCTGCTTTGTGAAGCAGGCTTTTGTTCAGGACACCTGAGTGTGATGAAGATGCTCCTCTTGCCACCTGTGCTGACCCTAGGAATGGGGTTCTGATACTTAAAAAAAAAACAATAAATGATGGAGACAAACCTGTTGGGCAAGAGCAAAATGCAACCTCTGCCTCCAGTGCATTTCCCTGTAGTCCAAGTGAGTTTGCAATGAGAGGTCTGGAGACATAAACCACCTCTTAATTCTTCTGCCTGTGTTTCAGTAGCTTTGCTTGTGACCAGGGAAAAGAAGGGACCAGGCACTCACAGGGGAGGGCCACCACTTGCTGCGGGGGAGCTCCCCTCCCAGCAGAGCTCCTCAGGGTATAGGATCCCTAAGGAGTGGCTGAGCTCCAGCTGCAAGCCAGCAAGTTGTCATCAGCAAATTATCATTGCAGGCTTTGCTGTAGGACCAGAGAAATTATTTATATCCTCTATAAGCTCACAATCACGTCTATAAAATTAGCAGAACAGTTCTTGAGGAGGTCTTGGTTGCAAACAGGGAGATGCTGCTCAGCTGTTTGGAGATGGGTTTATATTTTCAAAGTGCTTACTAAAGAAACCTCCAAACTGTACTTCCAGAAGGGTGAGGTGCCTGGGAATCAGCTTTCAGGAGAAATAAGTTACATCTGGAAGAAAATCCAAAAAAAATCCCACAAAACATGAATAAGCATATGAATTGTTACCTGATTTTCTTTTTTCCTTTTGTTTTGTCAATTAATGTAGCACAGTGTTGCCACGTGCTCTCTGCCCAAGGCCTGCCCTTCCAAGGCAGTCCACAAAATTCCAGAGAAGTCATCTACTTTGATTACTAGTCCTGCAAAGCTGTGGTAGTGACCACACCACCCAGGTTGGGGAAACACAGGTGTAACCCACTCCTTCTCTGGGACTCTTGACAGGGGAGAGTCTGGGAATAGCAGGGTGTGCAGCTGGAGATCATAGTGAATTCGTTTACAGCCACCCATCCTTTAAAAAGACATGCTGTTTCTTTGGATTTTTAACTCCTGAAATGCTCCAGCTGAGGCCTTCTGGGGAAAAAAAAAAAAAAAAAAACAAAAAAAGGAAGTAAGACATCTGAAACTGAAAAGTTGTAAGGAAAGATCCAGCAGCCAAATTAGGCAAACAGATTTATTGGCTTTTTTCCTTACTCTGGACTTGACCATGAAGTAGTCAATAGGGTTAATGAAAAAATTGCTATATTGCCTGCTATGAGACAACATTTCTGGCCAGATTTCTTTCCCCTGCAATCCTGTTTCTCTGCCCTGACATCAGGAACTTTGGTAGTTGGTTGGAAATATTTGGAGCCAGAGATGGCGCATCACTTTACTCCTCCTTATCTCCTTTCAACACAAAGGTTGAACATACATTTCATGTAGTTTTGCCTCAGGGTTTTTGTGAAGGTGCTTACATGTTGCTTTTATGCATGTTGAAACAAGCCACCATAAAAATGCCTCCACCAGATCCTTGAAAGGTCATCAGACATGAGACAGAATCATACAAAGTGACCAGGCTGTTAAAATGCAGCAAAAAGTGTGGTAAGACTTTGGAAGATAGTAACACCCAATTGACACTGAAAACTTTACTTTCTCCCTCAGATATCACAGTTTTGGCCCGTTATGAAAAAGACAGAATGCTGGCAGCCTTAGAGAGAAAAGGACATTTTCTTGTAGAGCATCAGTCTATGTTTTTACAAGATGCAAGTGTAGTCTGAAAGAATGCTTCAGCCACAGAATTCTTTTTTGATCCAAGGATGCTGAGTGCAATTTTTAACTTGTCATCCTTAACCAGTGCAGAAGGCATAGAATGTCTTCCACCTGCAGTGCAGCAACATTCAAATCTGCACCGCGCTCCTCAGCAAAAGCACACGAGAATGAATCCTCTCAGCACGTCAGAGTCTGCTCATATTGGTTTGGACAACACATTTTTCTTCCATTTCACTGCTGAGAGACAAGGTTTATTGTGACAGCAACACTGTTTATCTTACCAGGATTATGCTGAAGCGAGTTTAATTGTATTAGCGTTAAAACATATCAGCGCTGGGAGTGACGCAATGTGTTTAGCATCAATATAAAGGTTGCTAAGTTTTATGCTTTCAGCTGGAACTGGAGCAGCAACCGGACACTGGGACATATGGAACGCATTTTAGGTTTTATGTTCACGTCTCTCAAGGAGGATTAGAGCACTTGCAAAGATTCTTTATGTGCTGCACCATGGGCAGCGACAGTTTGCGTGTAGCTGATCGATGTTCCCTCTGCTGTCTCCCCATTTAAACGTGAATTCGAGTGTTTGGGAATTCTTTAGAGATTTGACAGCTAGTCCTAGCTTATAAACATTGCTCCATATCTGACTTATAAAAGTAGCACGATGTATGGTGCCCCTCATCTGTAACTATCCGTGGGTGTTAGATCTGCTAAGGTGAAACCGTGCAAAGAATCTGGGTTTTATATCTGCCTCCCAGGGATTCCTTGATTAGCTACGGCCTTCATTGCTGAAGAGCTGCAAGCTCTGGAAGACAAAAACTTCCTTCTCACTCTCTCCTTTCGTGATGCCTAGAAAACCTCAAGCCTTTGTTGATGAGGAAAGCTTTATTGACTCCTCACTGATCAACGCATCATTTTTGCTGGAGCTATCAGACGATGCGAGGTGTCCAGTTCCTGATGATTTGCACCAAGATGAGCCCTCACTTCCTGTCCAGGCATTTTAAAACCTCCTTCTTTATTAATAGTACATTTTTGTGTGTGTGCCTCCAATCCAATCTTCCTCATTATTTAGGAGAATTATGCTCATTTTCAAATTAATATGCTTACAAACGTGGAGCAGACACTGTATTTGAGTCACGTGTGTGCAGTGGGATATGTCTCCCACATACAGATTTGAAAAGATGGATCCCACTGCCAGATAATCATGGACCATTTTGAAATTACATGTCACCAATGTCCTTCAGCCTACATTTTCCCTAGTGGCAAGACAGAAATTAAAGTCTCAAGCAGTCTGAGAGAGAAACGCTGCACTATGGACTTAAATACAAACAGCAGGACAAGTATTGTCCATAATGACATCATACCTATCTACGGTAGCTTTACCATCCTTCAGGAACAATGCTTTTATCCTGACCCATTGAAATAATCTTCCATTCTCCCTCCTTGAATGCTAATGTCACTGGAAGTTTTGTTCTTGGAACAAGAGCACAAGGCTCCAGGGTGTGAGAGTAGGGAACTCTCTCTGAAGCAACGCCACTGATGCAGTGGGTTCAGCCCCTTCAGAGGGCAGTGGTTCAGCCACCTCCTTTGTCATCTCTGCACTCACACACTGAATGCTCTTCTGGGCTCTGTGTCTTACTCTGGTGCTAATTATTTCACTCAGCTTTAGGGAATGTTAACGAAACACTGTGGAACTATAAGAAGTCAGACACATATGTTCTCCTTCTGTATTTCTTTTTTTTTTTTTTGGTGCTTTGTGCCTTAAACTCAAGGAAGCTGTGAGTATCCAGTTTTTCTTCAAGTGAAACCTCAAACAACCTGCTCTCATTTACTTCCAGGGATGGGTCATCCAAAACTTCACTGTTGTGGTGCCTTCTTTCCCTCACAGTACAGAATCTCTTTCTATTATAGAACCTAAATCTGCTCTGGGTTTCAAGCCATGACCCCTTGTTCTATCACTCTCGTTTCCACCCTCTGCAGACTTTATTTTTGTGTTTGAGTTTGTCCAGGAGCTCCTTGTTCATCTGGTCTCCTGAGATTTTTGCCTGCCTTCGTCCTTGTTGGGATACATTGCTCCTGAGCTCAGAGTAGGTCCTTGAATATCAATCAGTTTTCTTGGGCTGCTCTTCCCTGCAGGGCTTTATCCCATGGGACTCTACCAAGCAGATCCCTGAAGAGGCCAAAATCTGCTCTCCTGAAGTGCAGGGCAGTGAGTTTGCTGCCGACCCTCAGCATTGCCCTAAGGAATTTGAAGTCCAGCATTTCACAAAATCATAGAATTTCATGGTCACTGCAGCAAATGCTTCTCCTGAGCTTCACATGCCCCACTGGCCTCACCCTGAACAAGGTCCAGCATAGCAGCTCTCCTCATTTCCTCTGTCAGTTGGAGAAGGAAGTTGTCATCAGCACATTCCAAGAACCTCCTGGTTCACTTTTCACCTGTTGTGTTGCCCATCCAACAGATACTGGGGTGGTTGGATCTCCCCATGAGCGTGAACACAAAGCTCCTGCTTTTAGCCTAGAGTGGGTCTCATCGGCTCATTCCCGGTGGGGTGGCCTGTGGCAGACCCCCACTGCAGTGTCACCTGTCCCTCACCCTCCTTTAATCCCGACCCATCAGCTCTGGGTCAGCTCCTCATCCATCCCCAGTCCAGCTGGTCAGTGACACAGAGGGAGACACCCCCTCCTTGTCCCTCCTGCCTGTCCTTCCTAAAGATCCCGTATCCTTCCATTACAACAGTCCAGTCATATCACACCAGTAAGATCAGGGCCAGCAGTCTCTAACTCCAGATTTTGTTCCCCATGCTGTGTGTGTTTACATGGAGGCACTTCAGTTTGGCTCCCCATAAAGTGATTTGCTGTCTGGACTGGCTGGGATTCCTTTCTGCTGCTCTTCAGGTGCTCTCCTGTTGTCCTGCATTGCCTCTCCAGTCTCTGGGCATCTGGCACATCAAACTGACAGGAGTATGATGGATTTAGTTTCCCCTCTCCCAATAATCTTAGTTTAAAGCCATTTTCTCCAGCTTGGCATTTTAATATTTCCCTCTGGCATTTCTCTCTGTGTAGGCAAAGCCTCCACTCTCAAGGGCTTTTTCTGGAAGCATATGGATAAAATAGGGACAGAGCAAAATTTAGGATTTAAGGGTTACAAACTGTCTTTATGTCCCTCATAGAAGGGGCAGAAATAAAAAATATACTTTAGCACAAGAGCCAGTCAGAATATTTTTCCTGGTAGAAATGTACAACTTTGGCAGCTGAAGCTTTGAAACTGGAAACATCTTATCAGAAAGCCAGAATATTTCAACAGAGAAATATTACTCATACATTTCACAATCTATTTACCTCCTCCAATAATCCTCCTTACTCTAGGCTGCAGCATCAGGGTATATCATTATCATTCCTTATATCAATGTCAGACCTTTTTTTTAAAGGTAGTCTTTAAAAATAGCTTCACCAGTTCTCAAATAGATTGCAAATTGCAGTGGAGTGACAAGAGAAAGAGGACAAGCATTTACCCTTTTCTTGAGTTTTATTTTAGCTGTGAAGTTCTCCTTTGTTTCACATCTCTCCTATTTTTGTCACATTCAACCGTAGTTGCAGAAAGCCACTGAGAAAAAGCAGAAGCTGCAGACTCATCCCCAAGTCTGAAAAGTGGTGCAAGTTATTACTTCTGCTCTAATAAAAGAGTCACACAACTCCTTCTTCTCACAAATCCAGCCTGAAAGAGCAGCAGATCAGATATTGGTTTGTCCTGCAGAGGAGCTTGCTCATGGACCCCGAGTTCAGAGTCCCAGCCCTTCCCTCTCTTTTACAGATCCCTTTTCACCACTGAATGGCAAGTTCTGTAAAAGCCACAAACTTCCAAGCTATATGTAGCATAAGGCAGCTGTTTGTCCCAAAATCCCACTGAGCTGACTACAGCGACACACAAATTACAAGCTTTACCTAGCAGCAGATAACCCACCAAGTAATTTCTGGCTTTGAGCTATGGGAGTCAGTGGGGTTCACTCTTGCAGCTGCCTGCACTTGATTTGGTTCTATTTTTGAGCCCTGTTTTAATTTTGGGGCCCTTGGTTCGGAATTGCCTGGGGTAAGAAAAGGCAAAGCAAAACAGGGGACTCACTTCACTTTGCCATTGTGACTTTATCCTTACAGCTAAGCATCCAGCTGCATCCTACCCAACTTATCTTGTTTATGCATTCAAAATTATGCACATAAAATACCCTCCTTAAACCCACAGAAGGGGTGAAAAAGGAGTGTGGGCTACTATAGACTTGCATACCCTTTCTTTTTTTCCTGTACCGTATATTAAGTAGTATAAGACACTAAATATCATTGAAATAAGATGACAAAGGCTTCCAAATTTTTTCCAGTGTTGGAAGTTGCCTAAGCAACCTCACAATACAAAGTGGAACAGGCTCTAGACCACCATTAACAACCTGAGCTTTGATTGTAGATTGCCATTTACCTCATTAAAATTTTGACTCACAGATGAAGGGTGGCTCCACAAAGCCCAGCAGAGACCGGGCAGAGATCCCAGTTTGTCTGAAGATCAGTCTAACTGAGCTGATCCCATCACTGTCCTCAATGGCACACAGATTGAAAAGGCTGGATCCTGGATCAGTAATGGCCAAACTTTTTTTGTTGTTATTTATGAGCCAGTAAACTCTCATGGGCCCTGGTGTTTCCAGATATTAGAATAGGAAATCTAGAGTGGCCAAATGTCCTCATTTTTACTGCTCTTCAGATATTCTTGAGGGCTAAATTTTGATAAAGAGACCAAGCACCTCTCTGTAAGTAACCTTTTCCTCTTACACATGAAAAGCTCTGAGGACGCTCAGAACCTCTCCAGGATTTCCATCACATTTGCTGCAGGACAGGCACAAAAACCTTCCTGACAGACCTGAGGAGCCGAAGGTATATTTCAATCTTACATTACTCAGCCTCCTGGTTGTTTTTTTGCACCCTGGGTTTCATGATGTTTAAAAAGACAAATAGGCAGCAATGGGAAAACATTTCTGTGGCTGAGTGTGGCTTTTGCTTCAAAAATACACCAAGCAGCTCGATGCCACAGGCATGCAAATGAGCAAGGGCTCAGTTTGCGTTTGACATTCAGAATTACACTTGATGCAACTTCACCTGTCACCCCCACCAAGGCACAGCTGTGCCCAGGAGCAAAGTCTAGCCAGTCAATTATTTGTGTATTGGAGTGATAAAGCCTTCTTATCTGCACTACAGCATTGGGAAGACCAGGCCAATCTGGTAAGGGCTGACATAGTGACTGGGTTTTTTTGCGTGCTGGCACCTCTACCGGTGTTTTTGAGTGTGCTGGAGGTGTAGCTCAGGAATTTTTTCTGCCCCAAGTGGTGCTAAGGTGGGTCTTGACACCCTGCAAGCAGAAACACAAGCCACGGACAAGCTCCTTCTCTTCTTTGTCACTTGGCCATGAGAAGAACAGAAAATTATTTCTTCATTTTGTATGAGCAGTGCCTTGCCTTGCCAGTATTTACACCACCTTACTTCCCACAGCCATTTTAAAGCAGGGGAATGAACTCTTCTTGTTATGGGGACTGTCTGGGATTGAGAATTGCTACAATTTTGATTTTTGATGTCTGTTATAATACTTCTAAGGAGATATGTGTGTATGTAGTCCTGCATAGCAGAGCTGTGCAAGAGCCATGCAGACACCAGAGCAAGCCCTGCATGCCTGGCAGCAAGAACCCACACCTGCTCCTCTTACATGCAATTGAGATGGGGCTGTTAGGCTTCATTGTGTCAACAAAGAGCGCAGGATCTGAACAAAAGAGGGAAATCAAATTATTTGCCTGTGGTTGCACAGAAAATCTGCAGTAAAGCCAAAACACTCTTGTCTGAGTTCATACTTCGATCATTTTCCCACAGGACCATCCTTCCCGCAGCAAACAGCTTCCACAGAGCTCACACCATGCACACAAGGATATTTATCACCAGAGAGGATAATAAAACACTCACAGAAAGGCTGAATTCCAGACTCGATTACAAGGAAAACCAAGAGCTCTTATGAATGCTCTTATGAATGCTGAATATCTCACATTGCATTATCACAGCACACACTGGACAGCTTTTCCCTAAAAGGAAAGCCTGTGGTGACACAGGGATTTGAGATGGGAAATGGCAGAAACACTAGCTCATTACTTATTTTTTTGGCTCTGTAGTATTTCTGCATGACCAGATGTTAAGCGTGGTTAGGTTGTCTAAACTCACCAGTCAGAAATGAAATGGACACAAGCTCACCAAGCACTGCCCTTAGACCATCACCCCTCTTTGTGGAGCCTACATCTGGTCAAATCTACATGTACAAAGGGTACAGCAAGTCAAGGAGTACAGCAGTAGCTGTGTTATAACCTCTCATGTTTCCTTAATGCAGGGGCAAAGAATCAGGTGAGTTCTGAGATGCAGGATCCTCGGAGATGCAGCACATTGAAGTGAGGGTGCTGGCAGGACATTTTCCTCGTGGAAGAAGATTCCAGTGAAGAAATAGGTCTCATCAACCTGCAAACAAGGTCATGGTTTTGAGGCACATCAGTCGAGTATATCAGTGCAAGCACTGACATGCAAGGGAAAGTAACAGTTCAGGACAGGTTTGAGGTCTCACCCCTGATGAAGTCAATTAATAAAGTCACTGGAGGGCTAGGCCTGTTTACAGCAGCCAGAAATCCAGTTTCATGGTGCCAGGCAAATCTCTACAGTGGGAGAAGATGGGGAAAGAAGAAACAGATCATTAAATGACATGATACAACATATTTCCTCTAATGGTTCAACGTGGAAAGACTGGAAAAGTTGTTTCCATGAGGTGTTGGTAAGTCTCTCATTGAATAACCAAGGCAGCAGAAGCAAAATTAAAACATGCCATGGGCAATCAACAGGTTTTGATTTGGTTTGGTTTGGTTGGTTTTTTCTGCCTTTTAATTCTACTCTCTCATTTCACTCTGTATTAGGCAATTCGTTATCTAATTTAAAGCAGGCATTATACATTAAAGTCTCCACACTTTGCACATTGCATGTTTAGACCATCTCCTTCATGTGATATCTTTTTTTTGTCTGCCTGTATTGTTTTGGCTGCCACAGTAGAAATCCTTTGCCTCTGACTTCCAGAAAATCTGGATCCCTGTTTCCGCTTGAAGCCAGCTGAAGCAGCTGCTGCCCTGACTACCTAAGCAAGAGGACAAGAAGCCCTCAGAACCACAGATGACTTTGGAAAAAGTATCTGAAAATGTTTCGGGCACAATTTTCAAAGCACCAAAGGAAGCCTTTAAGGTCTCAAGTGACTTACCATGAAATTACATGAAAATATACCTGTGTATGCTACAGAATGCCTTCCTCTTCTGGAAAGATATGGATGTTTCCTCTGGACTAAAAGAGTAGCTACAAACAGAGAGTGAACTGGAAGGTCATGCAAACTCAAATCCCTCCACTTGCTCTCTCTTTTAGGACTACCTCCACCTATGGCAGGGATCCGAGGTAGGTGTAACTCACATGGGACCAGATCCAGTTCTCATGAAGTCAACGAGAGCTTTCCGCTGGCTTTTATGGGCATTGGATGCAGGCCATGCTGGAGCAGCTGGAAGGTGCAGGTTAAAATATCCCTGGTGTGTTTCCTCTTACACACACACAGAGTAATTCCCTCCCCTGTAGCTTGTTTCAGTAACAGTTTTGTGGGGGATTTTTTCATCCAGGCTCTCTTGTATGCAGTTATCACCCCGAGGCTGAAGCAAGGCTTTGAAATTGTTCACTTCTGGGGTTTTGGAGTTACTGTTAGGTACTGTTAGGTTTGTCTGATTTTTATCTTGGAGCTCTTATTAAATCCCATGCCATCCTCACAGAGTCAGAAATCCTACTTGTTTCAGGGAGGTGAGAGCTCTCTTGCCCCAAGCCAAGCTGAAAACTGTAGGTACTAGGAGGTGCTGCTCCCAGGAGATGCCTCTGACTCCAAAGTAAGGCCTGAGACTCTTAAATCTTATCTTGCTCCCTGCTTCTGCAAAGCATTCTCTGCTGAGCCCTAAAAGAGATCCTTCCTTGCACAGAAATTGCCATGCTGTTTGGTTTATTTAGACTTGTATTTATAGATTGTGACAGAACTAGGATAACGATGATAATTGAGTTTGACACAGCATGAGCAGAAAATGTGCAGAAGAAAGGAGTGTCTTCAGATGAGTTTCATCTTGAGTTTATCTAGAGACAAGGAAACTGCTGAATAAGATTTCCTCTGCCTTACAACCAGCAGGACCTGCTACAAGCTTGTAATAACTCCCCTCACGAAGTGGTCTGATTTAAGAACGTGTTTGTTTAGGTGTCCGTAGCTACGACTTAGAAACTAAGATACAAACCACAAAAAAAATCAAGGTATTTAAATGAGAGTGGGGACTCATGGGCAGTTTTTAACCCCTGAAACTGTTCCCACTGAGATCAGTGTGCCTTGTGCTGAGAAACCTGTGGAGGAGATAATTTGTCACCCAGGGGAGCAACACCTTTTTCAGTGACTCTCTGGGGTGCAGTGGTTGAGCCACAGAGGGCAGGGAACTTTCACAGAAAGCCAAACAAGCTGTGCTCACGCCTCCGACATTAGAGAGTGAGCACGGGGGAGGTAAATTCAAGAATATCTGGGAGATGCCGGGCACCTCAGAGGTCAAGCCTCACCTGCACATCAGAGGGCATTTTCCCTCTTCTTCCCTGGCACCATCTGCAGGACCAGGCTGGAAGTGGCTCTGCCTGCCTCCAGGTAAACCCAGCAATCACGACCTGAGAGAGAAATAAAGCCAGTGAAATGCAGGTTCTTCACTCACCTTTAGGAGCCTGCCTGATCTTCCGAAGGATGGGTCTGTGGGTAGCTTTATGGGAATACTGCAATCTCTTCTCCATTGCAAAGTTCTCATGCTGAAAAATCAGTTTCAGTCCTTCTCTACTAAAAAAATTCTCCTCTAAAATTGAATTGGCAGCTTTAAAACATGGGACTATTTTTTTTTGTGTGTGTGTGTTTGAAAGGCTCTGTAAATTGATTGAGGAAATTGACTGAAGAAATTAAGACATCTTTGGAGAGTCCTCCAGCTGTGTGTTCTGCATGTCTGCTCTGTGGACTCTGCTCTGTCTATTCAGCCCGTTTTCCAGGCTGAACTGCTGACATACTTCCCAGCAAGGCCTAGATGCTCTGAGGTTGCCAGGTTGCATGGTTTTGGTGACACTGAAACCACTTGCAAATTCAGTTTGCAATTAATGAGTGCTTTCTTAGCCCAAAATATTTTCTTCTTGCTGAGAATAATTCCTCTCTCCCTGCCCTACCCGCCTCAGTCTCCAGGACTTTCTAGAATAAAATGTGACATTCTTGGAAGAGCAAACATTGACACTTGGACATTTTTGAACAAAATTTGGGAAGTTTGATTTAAGCTTTTTTTTTGTTCCAACTTGAGCCACTTTTGGATGAAAAAATGTTGATTTGAAACAGTACAAAATAACAAAACTGAAACTATTTTGTTCAGTACCACAGAGTATTCAAATTAATCCATGTTAATCCACCGCTTTTTACCCCCATTGCTCCTTTGAACACTAAAGAATGGAACTTGATTTTCTCCTTGATAACTTTTCCAACTCACTAAAGTGAGTTAAACCCCTGATATCAGTCACCTTTTCATAACAGATTGGTGTGGAGAATTGTCTCCTCCACCCTCCTCCTCCCCACCAGTCCCAGTCAAGCTATTTGACCCCAGCAGCCTAGAGGGAGAGCAAATTCTGAGATGAATAGAGCAAACATTCAAAAAAGAACGTGGTCAACACAGAGCAGAGTCACCATACCCCCAAAAGAGATTGGATACATTTGTGTGTGTGCACCTCCCTCTGTAAATTTGATTTTCTCTCTGATTATATTCTACTTGAGTGTCAGCTCCTGGAGCAGCCCCTGCCTTTCTGTGGTTCAGCTGCACAACCTTGGTGGGTGGAAAGAGGGCATAAAATGTGGTGACAGAGAACCAAGGATGGAAGGCAAAACACCAGACCCAGGTAGAAATCCAGCCCCTTCCAAGGTGGGATTGCTTAGAAAGGAAAGCAGGAGAAGTTTTGGGAACTGCAAGCAGAAAATGACGTGCATGCCTCATGCAGGAAAAATGCGGCCGTGAAAAAATGCACGAGGACGAAGCAAAGCCCCCAAAGACCTGCTTGAAAAGGCCAGCTGGATTCAGAGCAACCTGGTGCCAGTGCCTCGCTGAGGAAGCACAGGGGAGGATTGCCAGGTTACACCCCTGGAGTAAAAGGAGGAGAGTGGAGAGTGCCAGAGAGGCAGAGAGGGAGAGAGGAAAAGTGGGAGCAGGGTGCCAAGTGCTTTGCAAATCAGCGAGCCTCGGCGGAGTTACGTCAGTGGAGAGACCAACCCAGCAGCTAACTAAAGACACACGTCTCAGAATAGCAAGCTCTGCTTCAGACACCAAAATGAGCAAGCCTGAAGAGAGGGACAAATCACTCCAGTGGGTGAAATCCTGCTGCAAATCGCCTTTTGGGTCCAGAATTTTCCTGCCGGGCTCTTCAAAAATTTACCTTAAAAATTGTGGTTTTATTTCTCTTCTACCCCAAACCCCTCTGTACTGAGGCATGCCAGAACCACTAGACTTCAGGGGAGATCTGGGCATGACACAAGGCTGAGCTTTTTTGGAGCAGCACCAACACTACTCATTGCACACCGTCTCATTTCTTTGCCCCTGTGGGTTTTCTGCACACATGTGAATGTGCAAACTACTTGGGTGCACTAGGATGCCATTTTCTAGCCCAAGAATGTGCCACCACCCTCCACTTTCAGTTCTGAATCATGCCAAAACAGTGGGAGGAAAGGGACAAGAGTTTTGAGGAACTAAATACTTTTAAACACAATTTCAGCCCTGCCAGGGAAGCTTTTTCCACTGTTTGTCTGTTTCTTTCAAAATTGCATTTCCATTCTCCTTCCCAGCTCCAGTTTTAAAATCTGTGTTAACAAGCACTTCCAAACTCCAACATACATCTTCAGGTGGACAAAAAATATTGAATGTTGCTGTTGGTTCTACAGCTTCACCACCTTCAGTGCATTTCTGCTGACCAGAAATCATCAGCTTCAATATGGATCTGCTGGAGAGAGTCCAGAGGCTGACCATGAGGATAATCAGAGGATTATCCTTTCCTGTGAGGAAAGACGGAGAGAACTGGGGTGGTTGGAGAAGACACAGAGACACATCAGAGCATCCTTTCTGTACCTAGAGGGGGCCTACAAGAAAGATGGGGACAAAATTTTTAGCAGGGCCTGTTGTGATAGAACAAGAATTGTTTTAAAGTGAAGGAGGGTTGATTTAGATTAGTTATAAGAAAGAAGTTTTTTACAGTGAAGGTAGAGGGGCACTCGCACACATTGCCCAGAGAAGTGGTAGATGCCCCATCCCTGGAAACATTGGAGGTCAGGTTGGATGGGGTTTTAAAGTCCCTTCCAATTTAAACTATTCTATGATTACAACAGTCCTTTAGAGGTTTCCTCTCTGTCTCCCAGGTGAGGGCTCTCAGTCATGTCCTGCTGAGTAGGGAATGGTTTTCCACCAAGCTAACTCTTTGATAAACCCTGTAATTAGTAAAAGTAGTCTTTTGATCCTAGACATTCTCTTCCCATCTTCAATTTCCTTCCTTTTTCCCACATCCCCCACACAACCCTTGGGGGAAATCTCCCACTCTCTTGAGGATACTGATGGAAATGCAAGGCTATTTTTTCCCTCCCTTCTTCTTCCTCAAAACGTGCTCAACTGAGCCCTTATCCACCACTGAATTAAGCACTTGCTTGACCTCAGTTCTTTGAGAACAGCAACTCATGAGCTTTGAAATCAGCACATGCATAAGCCTTTACTGACTCTAGGCTCTTAATGAGTTACTCTCCCACCATACAATTAATTCCTACAAAAGTTGGCAGCCACAGGGATCGACTAATTCAGTTTTCTGTGCATTTCCTGTTGCTTGTGACTAGGGAAGGAAAATACAGCTCATGTTCACGATAAATGGAGCCTGGAAGATGGCTGCTGTAGGAATCCCTTCTGTGCCAGGCATTTTTTACAAAGGCCCAGTCTTTTCTCTGTTTGAAACAAGCACATCTTTCTCTTCAGCCATCTGCTGATGGTTTCGGTTGGTTTTGGAGTGGCTGTGAAGGAGCAAATGGCCATGGGGTAACCAGATGAGAGAGCTGAATGGTATGAAATGGTAAATTCAGCCCCAACTCTACTAATTAGCTCTGTGGTTGACAACACAGCCTCCAAGAGAGCACTCTGCTCCTCTTTGCCCACAAGCAGCACTTTTAAATATTGTGTTAATATTCAAAATAATTTATTATTTTAAATAATTATTAAAAATAAAATAATGTGGTAATATATTGTGTTTGCAGTGTGACTGCAAGGGCTTATGCCTACAGATTAGACAGTGCCAGCTGAAAAGGTATTTACAAAATGTGAAGTCTCTGTTGTACAGACAGTTAAAACAGAGATCTGCAAAATCACCAAAGGAGGATAAATCAGAATAAACCAGTCACCATTTCACATTAAAAAGACAGAACAAAGTAATGACTGGAGTTGCCAAGTAGATGGTTCCAAGCACTCCAGAGACATCTCTCCTCTCAAACTGCAGTGTCCTTGGCCAAAAAATTTAATGGATTTAGAAGGAAATATGCAAATTTGGAGGGAATAAGTTCATCAGTGGCTATTCAGATGGGAATATATTAATTTGGAGGGAATAATTTTGTCAGTGGGTATCAGCCTCAATAAACTGGCAGTGACTTTGGACACTGATGCCTTAAATCCAACAGAAAATAAGGCATGTTAGGAAAGGGATCTTTTTACAATGGTTTTGTGGGAGTTTTCATTAAATTCCTAGTACTGACAGCATCGGGACAAAAATATCCAAGCTGCAAAAAGCCTTTGGTCTGACGTAGCATAGTGTTCATCATGTAAAAAAGTCACACTATCTGAAAAACATCATCAGGATAATGGTATACACCAAATCATTTTACCCAGTGCATCATTCCCAGCCATGAAATAGCTGAGAATATGCCAAAAATCAAGCAGTTGCTCCCCACATAACCCTGTTCAGGCATAGTCATCTCCTGTATGCACTGGGAATAAAGGCACAAAGATGACCTGTAAATAGATTTTCTTCCCAGATAGCCATCATATATTAAATGAGTTTAAAAATAGTTGTCTCATCCTTCTGAGACCCTTACCCTGTGTCCCAACTGCTCAGAGTGAAATTCCACCACAAGTTGCAGCCTTTGCCCTTTCTGTGTATTAAAACAATCTCATGAGACTTCTTTTGTTCTGCTAAAATTAAATATTTCAATAAAGCTTCAAGGAAAGGTCTGCTTTCCCTTTCGTTCCATTTGGCTTTTTGGGAGAGAAGGAAAAGTGTGTTTCCTCCCTGCCATCCTTCTGCCCATCTTCTCCAAGTTTTTCTGATACAGAGTTATGATTCATGGCAGCAGAATGCCACTGCTGACAATCTTGTTTCAAGCATTCTTATGTTTGTAGGGTTCACACTGGCTCTGAACACCAGGGTACATTGTCCCCTCCAGGTTTGGAGTGCATCTGGTAGAGCAGACACTGGGTATTTTGCAGGCATCCTCACGATGGAGCAGGGATTTGCACTCAGATATTCTCGTAATATTCTGAGTTTGTACTGAGAATATTCTCACTCTGTCATTCAAGCAGAGTGATGAGTGGAGACAAATTATACCCACACGCAGGTGCCCCATCTCAGGACATCGTGCTCCTTTTAATGTGTATTTATGACAGATAAGTGTTGTGTAAATGTCTCTCTGTTGGTAAAACAGTCACACCTCCAGCTACCATGGCTGAATGAACACAAAACTTTGCGTAAGCTAAGTTATATATGCCTGCAGAAAATCCTGTTGGCTTATTCAAACACAGAGAGACATCCAGCCACCCTCTGCAAATGCCTTCTTGTCACAGAAGTGGTTTCCAGTGATCGCTGAAAGAAATTTAAATAACCACCACATGCCATGGGTTCATGGTGTCCCCGAGTGTGGTTTTTTTCATTCTTGCTGCTTGTAGTGATTTCTGTGGATTTTGCCTGCCTAAAAGTGAATGGAAATGGTGACTCTCACACAATGGACAGATTAGAAGTGGAAAAAAGCTTTTGACAAAGGAAATATTTCTTCAGGTGAGCAGGCAGATTCACAAACACGTGCACGTGTGCACACATCAGATCATTTCTCGTTCCACCTTTCTCTCCTTCAAGGTTTTGAAGGAAGCTTGTGTAAATAGAAATTCTGGAATCCCAGGAAATGCCAAGCACTTATTTACTCCTTCTTGTCCCTCCAGATGGTTGTCCCACCACCAATACAGATGCAAAGCCTGTTACAGAAAATGTGGCAGAGGGCTGCACTTCGGGTTCCTCCAGACACAACACTCCCACCAAGGCACAGAAGTACTGAAAAATTTTCAGTCCTGGAGAAGAGAAGAAACTGAAGCTATCCACTCTTTTTTTTTTTTTTTTTCAGAAACTCGTTCCTCTTTTTGGACAGGAATTTCTGAAGTTCTTCATCTTCTTTTTTATTACCAGCCCCATGTTTCACATATATCTGTACCAATCTCTTAGGCTGAAATAGTAAGGGACCCAACACAGGTTAGGTGCCAGGGAAAAGGTACTTTAAACCCATCTGAAAAGTTTCCAACAGAAGATCTGTCAGTTTAATGCTGCTTGCACATGAGTCATGCGGTTCATAGAGCATGTCAATTTCTGTCAGAGAATTGAAATCATTCAAAGAACAACACAAGTATTTTTCTTTTTCAACTTTTTCTTTTCACATCTTCCTTTACTGCATCTTGATTACCCTGTTTTGTTTTGAAATGCCGTAATATGAGGTAAACAATCTTTCAATTCTGACAAAACAAGGCATTTTAATAATTAAAAACCAAGGCACAATTAAGTTTGAAAGTAGATGCTTCCATAAAACATCAAGATTAAAAATTCATATTAAACTTTTCCATGTGATAGAAATTACATTTTCTGTCATGCTGTCAGATAATGTTTTCCCTGCCAATCTTTTCCAGCCATTTCAGATGGATTCTGGGACAGGAACTCTACTTTTCTTTTCACTTTCACATTCACTTTTTTTTCTTCTTGTTCCCTTTCCTCCTTGGTAGCACATGTTTGGAGGACAAGTCCATAGTAAAATAAGTATTCAGATTATCTGTGTGGCCTATGATGACACTTGCCTTTTTCAGGGAATTTTCTGTGTGTTCAGTGCCCACAAGCCAGTTTTTCTGGGTTCAACTAGTAGCCCCCAGGTTGCTGAAGCATCTTCTCTTTATTTCTGCCCAGTGGGATCACATCTCCTTCACCTGTTACTTCCTTGTTTTCACCATTTCCTTCTTTCCTTGCAGACAGGAGAGGAGTCAAGCTGAGATCCAAAGCAAAGTCCCAAGAAAAGGGCACCTGAAGCTTGGTTCTTTACTTATGGCCTTGATTCTTCTGAGGCATTAGGCAGAGAATGTGGTGTGATAGTGAAGGGCTCCTCAGGGGCAGGAGTGACGTGCATTTCCCAGAACACAAAGCCGCGCATGAGGCTGGTGAAGAAAAGAGGCAACACAGGCAGGATGAGCCAGAATCCACTCCTTCTCTGTGGACTGGTTCTTTGCTGCCATGCTGGTGACCTAAAATCTCTCTTTGTTCTTCAGCCCCGCTCAGATGAGACCTGAACACCGAAACAGTTTGATCAGGAGAAAATTTTTTTTGAGTCCACATGAGGAACAGCTCTGAGATCAGAAATGCAGTGACAGAGCCCTAAAGCAAATGCTTCTCTGTTTGATTTATGGAGCCTAGGCAAGCACCAGGCAAGCCAGAGGGAAATCAGATTTGTCAGCACCAGCCACTCCCCACGGGTGCCCCAGAGGGTGTAGAAGGATGCATACAAGGTAACACAAAACCCTGGTACCCAGGGCAAGCGCTTCTGGGTACCTTTGTGATGACTTTCCATTGCACCAGGCAGACTTTTAAGAGGGAGTTTCATCTCCTCTCCACCAAATGAGGACTGCAAACAGCCAGCAGTGTGGATAACACAAAGGGAACAACCAGCTGAATAACAAACACACTATTCTCCTGACTCTTCTTGGAAATAAGCAGCCGAAAAGCACGAAGTGGGCAAGGGTTTGGCTTCTTTTGCCCTACCTCCAAACAGCAGTACTTGTTCTGTGTGGAGTCCAAGAACAGGAAGACACTGGCAGCCCCTTGTCCTGGCTGACACCCAAAGACTCAAAGTCAAATGAATGGGGGACAGGTTTCTTCTGCGACTCGCTCCTCTTTTTGCATCAACACATGCATGACAGTATTTATCCTGCCAGGATGACTCACACCAGGGATTTCCCACCCTGTTCCTGGACATGGGTCTGAGATAATGCAGACAACAAGGGCAATGGGCATTCCCACCTCTCTTGTCCTGGTTCCTGTGCCCTCAAAAATGTATAACACAATGACAGTCAGCTCTTTCATTAGCAGCTCTGAGGCAAGCACAGTGTGAAGGCCAGATTTTACCCACAAAGCAGACAGGAAAGGTGGCACATGTCCCTGTCCAACCACATCACACTGTACAAGGGAGAAGTGACTTCCACCTTGTCACCACTTCACTGGGGTGAGAGGTTGAGTCTTAAGCCTGTCACAGAGAGGTACAAGCACAGTCTGTCAAGGCCCTGGGCCAGCCTGAAACAAGCCAGAACCAGAAGCTATATATGACTGTGATTAGTGTGATGCTGTGTCTGTGGCAATAAACACTTCTGCAGGGACAGGATGGCTCGTGAACTCATCCTGGACATGACCTTGTTGATGGATACAGGACTCTGCAAAATGGAATAGAGTGGAACAAATACATGTAACTGGAAACTTTGGAGAACAACATGGCCAGAAAAAGTGACTTTTGACTGATTATGTGTAATTTAAATATTATAATGCCTCCCTAAATATGATAATAAGGTTAATAAAGTACATGCCACCAGGTATATGACTATATTCCTCAACTCTCCACCTGGATCTTGTTATGTGTAAGAAGGAGGAGGGGAAATAGGATTGGGCTGTATATAAGGAGTGTAGGAATCTTACCTTGTTAGGAGGACGACCCAAAAAGATCTAAAAGTCGACAGGCTGCTCTTCTCTCCTTCCCCTCAAGTGAGGGAACCTTCTTGTTAAGCTTCTGGGTATGGTTGTTATTATGACATATTATTATATAATATTATTTTTATTATTAGAGCTCTATCACAGCTAGTTAATTTATCAATGACAATCCTGAATCTATTTCTGTTGATTCAGTAAACAGCATTATTTGTTAATCTGTGATCACACAGGTTCTTGTTGAATATGACCAGACTTCTAGTGCCAAATTGGTTATTTTCAGAAAATAAGCCCAGCAGCAAACAGTCCTCCAGTCTCTGAGGACCAGCTGGAAAGCAAAGGGGTTTATTTTCTTCCAGATTTCTACACCTTTAATGTAGCTGTCTTATGATCCAGATGAAGGGAGGGACAAAGTGAGAGCAGCCCCACATTCTGTCTTATGACACATACTTCCTTCTCACAGCTCCAGAGAAAAGCTTACGGATCATTAGCCTCTCAGCCAGGCACTCACACTTTTTGCCCCAGGCATCATGTTTCCAGTGTACAAGGACAAAATATGGCATGCTCAAGACTGGCAGGGAACTGCTGCCACAGACTAGATTTTCTTTCCTGTGAGAGACAGCAAGTGGTCAGGGAGCCCAGTTTCTACAAGAGTCTGAGGCATTTCCCCCTTCAGTGCTGACATCTGCCACTGCTTGGACAAAATAAAAGGCCTTGCCCTTCACAGTGAAAAAGCCACATCTACAGACAGCTCTTGTTTGCCACCAGGGCTTTTTTTGAGCAGACACCTCCAACTCGAGCCAGGATGCATGTTCAGTGTGCTGCAAGCTTTGGCAATCCCTTATCTTCCCCTAGTGGGTTCAGCACTCAGTCTGTGCCCTGAGCTGAGCTTTAGCAGTGTCTGCTCCAAAACGCATTTCCCGAGCTGTGTCTTGCCTTTTACCTTCACTCTTTTGTGCCCACATCCTCCACTGGAACTGCTCCTCCTCTCTGGAGCACTGTCCCCTGTGTCAAGGTGGGTTATGACCCCAAACCCCAATGACTGCTTGACAGAATATGTTTGGGAGTGGAATTTGTCAAAGCTACCATCTATCTGAATGCACTGAGAGGGAGCCTCTCCAGCTGAGCTGTGTCTCACAGGGATCGAGGCAAGGGCTCTCCTGAGCATGTGAGATTTGTGATTCAGGATCTTGTCCTTCCTGGAAGTGGAGCAGCTTGTCATCATTTTAAAGCAAGCCAACAGGCTCTGCCCAGGAGCCTACAGCTGTAGCAGCTGAAGTGGAGCCACCTCCCACAATGCTGGGCTAAATGGTTAATTTCAGTGTCCTCTCACTCCTCTCACATCGCTACTTCTTGCCCTGAAGAGGTCAGCTGTGCCCCAGAGTCTGCTTCTCTACTTCTAAGCTGTCTGGCTTAGAAAAAGAAACTGTGTCCTGCTTCATTCTGCAAGATCTTTCCTACACAGCTTCTTGTTTCTTCCAGTCTCTAAAGGAAAGGCTTCTTACTCTTCCCTCATTACAATCCTTCCTTCATGACACTGCCTAGAAACCTCTCGAAAACCAGGGAATACCCACTGCTCTTGCTCTCTGGAGAGGCACTCAGATGAAAAGTGATGCTACCTAAGTGTGCTTCTCCCAAAATGCCAACTGCTCAGCTGCAGAGGGTAGTGGCACTCACACGAAGATCTTGCCCAAACACTTGAATTCCAGCAGCTGCAGAGAACCAACAGCTTGTCCAGTGAAGGAAGATGCCAGGCAGCTGTGACAAAAAGGAAAACTCAAGACTCAGAGTAACTACTGAAACAAGAGGAAAATGGGAGAGCAGGGAAATGTTACATTCAGTTCAGCATTTTTCAAACTGAGTGGGAGATTTCAGCTCCAGCCTTGCTTCTCAAGCAGCATGGATGCTGATGGCTCAAGTCATAAAATTAATAAAATTGAAAGTACCCTTTAGACCAGATAACACAGGTTTTTTGTAGAGATGATGCTGCACAGTTTGGCCACAGACAGAGACTGTGCCCAGGTTGCCTTGTGCAGTGTTTTAACCACAACAAAACTCTCCTCTCTGATTTAAACTGCTTTCCTGTTCATTTCAGCACCCTGACAAAGCTGGAAATCTACAGCAGTGCTTACAATGTGCAGTGATTTCAGTACAAAAAATGATACACAGGTATGACTGAGATGTTTCCAACCAATAAAGATAATAAGCAAGGATTAAAGCAAAACGCAAAGACAGTTCAATCTGAAAGTGCATGTTTGAATTGGACTGTTTGGACAGCCCTAGCCTGACTTGGAGGGAGCAGGGCAAAACCCTTCTCACTGCTTATCTGCAGAGCTATTCTTGGCTTCTCCTTCTCAGGTTTTAGTTTAAATACCTGCAATTATTTACCTACAGCATGTACCAATTTTTTTTTTCGTCTTCTTGAACAATGACTAATTGCCTCATGTGAAGGCAAATATTTAAGCATGTGTGCAGGAAAGTTTTTCCCTCCCAGACAGATAGCAAGCAGCTCTGTAGAAAGCCTGGTGTTCCTATGTGGGGTTTCAGGTGTTTTTGCCTCATTTCTAAGCTCTGTGAGGTTTAAAAAGTGTCAGAGTTCTCATGCCAAAGTTTTTAAATGCACTCTAACAACCTGAGGTGGCCTTTTCAATACGAAGTGCATGCAAAGTTCTGTGTGGGTATACAGTTCATACAAAGCCTCAAAGGAGAAATTGAAATGAGAATAGATTCATGTAAAAAGGGAAACAGGAACTGACTAATCAGTCAAATTTCACAATTTTCTTCAGTACAGAGAAAACAGAAGACATTTGCAACACTTGCTGGTTAAATAAGCTGCTCCAAATTACCGTATAAAGTTCTTTTTTGAATTTTTTTTTTTTTAAGGGTAAAGCTTTCCAAGTTACCTTGCCCTACACATTAGTCTTTTGACAAACCAGTCACAGTACATTTTCCCAGCAATACTGCTCAGGGTTTTGGGAAGAAAGCCTAAGACAACCTCAGGATGAAATGACTGTTTGATTGTACTTAGTGCTGTAAAAATTTAGGCATTTACTTAAATGGAAGAATAACCTCCCCACTATTTGTTGGCAATTTGCTAAAATGTAGCTTATGTCTCAGAGTTTTTCTGCATTACAGGCAGTAGGATAAGGTCTCTCTGTAATCTTTTATCCATGCAATACATGCAGGTGCAGACAGAAAATCTGTGTATGCCAAATGTCATCCTGGAAAATACTATCTTTAAATAATAGAAATAAAATTACAAGGAGAAAAAAACCCACTATGATCTCACACTTAAATTGGAACATGCAGAAGCACAAAATGTGCAGATGACATTTCATTCAGATAATTTCCAAGTATAAGCCTGATCACCTGACTTCTGGAGAAGGAAGTCTTGTACAATATGTTAAGCTCAACACTACATTCTCAGCTTTTCCCTAAAGAGTATACCAAAGAGTTTGCAAATTCATCAGCCTGAAATTGCCTATTTTACAACAGAAAAATTTAAATTGGTCATCCAGGCACCGTTCCACTTCTTATAGATATTGTCTTTCATTTTCATTTTGCATTGCATTGTCTGAGATAAGTGCCATCAGGATGGTAGTGTAAGCCTGCAGAACAGCATGTCCTGCTGTTGGCTGTAAGTGATGTAAAACAAAAAAAAACCCCTAGTTTAAGCTACAGATTCAATGTCAGCACACAGACTTTTTATGTAAAATTAGAAATTTGGAGTTTTTTCACTTAACTTAAAGCATCTGGGTCGGCAAGGGAAACAAATTATTGCTTTTCATATATAGCTCAGGACTTGGTTTTTCCAGAGTCTACTTTCAACAGTCAGGACCTTGATCACCACATGGCTGAATATTTGGCCCAAAGGTTGATGTACTTTCCTTTACCCCCTTTCTAGTGCTGTTCCTACAGGGACCTGAGTCTCAAAGATAAAGTATAAAGGTTTAAATGCTTGCTAGCTTGGAAATGTTCCTCCTCACCCACTTTTACACCCCCAGGGAATCTGGACAATACACACGTACAAGATGACTTGCACTCCTTCCACTAATGCTGGAAATTAATGCTGCAATCACAGACATCTGAACTTGTCTTTGCAAACAGGGAACCAGAAACAGAAATTGTCCTGCCCTTGTTCACTCAGCACTGAAGGATCCTCTGAAGATAAACCATATCTGTTGAGGCAGAGAACAAGGCATGGTGGTCTGCAAAGCATCCCGTGCTCAGGGGGAACATCTCACTTCTGCTCCCTCACGCCCGTTCCCAACGTGGTGTGAGATAAACTTTAACAGCACATTCACAGGTCAGGGCCCCCCACACAGAAATATGGGACAAAGCATAGCTGAGATTCTCTAGTCCCAAAGCAACCCAAACAAATTATAATATACTAAATAAAATATATAATTTAACATGAAAAATCACTGTCTACTTCTCACTACAGGTGGTCACAGCCCTGTCTCTGCCATTCTCAACAATAGATACTGGGGATATATCAATATCAACAGATATTGATATCCCTCAGGGACACCCAAAATGGTTTTTCCAGAGGAGCTCCTTGTTCCTTGTTCAGTTCTCATGAGGCACCACAACACTGTTCATTCTTTCAATGTGAATTCACCTCAATACTATTTGAACCCATCACAGAAAGTGTCTCCTAGCACAGGTCAGTCTCTGCAAATCCAGGTGTAAAATAATTCTTGCAGGAGGTTGTGGTCTTGTACTTCACTCCTTTTGAAGTCAATGGCAATTTTGCTGCTGAATTCAATAGATAACTGGCCAGAATATGAAAAATCCAAGGATTTGGGAGATGAAAACTATTCAGAAAAACACAGAATTTAAGTTTACCCAGCCTGAATATAATGTTTATACCATATTCACCACCATTTCACGAGTGCCCACTCCAGCACTGTGCTGTGCTTTGGTCACAATACGACACTGATGCACATGGCATCAGCTTTTCCAGGAAGACAGGACCACAGTAGGAGCCCAGAGGAAGGCTTTCATTGCTCATCCAGTGCTGACCCTTCTCTTTGCAAATGCAGGCCGCACCCAGTAAGATCCAGACCACAGTTCTGTGCTTGACAGTGATCTAGAAAAACAGCCTGAAAAGTCTGGAGGAGGGTTGAGGTCGAAAACTGCTGCCATGGAGCACTCAGGACCCAAAGGATTTGCCTGGAAGGAAGCTACAGCAGCAGCTGAAGCCCTTGCCAGATGCTAATGCATCCTGTCTGTCCCCTCCACCTTTGTCCAGGTGAGATTGCCTTGGTGGCCCCTTCTCCATTCACATTTGGCTCTGAGGATTGTCTTTGTCTTTAAAGGCTTAATGATCTTTTCTCGTGTTCGTGGCAAGCATCATGAATGCAACAAGTCTCTTCCCTCTCCCCAGCCTCTCTCAGGAAGCTCGTGGAATACGTGTCATCTGCCAAGTCCCTGGTTGGAAAACTTCAACCAAATATAGAAAGTCTGGACAAGAATTGGATTTTTTTTTTTTTTTCCCCTTCTTCTGCTGCCTGGTTTTAAGTTTGTCTGCAGCTGCTGGAGTTACAGGGAGCCTTGAAAGAGTGACCACTTTTATTTTTTGACTAGATTGCAAGCCAGGCTCACCACAAAGCCATTTTTTATGGTTTTACAAAAAGCGTGTGGCAAACCTTAGAAAAGCTACTTAGTCATCCTGTTAGTGACCACCGTCTTCTGGAGTTTTTCCCTCTTCTCTCTGCCCAGTCCCTCACAGAGATTTTTCTGCCACTTCCCAGAGCAGAGGCACATTCTCACCAGCTACACAGCGTGTTTAAGAAGTGTTTGCCTGCTGGTTCTAAAGTATTTGTTTTCACAGAGCAGTGTCTCCCAGAGGTGAGATTTAAAACACACTGTACAGGAAAATTGCAGTTTAACCACAAAAACAACTGAGAGCTGATAAAGCTATCCCTAGGAAAAATTACTTTTATGGTTACATCAAAATTTCAGTTGTAGAACTGGACAATTAATTAGAAAGAAAAGAAAAAAAGAAAGAGGTCTATGTCATGAATAATTAAAAGCAATCTAAAATCCCCAAGCTGTTGATTTGTTGGTAGGAAGTGGGGGACATCCGTGCTATTGACCAGTTTCAGATCTAAATTGTGGCAGAGTTTCTCTGCTATAATATAAGGATTGAATATCACTCACAGCCTTTGGCTTAAATCAGACCACTTGCCCAGTTTCTCCTTGTTTCAGTTCCTGCTAAGCCTTGTTATTCCCCACCTAGACAGTTGCAAACTGAGGAAAATAGTATTTTTACCACCTGACTGTCTTATTTTGTCACTGCTTCTTTTGTCTTGGCACAGCAGAGTTGGGTCCCCTCTCTCTTCCGCTCAGTTCCCTACCCCTTGGGATAACCCCTGCAACAACAGGACCCATTGAAGAGCCTTCAAGCCTTTCTGTGAGGCATCAGGGGACAAAAAAGCCCACCTGGATGGGGCAGGATCAATAGGTACCCAAGCAGAGACATCTTTTGCAGGACAGATGCCTGCTCCTGTAGCACTGCGTTCCCCTAGACGACTAGGAGCCAAGTGTGGCTTATTTAGCTCAAAATCAGAGCTCTGCCTTAGATCTGCATGGCACAAGGTGAGATGAAGTGCCATGAAGAGTTTGGGGGACTCTGTGCTGGGTTTCTGCCAAGGAATTCTGCTCTGGATGTAATAATCTTGTCAACACCAATCCACCACCACCGCAAAGATTTGTTTTCAAAGCAAGGAATTTGTTCAGCCATTATGCCTTAGTGCTTCTCCGTCTTCAACCTGAAGGAGAAAGGTCTGTGTCATGGGGTTTTGCCTCATCAGGATGAACACATTTCACCCATTGTCTTATTTAAAGTTGGGTCTATAAGACATCAGAGTCAAGAAAAGGAAAGTTCAGTAAAATCATGATCATTTGTGGGTATGAAGAGAGCCTGAGTTGCAAAGGCAGCATAAACAGTGTATTCAGAAGGAGCTGAGGGCACACTTTAAATTATTTTTTATATCTGTAGTTTCACTAAACAAATTTGAGGGAGAAAATCCTCCAAGTGCTTCCCTACTTTAATCTTTTCCCACTCTTTACTCTTCCCATTTCCTTTCGGAAATATTTGGAAGAAATATTGAAGAACGAGAAACATCTGAAGGTAACAGTGATAGAAATAATCAGGGGGAGAAACAACCAAATTCTAATCAAAGTAAAGAATGGGGAATTGGGATGAGTAAATAAAAACTTTGTGTTGTTCGTGAAAAATATTATTTTTCAAGGCTGTGTGAGAAATGCTGGAAGCTTCACCCTTGATTATTCTGCACTAAAGGAAGCAACCCGTGCCTCAGAGTCTGTTCTGTACAGATAGGGCACTGAAAATGGTCCACCAAAAATACAGAAAAAAGAAAGGGAATCCGCTTGTGAAAATGAGGCTTCTGAGGGACAGAGTTTTCCAGTCATACTCCAGGAATCATGTCTGTCAGGCTGGGAGGAGAGTAGGAGGTTGAAGGCATCTGCTGGAGATTTGTAAGTCAAAAGTGAAAATGCCAGGAGGGACATATTTCTGGGGAAAGCACCTCAGTTTGGGGTAGACGCTCTTGTTTGAGAATTCTCTTCAGCTCCTCTGGGAAACTTTTCCAGCTCACTTCCCTCAGATTCCACCACATAATTTTTATCACTCAGGAAAAGAGAGGGAGCAAGTGAAAAAAGATGCGTTGTTAAAGCTGATGTGAAAGAGAAGAAGCCTTTGCAGGAGGACATTTCGTTCTGTCCCCCCAGTTCTCTGGGAGACCATTTGTCTGCTGGTATTTACCTCAGGAACATTCCAGTGCCCCCCCTACCTCAGCCAGCTTGTATTTACTACTCCAAGCTGCACCTAGCAGCTGTTTCTACATTTCACCAAGGAGATAAATAAAGGGTTGCAAAAGGCGTATATTTTGAAATTGAGTTTTCTGCAAAGTGTACACAACCAGACAGAAACATGGCCCCGTTTACGCCTGGTGTTACACCGGCCCTGGGGAGCTGAGGTCCAGATGCAAGCTCTCCTGTGTGTGAAGGAGGATCCACTGCCTCATGGATGTTCCTTTTGCTGGAGAGTTCACAGCAGGGAGTTCACACTGATGGCCCAGCAAGTGTCTGAGGAAGGAAAAGACTGCAGACAGAGATGAAGCTCCATCCCAAGGTCACACAGGGACTCAAGGGCAGGAGCTGGAAATAGACCATTGGGCTGCTCTCCACGAGAAAAAAAAAGAACCCACTGCAGTATCTTCCACACTCGAAAGAAAGTGGCATTTCTGGGAAGTCAAGGCTCTGAAAAGAGACCATACAAAAGGGTAATAAACTTCTTTAGAAAAAGCAACAGAAGCAGGAATGAATATTTTGAAAGGAAGTTACTACTTGCAACCATGACAAACCATATCACAGACTTCTTTTTAATGAGTGAAAATAGAAAATGAAACATTTTTATTGCATTCGTCTGAATAGTACTTTTCCATGACAAAAAAAAAAGGATTTTTTTTCTTTGGGACATTTTGTTTTTAAGAGGCTCAAATGAGTTAGTAAAACAAAAAACTACACTGGATTCTCCCATCTCTAATTACCCATAAAAACTTATTTGTTCTGAACATAAAGGTCTAAAATTTTCCCTAGAGAACCTACAAACACTGGGCTTGATTTTAGCCTTAGATACACACAGTCTTGAGAGTCTATACTTATGAGTAACATTCTGGTAATTTTGGTCAGACTGCTCAAAAACCCATCAAAGGCAGCAAAGGTCATTGTTTTCAGAGAGTTCAGATTAGAAATTACCAATACCCAGCCTAGCAGAAAAATAAAGGAGACTAAAAAATGTTAAGATTATCTGTATCACAATAGATGTGTCCATCAGAAAAGGAGCCAAACCAGAAGTAAATGTTAAAACAAAAGTGAAAAGCATAATTTTTTTTTGTCCTGCTTGCAGAGACTTGGCACCAACCAGCATATGCAGTGTTATGTGTTACTGGACACCAAGACTCCTATTATAAATAAACTGTCAATATCTCTCTTCTCTTTAATCTCAGCAAACTGATGGGTGGTAGCAATTATACAGCATGATTTATTTAAAGTGCTGTAGTAGGCCAGTGCTCTGCCTTGCAAGTTAATCCACGAGCTCTTTTCCCTTGCCCAAACCATGTGGAACTCGTCCTTGAACTGTGTATTACAAGACCACAACTCGTTTATCTTCCCATTTTTCAAGGAGATCTGACACAGGGAGACATGAGTGTTATTGCTGCAGAGGCAGCTAGCTCAGATCCAAAGCTGGGTGGAAGGTTTAAGGAAGATAACAGAGCACTTCCTATTATTGATCCACTTAAGGTCAGGGAGGGGGTTATTTGTGTTTCCTTCTGACTAAAATCACAGTTCTGGCTCAGGCCAGGCTTAGCAGTGGTGAAAGAAGCATAGAGTGACACAAAATGCACATGAGGGCCGTTTGTTCCCAAGGCACAACTGTCCATTTTACCTCGAGAAGCCTTTAATTAAAGGGAAAATTCCTCAGAGAGGGAGTGCAGGGTTTTTGTGAGATCAGGTCTCAGTACAGCACCCTGGGGGACACTGGGGTGACCAAAACCCGCTGCCCTTGAGGAGTTACACTTTGCAAACGCTGCTGCACAAGCCTCGGAGGCAGGAATCCAGCCTCACACCCTCCTCCCTCCAGATGCTTGGAGCAACTCTGCTGCAGCACAGCTTGCAGGAACCCGGCTCCAGAGCTGTGGAGGGAGTGGATCCCTCCGTGGTGGGTGGGGTCCTTCGTTCCAAGCCATCTCCTCAGCGTCTTCCATCTCTCCCTCCACCTGTCCGAGCAGAGGAGAAGTGCCAAGCTCACAGCCAGAGCACTGTGCTGGCTCTCTGGCAAGGTCTCAGCAGCAGAAGCAGGGCTCTGCAGGACCAGAGTCCTGTGGTAACCCAGCCTGAGCCAGCAGGATGTGTCTCAGCCTTTCTCAGCTTTCTCCTGGGCTCCAAGAAAGCTGCACTGACTGGCAAAGACCCCTCCCTTCTCTTCACCTGTCTGCAGGGAAAAGTGATGAACAAAACCAGAGGCACAAGCTGGCATTTGTTAGATATGTTGGGATAAGGAGCTCTGACAATTTAGTTTATGGGGATGCCAGAGTTTTGAGGGGAGGTGGGATGTTAAATAGAGAAAAACGTTCTGGAGGAACTGTCCCCACCCTCATCCCAGCATTATTCTTCCCTCATTTCTGGCCCATTTGCAAAGAATTTTATATTCTTGAAGCCTTGGCAGTTAGCTGATAAAAGGCCTATAGAAGTGCAAAGAGCTCTTACTATTGGGAGAAATGCAATCCATGGAAATATCTCTGCCCGATCCAGAGACGGGGAGGGGCCCTGTCACTTGTCCAGCTCCTTGTTGATAGCTCTTCTGTCTGCTCCACTATCCTTACACTGCTGAAAGAAATTAACTGCCCAAAGCCTGGACCTTTCCCAAAGATCCAAGCAACCAGAAAGGAAAGAAAGTCCCCTGGAAAATCTGTCTTTAATACTTCCTTTTTTTCAAGCAACTTTTACTCATTTTACCTGCTTTCAGACATGTTTTTTGTCTTGCAGCTGGTTGGACGAAGTTTCCATCCATGTTAATTTCTGGGGTTTTTTCTTTTAATGATATTTTGGTGTTGCACAGCTCCACCTCACAATGGGCATTTTTCTTGTCTTTGCATCTCTTTTTCAGCACTGAATTCTTTACAACACTACTAAGCAGCAGAACTGAGAACAGCACAGGTGGGCTGATGTTCAAAAGGTCCTCTCTTATCACCTGTGATGGGTTCATCAGAGGCCCTGCCAACAAGTCTTCCCTGAATTCCTTAGAATTCAACTGAATATCAAAATCAAAAGATTAGGTTTTGCTCTGAATACATCATGTATATCTGTTATCAACAATTATATCTGTTTGACATCTCCTGCTTTTTCCTAGGCTTGTTTTATTTGACAGTAGAGAAATATATCACCATCAAACCCCTCCTGAAAAAATGTAGCTTCACTTTAGGGGGAAAGAAATATTCCTGAACAAGACAGCACTTGAGAAGTGTTTAAAGTTAAGCACATGTCTCTGGGACCAGAGCTTTTGTTCTGGAAACTTTTCGGTATTTATGTGAAAAGAGTGTAAAGAAGCAGAGATGTGCTGAAAGACATCCAGTCCTTCTGATTTACAGATGCTTGGGATCTGGCACCTTGCTAAAAAAGCTCCCTGCTCTCAAACCTTTACCGTCAAGGTGCCTCTGGAGCTTAAATCTCTTTCTCAAGAGTATTGAAAAAAAAAATGTGATATCTTACTTTTATCCATCTCCTTTAAAACATTAGAGACAATGAGCAAATTAGAGACATTAGAGCAAATGAGACTACCTTCGTAGACACTGCTCCCTATTAAAGGGAAAAGGCTGTTTTTTACAATTAATTTGTTGATTGTTTCTTTACTTTGACTGTGTAATGAGTATGGGTGCTGCTCTGAGGGGCAAAACCAGTAACCTGGAGGGACATATCTATCTGTAATTGCTCAAACATAATGGCACTAAACCTCAATGTGTCACCTGAAACCTCACCCACAGGTGGTTAAATCCAGCAACTAATAAAGAGAGTGAGACAGAATGCCCAAACTTTGATTTCACTTAATATTTCCAGCTGAGAGGAAGCAGTGATTGGTACTCAATAGTAATATTGAGCTAACTGGAAATCCAGCTCCAGTCTCCAGCTCCTGAGCATTCTCCATGCAAGTCCTGAAGAATAACTGATAAAATATTCCCTATCTTAGTCAGTCTAATTGTTCTGACAACAGTGGATTAATGTCTGAAAAAAATGCTGAGATGTCCAGTTAAAAGCTTTCTGGGAAGTGAACAAGTATCCCTTCCAAGAAAGAAATTAGTCTGTCTGATTCTATATTAAAAGCCCTTATTTCCCTGTTTGTGATGTTACTTAAGCCATGTTTCCAAAAGAAGTCAGATTCACTAATGCAGGCCTAGCAACTCAATTTTTTAACATGTTTCCACCTCATAGGCTCACAGACTGGTTTGGATTGGAAAGGATCTTAAAGATCATCTTGTTCCAACCCCTGACATGGCCAGGGACACCTTCCACTATCCCAGGTTGCTCAGAGCTCCAACCTGGCCTTGGATACTGCCAGGGATCCAGGGGCAGCCACAGCTTCTCTGGGCACCCTGTGCCAGGGCCTCATCACTCTGAGAGTGAAGGATTTCTTCCAAAATCTGATATAAACCTACTCTCTTTTGCTTCATATTGCCCCCTGTCCTGTCACTACATGCCCTTGTAAAAGGGGTAATCCTCTCAGCCTGTCTTCGTAGCAGATGTGTTCATCTTCACCCTTCACTTCCCAGTGATATTTGTACTGTTTAGTGACACACAGATACTTCAGCTCTGTTAGCTTTAGTGTGTTTCTATCTCTCCATTCTGGATGATTCTCCAGATATTACTAAAATTCTTGCAATTTTCTTTCTTTCTTTTTTTTTTCCTTCCCCGCCTTGCATTTAACTATTACAAGATGACAAAAACTAAAGGAATTCAAAAATTCTGATGTCAACCTGAAAGTCTCTTAGCCTCACTTGGGTGGAACACAGCCCTTCTGACTCATTGGAGAAACATTCATAACATTCATAACAGGCCTGCAAAATGTCAGAAAAAGTCACTCTGGTGATAGCAGCAGGAGCTGATTTCCAAGGGAAGGATGAGGACAGAACCAAACCTCTTGAGCCAATGTGCAAATAAACACAGATCAATTTCTATTTCATTTTCTGAAGCTCAGAACAGTTTTGGGAGACTTCCCCTTTTATGCTCGTTCAATTTCATGCTCCTCTGTCCTTTTCTTTTGGATCTGGGACTGCATGTGGATTGCCTTGGCCTTTGCTCTGTACCCATGGTAGGGCCTGTGGAAAACACATTTGCTTCTCCAGACAGACCCTCCCATAGTGCTCTCCTCATGACTCTGCTTTCCAGGATGGCACTTTTGGTTGCCAAGTGACCATTTGAGCCAGGTCACAAAATCCCCACTGCTCCAATGGAAAGCACAATAGTGGTGCTTGAGGCAGATGGATACCAGAGGTTGGATGTGGTGTAGCCATTTACATGCCTCTTTGAGGCTGTGGATAGATCATCCAAATTATTTCTTTCACCCCAAAAGCTTTGCTGCTCAGGAGCATAACTGAGGTCACCTTTCTCAGTGCTCCTTTGCCAGCAAATGCCACAGGGAACACTCAGAGGCACCAACAAATTTTTATTTTGTTGCCAAAAGTTCTTGCATTGAATTGCCATTGATCAATTCCCACACTAGGAAATCAGATGAAAAAAAAAAAATACACACAGAGTAAGATATTTAGTTCTATCTTAGTTATATATATGTGAAAGGAATAATTGCTGAGACTCTAATCCCTCCACTGCTCTTCCAAGGGCAAAAATTACCTTGGAGTGTATTATGAGCAAGACTTTTTCTTCTTGATTCATTTTAGTGGCATGAAAAGGGTCCTGTGTGGCCATGAATTACCTCTTTTTCCTAATGTAAAGGCACTCTGAGTTAAAAATGACTGCAGGATACGTATAAATATTCTTCCCACTCTGTGATAACTCCAGCTCCAGGCTGTGTAGGAGCAGGTGGGTGTCTTGTTTCTCTATTGGAGCAGCAATATTGATCTACCTCTGAGTTGGACATTATTTTTTTTTTAGTGTTTTTATAGCACTCATGCCAGTTTTAAGATATTTTCCTTTCCTTATGTTGTGGTGTTTCAGTTCTCACAGGTGGAGGTTGGTTCTCAGGATGAAAGCAGCTTGCTGTGAACAAATCTCAGATCTCTTCTGGCTCAGTATCTGCAGCAGCACCTGCCACCACTGCCTGTTCCACAGCGAAATTGTGGCTACAGTGTGCTTTTATTCTGTCACATCAGTCGGTCTTATTTGGGATTATTTTGCAGAAGTGCTGTTTTAACCAGTGTGAGTGGATGATCAGTTCAGGCCACGGCAACTCCTGCTGGTTCAGGAAGAGACTGAGATAAGAAACCATTCTTACAACAAGGATGCTGAAACAAGAAGAACTCAATTTACTTCCTTTTATTACTTTTTAAAATATTTTTTTAATTTCCTCTCAAAATAAATCACTCACCCTATCTGTTGTCACAGGACTCCAGAAGTCAGTGCCTTTATATATCCAACATAGATTATTTTACCAGCACAATGACAGAGTAAATTATCCTATTGCTTTGCCAAGTACACCTCCAACATGACCCCACCAGTGTGAGGAGCAATGAAAACATGCCACTTCAACCTAAGAACAAGACTTAAAAGTTAAAGTCAATTCCCACCATGCAGAAAAGCAAAAGGTGTGGGTGTAAATGTATGGATTGTCCAAGGAATTTGTGGGCCAGAAGAAGGATGAACTTCCACAGTTACCACCTCCCTGTTCTCGTCTTCCTGCCCCTCTAACCAAATTAACATCCTACCAACTGCTGCAGCAGGTTTATGCTGAGAATTCTGCTGTAACTTCTTACCATAACCTGGCAGAAAAAAAAAAGCCATTCCAGGCTCAAAGGTCCTGCCATGATGTCCTCAGCTCACCCCAGCCGGTTCCTCCAATGTACAGCTTGTAGTAGCATTATCAGTTCCCATGCAGGAGGAGATTAGGCATGCAAAGGCTTGTCTTAACCACTGAAACAGCTGCTTCAAAAAAAATGGAAAGAAAAAAAGAAAGGAAAAATAAAAAAAAAGAGGAACCTAAAGTCTGACTAAAATTTGGCCTTTGTGAAAGGCACGTTAAAGATCAGGTCACTTCAACCCCCCTGCCATGGGCAGGGACACCTTCCTCTAGACCAGGTTGCTCAGAGCCCTATCCAACCTGGCCTGGAACACTTCCAGGGATGAGGAATTCTTTGGGACAACCTGTGCTTCACAAGCTTCACAGTAAAGAATTTTTTCCCAGTATCTAATCTAAACCCACTCTCTTTCAGCTTCCCAAGAACCCCACTATTTCCTAAGAATTCCACTGTCCTAAGAAGAATTTGTGTAAAAGTCTTCTGGATTCAGTTACATTTGAGGAAAGCCATTAAGGTTATTCAGAAACAATTTGGACCTGCCCCTCATCAGAGTATAACATTAGAGTCAAGCAAGGATGAGAGTTTAGCTGGGAAAGCCTCATGTTTTTCTTTGGTGAAGTAGATTTACCAAAATAAACACTGAGAGTATACTTGTTGTGCTGGTAAATGTCACTACCTGGTTTAAATTATTTGTGGTAATCCAACCAGCATTACCATGCCTGACAGATGTCTCTAATCCACTGAGTTTAGCAGCCCTGAAATGTCACTGCTGATTTCACAATAGCCCTGTCCCACCCTGGACCTGGGCAGACAGACAAAAGCATGAGTACTGAGCCAAGGACAATACGAGGTGAAAAAATTATTAGGCAGCACGACCAAAAAATGTCATGTTAATGACATAAAAAGTACTGCCTATTTCATAAATGTTTGTAAGGTAAGGAAGGAGTCACCCATAAAACCCCTTCAACGACAGGAAAGTGCTGCACTACATTTGAAATCAGAGTATCATGTTGAACTGATAAAGTGAAATTTCCCCTGGAATATTTTTGAACACAAGCTTCCTCTCACGTACTTCACTGGCTATAGAAATACTTGGTTCTAGAGTTATGCCAGTGTGAAACTTACATAAAAGATAATGCAATTAAAAAGGGAGTAATTTATTTCCTGATAGGCCACCCACTCCATTTCTGATTCTGTCTTAATCACAAGAAAAAAGAGAGTGGATTTAATGCTACAGTGCCTTCACACACTGTAGAAGGTCTAAGCAAAGGTGTTTATTGCTGTGTTGGTCTGGCAGCTTACAAATCTTTATGCTGGGAATTACAAAAATAACCACTGAATTCAAACAAAGAAAATAAACACTCATTACATATTTTATCAGGTGTTTAACACTTGGGCAGATCATCGACCTGTGTCATTAATTGTGATATTAACCATACAGTCAGATTTTTGACAACACAAAAAATGACAAAAACGATAAAGGAAGAGAAAAGGAAAGAGAAACAACAAAGTGTGTGTGGGGGGGGGGGTGGGGAAAGAAGCCTCCTGAAAACATGCAACCTAGAGATCTGGTTTGTAATGCGTGGTTCAGATCTGTATGTTTTGACCAGGATTTGCTCTCTGTAGGCAAGAAATTATTCTCATCAGGCTGCAGTTTCTAGAGAGACATTAACTGCTCTACAGATCCCAAACACAGAAATAAAAACCAGCTCTGCCACCAGCACCAGCTCCTGGTGGGATCCCGGGCATGAGATGCCCACGTATGACTGACTGCCTGGAAAATGATCCGAGCAACAAAACGCTCCAAGCAGGCAGCACAGGCAGTGCACAGCAGCAAAAAATGTCACATTTTGCAGAGACCTGAAGTGCCAAGAGATTACACCATTTAAGGCCACGCAGGAAACCTGTAAATGTGTCGGGAATCAATCAAAGGTGGGCGTGAAGGACATTAAGGAAGCAAAACCAATAAATAAAGAAAACCACAACCTTGGGCACCATAAGGAATTAGACAGGTTTGGGGCACTGGGAGGCCTCAAAAACCTCTAGCATGCTTATTTTTATTTTAAAAGAGGAAGTGGTATGGCCAGAGCTTCCTTTACTGGAGCTCTGTTAAGGGCAGAGAGCAGGGAGGTGGCAGTGCTTAGTATTTTCTTTGGGTGATTTGTCCTGACAGTCCCCTTTAGAAAGGGTTTTCTGGGATTCCCAGTTCTTTGGCAGGCAAGAAAGAGAGGAGGGAAAGGCCAATCTTTGCAAATATTTTCTATTACTTTTTCCTTTCACCACTAAATCTTCCACATTTTGAATTAATTCAATTTCTTTGGCATCCTGGTCAAAACCCACTGTGTTTCAAGGAAAATTCGTATCAAACCCATGCCAAAATTGTACATTTCAGTGTTTTTGGTACAAATTAGACTAGACTGAGTTGGCCCAATGGATTAACCAATAAAAAGAAACTTAAAACATTATGCACTTACAGATTTGCAGTCCACAGGGAATTAAAACCAGATGATTTTCATGTGTGTCTTCTGAGTGTTTTCAGTAGAAATGGTTTAAAGAAGAATTTAATTTTCACTATAAATTGAAAACACATCTTCAAATGCACATTAGTGTGTCAGTATAGGGAAATTCTTTTAATTCATGCTTCCTTTGTGAGGATGTTCAGAAGTCCCTCCTAAAGAAAAACACTTATCTGGGGAGATTTCTTCCTTCATACAGCTTTGAATAAAGTTGAAGGGATACATCCTTCCCACTTCTCACACTCTTTAAACACACCCTTCTGTAGGTAAAAGGGCTCCCTCCTGGATTCTCAGGGGCACAGTGCAATTGGCCTCACCCTTGCCTGAGGATTCAGCCCAGCTTCATTATAAATGATAATTTAAATGGTAATTTAACCCCTGCATCCACTGCACAGGGCATCAGACATCCTGAACAAGACCAGAGAGATCTTTCCCTCAGCAGAAAGGCTTTGTCTCGGGACAGGCTTCCAAGCTTTGCTCAGTAACAGCAAGGTGACCAAGCAAGTGGCCACAGGCCTTACGAAATTAAGGTTATGCCTTTCCAACCCAGCCAACTCCTCTCTGCTCCCTCATTCTTTTATTTGTACCACAAAAATTTATCTCTGATACCTATAAACACTCTTAAAATCCATCCTATATCCTGGCATGTTGTGCTGTCTGGAAAGGTTCTACTTTTCTGACAGTTTAAATTAGATCGAGTATTTATTTACTGGAGGATACAAGGATGAGGTTGTTGGTGCTTCTTATTTCCCTATTTCTTTCCTCTCCTGGGTTTTTTCAGCATGAGTTGTCTCTCTACAGTCACACATCGACTTTGTGCACCTCTGCTGCTCAGTGCAACACATTCCTTTTATTGAACTGTTCCTCTGCTCCCACTGCTAAATTCTTATTGTCATTCTCTGAGCTTTTCCCATCTTCTTCTCATGCAACAAAAGGCCTGCAAAGCCTTTAAGACAGAATTTCTGACCCAGAAGCAAATCCTTGTTTAATTCCCTGTAGGGAATGGCACTTCTCTGTGGAATTCCACTCTGCAGAAAGAGAGCAACACTACAGAGCAGGTCAGCAGTCGTGCTGCTGCTCTTGCCCTGACTTCTCCTGGTCTTTCATCCCAGGAGAGTGAACCAAAGCTCTGTGCAGCCCATGGTGGATGTCACCCACTCTGGATGAGCAGGGACTGTGCATCTCCCAAAGCCACAAAAAAGCTCCTCAGCTACATTCAGGGAAGAAGCAGCTGTGGCAGGTTTAGATATTCTTTCTCTTAGCTGCTATCCATCCCAGCACCCTGATCAAGAGAGATTTTGTCACAGAGATGTAGCAATGTGTGTCAATGCAAGGTTCCCACAGTATCTCTGCCTACAGTGACCTCACCCACAGCAAGTACAAGAGCACCACATTTTGGATAGATAAGCCCAGAACAGAGAGTAGAAGTCTCACTGTCCCCAGGCTGGCTGTGAAAGGCGGCATAACAAGTGATTAGGAATAAAGCTTACAGAATTAGAGATAATATCTCATCTGGCCTTGAGATTGCTGGTACGAAGTCATCCTGTCAAAGCAGTTTGTTCCACCTCAATCCAGAAGAGTGAGCTTATACAAAAGAGCAAGAAAGACCATGTCTTCTGGGATAACAATGCTCTTGGAACCTCAGAGCCAAATTTATGGTATAGCTATGCCACAGCCTTACTGCAAATAAACATTCTTTCATACAGGGCTTGAGGCCCAAATATAATTTTTGCCTCCATCCATGAAATATACGACACAATAACAAATGCAAAAAGTCCCCCAGAGCCCTAACAAGCCATGTGAACATTTGCAAATACCATCAGGCATTTCCTAGGCATAGGCTGAGCTGTGAAACTGTTGGTGCAAATGATACCAGGAACAGAGAAAAAAAAAAAAATAGCAGGGTACTGTGGTTGAGAAAGTCATTACCCTCAGCCTATAATCTTCCATTGCAAATAATTCTCCATCCATCAGTGCCTCCAAATCAGAGTGGGTTGTCTGTCAAAAAGATATTCACAGTTTGATTTGCTCAGCCTTGCCCAATTACAAATTGCAGTGCTGAACTGGAGGAAATTTTGCAGCCTGCCTTTATGCAGTCGTGATGGCCCCTCCTGGTCTTAAAGGGCTGTGAATATTTGAAACACTCAAAAAGGTAATGCAATAATAATTAAAAAAAAAGAGTTCTGCATAGTCCTTTGCTGGAGGAAACCTAAATCATCACAACTGCATCAGTACATTAGGAGATTCCCAATTATAAAGGCTTCAGTGGGCCACAGAGGTGAAATAAATTAGGACCATAAGAAAAATGAAATGTAAAAAAATTGCTACAGTTGCTGAAATGACATTTTTGGACTAGTCAGTTCTACGTACATAAAACATGTTGCTCCTAGTAACAGAAAAGAAAATATCCTCCAGAGATTGCAAGTGCAATTTGGGTGGGATTTTTTAAAACTACTTAAGGTACTCTGCAACCCAAATTCCACTGGTTTCCAGATGTGCTGAATTTCCACTCTCGTTTCCCACCCTCCCTTCTCAGACTGCAGTTTGTCATCCCAAAGAGCAGAGTCTTCAGCACAACACCGAAACCAATTTTGATGGAGGATTTCAACAGAAGAAAATTTAGGCAGCTTGTACCTTGAAAATTTCAACAAGACAATCTTCATCAGCTGAGTGTCTCCACCAACACCACCCAGAGAAAGAACACAGGGCCAGATTCCAGGAGCTCAAATTGGTGCTGTTTCACACAAAATATTGGCTTATTTTTCAGTGAGGTGATTTCCAACCTGACTTGTAACACTGCCAGGTAACCACAGAGATGCAAATATTCAGTTCATGACACCCCCAAGAAATTTTGCATATCAAATGACAAGATAAAATTGTGCTCAAAATAAGGTTTGGGGTTTTTTTGCACAGATTGCATAAATGGCGTTTCAGCAACACTTAGAACATCATTGCTTCTGAAATTTTGTGACATGGACATCTTATACTTTCTGTATATATGGTGGAAAAGTTGCTCAGCTAAAAAAGTTTCATGACAGATGTTAATGAGCAAACAAACAGATGAAGGAAGCCAGGGTGACAAATACGCTTTGGAAACCAAATTCTCAGTGCAAATGCCAATGCTTGGAAACCACAGGAGCAGATAAAACAATGTGCAAGCTAAAGCTGCATCTGACATAGAAATTCTGGAGGAAAATTATTCTGAAATACAACAATTTTAAATTCAACATAACTTGCGGGAAAATTTTTCAACCTTATTTAGGAGAAAGTCCACAAAATTAGCAGCTAGAGTCTGTAACCACCAAGCTGCACTGAAAAGAGGAAAGGTTTTGGCATCCTTCACACAAAGGATGTTCCCTGATGCTGTTTAATGTTAGAGATGAAAGTAAATAAGCAGTGGGATTTCTCTGGCTTTCACAGGAATTTTTACTTTCACGGGACTTGGGAATAATCCTGTATATTAGAGCTTTTCTGGGTGCCCATCTTCCCAGAAGAAGAAAATATTTAACACAAACAAGAATGGTATATTGAAAAGTTCAGGTGATTTCACCTGGCACGTTTTCTTAATTTGAAAAAGGGAAGGAATATTAAATCAACAACAATAAAACCCAAACAAACAAATAAAAAACCACCTTGCCATATTTTTCTTACATGTTAAATTGATGAAACTAAAACTCTTCAGCTTTGACATTACATAATTTGTATTTTTTAGCAGATTTACATATTTTTGAAACTCCCTGTTTTTCAACTGGTTTAATTCATTTTTGATTTCCCTATGATTCTAGTAAGGAAGACAGAAAGAATAGAGAGGTATGGCGAAAAGTAAGTTACCCATTTCTTTCTTCTCGCCTGCAGCTACAGAAAACTTCAGTGAAGTGATCTGCTGATAAAAAAACACATCATACATCACTTTTAAAACAAAAATATATGTTTTCTGTGCAATGTGCCTGCTTTACTCTTCCTTCTGATTGCTATTTCAAGATTATAAAATACTGGCTCTTCCCTCTCCCCAGAATCTATTGCTGCCTGTCACAGGAATGTGAGCTGGGGGTCAGAGAGTAGAGCTTGAAAGAGTTTGGTCAGAGGAGGGTGAGGATGCTTGGGTAAGCCTGTCCCAAAGCTGCTCAGGCTTACCAAGGGTTCCAGACATCAGATGGATGGCTGCTGGTAGAAAATTGTTGCTTTAACAATTGATTGATGCTATCAAGGCAAGGAGAGAAACAGGTTGCTCTCTCCCGGTCACGTCACTCTTGGCAGCCTCTGGACCGTTGCCCAAGATTTCCTGAGCAAACACCTGCTCCAGCCCAGCAGCTCTCAGCCCTCTGCAAACCTGCTTCTCACAGCCTCTCTGAGGTACAGGTTTTGCTGTTGGTTTTCCTTTCTATGGGTGGCTTCTCAGAAAAACAAGCTGAAGCACTGGGAATTGAAGGGTCGCTTCTTCTCTGGAGTTGTGAAAACAGCTCAGGGCAGGACGAGGGAAAGTTTTGTGCTCTGCCTCACCCAGATTCCTCAAGTCGAGCTCAGACTGTACAGTTATCTTCAAGACTGGGGAGTCAGGATGGAGCTGCTCCTGTTAGGTTTTTCTGCAAGGAATTTGCTTTTCAAAGGTACTGTTTTGGCAAGCAACATCCCAAGAATTAATGAAGAGGCAAACAGAGAATTGGAATATTTTTTTAAATATTGACGCTTAGTACAGCCATTTATAATGGTCTTGAGCCACAGATGCTTTCTAGCTTTCCTGAGGTCAAGGTCAAGGACGTTTGAAAGCAGCAGCTCTGAAGGGAAGACCTGGGTCTCTTTTGGTTTTCTGTTCTTGCTTTATGTGTTCTGGGGTTTGAGTCTCTGTGAACTGCTCTGAGAGAAGGGAACAAATTTTGATTTTTGTATAAAATCCATAAGATTTTGTGGTCACTAAAACAAGGCAAATTTTAATAGTAAGCATCCATTGTATAGGAACTGCAGGGACAGCCTCCACTTTTCATTAAAGTAGTTAAACATGCACAAAAATACCCATACTTGAATATCTAATATTCCCTACAAAGGTTTTGAGAAACATAAATTATTTAGTCCACATTAGTGTGGGAACACAAATAGGGAGGAGATTACTTACCGTCTGATTTTTTCTCTTGGTCTTGCTACAAAGCACAAGTCATTTGCACACAGAACAAGACATATTGCAAGCAAATAAATCATATTGTAAAAGAAATATGAGTGTATATATATGACATCCAAGTTATTCATAATCTGCTCAAAAAATATTTTATCAGATAATCTGTGCTGTCTCCATTCAACACAGTCTTTAGTGCAAAAATCCAAAAGTAAAGAGAATTATTTGGAATCTGACATTAAAATTACCTCTAAACCAGAAACTTTAAGAACTATTCTCATGGTGCTATGAAAAACAATTATAAGGACAGCAATTTTTTCAGCATTAGATAACAAATAGTGGTTTAGAAAATGTATGTTTGTGGAAACAAAGTCTTTTGAAACCAATTTGCCACATTTCTTACCAAAAACCACATTGAGCTGTAAGGGAGACTTCTTGCTCCAGAAGTGCCACTTTAATCTTTGTAAAGCAGATTTATTAAAACATCTCTGCTTTCTTCCCACTGAAGTATGAGCGAGCACCCAAGAAAACCCCAAGTGAGAGAGTTTGAGGTGAGATTCTGGAAATGCAGGACAAAGCCATCAGCAAGCCCCTCACTGACATCAGCAGAGGTGGGACTTCTCCCTGATGTGAGTTTGTGGCTTGGGCCCTGAGCGAGGAGTTGATAAATTGATGTTTCAGCCACTCTAACCCACATTTCCAATGTTTTCCTCCAGTTCTGCTAAACTGCTGTGTTCCTGTGATGCATTAAGGGATACCAACAGCTTTAAAACAATGTTACTATGCTGTGTTAGTTAGCGATGGGTTACTATCCTTTGACATGGCCTTCGAGTGTGTTAATATTCCTGGGAAAAAACACAGGGAGAGGATATTTTTCTCTTGTAATTTGTCATTGTATGATGTTCAGAAGGGAAGGCTGCAGGTCTCCCATGATCACAGGACCAGACAAGAGATTTTGGGGGAATGGAGATTGAGGCAGCTTCCCTTTCAGAGCACATTTATGACTAAATTATCAAAAATTATGTGTCTTCTCCAGCAGAGCCTGGTATATATCCTGCTGGAATTGGTGTGTACCTCAATTAGCATCACAGGTCAGGTATGAGGAAAATCAGACTTTTCACTAAGTGAGTTAAAGATGTGTCATATAGCCCTGGCAGCTCCCTGGCTCAGCAAGATGTGATGTTCTGAAGGTGAAGGATCTCTAAATCAGTGAGAAAGGGGGAAATGGAAAGGTCTTTGCCTCTGAATTCACACAACACCCCACTGCCATGGCTTCTTCCCCCATGAAAGCAAACACCAGCCCAGAAAGCAAAAAAAGTGGAGAGATCTTGACCTCTTATTCTTCCTATCTGCTTTCAAATGCCCTGCTTTCAGTGCAAGTTGTACCAACAGCAAGGGGTGTTATCAGCCCAGGCTGGTACTGTTCTCAGCCCAACCAGCCATGAATGTCTGACTATTTGTTCCTTACTGATATCCCATTCTATTAGTATAATACAGGCCAACTTCTCTAATATTTACCTTGTTATCACCTATGTACATCTCTTGACTTCTTTGTTTGCCTTCCTCCCAGCAAATTTGTACAGCGTTCCCATGGCTCCCAGCCCTCCCCATGCTGGAAGCACACCGTGCTCCAGGAGTGCACCAGGACCTCAACCTGTCCCAGGAGGAGCTCCACAAACCTCACTGTGGGCCCTTCACCCCCCATCCACACAGCCCTGAGGTAACACTTCCCTCATGATTTTTAAGTCGCAGCCGTGTTTAAACCACAGAGATCTCGCTCCACCACAGCAATTTTTGGAAGGATTGGATGGCACAAAGCCCTCTGGGCTAGCAGTGAAGCACCACGGGAATGGGGAGAGATAAATCTGCTGTGTCCCCACTGTGCTATCTACCAGGAACATTCCCTATCGTGCACCACTCCACACCCAGCCTCCCTCTCAAAAGTAGCTAGCTGGGCTTTTTTTAGAGCCCATCAGTGTGTTTACATTACATTTATATTAGTTACCAAGGGCCTGGGACCCAGTAAAGTAAAAAGATAACCAGGTTATCTGGCGGAGAGTTGTTAAACAAAACGTGTGGCTATAAGGAGGACGTAACTGGTTCATGATGCATGGTGGCAATTTTTTTCCTTTTTCAAGTGTTTTGGGATTCTAGTCTTCAGGAATTACAAAATCTCCCTGCCAGCTGCAGTGTGTCAACACCCTCATTCTGACATATTTTGGGGTAAGCTGTAGGTGGAGGTGGAAGGGGGGAAGTATGGATTTACAATAGCTGCAAACAAAACCCAACGCAACTAATTCTCATCTATATACCATTTTAAACACAGTGTAAAATTAAAGAATGAAAATTAATGCTAGTTCAGCACATTTATGAAGTAAAGCGTGGCTGGATCCGCTGCATTCGTTTGAAATACTGAATTCATCTAATTGCAAGTTGAGAAAGGAAGCATTAAAAAATAAGCCCTAAATTCGAACAGTTCTTGAGATCATTGAAATACATACTAGGGATGGATGATCCAATTCAGAAAATCTTAAAATAAAAGTCTTTTCAGTTTGAAGATTAGTCGATGATCTGAAAAAGACTTTATTAAGGCTCTGAAACATACTTCAAATTAGCATTTATTTTCAATGGGGGGGTTCTGTCTATACATTCTTGGAACATGGCCATTTACTGGCAGAGGGGTTGGCAAAAGAAAAGTAACTCTTGTGGCACAAACTGCTTTGCTGCATCAGGGAAATCAGACAACAAAGCTGAGTGCATGATTTTTGCTGCTATTTAGAACTGACTTGTCACGTGCTCGGTGTTCATCAATTGCTAACAGAACCCCAGGCACTTCTGAGAGGAAAATGCTTGCTTTCTATAAAGGAGAATGAATGTTTATGTCAACTGTTATTTTCTTCTTTGATGGTCTGATTCAACTGCTCCCACTGAGGAAGCAGCTTATTTTGATAAAGCACAATCCTGGGACTATCTCCATGTGTTCCTGGTCAGGAAAAACTCATAAGCATGCACCTCAGTGTTTCCTTTAAAGAATTCCTTCCCAAATCAAAGCCTCCAGGAGCGAGGGAGCAGGGAGGTGTTGAGCATTTCTGCAAATCCAGTGGGCTGGGCACAGGCTCAGCAAAGCCCCAAAGTACATGTGCAGCTCCAAGCCTGTTCAGTAGTCGATTTTTACTCCCTGAAAGGCTCAATGAGGGTGGACTTGGAAAAAAAAGAGTGAACTTGATTCTACTTTAATAGCCAGGAATATAATTAAATGGGTTGATGAGTCTTGGGCATAAACAGGTGTCTAAATAGTGCCTGGTGGGGTGAAGGAGTGCTAGGTTTTGCCATTTTTATCTGGCACAGAAACACCACAAAGAATCCTGAAGCTGGGTCACGTTATTTTAGCAGAGTGTTCAGACTCCAGATTAAGACAAACGCACACAATGCAGGTGTCACATCCATAGGAGACTCATCTCTGTCCCATACACTGTCCCCTGGAAAATGTTCACAAGTTCCTCTATTTTATCCTCCCACAGCAATTTAACCCATTTCTCTTCAAATTCAGCCAACATAGAGGAAGTCCCTCTGCACTGAGGCAAAAGCAATAATTGCTGGACCATGGCTGTGCAAAAGAGCAGCTCTTCAGCTTCATGTTTTCTATGTAATGTAGTTTTGTGGGAGCCAGGTGCTTTCAAATGAGAAAAAAAAACAAAAAAAACCAATAAGAAACTGGTCTTTCAGTTTCCAATCTGTAAGGAGAGAAAACACACCTGGAAAAGGAATTAACACTAATTAGCAACTAAAAAAAAATAGTAAATTCTTGCTCCCAGTTAATTCTATTGAAAGGAAAATGTTTAGAGACACAGGCAGCTGTGAATTTGCAGATGTACTCAATATACATGGTGAATAAGAGCCTTGAAATATCCTCTGGTTATGGATTCATAAAGACATTTTTATATATATTTTTATTAGAACTGTCCCAGCTCCCTTCATGTCTACTAGAAACCATCAGATTTGGTGTTGCTTAAGGTTTCTGTGATGTTCTGTTAAATTTCCATACAAATAAATCTATTTTGCTGATGTTTGTAAAGTTGTGCTTCAGACCAGAGATGTCTCAGATCTCTGTCTTCAATAAAAAGGGGTAGAAGTAGAACTACCAATTTAGTTTCTTTAAAAGGCATGTCTTTTCATGCACATTAAATCCATCTGTTTCTGAAATGTACGTCTTTCTTCAGTGTGTAATTTGATAAAACCCAAAAGAAAGCCTTGGAGTTCCAAACTTGAAGCAGAAAGGGAGAACACCACCAAGAGTATAACATGGCCAGGAACCCTAACAAAGAAATTTTAAAAAGGCCACTGTATTTTTAGAATGCAAAAACACTAACAAACCACTCAGGGGACCTTGTTACCGATCCTCCATGCATTTTTAAACTTCTAGGAAAAGGAGAAAACCATCCCTTAGGTCTGTAGTCTGGACACTGCTGCTGCAATCCAAAGGAGGCACGAGTATATATTAATGAAATATTCAGCTCTGCTTCAAATCTGCTGTATTTCTGGACTATGCTGAGGCTACTTGCAAAATTTTTAGAATCATCTTTATTTCAAGGGAGTCTTTTTTTCAACGCACTTCAGAAACACAATCTTAGAAAAACTTTTGGGTCTCAATGTCAGCTTTACACAAGCAGGGGCACCATCAGTGTGACCATGCTTAGCTCCCTGTATCACTTCCATCCTTTTGAGTGATCTGCCTTTTAACAAGTTTGTGTAAAACACTCGATCCTGATTAATTTGGCCTCTTTTTTATTCCTTTTTTTTTTTTTTTTTTTTGAGAGCTTCGAAACCCCTACCCCAAAACTCTTTCAGAGAGCACGGAAATCATTAACTATGACCACAACGAGAGCAGGCAGGGCTGTATTACAGATCTACTGTTGCCATAAATTATTCCACAGATGCAAAGAACTGAAACCCCAAATGGTGATTTCTAATTAAAATATAGAAGGATTGATCCAACTTCACAGACATCGCTTTTGCTGTATTCGACAGGAAGTGGAAGATCTGTACAAAAACTAGAAAATCTTCAAAGCACACTGAGCAGGAGCCTGTAATTCACTATTTACATTACTTGGAAGATGTGCTGTGGTTTCATAATGTTTCTATATATATGGAGCCACAATTAAGGCTAAATATAAGAGCTACAACAAGATTTTTATAGAACACTTTTTCTTCATGGCTGGGTTGAAACCAAAATCAGGCAACTGTCCTGTACTTGCTTCACACGTGTAGGAAAATAATCCCAATGATGCCCTTTAAGCTTTCTTCAAGTGGCATATTTTGTTCTCTCCTGTGCAAAAGTACATGCTGGCAGATGCTTAGATGCAACTTCCTGCAGGGAAACAAGTAAACAAAGAGTGGATGTGACTAGATCCTGATGGGTATGGATTTGCTTTGGCATGAAACCCTCCTAACACCATAAAAACCTCTCAAACACAAAGGAAACTAAAAAAGGGGGTTTGTATATGTGCCCCAGAGGGAGGATCTGCCCTCATAATTTTATCAGTGGGGCTGGGAACACTGGAAGGGACATTTTGCTTAAATTTTTGAAACAGCTCTTTTGTAGAGCCTGATCCACCAATTTTCAGACATTTCTCTAACAGTACAAGAGCAAAGTTAAAAGAAAATCCTCCGGTGTTGATTAGAAACCCAGAAACAGGGCAGATTGAAAGTCCATTTCCCCTAATAATGTGGGGCAATGGGTTTGCTTGTGTTCCACAGGCGGCCAACTCAGATCTTCTTCGTATCAGAAGAAATTCCTTGGATAAATACCAATAAAAAAAAGTGGTCTTCACAGATAGAGGAGCACTTTGCCCCGTAAGTTAGGGTTAACTATACTGACCCATGTTTTTTACCCCAACACTGTTTTGTTCATGCCTCAAGGGGGCTGGCAGGTTTAACAATATCAGCAGTGCTTTGGATAAGGACAAGTCCTTGCTGTAAATAAGATTCAGATATCTTGGGTTATGTTACTCACAAGTATTGCTTGCAAGGAAAGCACAGCAGTGAAAAACACCTCTCTCTGAGAGTTCTTTAATGGCAGAAATTTTGATCTGTCTTTTAAGTGTAAAAGGGTGGAATTGCTGCGGGTGTTTGCCTTTAGCCATTTTTACACATTTCTTAACAAGATTTGCCACACCAACTGCCCCAGGTTGCAGCCTGGACAGAATAAGGGACTGTCCCAACACCTTTATTATCTCCACAGCTCACCGGGTACCTTAGACAAGTCTGCAAAGTAACAAGTGCTGGATTTCCTGCAAATGAAGTAAGAAAGTTCACACATATCTCTAGCAAAGGCAGAGGTAGAGGCAAACAACCCATTTTATAGTTCTTTTATTGTCTACAGGGTGACTACAAAATGAAAATGTCATTTTGCACTGCATGTGTCCATTTCAGTTTAAATTTGTTTTCATCTCACAATTCTCTTATGACAGTAGACCGGTCTCTGGAATAAGAGTAGAAAAGATTTTTTAGACATGTCATTTTCTGTTCTTCTTCTGTTATTCAGAAGAAAAGATGCTTGAGTGTCAAAAGCAAGGAAAAGACATCACACTGCAAGATGATGTCACAGTCTCTGTCTAAGTGGAAACTTCCTCCTTTCTTCTCCCCTTCTTGAATGAGACTGGCACAACACATGCAAATCACATCTACCAGCGTTATTACCCCACAGAACTTCCTATGGCCAGCTCATTTGGAAGATGCCATTCCAAATGCTTTTCTTAGACTGGGATGGTTGAACTGCAAAATCTTAATGGGAGAATGCCACTAAAAGGAAAACCATTCACAGACAGGGAAATTTGGATTCACATGAAATTAATGGTGCCCATATATATATTGTAAAATATGTCTGGTACCCTCAAAAAGTGTAGAAGATTCCTCTAACATCGTTGCAGGTAATTCCTTGTACGATGAACATTTATTAAGCATGCATTCCCAGCTTGCCTATAACAAAAAGTCAATTATTTAACCCATGCAGAGAGACAACTATCTCAAAGAATGGCATTGTAAAATATGCTGTTTATGAAAATATTTGAAGAGAAATGGCACAATGGTCTAAGCAACACAAAGAGGATCAGACCAGAAGTAAGGACATAACATGGAAAAACAGCTCCTGTCTCTGGGAATGTCACATGTGGCACTTGGAGGAACTTGCTGTCTCTCATTTTTGTGTGAAGAACATCTTTGTGATTACTCTTTTCCCCTTTTACGATCTTTCACCAGTCCTTAGAGAGATGATCAAGCAGAGCTTCCTCCTATTTTCTCAACCTAGCAGAGAGACTGCATTTCTGACAAGAAATTGTGTGTCAGAGAGTGGAGGTTTCATCCTTCCTTCAGGAATTGTGCCCATCTTTGCAAGTTCTCTGGTGCAAAGACCGTTTCAATGGGCCCTTCTGTAGTATCCTAAACACTTTGATCTTCCCTTCAGACTCCCACAGCCACCGTAACTCTGATTACATTGCCCTAATTATCTCAAAACAAATCACTTATCCTTCTACTTTCATTCCCAGCAGACAAAAAAAAAAAAAAGGTCTGACAAGTATTCTAATCAGAGTTGGCTGTAGTTTTTAAAATATGTAAATACAGGCAGAGATTTGCTTGCACTTCATATCTTTTCCTACCTCTGACAGAACAAACTTTTTCCCAAGTGCATGAAATAATTCGAACCCTATGGTACCTTTTTTCTCTTTGCCAGAAGTATAAACCCATCCAGCTCCTTCAAGAAGAAAAAATCAACAAACCAACCCCCACCAAAAAAAAAAAAAAAAAATCCCTCTAGCACAGATAAAAACTAAATCAGGCAGTGAGTCCTTTATCTCTATCCACTAAGCATTTCTGATCATCTGGGTTTGCTGCTTTTAGCCATCATTTTCTCTGTGCACACAAATTGATTGCAAAGTTTTTTCCACATCACTTTCAAGACATAAAAGCACACGGATGTTTTTTCTTAGAACTGCCAGCAAAGTTGAGTGCCAGGAAGTTACAACTCCAATGCTCCCTCCCCACATATAAAATCTCCTCTTTGGCAAACACATCTTAGGAGGATAGGCAGATTCAAACACAGAACAGCCATTGCTGCTAGTAGTGATGATTCCCAGGGAAAAGTTTCTTTTCACAATGCCACAAGTGTCCTCTGTGAGCAAGTGGGATCACAGATGGGACATGTGAGGAACCTCATAGAAGAGAAAAAGCTTTACATCACAGAAAACATCACCCTTGGGACTGAAATGTGGATATGGGAACCCTTTTCAAGGGAAGGATTTACAGCCCTGTATTTATGAGAAAGTATTATGTTGCTTTGAAAGTATTCTGCCTTAAAAGACAGAACTAAGGCAAGTTCACATTCAGCAGCTTTACTTACCCTTTCAGTTCTGTAGCAATAAAATCTCATGAATGAGCCATTTCATGCAGGTTTTTTGGTACTCAGTTCCTCGGGAGCAGAGCATCCAAGCATGTCCCTGTCCACACACACCCCTGGATCCCACCTGCCAGCCCCTTGGGACTTCATCTTCCCTCTAAGTGGTGTCCTTGCAGAGGGAAATGTCACATCTCCAAGGCAGGGACTGGTTTTAATCCATGTTTTCACAGGCCCTAATGTATTACAGATTTTCATTGTCAGATAACTTTGAGATTACATAATTCAAAAATGCCCAAGACTTTGATCATAAAGAAGAGGCAACTTACTTGATAAGTAAATGGCAACTTGCAGAAAATTATAAAGGTTATGGATGTTGGAAACATGAAGGTATTGAAACAGAGTCTTCTTCCCATCATGAGAAGCACCCAACTTCCATCAAGTGCTGATAAAAATAACTGTTCACAAAGATTGTTCAGACATCATAGGTCACGCCCAAGCACTCCTTTTCATTTAAGGAATTCACAAAATGAGTACAATCTATTCTATTAATAGCTGCCTAAATTAAAAACTGGGGGTCTGAGAAATATTTTATTTTATTTCAATGCTTCAAAGGCACAAGTTCTATTCACTATCATCAGTTTTATAGAAGACACAATAAATTAGAACATAAACAGGGCAACAGGATCTGAAGTGCAGCCACATTTTGGCTGGAATAATGTTATGCCATTCTGTTTGTGAACAAGAACACTGTTCCAAGCCAGCTGCACACAATGGAGGTGCTGATCTGTATGGATTTCACAGCACACACTTCTTGTAAAACAAGGGCTCTGAGACTTGATCACTTCTTCCACATTTATCAGAGGGCAGTGTGACACTTCCAATCCTTATCAAACTTCTACCTTCAATTAACTACTCATTTACAGCCTCATACAAGAAGTCATGATCAAACCTGATCTTGCATATAGGTTTCCCCTACCATCAGCTCTCAACAAAACCTTTTACATTATCCTTTATTACACTTAATTTTCCTCATGCTCTACAGCAATGTAGCTGTGAAGTCACTCAGAGGTTTGGACTTCGGTCTTTCACAGTGGAAAGAGAAAATAAAAAAGTTTGCATTTTGTTGTAAAGACTCAAACAACAAGGGAGGGAGGAGAAGAGAAATGTAATGTAAAATGTAATGTAAAATGTAATAATGTAAAATTACATCAGTGATTACTGAAACCTCCTATTCCTTGGAAAGGAATAATTGTGTGGGAGTTAGGTCCTACAAACAGGTCTTCCTGAAAAATATCTGCAAGATGAGTAAAGCTCTCTGAACATAACATTTCTTTTTCCTTATCCAGCATAAAAACATGATAATATGTTGGGTTGACCCTTCTAAATAACCAACAAGCATAAGACACCATCCTGACTTTTCATAGCGTGGTTGCACCTGACAATCCTAACAGTTTCAGAGCCCACTGAGGCAGACTTTGTGAAAGGGGTCTTAAAAGTGTCATTGTTTTCCAAACTGTTGGTCAAGAAGTACTTGGTGGAACCAGGGATTCCTGGAAAATTTAGGGAAAGAAATGTGGGCCCATGGAACCAGGGGTTCCTGGAAGCCTTAGGGAGAAAATGTGAGCCCTTGGAACCAGGGGTTCATGGAGCTGGCACACAACACATACCCAAGAGGGGCTTTTCCTGCAGTGCTGTAGAAAACACACCCACATCAGTCAATGAGGCAAAAATTCCCTCCTGGGCCTGCACTTGGTAGCCAGCAAAGAGCTCCACAGCTGACCCAACCACAGGACATGGCAGCAGATGTCAGGAGCCTTGCTCATCCACGGATCCTCTCTTCTGGCACCACGAGCACAGGGCTGAGCCTCCGCTGCGGGTGGTTTTGCATGTGCAAAGTCAGGCCAGGGAGGAATGTGAGAGTGATTCAATCTGCATTGTCGTGGTCTGGGCAGCAGGCCAGCCCTTCCTGCTCAGTGTTGCACTTCACCCAGGCTGGTCCAGCCTGCTGTGTTGTTTCAACAGCAGTGCCAGGGTCAAGCTGGTGGCACGTGGCAGTGCTTGTCTCTGCTCCATCTTCTTGTCCATCAGCATCCTCAAAACACACGTTGCTCATGCAGAAGGTGGTATCTTTCTAGAACAGTTGGTGAGATTTCAGCATGGAGAAGCCAAAGATGAAACAAGACCTGATGCAGAGCTATGTGCACTTCGAGTTGTCTTCTTCCTAGGCAGGAATGTTTGCTTAAAGTACTGATCAGGAATTGAAAAGTATTTTCCCTGCAGATTCCACAAATACCCTCCAGGTGAGGACTTTAGGAATTAACAGCCTTCATTTTCAGGGAGAAAACTTAATCTGGCCTGTTTCTCTGTAACTCATACTCCCATCTCCTTCTGGACTGGAAAATGAAGGAAAATAGAGGACCAGGGTGGGGGGAAAGGAATTAAAAGGTCAGAGACTTATTTTACGTTTTCCTCAGACTTGTGACTTCACATCAAAACTTTTGTTTTAAAAATTTGGAGGTGAGAAAAGGTGAAAATATTCTTCCCTGTAAAAGAAAAAAAACAATTGAAAATATGCTCTTTTTCTTCAGGAAATTGCTTTGGGATAACCATTACTTTTGTATTAAATGTTTCTTATGTTTCCATTTGAAAAAGACAGGACAATGTGGGAGTGAAGGAAATCTGGAATGTATCAGCCCCGTGAAGACAGCTGAAAGTAAAAGGTATTTTTGGCAGATGAAGAATATGCAGAAATTAGGTGCCCAGTAATTTTTGGCTACTAGCATTTTAATTTTATAACTGCTTTGTCCAAACAGAAATGCTTTTGTATCTCTCTCACCACCCCTATTTCCATCATAAGCCCATCTCCAAAGTCAATTAAGCTATTCGTGCCTTTGATTTAGAGGATTTCTCTCTAATGAAGAACAGGAGCTCTGGCAAATGGTGCAGACCTGAGCCAAGGAGCAGGGAGGGATAAACAAATGTCTCCAGCTCTTACAGTAGCAGCCTCAGTTTGAATGGATTCAGGCAATATCATTAGAAACTGTAATGCCTCTGCCGTTCCATTTAGGCACCATTAGCAGCTCATGGGCAGGCCACCCTGCTCCCACCCTACATAGCTAAACTCTGGGAAAGAGGTGGAGGGATGGAAGCAAAGGGAAGCACTGAATTGCAGTCATAATCCACAATATTCGTAAAGCAAATCAGAACTCGACTCTATCAGCATCACTTTACTGCAGCATCACTTTCCTCCTTAGCCCAGACCTGTTTGCTGAAGCACAGAAATGCACTTGAGTTGAAATAAGGACATTATATTTGTTAACATCTAGCTCTGGAAAAAAAAAAAGATTTTTGTTTGTTTGGTTTTTTGTTTGGTCTTGGGGGGTTTTTTTTGTATGTGTGTGTGTTTGGGTTTTTTGTTTGTTTTTGTTTGTTGTTGTTTCTTTATTTTTGATGGGGAGCATAGGGAAAGCAGAACAAAACACAAGCAGGCGTTTGTGTTTCGCCTTCAAGCCTCCTCTTATTTGACTGAGCTTGTCCCAGCCCCTTTCAGCATCACTGTCATATTTATCGATTTATTCAGCTGTATCTGAAGTCCTCTGAAGGAATAAGGAGAGTGAGGAAGTCAATGCGGTTAAACAAAAAAATTAAGAATTCAAAAAGCTGAAATTGTTTCCAGGAAAAGAATGTAAAAGGGAAATTAACTGCGGCACAAAAGGCAGAAATGCAGGCAGAAAGGAGGACAAATCATCAAAAGGTCTGGAGTGATTTATTACGTCCTCTTTCTGCGTAATGAGGAGCAGAAAGCTCAGCAGAGTGAGTAGGTCTGACTGACAGCCAGGGTGTGGGAGGAGAGCTGAGCTCAGGGGAGAGTGTGGAGGGTAAATGAGTCCTGTGCACCAGCAAGGACTGCTGAAAACAAGGATTTTGTCCTCAAGAAAACTCTGGTTTTCTGGGGAAAAAGGAAGGAGTGAAAGGGGCACTCTCCAGAGCATCTCTCCAAGGCTGAAGCTGCTGTGGAAGAATTTACAGTCCAGGTTGACGAAATTAACAGGCAGTGGGCATTCACCAAGAAGTACTAAGGGTGGAACAGCTGAATTACGACCAGCATATGTAATCTTTCATTTCAAACACTTTTGGTACTGGAGGACTGAAGGTTGACATTTTTTGTTGGTTTTTTTTAAAGATTGCAGGAAACTACAGGCCTGTTACCCTAACAATGCCAAAACACGGAAACCACTTTCAAGCACAGAATCAGAGGGCACCTGGATAAATAAAATCTAATTGAGAAGTGTTAGCACGACTTCTGTAAAGAAAAGCCCCTTCTTGCAAGGCTCTTACAGGCCTTTGAAGAGATGAACAAACATTTGCATAAGGGTCTTTCACATTATATCATCTGCTTGGATTTCTTATGGCTCCTGACAAATTGCTTCACCTGAGGCCTCTAAGCACCTGCAGCACTCTCCTGTACCCCTCTGAACAGGCCTGCTGGAAATGAGGGTGTACAAGAAATTTTCCATTAAAAAGGTAAAGTAACAGCTACCCCTTCCCAGTGCTGTACACAGGACTTCTAGAACCACAAGCATTTCAGTAATATATTGATTATACGTTCAATAATTTGTTGATTTTTTTGGTCAGAAACTTAAAGAAAACAAATCTAACCTTTTTCTTTCATCTGTCTTCAAATTTAAAAAAAAATGTGAGAGAAGAAAGGAAAATAATAATGGTCTTGACAAAACTTAAAATGCTTTAAATAGTTTTGTCCAATGGAAAAAAAAAAAAAAAAAAACAACTTTTGTCAGATGGTTCTTATATCAACAGTGCTGTGCATTCTGAACATAACTGCAAACACTGTAGAATTAATGTTCTGGTGAGATGCTGGAAAACCAGAGACAGAAACAAGCCAAGCAAAGCAACACGAAGTTGTCATCAGCTTCCAGATTCCCAGTCAGAACCTTGAAATATGATTGCAATGTCCTTGACACAACTTCACAGCATCTGAAGGAAGCACCACGAAGTCGTATCACTCTGTGGAATATCTGCTGGGGAGACACGGTGTGAATTCCACTGCTTTCACTGAATTTAAAACCGGATTGTGGAAGCACTGGAAAACATAAGAGTTGCCCCTCACCTCATGACCTGATGAAGATAACCTCAGGAATGTTAAGATTTGGGAGCTGACAAACACTTTTGATAACATTTTATAGCAAAGATGTCAGTGGTCGAGCATTTCTCTTGTTTTCTGCCTACTGGAAAGAAAGGAAATCTGTAAGTTAATATTAAAAAAAAAAAATAGCTTAGCTACTAGTATTGGCTAAAAATTGAAATAATTATTCATTTATCTAATAACGTATCCATTAAAAGATCGACAAGAAAGTAGTAAATTAACTTTTTAAGAGGATTGCACAGGTGAAAAGAGCTGCATCCTTCACTGGAGAGCCTATTCTCTAAATTCTACACCCACCTCCTCAGATGTTTTAAGACTGGATGGCTGTCAAAGACTATATGGGATCTTGTGCCACAAAATTGTGGTTCTGTGGTTGGTTTAACTTTCTCTTTGCTCCTCAGCCATCAAAAACCTGATTCCAAGTGGGATTTAAGTACCTGGCTTTCAGGTTTATTATAGGCTTTTACTTTAATCTAATTTAAACCTATTCCCAGGTGGACCAAGATTTTCTCAGTGCCTCCTCCCACACTGTCTTCACCTTTAAAGGATCATCTGGATTTCTCCCTTTCTCTGCTCTCACAACCTCAGCTGATAAAGTTTCTGGACTGTTAAATCTGTGGCTGCCTTTGCATCCAAGGAATTTTGCAATCAGTGTGTGTGGAGGAAACAATTTCATGCAATTTTATTACACCAAAACATAGTGTCCAGGATGATCCTGTGATGATGATGGAGTTGCTTTTGCTTTCAGAAGCACAAAGCAGGCTTTTTTTCCCTTCAGCAAAACACAAGAGAAAACAGTGTTTGATACCACCCCGTATGCAATACCAGGAATATAAATTTTTCAACAACTCATCTGCATGCTGAATTTCCAAATGCTATGGGATATAATCTCCAATTTCCCCTTGCCTTTCTCCACACAGCGCAGATATGCTGTCCCAGCACCACTCCAGTAGGTGTAGGCCCTTCACGGCCCACAGAGAATCGGTTTCTTTAACAAGAAATTTAAAAAAAAAACAACCAAAAAAAATCTTTGTAAAGGATGTTGTCTTTTCTCCGGAAGTGAAGTGACTAAGGCAACAGGCATCTTGGGCATACTCACCACTCTCCTTGGGACACGTGAGGCTGCTGGAAACTCTGTGTCAGTTACCACATCCAGCAGCGAATTCGATGCCAAGTCATTTGTAAATGCCAGCATTCTCATCCCTGCCTTAACTGTTTGCTTGCCTCTCTCTCTTTTTTCTTTTTTTTTTTTTTCCCAAGCTACTCCCCAGCAGGGCTTTTCCTTGCCCTCTCCTTGCTGGCTGCACTGAGCTCCACAGATTCCCTGGGTGCCTCTCCTTCTCACCTGGCACCAGGCACGTGGAACCACTCCAGCTCTCAAGTGAGCCCAGGAGCCTCTTGTTGGGGGCAAAAAGAAAAGAAACAGCCCAGCTTGTGAGGGCAATATCCCTCACCACCCACCTCATCCAGCCTCAGCTAAATCCTCCCTCCAACCCCCTGGCTCCATCCTCAGCTGCATCCACCTTTTGAAGGAGTTGAAACCTCAGGACTGACTCAACAAACTTTATTTAAGTAGATGGTCCGGAGGAGGCACTGCCCTCCACCAGCACTGCCATGTGTCCCATCCATCTTGGAGTAGAGGGCAGTGCAGCAGAGCCATTGAGGCTGACCTGAGCTGGAGGAAGCAGCCCATGGCCTGTGTCCTGGCTTGCCAGACCAGCAGACCCACATTGAGACCTTCCCTTGAGCACACACTGAACACAAATGTGCTTTCCTGCATTCATACTGAATGTGGAACTGCTTGGAGAAACTGAAAGTACACAAAACCTCATGCTTTTCAGTTGCTCTCCATGAAATAGGGTCACTTCTGTCCGACAAAGTAAACCAAATTTGGGGTTCCTTCCACACTTCTGTTTTAAGGAAACAGGATGAGGTAAGAAGCAGCTTCACATCAAGGTCAGCTCTGCCATTACAGATGTGCTCTGAGGCCTGAGGAGAAAGATTGCAACACCAGTTATCTCACTAGACACATGCAGGGAACACACTTTATCTCAAGAAGAGCTGGACTCTGTCATGGGAACAGAGAAGTGGCACCAAGGAGATATTGCCACCTGTGTCAAGTCCTAGGAGGCCCAGAAGCCTTGTGGATGAGGCAAGTCATGGCCTCCTTCCTTCCATGTAGTTAAAGTACCATGCTGGGCCTCCCTCTGGGGACAATTGAGGTGTCACCATGCAGCAGAGACAACCTGGCTGGTTTTCGGAGGGTATACCACAGCTGAGGGAGAGATGGTGTGGCATTACTGGCTGCAAACATGGGACACAGCAGTGTCACCACTCCTTGGAGAGGGAAGAGACTGATGAAAGGAAGACACAGATCCTCACCAAGAGCTCATCGTGAGAGTTGGTATCTGATGGGAATGAAAGGCTATGGTTTCTTGAAATGGGAATAAAATGCCTCCCCCACTGCTATATGGGCAGCTGTTAAAAATAAGGGCTTACAGCTCCTGTGCCCATGGGATGAACTGGGTAAAGTGGCTGATGGACAAAATACACGCTTTGAAATAATTCCTGACAATAATAACTTACCTAGAAGATCAGAAATTTATCCGTGCATACCACAATGTGCCCCGAGGATTGAATCTGAAGTAAATGGCATCTAAGAGATTAAACCTGCTTCTCCAAAGCCCTTGCTATGCAGATCTTTCTCTTTCCTCTCCGCCTCTTAGGTGCCCTCCAAATTCAGTCTAAAAGCCCCGGAAACTGGAGCGCCTCATCTAAAGGCAGGGGGAGAGGTCACAGCTCTGACACTTTGGGTCCCGAGAAATGCTGCTGCTTCACGAGGCACCAAACATTTCTCTGGTGCTCTGCTGTAGGCAAGAGCAGATGGACGGGAGATTAAAACAACTTTTCTATTTCTCATCTACTGCTGGAGTAGTGGTCCATCATCAAGGCTCGCCTCAGGATACCAGTGTGTATGAGATAGTCCTTTGTTTGGTTTCTAAACCAGTGCTTTAATGTCTACAGCAGCCTGGAAGCAGCACAAATAATCCCATCCTGGCTTGGAAGGGAGAGAAATCTTGCGTGCAACACTGAATGAATGTCCCAGAGAAACAGTGACCAGTGATTCACTTTGAGTAATGCTGACTCACTTTCAAGGTACTTTCCATGTACACACGCACATGCTGAGAGAGTTAGCAAGAATAAATGCCTGATCTCAGGAAAGTTCAAACTAAATATTGTTGTAACCTTTCACCATACCCAGAGAGAAAAATCAGTCTCCTTTTTATGGAGAGAGACCGTTTGGCAGAGTGGCCAAAACCAGTTGTTTTTGTTTTTACAGGAGTTTCAAGTCCAGAGATAACTGCTAAAGACAAGTTTTTAGGGCGTGTGGGGCAGGCCACAAAATTGCAAGTGCTTAAAGCTTGGAGTATGTAAACAAAGGCTTGCAAATGCTGCAGGGTCTTAGCTCTCATGTCTGTCTTGGGGGAGCAGGGCAAGACTGAGTGCGATGGCAAAGGCTGGCAGCAGCATTTGCAAACCTTTGGGAATACTGGAGGTATTTTGCTATTTGAGGCTGAATCCCTCAGGCCGGTTCTGCTCTACCTGTCCTGCAAAATATGTCCTCAGTGAAACCTTCCCCACCCATATGGTGCAGATACTGGGATGAAGGAGCATTAGACAATGCCCTGGTGCTTCTGCTTCCCCTTACTGGTGTTTAGATCTGTCCTAGCCTGTGCCCTGCTCAGCTCCTCTTGTTCCTCACCCATATCTGCTGCAGCCTTGCCAATCATTTTCTACTTTTTTTCCTTCAGTCCTCTGCAGTTTTACACATGGACAGACACGTTGCTGTTTGGGCACATACCCCATGGTCACAGCAGTGATACCATTCTCTGCATTGCACAAAGTCTTGCTGTCCCAACACAAAGCACTCCTTGGAAATACCTTCTGGGCCTGGGAGACACCTTCAGCCAACTCACCAGACTTGTGGGATCTCCGTGCTGGTGCTGAACAGGTCTGAACACCTGCTGCCAGTGCCATCCCTGCCAAAGGCAGCAGCAGCAAGTGATAGGATATTCCCTTGGGCTCCCTGGCAGGATCAGGCTGCACGCAGAGCGAGTGCCACGGCTTTGTGGAATATCCTCACGGATGCCTTCATGGTTTTGGGGTGTGGTGTGGGTTGGTGAGGTGGTGCTGCCTCTTCTTCCTGTGTTTCATTAATCCCAGTTTAATTTGTTGTGTATTAAAAGACTAAGAAAGAAGAAGCAATGCCTCAGGGCTCCCCAACACAGGCACTGAGCTGTGCCAAGCTGGTCTCAGGAAAGTGCTGGGAGGCTGATTTAGAAGCAGATTTTTCCCCACAGTTGTACCATTGTCCCTGCAGTGCCCTTCCTGCATCCACAGGCAATGGGTATAGCTGGTCAGAGAGAATATACCAGCCTGTGCTCCTGCAGGGTGAATCCCAGCAGCACCTAATTACCCCCACTGTCCAAGAGGCTGCTGTGGAGCCTGGAGCTAAGCACAGGTACTGCCTGCCAAAGGGGGGGATGTGGAACACCTGCTCCAAATCAGGAGCCAGCAGGCTCTTCATTAATTTAATCAGATAGCGATAAATAATGCCAGTAATAATAATAAGAAAACAGTGGTTCCAGATTATTAATATCAAAACAGATCCAAACTGCTGATACACAAAAAACTGCCCCTCTCCCTCCCTTTCCGTGATTTTGTTGTGAAACTTCTTAGCTGCCACATGTTATTAAACAGCTTTCCACCTCCAGCTCCACGTAGCATCCAAAATGCGATTGCTTAAATTTTTTTCTCCCCTTTTTTAATGAAGAGTCAGTGCAAGCACTCTCTCATTGCACGAGGGAAACTGAGGCACGGGGATTATGGAGGACTGCAATGGCCATGCTGACCTCGCCCATGTCACCACAGAGTGGCACAGGCTGGCTGTCACCTCCTTCACGACAGTTCAAGGCAGAGGCCTTCTTTGGAAAGGATGTGCTGTGCCTGAACTCCCTGCAGTTAGTTTGTATCAGAAGGAACCTCCTGTGCCGGATTGTGAGTCTCATTCCATTCCGTCTGTGCTTTTGGTCTTCTCTGTGAAGAAAACCAGCAATTCAACCAGCCACCCTCCTGAGAAGTGATGTTTTTGAGGAGAGGATGAGGGGGAAGGTGCTCATGGTTACCTCTGACACTGTGGCAGGACTGAGCAGCCCCACACATCCAGGGTCCCTGAAGGATGGTGCTGATCCCGTGTCAGAGACACCTGCAGCTACAGAGAAAGGAAAACTCATACATGCATAATCTTTGCAGGCACCATCAACAGTACGAGGCAAAACAGCTCTGAAAACACTTACTCATGTTTCCAGCCACTCCCAGTACTGGAAACATCACCACTGATAAATAATATCTTTTAATCAACCTTGATTTTTTCCTTTCTTCAGTACAAATCTAGCCAAACTGTTACCATATTACAAATGTCTGTGTATTTTTGCCATCTATTCCTCCCCCCCTTTAATTTTTTCCCTTTGGTATTTTGCCTACTCCTTTGAAAGATGTGAGGAAGAGCACTGACACTTCCCAAGAAACTCAGCATCAAAGGCTTCCACACAGACAGCTTTATGCAGAGCACAGGGCTACATCAATATTATGTCTTGTCAACACCTGTCCTACTCAGGTGTTGGAATTTAAAGTTGGAATTTAAGTTTCCAGTTGTCTTGTTTTTGGGTGACTGCTGCTGTTCCCTCTCAGTATCAGCAGATACTGAGAGGGCAAGCAGAAAGGCAAGTTCTCCCTTAACCATTGAGCTGAGAACTAAAACAGATCATGTTTAATACACAGCCTTCTCTCCCACTCCACTGCAATAGTGTCCACCTTGTTTAGACTCAGAAATCCCTTGGACCCCTAAGTGGAAATACTCTCTGATCTTCTCACTGTGTTTGTACACACAGAGTCAACAAACTGGAAATAATAAGGTCCTTTTCAGTACAGTGGGACTTTCCTTGTTTGGAAAAACCTTTGAAACTACCCCACTGGTTTTAGATCTTAAGTACCTCATATGTGTCACCTGCACACCTATCTCCTTAATCCTCCTCCATATGGGGTTTTAGGCAATTCTTTCAACATTTATCTCTGTCCTAACATCCAAAGATATTTAGGATCCAACCCTAATATTGAATAAGTTTTAAATCCCTGTGATATCTATTCTTCCATGTCACTCAGATACAACAGCCTTAACAGCTCCACATCTTCTTTACGTGATTCTGCTAGAAATAATGCGCTCCAGTCCTGATTGGGACCCTCACACAGACAGTGATGGATTATCCATCTCTTTTGGGAAGTCTCTGTCATTCAGGATGACACCCAAGGCACATTTTTGTCCATGCAGCCCCAAACAGACTCAGAATGCCATGTGTAACACATGTGGAGGCAGCTCTTCTCAATAAATATCAGTTACCAGCAGGGCAGGGAAGGGAGAGCAAGGAGAGAATCCTTTGACACATTCATGGTGAGTACCAGGGGAAGGATCCCTCGAGTTTGATTTGAGTAGGTCCTATTAGGGGTGGCTGCAATTGTGACTCACTGACCAGCAAGGCAGGGATATGGCCACGGTTGATTTGTCACCTATCAGCAGCAGCTTTTACAGTGACCCATTTTTTTCCTTCAGGAAAAGGTCACCCATTTGATGGACCAGCTTAACAACAACAAGAGAGAACCCACTGCTTCTCCCCCACCAAGACCCAAAGAACCTTGACAAAACCATTCCATTCAACTGGTGAACATTCCCCCTCCACTTCCTTGTTGACCATCAGCTGTGGTCACCTGAAGTAACTCCAGCCTGAGGGCCATGCCCAAACTCCAGTCCTCACAGGATGATTTCCACCACAGCGTGTCTGCACCCCTGTAGTTCCTGCTGGTTTCCAGCATATTCACAGAGAACAACTGGAATTTTGGCATCCTTTCCTGCAGGGCATATGTTTGGCAGTGACTGGCCTCCTTAAATGCTAGATTGAGATATGCTGAGCACAACTTTCCATGACTTCAGAGACAGCTGTTTCACTATAAAGCACAGAAATTAAGTTTAAGCTTTCTAATTCCCCTACGAAGCCAAAATTTGAAGTAAAAAGCAGGCTGGAAAGCATGGGAAGTGATTTCACCGGTTGTTGAATGAGTTGTTCAACCCTTCATCTGTCAAAAGGAAAGCACTGAAGATGAAAAAAAAGCACTGCTCTATTTTACAGGTGAATTTCTAGTAATGCATCGATGACACAACCTGGAGTCCTAACCCATGGTCCTCTATGTTGAAGGATTTCCCCCCATCTGAAATCCCTTAATAACTGTGCTGAACAACATGGCTGTGGATGTGTGCATTGCCCCAGGCTAGGACTTGCCCAGAGGCATCGAGGTGCCCTGAACAGTGTCTCCTCCTCTCTTCCACAGACCTGAAATTCTGTCTTGTTGCTCAGAGAAAGCTGAGAAAAGTGCCAGGTAACCTTTCCGAGCAAAGACTCCTAAAGAAGTTTCAGAACAATGCCATGGCAAAGTTCTCCTTGTATCTTCAGTAGCCTAGCTTCAGAGAATCAGAGAATGGTTTGGGTTGGAAGGAACATTAAGGTTCTTCCCGTTCCAATCCCCCTGCTGTGGGCAGGGACACCTTCCACTGTCCCAGGTTGCTTCAAGCCCTGTCCAACCTGGCCTTGGACACTTCCAGGGATCCAGGGGCAGCCACTCCAGGAGTTGCTAACTCATTTTTAAGCATGGTGCTTTCAACTTGACTCTGGTGAAAGCAGGTGTTTTGACTTTGAGAGTTTTTCATCTTCTTTCTTCCTCCTGTCCCACTGAAGTGTAGGAGAGAGAAGCTGGGTAGGGGTCAAGCAGCCAGCCAAGATGGAGTGCTGGTATTCATAGTTTTTCTTGGTTTTTTTCTTATTTTTTGCTAATATTAATCTGTATTTCATACACTGGTAATGCTTTCCTCCTTTTGTGTACAAGCCTTTTTATTCCGATTGACTGCACTTATATTCAGAGAAAATTATTATTTGATGAAAGATAAATGCAATCTTCTTAAATGCTTTGGCAATAAGCATGCAGTTTTTCCTTTCCTCCTTTGTAGGCTGGCAAAATACAAAAAGCCAACACAAATTTGGCACTTTCCCCAAAAGTTACTTCTGGTTTTGTTAAGAATGCTCTTAAGATGCTTAGATCCAGTCATTCATCTTTTATTTCAAGAAATGCTCCTCAATTGCACGCCAGCCACGAATTATGCATGTGCCAAAGCAAGTCCAAAAATATTACCCAGGTTTCTAATATGAAATAAATATGAAATATGAAATGTGAATTGTGAAATATGAAATATGAAGTATAAAATATGAAATATTGACTATTAAATATTGAATATTAAATATTGAATATTAGATATTGGATCAAATTCATTCTAGCAAGAACCACCCAGGCACTCAACTGACCACTTCAGCACCAAGATGTGTGCTTCCACTTGAGCAATTGAGAACCTGCATTCAAAAGTGAAACAGCCCTCCAAATGCAAGTTAACTACACATTCTAAGCTCTAGAAGTATTCCTGCTGAGGTTGAAAAAACTGAATGGTCTACTTCCAGTCTAAACAAAACTTCACTGGAATCTGAAGACTGAATGTGTCTCAGACAATTCTTCAATCAGTAAGATTTATTATTTATTTTAAGACAGTGTTGTGCCTACATAGAGGTTAAAGATGGTTGTAAAGCAGAAATTTTTTTCCCTTCGATTCTAGTGTTTGGGGTTTTTTTCCAAATATTTTTCCTTTTTTTTTTTAATGAAATTTTAAAGAGGTTCAGCTAATTTTTAGCAGTTCTAATCATTTCAAACAGAACTTTCCTACCAAATTTTAAAGAACCTGGCACAGTCCTGCAAAGCACTGGCTTTAATCAAATCAGTGTCTTCCTACAGGGTATCCTGTAGGAAAATTTTTTGTCTCAGAGCATTACCAGGCTTCTCTTCAACGGCTCAGTAGTGCTCCTTCTCCCTGCTGCAGGATGAAAATGCCTTTCCCTCACATTCAGTGGGTCACACCTGATAAACCCTTTAAATGTTATTCCATTAACAGTGACAATAGTTCCAGTGAATCCGAACAATAATTCCAATTAATCCAGTCACAATAGTTTCAAGAATCTACGCGTCTGCGTGGAGGCAACCACCAGAGTGAAAACTCTCTGCCCTAATTATATAAGACTATGAAGAATTCCCCATTTTGTGCTATTTCCACTGGTGCCGACATCAATTTGGCTCGGAGGGTGCCTGCTTTAGGCAGGGCTGGAGTGGTGAGGGAGCTGGGGAGCACTGGCACAACGGGCTGTGCCTCCATGTGCTGTGTGTGACAAAACAGGGGCTGTCAGAGCAGCAGTGCCTGCCAGCCCCGAGCTCCAGGGGCAGATCTAAGCTCTGACTGAGCCTGTTGTCAATCACGGTGCTCCAAAGACAGAGATGTTGCAATTGGTGGGAGGGGGAGACGGACGAAGAGCTTGGCAGGACTTCAGCCTGCTCTTAGTCCTGGTAAGGACAAAGAGTTTCCACTACCCAGCGGTTTTCTGAAGCGTCAGGCTTGGGTTTCTTATTCAAAAGTCATCTCCTGACCTAAGTGGCCTTCTTGGGAATGCAGGTTCATCAGTAAGACACAGACTGGGCTGTGAGCTTCATGCTAAAAAAATCTGATGACTTCCATCTGAAGGTTTGATCCTTCAGTTATGAAGATCTCTTTAATTAGATAATATTCATTTCATTAACTCTGCTTTCAGAATATAAGTGTTTAACAGCAGGGATTGATTATTCTTTTCAGTGCAATGTAGATTTTTTTTTTTACGATCCAGTTGGGAAATACTTTTGGGAAACACTTGTTCAAAACAAAACAAGACAAAAAGGAGGATTTTTCTAAGCCAAGAAATACTACTCCTAAAGAAATATTTTGGCTAGAGAAGGTTATGTAGGGGTGGTACAAATGGTGTACGTTCGTTGCTGGTCTGAATTCAGGACGATGAAAAGTGCAACAAACTGAAACCGCTGAACACCATGGGGTAATTAGGACATGAACACAACAAGGGGCTATCTTGCAAGGTGCAAACACCCTCACTCATTTCCCCCACCTGTGCTTCCCTTCTCCATCAGCTGGACTCCAAACCCCTTTGAGCTGATGCCAACCTTTCCTTTGACACACACACACACAGAGGCTGCGGACCACATCTGGCAGGCTTGCAGTGTTTGCCCATCCAACAGGTTGAAAGGAAAACAGGCAGAGGCAGAAGGGTGTAGACAGCAAGCTCCCAGACTTATGCTGATAATTTGAGGTATAACCCAAAACAAAACCAAAAAAAAACCCCAAAAACAAAAACAAAAAAAAACCAAAACAAAAGAATCAATCAACCCAAAAAAACAACACCCATCATTTCCTGAAGGGTCTAGTTATAAGAAGCTCTAGGGTGACACTTCAAATACACCAGATAAATAAATGTTAAGTGTCCAGAAATGCAGCACTACCCAGTGCAGCTGCTAGGGCAGACCTGTGTCCCACAGCTGGTGTCTTCCCCTTGGTTACATTTCCTTGGGTATCCGAGATGACATTCTTCCACTGGACTTCAGTCAATGTAAGCTGTGACTGTATAACCTGGGCCAAATGCAAAATTTTAAATTTTAATTCTTATTCTTTTAGGGTCTTTTGTTTTTCAGTGTAAGTATTTCATTATGCTATACAGTGCCTTGGCTCTAGAGGAGCTGTAAAAATAAAAGTGCTGTTACATTATGTTATTATGGGTTCTGCTTTTTGGCAATGCTCCAGTTGATGAAGATTTTCTCTGATAATCTGGGTGACTGATAGCACTGTGATAGCCAGGACCATGAGGAGCATGGGATCACACTGCACCACACAGTGAAAACCTGGCAGCTTTTGCCATTGGAATTTGTGGAGCCAAGTTTCTGTCCAATAAACCTCAGGAGTGCCTCCAGCTGTAAGAGCACTGGCAAGAAGGCTGAAAGTCCCTCAGATTTCAATAAACCTGGGTGAAATGTGAATGTTGCAATGAATGAGGTTGTCAAATTGCATGCACATCTTCGTTTCTTCTGCTGGAGAGTGAGAGGAAAAAAAAAATCAGGTTGCATTACGGTGCCATGGATGAAGGGCCTCAATGTGGCCATGAAGAAAAAGGTGAGAGGAGCCCTGAGGAAGGTTGCACAGGTCACCCCTGCTAGTTCTTCATTCACAGCCTTTATTTTATCCCTCACATCAAATGAAGACTCTACAGCACTGCATGTTTTAGCTGCAGGCTGAGCTAACTGTTGTTTAGAGTGATGAGAATAACCAAGTCCTGCCTATCTCACACCAGGCACCTAAAACCCAGGTGTGCTGTTTGCCCATAGGATCTTCCCCCGTTCTTCACTTCTTGGGGAGGACAGACACAGATGTGACATTCTCTGATGTCCTGATGAATCCTGGGTAGCAGGAAATGGAGGAAATTTACTCTGCTGACTCTGCATGGGGTTTGTGTGCTATAAATATGGTGTGAGGGGTGTTTCTCCTCTGTAATCATGAGAAAACTTTGGATAATGTCCCATTAAATGAGTGCAGATGGCCCCACATACAAAATCAGCTAAGATTCACAGAGAAGAGAGTAAAAACTTGTGATTAAAACTGTGTTGAATGAAGATATGATGTAGGGCTAAGTTTGGCCCAAACTACAAACACAGTCTCATCAGGCAGCTTAACTTATATCAGGGCTTTGTGTTACCCTTTCCACCCAGGCCAGTGGATCAGCATTTGGCATGGCCACCCAGCTGGATTTTTATGGGGGCAGCTCATATTCCTGACATGAAGCGCACAACCACGGAGTGTTTTGAATCCAGCTGCAGGAAGCCAAGCCACAAACAACCTGCCACGGGGTGCCAGGAGGACAGGATAACACAGCACCACTGGCCCAGGAATCATGGCCTGAACCTGGGAGCCTTGGGACTGGGTTGATCCTAAGCTCAGCTCCTCCAGCTTCACAGCTGAGGGTGCTTTAGGAGGAGGGGGCATTTCTCCACGTGTGCACACCCAGGGATGTGGTGAGGGGAGACAAGAGATGTCTTCAGTGCAGGGAGGGAGACACAGGGTCATTTCCACCATCACTAAAAGGAAGGGAGGTCAAACCTCATCAGCACCAGGCTGGGTGGTTTTCCTGGCCCACACCAACACGGGAGTGCCAAGAAAGGTGTTTTACAGAGCAGGGAGGGAGAAATCATCACCCCACAGAGACTAAGCCACTCTCTATCTCCTCCCGAAGGTGCCAGGCTTCAGGGGACCTCAGAGCACCTCAAGACCCCTGCCTGATGAAAGGTAAAGCCCTGCAACATTATGTTTTCCTCTCCTCAAATCTTTTCCTCTGGAGAGACTGTGGTCAAGGTTTGGACTGAGAGTGGTTCTCCTTTTGAGATCAGTTCTCACTATGTGGCCTCCAGTGCTCTTTTATGATGTTCTTCTCCTCTATTCTTCTCTGCACTTTGAAGTGCTCTTGCATGAAACAGCACGACATAAAATAAAATGACACTCATTATTAACACAAATGAAACATTTGGTTTCAATTATCTCCCCTCTCTCCAGTTGTGAGGAGTGAGAAATCACTCATAAACCAGGCAGCATTTTAAGAAAGATTTTACAGAGCAAGAGAAAGGAAGAAAAACAGGCCTTGAGATACTGAGGTTGTCACAGCACACAAAATGATAAGAGAGGAAAAGAGCCTGGCCTGGGGTACTTCCAGCCTGCTTGGACAGAGCTGCATGGGCTGGAAATAAGAACAAAATTAAACACTAAAACAGAACTGTCAATTAAGCCTTTAACTCAGAACTGGCTGTGCCACTGACCTGGGGAGTGACCTCTGGAAAGCCACTTTGCCTCTTTGCATTGCTGGTTTCCCACAGAAGGTCCATTTAGCCTGTCAAAGAGGAACTGAAGGAGGAAAGGGTCTCTTGGTGAGGGATTTCTTCCTGACCTATCTCTGAAGCTCCCAGCTTCAGAAGGATATTTCCAGGCAGAATCTGTCTAACTCCCCAACAAGGAAGAAAGACCCATTAAAAACAAAAAAAACCCCAAAAACAGCAAAAAAACCCACCCCAAACCAACCCAATATTTGTGTCTTCACTAATTCTGATGATTTTACTATAACTTCACCCCCTTTTTTATTCCAATAGATTATGTTGAACCCTTAGAAACAGCATACATGGACCCCTGAATGAAGAGCAATAAAAAGGCTTTACAGTATGCAAAAGAGGATTGCATCCAACCTCAGGGCAGTACAGTCCCATTATCCCAGCCTGTTTCATAAAACAGCTGCCCTGACAGCCCTTGTCAGTGTGGAATGCAGTCAGCTCTGGGTTTTTTCATCCCTGCTTAAAAATGATCCCCTCCAACCTAGGCTGTGATGCACTGCAATTGGCATTCCCAAGCCTTGCACACATCCTGAGGGGAGGACCTCAGCAAAACCTTCTCCAGGGGCCGAGGGACTCGGCAGAAAGATGCCCCTTCTCCTCCTTTCCCTTGAAATAGACTCGATGCACCCCAAAACTCTGTAGCACCAGGGCCAGATTTAGCTGGGCTGAGCAGTTTGCTATGTGCAGGCTGTGCCAGTGAGAAAAGGGTTGGCTAGCATGTGCTTTCTGGATCCCTGAGAAGTCCCTGGTCTCTCCTGAGCCGCAGCACAGCTGCTGTTTGGAAGTGCACGGCACCACAGCACATGGATGTAAGGAAGGGAGAGGGAAGCAAAATACAGCATGTGCTGTAGAGGAAACTTTAAGTAAGCTGAAGGCTATTACTCATATGAGAACTAGAACCTCCACCCAAGATCCCCTAGTTTTCTCTAGCAGTGCAAAAGGGACCAAAAATAATAATAGTTTTAAAAAATTAAAAAGTGATTTTTTTTTTTTCCTGAAAGTCCTCAAGGAAATTCCATGTGACAGAAAGATGGTATGGGTCAGCTGTTTCTTTTCTCTTTCCAAGAGGGATTTTTTGCAAGGAAAGTAAGAAACTTATGAAAATCAAGTAATTCTATGGGAAAAGTAAATATTTCTTTTCAACTTTTTTTTTAAATTTATTTTTATTTTTGCGTGTGATGCTAAAAGAACCTCTTTCTTCTGCCATGCAACTGCAACAAGAGTCCCATGGAGCAGGGAAGAACAGATGCTCAGAGGGAGAAGTGCATTTGTTGTTCTTACATGTGGTGTCAACTTGCAGTGTTGAAAAGCAGATAAAAGCCTGAGGGTGGGACAACATAACATGGTTTTTCTTTCTTAACTTTTTTTTACCTTGTTCATCTCTCCAGAAGGAGATACTGTGACATTCTCACTTTCCTGGAAGTGGTGTAACGCAGGAGCAGTGGGACCAGTCTTTGGATAAAATCCCTGGAAGGAGAGACCTCTGCCCTAACACTTCAAGAATTTGGAGCTTTGCTTCAAATGTATTTTCTTTTTTGGCAGCTGGGGTCTGAGAGCCTAAGCAGCTCCAGAGGACTGCAGTGGCCACTAAACATGACATGCATGAAAGGTTTGTGTTTGTTTGTCCATCTCATGACCAGCATGGTCCTCAGCCGAGTTTGGATGATAATAAAGAAAACTGGTCACAGCAAGAAGTGTTCATTGGGATTTTTTCAGACATCACAGCTCTTCCTGCCCACCTGGCCATTAACCAAAAAGGAATCTGTCACAGCTGATGCTTGTTGCCTCCCATTCCAGCCCCTGAGAACATCCCATGGCCGATGCTGCTTCTACACCTGGGAACGCTGACAACCCACTGTGGGTTGGCAAAGACCAGGACCCAAAAGTGCTGATGCCCTGCAGTGCCTGTGTCTTCTGATGTGCATTTTCAGGGAGAATGTGTTCTGTCTTGCTTTGTGTTTGTAGGGATTATTGTTTTGTTGTGTAGGGTGAGAGAATGTGCCCTGTGAAATGGGCAGAGCTGATCTTCCACAACTATAAAGCAAAAAAATACTCCACAGAGTGGACAACAAGCCAAAAGCTTTGACAGGGTGTTTCACTTAGGTTTTCACATTATTAACACAACTGTAACACATGACATTAAATGCAGCTGACCTTTCTCTTTTATTTGTTTTTCGTTAGTAAATCTCCAAAGACAAGCTTTTCTGAGTATAATTCTGCACTTGGTTTCTCAAAACGGTTGAATAACCCATGTTTTTCATTAGAGACAGACCCATAATCATTAGCCTTGCCTGCTTCCCGTTGCACAAGGAGCAAAATCAGAGCTGTGCCCCAAATGCACCATCTCCTTTCACTCAGAAAACCACCTTCTTTCCTCTGCCAGCTCTCAGCTGCCAGTTTGGTTTTCCACCACGAAGGAGCTGCCCACAGCTCCAGATTTTCCTCTCAGCCCAAATTGTTCCAGACCTCCCTCCTCTGGAGGCTGCAAGGCTTCATTTCTCTGCCTCTAATTGGCTCTGTCACACAGCTATGTGATGCAGAGGGCTGCACAGATACACACCAGAGCTTGGCCAGTGCTCCCCACAGACAATGAGCTGTCACCTTTGCTGTGGCGAAGTCCCCAGAACACGGCACACGCGCCGCCCCCAGGAATTTGGCCCCGTTGGTTTTGCCATCCTGTGCAGCTGGGGAATAAGAGGCTTCTATTGAAAGTCAGCTCTTATTTATTAGAACTTGCAGTCAAACAATGGGCCACACACAGGGAGTGTCTGACAGACCAAAAAATATGCGTGCAGTTCCGTAAGCACCTCAGCCTTGTCTGTGTGCGTGTCTGGAGCTGGGGGACACTCTCTCCTTCCTGCTTCACAAGCTGCTTCTGGACTTCTGGGCAGCCACTTTGATTCTCTGGTTAGATACGTGCATGTCCTCTTCCCTGAGAGCCAGAAATCCCAAACACAACCCATGTTGAGCAGCCACAATTCTGCAGAAGGTCTCTCTGTCAAGCAGATACTTTCTCCCAGCACCACAACAGCTCCTGCTTATCCCCTCAGGTGTGTCATGGGCTGCCAGTGGGTTACAAGAGATAATAGATCTCATGTTTGCTTTCATGTTATGAAGGAAAGAGTAGCAACTGGCTTATGGGGCCATGGCTGGGGTGGTGGGGGGAAGACTCACCAAATTTATCTAGCTTGAAAGCAGAAAAAAAGGAAAAAAAGCGTATCATTCTCCTTGGAGACAACCTTCTTCTGACCTTTCGTGGAAATTCTCATGTGAATGTTTCCAGATCTACTTCTGTAGGATGTTCGAAAATGAGATAAATTATTTAAAGTGCTTTACAGGATTGAAATGCCGCTTTGATGGGGGAAGTTGTCATTTTTTGGAAAATCCAGAAAGAATGAGATTGCAAAAGCTGGGACGTGATTGTCGATATCCTTTGAGCACTTGGCAGCACTTCTGCATCCCTGGAGCCTGGAGGAACTCTGATACAGCCTAAAGGTGACTAAAAGAAGCCTAATGGCAAAGGAAATGCAGGAGAGGTGCTACCACGCCCAACATAACCTGTCAAAGGGCCCAAAGTGTCAAGGTAGGTTATTGCCCTGAGTGATGCCACTGAAAAGCCAGACTCTTTTACTTTAAAGCTTCACTCACTTTCTTAAGCCAGGGTTACTAAATCCGCAAAAGGAAGTAAAAAGTGGTGAAATTACATATCTGAGGGCAGGTCAGCACATTCTTTCTTCCACATAGAAATGGAGCCACACTGAACAAATAAAGTGCTCAAGTTCTTGGCTAGAACATGGGGAAACGGCCTGGATCTTGTGCTGTCAGGCATTTGTTTGCCTATTTCTACCATCTCTCTGAATATCTTTGATCATGTTTCCACCTCATTTTTCCTTAAGAGCTGCTCATAAGCATGGGCTAGGCTGTGAAGACAGTCACCCGCTACTACTGTCATGCTCCCTGCAGCATATACTCATGCTTTTTGGTGATTTTCAAACAATTGTTTGCTTGTGTGTGAAAATACATCCCATTCATGAGCCTCAGGTCAGGCACCTGGAACCGCCAGCTGTTGCCAGAAGTGATGTGGCTTTGAGAGTCATTGCTCCTACATGTGGTACCCAGAACCAGCGGAGAGGTCTGTAGAGATCTAAAATGCTTCAAGACAGGAGAGACCCAAATTAAATGTTAAAATGGAAGCCAAGGAAGGGCACTTGAAATTAATGCAAGCAGATGTACGATTTGAAGCCACACAGTTTTTTATAAAGTCCACTGTCCATGACAAGTGCTTCAAGGAATGCATCCAACACCATCCCAGATAACGGAGGAGGAGGATTATTGTAGATGTGTTTGTAAACGTCCTGGGGAACTCTTAAGCAGTAATCTCATGAGGAAGCTCTGTTGCTCATTCTGTTATATAGACAGCCTGATTGAAAATCTAAATTCTGAGTTGTATTCATTTTCCCCCTTCTTCTGCACTTATTGTTTAAATCTTTTCCTTTTTTTCCCTAGTTAGCTGATTCAAAGCCTCCCAAATAAAAGGTTTTATGACATTGTTGCCACAAGGATTCTTGCCAAGACAATGAGAAGGGCAGATGCAGGCTGACTTGTTGATTCACTCACTCAGCAAAAAGCTATGTGGATGATTTTGTTTTCCTCTTAGGTTCAGACTCCCTTTTCCCTCCATGCTTTCTTGGGCCTGCATGGACCACACGTCTAATACAAGCTGTTGTTGGACTTCTGTTAACCTGCTCCCGTCTGGAAGTCAAGGAGTGGTTTGTCATTGCCTCCAAGAGTTCCAAACATTCCTTCTTCTTCTCTAACTCAGTCACTATCTAGCTTACATCCTTCTATCTCTATTTTTCACTGATCTCTAACCATATTCTGATTCCACTCAAGAAAATTATATACATATGTAAAGTAATATAAAAAGTTCAAGGGCTGACTGGAAAGCAAATATTTATTTTTCTTTTTAGATGTGAAAATTAGGTATTGAATTCAATGAACACTTTTGTGCAGCTTGCTGCTCTCAGATTGTTCTGGTGTTTCATGCGAAAGCGAAAAATGGGAGGGAATATGCAAATTTTTACAAAAGAGGGTCTTCCCAAAAATGAGGAAGACAATTAATCACTGCCAAATATTTTGCAGAGGTACCAAAAAATTATTTTTTGACGATTTGTGATAGGCACTTGAAAGACCTTTCAGGAGGCAAAAGCTAACTCAGATCAATGGGAGGCTCTGCTTCCCATCCTCCCCTTCTAACCCACAGAAACAACCTTGAACTCTCTCATGGATTATATCTTCAAACATGGGCAGCATCTGGGCTGTAGCCAAAATTTTCTGCCTATAGCAGGATTCATTTCAATTGCCCACAGCAAAATGCTTTATTTGCTTGCATTTCAATGCAGACTCCTGGAGTTACTTGACTGAAGGGGACAGATTTCTGCTGCTTCACAACCAGTGGCACTTCATTCACAGGTTGAAACAACAAAAATTACATCATTACCTCATTTAGCACCACTTGTCGCTGTTCTGTATCAAGGGTTTTTATGTTACTGATTTGTAAAAATCATTTTGTACTCATTTTGTGCAAGTCTGTGTCTCTACAGCCATATGTCAGCTGTAGCAAAATAAAAGAATGCAATTTAGATTTCCTTTTTTTTTTAGTAGAAATTGCACCGCTTTCATTTTTCATAAATGAATATGTTTAAGACTAAGCTCAATTACTAAAGAACCTCTTGAAACTGACCTTTGGGCACAAACCACGTGCTAAAAAGACCAAGAGTGAGAATTCTTTTTTCTGGGATTCATCTGAATTCAGCCTGGAATTGCTACAGAAAAAACTTAACTTGATGTGTTGGATTAGAAATCACAATTTGTATATTCAGAGATTAATTGCTTACATCATGCTCTTCACTCCCTTTGGTTTCAGCCACTTTAAAACTCTCCACCTCAGTGCACAGGGCAACAGTTTTCTCTTTCAGTCAAAATGGTATAAAGAGAAAAATATCTGGTGGAATTAAACAGTGATGTCATTCCGAGGGGGAAATACATATCAGCTGTGAAACTTTCTGTTTCTCGCTCCACCTTGGAAATATTTGGTTACTCCTGAGAAAATAAGTATGTATTTGATGGCAACTTGGACAGAATTAACAGTGCTACACAGAAACAAGAGGGAATGAAGCATAACACACCCTGGGTACACTGAAAATATTTCTCAGCATAAACAATGCTATGTAATGTACAAATTCCCTTTTATTTTAGTAGGAAAAGAAAATCAGAGTTATGAACTCAAGATGTGTTGCCTCTGATGTGTCTGGCTCAATCTGAAAATGACACTGATGAACCAGGCTTTCTCATGCTATCCTAGCTAGGGCATTTATAACTCTGAATTTAAAACTCATACTAAACTGCTTGAATGTATCCAGACATCTTGCCTTGTGGCATGAATACTGACAGCTAGGAGAAGGAAAACAGAGCAGAAAAAGAAGTGGAATGAAAAGCTAAGACCAAGGCTTGGAGTCTGGGAAAGGTGAGTTTGAGTGCTGGCTTCATACCAGGCTTTTTACAGTTGTGAAACTGGTGCTACAATTGGGTTTCAAAGCTTATTTTCCACACCTCCACGTTTCCCCATTTCTGAGGAAACTGACCATAATTTAGGGACTTCAACTAGTTTCTTATTGCAAAAATTAGCCCATCCAGCAAGGGTGAAGTTGGACTGGCTACTTAGTGGTCACTGTGGAGCATAGGGATTCCTTACTTCAACCAGATGAAGAATGACCACGCCTCACTGGTGGCTTATCAGGAATCAGAGATCCTAGCAGGCAATTTGACCAGAGTTTCTAAAGTGGAACACCAGCACAGTCTATCCTTCATGACTACAACCAAATCAGCATTGTAGAACTTGGCCTTTTAGTTTTATAAGCTCAATGTAGACAGACAGGACTGAATATCTGTTCACTCAGTTTCAAGCCGTGTTTTTCAGACCCAGGTAGGAATTTGAAGTAGACAGCCTGACCCTGTAGCTGAGTACTTAGAAGTAACATCCATTAATACATAGAAAAAGTCAGATCCAGAAGCAGACACTGATTCTGTGTGTCTTGTCACAGAATCACAGGTGGAAGGGCCCTTCACCCTGTTCAGCTTTGCTCAGAGTGGGTCCCACTAGGCCAGCTTGCCAAGGAACCTATCCTGTTGGATCTCAAGCCACTGAACACGGCACTGAATACCCAAGCCTTCACCATGTCCCACGTCACTGAGTCTCTGTCCCACTAAGCAGTGACCCCACAGTCGTCTTAGGCTTCCTTGGACTGCCAGTGTTCTTACAGAAAGATACTGTTGTGCCTCATGTTCTCTGATGGTTTCATCTCCTCATGAGTTTTGGCTTTCCTGATCCCATTCCTATTTACATCTTCTGACCAGCCTGTCCCTGCTTCCACCTCTGAGTCTTTCCCTCCCCTTGGAGCTCCATGTTCTCTGTCCTGACCCATTTCCAGCCTTGCTCAGTTGCCTACATCTTCCAGCAGATCCCTCTTGTGCTCTAACGGGGCTGACATGGAAGATCAGCTGGCTTCTTCCGGATCCTTTTGATTCCCCCAAGGGCAGTTTTCCACAAGACTGTGACAAGCAGGTTCCCTGCACGGGGTAAATCTGTTCTTCTGAAGTCCAGGCTTATTCTGCATTGCACGCTCCTCTTGAACACCACAGCTTCATGGTCCCTGCAGCTGAGGCTGCCCTCAGCCTTCCATCTTCATGGTGAGTGTCAGGTCCAACAAAGCATCTCTGATCAGTTCATGAATTGCATGCACCATTAAGCTGCCCTCCACAAGCTCCAGAAATCCCCTGGCTTCCCTGAAACTTTGCCAGCTGTCTTTGCCAAGTCAGTGGTCACATAAGCACACACACAACAAAAAAAAAAAAAAAAACCCTAATGAGCTTTTGTCCATCAGCTGCAAAGCAAGACTGAATTTTGTTACCTTCAAAGGCAAACCTGCATTGATGGACCCTGCTTGATCCCTTCTGGTGACAAACAAAGGACATGCTGTGGGGTGTGATGATTCTCACCCAGTAGTCCTTTCCATTCAATTAAAAGATCAGAGAATCACAGAACCATAGAATAAGCTGAGTTGGAAGGGCACCACAAGGACCACAGAGCCGAACTCCTGGCTCTGCACAGGACAACCCTGACAATTATTACATGTCACAAATGCCCAGGACTAGCTGTAACAACTTGATGTAGAAAGTCTTCATCCACCTCATCTCACATGCAGGAGCAATTCTTGAGGGAGCAGTCAAAGCCTGCCCATGTGCCCCTGGCTGCTGACTACTGCCTGCTTGATTTGGAGTCTGAGGGCCTTTTGCAGAGCTTGGCTGGTGCACAGTGCCCAGGAACAGGAGAGGGTCTGTGTCCTTGCCTGTGGAAAAACAGACAGCTCAGGACCTCATGGTTCAGCTGTGCTTTATCCTGCCAGCAGAGCTGGAAACTCTGTGGTTTGAGTTGCTTGTGTGGACCAGATAAACAGCATAAGAAGGTGAAGATAAACCTGGCCTGAGGAAAGTTGGGGTCCATTTTTTGCCCTTTTACAGGCAGCTACCAAGCCCCAGCCATGGCACTGAGAAGTGTTTAAGCCTCTTAGCTTTGGCAGCAACAAGAGTTTCATGCCAAAGTAAGCATTAGAATGGGAGCTTTGTCCATGTGTATAACCTCTGTGGGATGGTGTTCATATGCAACCAGGATTGTGAACTGGGGAAATACAGAAAGGGATCTGCCAGAGGGATATGGCTGAAGAAAGATGTACAGAACAAGTTGCAGCCTGCTGCCTAAGAAAGCAAGCTGTATCCTCTGATGGCAAAAACCCACTAAATTGTTCAAAAAGAATAAAAAACCTTCCACCAGGACTAATGAATTCACTTTGCTGTGGGGATGCTTTGTGGACTTGTTACTCAAAGATCTGCTGAATACTCCATATGCTCCAACAAGTTTCCTCCTTTTCTCTCACCACAGCAGGAGGTCGCTTCTCCCTTTCCTCTCTCCCAAACACTCCAAACCCTTTGTGCTGGGCTTTAGCTATAAACTTAGGACTGAGGCTGAAAGAAGCTGGTTGGTCTATCTGAGTATTTCCAGTCATGCAGAACTGGATGCTGCTCTTGTCCAGACTGCTGAGAGACTTTGCTGTTGCACAGAAACCAGGACAACTCAAGATGAAATGGGGCAGTTTTTGAACCTGTGCTGCAAGCAGCACACGACAGCAGCAAGGAGCAAAGGGTGCCTAACTTGTCACAGCCCTTCTCTATATGCTCTCTGCTACTTTGCAGAGGAGAAGGATTCCCAGCAGAAGATTTCACAGCACAGCTCAGTAGCCAAGAGCTGTGTTCCAGCCCCAGAGAGGGCTACTGCTGCAGCCCTCCAGATCCATAAATATGGGCACAAAGGCTCACTTTTGGAGAAGGGGCAACGTGCAGGAGGAGGCTGACTACAAGTACATGACATCTTTCATGTTCTTGTCTCACTTGTTCTGTGGAAAGTCTGTTACCTGGGGAAGACTTTTGGGCTTTTGGACCATCTTGCCTTTCAAAAACCTCAAAGGGACTTTATAAGACAGGGTGCTAACTTAGTCCCTTGGTAATGGGATTGCAGCATGAAGATGGAAAACACAGCCATAGAAGAGGGCTCATGATATGTCTATGGCTCCCCACTGGTGCATGGCCAATGTCTTTCAGTGACTCATGGCCTTCCTCTTCCTGTTCTGACCAGGTCAGAAGGTGAATCACCAAAATGATGAGAGGGGGAAAAAATAAAATCATTGCTCACCCATAAGTTTGGCCCCTGGTTTTCCAGAGGCAGCGGGGTGGCTTGAGGGGGTCTGGGAGTGAAGACCAGGGTTGATTTCAAGTCCTGGAGCCTAACACGAAGAATGCCAGGGATTTCTGCAGAGAAAAAACAGTTCCTTGTGAGATTTAAAGCTCAAGCCTGGCATGGAATCCCGCCTCAGCATGGCTCTGCTGTTGATGGCAGTGTTTGTACTGGATCAAACTGGACAGTCCAAGCCAAGATGAAAATGGCAGGGGACAAAACAGCTACAGTGGACAGCCACATGCCATTTCTGATCCTTCCCTGCCTCCCATCACTGCTGCCATGCCAAGCGTGCCCTCTTAGTAAACCAAGCCTTGGGAGAACGGCAGGGGCAGAGCCCTCAGAGAGGAAGAGCAGAAGGGCAAGGGTTAATGTTTGGCAGTGCCTGGAGGCAGTCTGGTTATGCTGTTATCCCAGCACATGACAGGAGGAAAAGAGAAGAGGGAAAAGTGTGCCAAAGTTGCATCATGGACAAAGAAAAAGCTGGCTCCTCTATGAGGTTTGAAAGAACCCTGATAAACAGAGCTGATAGATGGTCTCCAGTGGTTCCTCACCCGTATGAAAATCCCTTTCCCTTTCTTGTCTGTCAGTCTCCTATCCCATTCCCTGCCTCTTTCAGAGCTGGTGAGTCACTGTGCTCTTCACAGGTTTTGTTCTCTGGCAGACAGTAACACTCACTCACGAGTGGCTTCTCAGGCAAGAGCATCATCTCGTCAGCCGGTTTGCCTCTCTTCCCCTTTCATCTGTTGTTTGTTTTCCATTCATACACAGAGAACTCACCCCCTTGCCAGACCATTTGCATGTTTTGTAAGAGGTGACAGTGATGCAAATGTCAGGAAGTGCATGTTGTCTATTATTTGTGCAACACGGTTTTTACCTCCGGGTTATTTACCTTGTATTTAGTTCTTCCCTATTCAGACCTTGACCCAGAAATAAGCTCAAAGGGAAAATCTAAGTTTAAGAGCTGCAGGTGTGTCTGTGAATGGATGGGGCAGAAGAAAGGGCCAAGCTGGCCTGGGTCTTTCTTTGCCCATTACAGTGTTTTGGACAAACCCCTCTGTCCCCAGGAGGCGGTGGAGGAGAGGTGTGTTTGTACAGCTGCACACACAGCGAAGAGCTGTGGTCTGCTTTCATCAGGAAAGCACTTGTTCTACAGTGCAAGAGATTTTTCTGCCCCTTGGTGAGTGATTCCCCCTCAGGGTGCTACAGCAGGAGGCAGACAAACCCACCTCAGCATTTTTCTAGACTTGAGTGTCCATCAGAAAAGAGAGTGGCAGTTTCCAGAAGGAATTCAGAGATATCCCTACCTTGTCATTACAGGTCAAGTTCACAGCTGAGGCTGAGGATGCTGCTGGAGGCACTTATGGAAACAATCAGCACAGCTCCAGTGCCCTGGTCAAAGCTGAGCAAACAGGAGAAATACAGCAGTCATCTGAATGCAGAGGTAAATTCCCATTTAAAGATGATACAGTCAAAGCCCAATTACTATTAATGACATCTGCTGGTCATATATTAGCCCTTATTAAGCCATCTTTAAATGGGATTACAATATGCAGTATGGCTGAACGGAATGGGGAAAATGATGCAGTTTTGGCCTGGAATACCCACTAGCAGAGAACCTTTTCTTGCTGCCCCTGTAAGACATCAAACAAAATACGCCTTGCAACCCTGTGTCATGTCACTGAAATCACAGAAGCCCACAGCAAGTGGTTTACAAACCAACTCATCAAAGGTCTTCACTGAAGAAATCTACAAACAAGCTGCAAACATTCTGCTGATTATTTCAAGCAACTTTGGAAATCAAGATGAAGATGTGTATGCAGCCTGAAAGACAAAATTCCCTACACCAGTCTGAAAACTAAATGAGTTTAGTTTTCAGTTGTAAGTTAATCACAAGGCTTTGGTGACAGTGCAGGTGAAATTATCATATTGGGAAAAAAAATAACAAACCTTGTTCTACAGGCCCAGTAAAATAAGACCTTAGAATTAATTTACAGTGTAATTTTCAGTTCTCCTTGATTATCTTCCATTTCTACTTATCTTCACGAGGGCCCACAGTTAATAAAACCTGAGTTTAAAGACCTGTTTTCCTCCAGGAAGAGCCCCATCTTTCACACTGCAACTAAATCTTCTTCACCATAAACTTGGCCCATCCTTCAGAACAAAAAAAACCCAAAACCCTCAAGGTATAAAATGAGGAACTGCCGTGACCTACAAAGCGATGAATGGCCTTAAGATCATCCACCTTGATCCAAGAATAATTTTTCTGAGGGAGAGCATGAAATATGGTTTTATCTCCCAAACCAAATGAATATGCCAAGATTTTCAGTAACGTAGGCCAGTGGGATTTTTGTACAAACTGAATTCTAAACTCAATTCTCAAGCTTCTTTAATGTTTTTTTTTTTATTGAGCACATATTGACTTTGACTGCTATAGAGTACCACCCTGATGATAATAATGATTTATATGGAATTTTTGCCAAAAATGCAATGCAACCATCTTACGACACTTCATAGATCCAGCAAAGTAATATGCAAGCCGTATGCAAGGATCATATTGCATCATCCACCAGGACACAGCAAGCATCTCTGTGATGATGGAGGGCAACAGTTTGAACAATGCACACTAATATTACCCAACAGTTCAGAAAAGGAAGTGAAAATTTAATGATTGCATCTAATTGAAACTGCAGGAAGAATTTTGAGCAACAGAATTCAATTACTCAAGCTGGAACTTAATCAGAAGCTAAACAGGATGTGCTACCTGCTACACAGGCATTCCAAATTTCAACTGAATTAAAATACAAAATATCAAGGGTAATCTCTCAAACTTAATGGGAACTATGATTTTATGTTCATTTTCTTTCCTTTCTTTTTTATTTTCTATTAAGCCCACACTGCCCCACAGAGATACAAGGGTGTGTACAACAGAAATGTTTGAGGGGTCAAGAAAATTGTGTTGGTTGATACCTAGGCCTTTCCAGTGATAGGTTAAGCTGAGAAGGTTGCTTGGCTGATGGAGGACAGAGATGAACAAATCCTGCCAGGGAATGGAGTTTTGGTGACCAGAAATCACACAGTGATGAGTCTCTGCTATATGTGAACCTATAAACTCTCCTTGGCTGAATATCCAACCCTTCACAACCTCTGGCTGTTCCTGATACAGAACTTCAGTGTTAAAAATGCAAGCATGCTGTTTTTGTGGAAGAGGGCTCCTCCAGACTGGGAGGATGCAGTCCACAGCCTGGAGAAGGACTATCTACTAGGTCACTGTTCTACCCTCCCTTTTTTTTTCTGGAAAATCCTGTCAAGAGGTAGCTAAGCCATTCAGGTGCAAAATAAGCAGGGTGAGTTCAGCTGAGGCAGCTCATCCACAGCAGTCAAAGGTCAGGAAAGACATTTCTGAGTCAGGGATGAGAGCTGAGGACTCAGAGTTCACAGGGGGCTAGAAGGATAAATTGCTCCTATTTTTTTAAAAACCTGATCCTGCATGCTCATAAGAAGTTTATGGAGCTGGTTGCTTGTGCTCAGAGATCAAGACTAGACAGCCCAACACTGGGGGAGATTAGAGAGTCAAGGGAAAATGGAAACTATGGGTATCTTGCACAGGCATTCACATGCAGTACATATAAACTGCAGAAGCCTTTTTCTTTCACAGGAGGAATTTCTCTGCATGTTTTAACAACAGTTGCCCACAAAAGTATTTATTAAAACACTGTGGCCAAGGACACTTCCTTATGACGTCACGAGTGGCCTCCCACAATATCTCAGTGTTTGCCCTTACCTTGCTATAACTGACTGGTAAACACTCCTTTGCATTATTACAAGCTGCTGCAGCCACTGCCTTGTCCTGCAGCCACCAGTTGTGCCTGGCTGGCTGCAGCTGCTTGCAGGGCTGGCTGCTGCAGACAGGCAGAAAATGAGAAAATACTAAAGGTTTTATTGACTGAGCACCATATCTAGCTCCTGAGGAGAGGGCTCATCCTGTCCCACGTGCTGTCGAGCTGTGGTCAGTCAGTTATCTGCCCACAGCAGCAGGTTGTGCAACAGGCACGGCTGTTCTGGCAGATGGGCTTCGCAGAAACCAAGTCACAAGTTTCATTTCCATTGCCCAAAGTAAGGACTCTTTCTCCTTTTTAATTAAGTTTTCCTTCCTCCTCCACGCTGGGGTTATCCCTTCTGAAGTCCAGAGAGTAATGGGGAGTTAATCTGCTGCTTCTCCAGAGGCCAGGCTGGCTGCTCACCCCCAGGGAACCCAGCAGAATTTCCCGCCCTGCCACCTCCTTTCTCAACGGGGATGCAGGAGGACCGAGGACAGCAGGGTTATTGCTCAGCTACCGCACCCTTTCTGCTACAACCAAGGTGTTCTTCCAACAGGGGAATGCCAAAGCAGGACCTGAAAAACGAAGAGCTCCATCCTCCCTTCTCCCTGCCTCCTTCCCCAGCCTTCTCTGCAGTGCTGTGGTGGCCCTGGGGATGTGCTGGGTCCCTCTGCCACCGGGCCTGGCTCGGGGCTACAGCAACTCTGCTGCAGTCAGACCCTGCTAAGAAGCAGGTATTTGGGAGGTGCCTGTGCTGGACAAGGCAGATGAGCAGGTCCCTCTGTGAGAGACGGTGAGAGAGAACGTGGTTTGGTTTGGTTCATCAGCTCAGGCATTTGTTTGGAGCCAAGAGAACCCAGGCACGAGTTGCCTCAGGGTGGAATCCATCACCCCCACCAGCCTCACCTTCAGGCACCTGCTGCCTTTGGGAGGAGAAGCCGTGGTGGTTTTCCCTCAGCATCCTGCAGTGTTTACAGACTCTGTCCTCTGGCCATTGAGCAGCTTCTTCTTCCCTTGGTGTTGTGAAATCTGCTCCTTGCCAAAGAGAATAGTCAGCACTGGAAGTGGAGCTCCAATGCGGAGCTGCCGGCTCTTGCAGCTTTTCATCGCAAGCTTCATAATATCTGATACTTTGTTTAAAGCTCCAGTTCCTGTCAGCTAGCAGTTACAAAACAGTATCAATGATTTTTTGGTTGAGTTGTTGTTTTTTTGTTTTTTTGTTTTTTTTTATTTCAATATGAAATAATTCTCATTCTCTCAGAGTCACAGAGAAAAGCCTGAAAATGTGGCCCAGAGCTCCAGAACCAGACAAACAAATAAAACTTCATATTTATACTGTATTTGCATGTCATTTGTAAGACAGCCTCACCAGCATTTCAAGACCAGCAAGACCACAGAGTTTTCATCTGTGGCTGGGAAGCACAAAGGCCAACTCGCCAATGAGATTATAGCCCTGGTGGTTTCTCAAGGTCATACTCTGCATGACCTGAACATACTTACTAAATTGCCCTGCTTAGAAAAAGGCAATTTTTTAACTTTTGGGGTTTTTTTTCCCAATTCAAATGCATCCTTGAAGAAGCACATGTTTCTGAGCAGGTCACTTTCTCTGGTTTTCTGGTGACCCCAGAAAAGCACTGTCAGTTTCTAGGAGCAGGTCCTGCCCATGCCCTGCTTTCCACCATGCCAGCCCCACGAGCTTAATCTGGTCCACAAATGTGGCTTGGCTCTCTGTGGGTGTACCTGTCCATGCCCTCACATGCTGTCAGGTCACAGCAGCTGCTCTGGGAAGCCCCATTTCCAAAGCAGCAATGCAGTTTGGAAATTTGAGGGAGACATGAGAGGTAACTGTGTGCTGCTGTTCCAGGCACAGAGAGCCCTGTAAGTGCTGGATGTAGTTATAAAGCCAGTGGTTGCCAAATTCTAAGGGTACAAGTATTCAATGCAAAAGAGAAGGTCTGCTCTCCAGCCTTGAGGAGCATTTGCACCATTTAATCACATACACATTACTGGTTTCCCTTCAGGTCCAAGCCGGCAGATAGTTGAGTTCTGTGGCCTGCATCAAGCACAGAAATGGATCAGAGCTCCTCAGCTTGGGGCAGGGACAGCCAGAGCAGCTTCACAGCACGGGTAACAGAACTCTTGACGCTTGATTCTTGAAGAATGGCTGGCCCATTCTTCACTTTGCTTCCATAAATGTATCCTGGAAAATCATCACACTGCCATGACCAGGGCGTGCTGGTCCTGCAGTGCCAGGCACCTCAGGGCACTTTGTGTTCAGCTGATTTCCATGAGCTAGGTACACTTTGGTTCTGATCCACTTGTTTGCCCATGGATTTATTGGGAAGGTCTCCTTCCACACCCCTTCCTCAGGTTTCTTTCAAGAGAAATCCATGGACAAAACCGTGGTGCCTGTCAGGGGACACAGGGGACACTCCTGCAGGGTGGACAGGGTACCCACTCCAGAATGCAGGACAGCAAGCATTCCTGAAGAAATTGAGAGAGTTAGTAACTTGTTCTCCATGTCTGTGGCAGGCTGCCTAAGAATCCATGGTTTAAATTTTAAATTTGTAGGTTGGACTGGATGACCTCAAAGGTCTTTTCCAACCTAGTTATTTCTGTGATTCTGTGATTTTAGTGAGGAAGAAGCCTTGAAGGATCTTTCTGTGGTGAGGGTACTCTCACAGTGCAAAACATCATCAGGAATATCCACCCATGGAAGGCATCAGGGGCAGGTCAGACAAACATCTGAGAGAGGCATAGAGAGCTTACCCTGCCACAATGACACTTAGAAAATGGTGTTACAGCACCCAGATGTCATGATCCACACCCAGGTGCTCCAAGGGTCCTACTACAGCGAGGAATCTCCTCCTAGGAATCCACATCCCCCAGAACTCCAGCCAGAACGCCCTCCTGCCTTTGAAAGATCCAGATCTTCTGTGGGTGCAAGGAACCAGCTTGGAAGGAAATGAAATCCATGGAAACAAAATCCTGCCTCTCCAGAGCCAAAATGGGGCTTTGCAATGCCACGTCCCAGAAGTATTCAACAATCAATTTTGTTTCTAAAGCTCTTGATCTCACATGTCCCTAATGAGTTGAAGTCTAGGTGGGAGGTCTGAGAGCCACACTCTATTCAAAAGAGCAGAGAAAAGAGCACATTAATGACCATGTTCCAGCCCTGGTTTTAATAAAGCATCAGGTATACCGGAAAGAACTTCTCCAGACTTACCTGCCAAAAATATGCAGCAATTGCAAAATATTAAATACTTTTTATATATTAAAAAAGAAAAAACAAAAAAACCCCAACAGTCTCCCAAACTACAAACCATAAAGAGAAACAAGAATCTGAGCTGTTAAATAAGAAAAGGGAGGTTTGGACAAAAATAAACAATGCCTGGCATTTAGGGAACTTAAACTGCATCAGGAAAAAAAAAAAACCTCCTTATTTGCTCTGGATTCTAATTTTTTCCATATTTTTGTCATTAGCTGTTATTAAAGTACTACTGTTCCAGGGCTGGGTGATGAAAGGCTGAGATATGATTCAGCCCCCTACATTACATAAACAAACCCGGGTCGGTATGACATCCACTGAGGTTTCATTTCTTTTTTTCCCCTTCATTCTTTCGAGCCCTTCATGGTACCACGCTGCTGGCTGTGCTGTGGAAGCTCTTTGAGGTGCTCAGATGCAGTTTCAGGCCAGCTCTTGGGCTGCTCATATGACACAAACAGGCCTGCAGCCAGCTGCCCCCTTCCAAAACCCCTGGTTCGGTCTCCCCCCGAGTGGGCCACGGTGAAACTGCGATTTAGCAACGATTTACAACCATTTAAAGCAGGGTTTGAACAGCAGACCAGGAAGTGCCAGTTTAAAGTTAGCCCTGACCCATTAATCAGCACTGGAGACAATGACACCGGTGTGACCGGATGGGCTGACTTATCATTAGTTCAGATTTATCTGAGATAAAACAAAAGGGTGTTCTGCTGGTTTAAAGAGTCTCTTTCCCTTTTCCTCTGGCGAAATCAAGACATTGTTTAGCAAGCCAGAGAGAAAGCCGTTCAAAAATTCTGAAGTCACTTCCAGAGATAAATTTAGTAGGGGGGTATGACCAAACGAGGACCAAAAATTTGGTCTCCTCCTTCGTGGAAATGCCTGGCATTTAGAAATGAACCAAAGCCAACTGAAATAGATAGGAGGGCAACCACTGAACTGAGTGAGGCTTGTCTGGGACATCACCATGGCATTGGAGTGGGTTTAAGGGCAGGTAAGTCCCCTAGGCCCTCCAAACACGGACATTTGAGTGTCAACTCACGTCTGGTACTACATAAAGCAGCCCCCACATAGTGAGAAATGTGAAAGGTGAGAAATCCGTATGAAATATGACTCTAAAACCACCAGGATATTTCATGTGACTGCGACGGTGACATTTCCACCCTGATGGCTTCACAGAAGAGCAAACACAGCAGCCTGGCACAAGGAGCCATGCCGGGAAGGATGAGGGCAGCATTCCTGCCAGTGGGACATACAGTCAGTCTGTTCCTGACATTCCTAAACACAAAATCACACCAGCAATACCTCCACCGGAGGACAGGCATGGCAGGCAGTGCAGCTCCCCACGTAAGTGGCAGCACGAGCCACACCGTGTCACAAAGTGCCTCCTCTGCAGGGTAATGTTGTGGTGCAAGAAATGATCCGTCCCTCTGACTGTAATTATTATATTTATTGCAATGATATCAAAAGAGGGGCAACACAGATAAAAATAAGTGGAAAACCTCTAATGTAACAACAGCATAAAAATGGTCATCTGGCTGCATGAAGTTTAGATATATTTTTATATATATATGGAACCACATTAAGGGATTCACTTTTCATTTTAATTGGGTGGCCTGCTTATGGCATTAATGGTTGTTGGCAGTCCATAAGATAGCATCAAAAGATGTTTAATTTCATGCCACTCTCAGTTTGCAGAAACAGTCTTCTTCAGCCTTTCAGCAGTTATTACTTCCAGGCCGTTGAACTGTTCTCAGAGCAACAACAATAACAACAACAACAAAAAGCCTAAAAGGTCTTGCTGACTGCAAAATGTTAGTGTCTGCTAAACTTGAGGTAGATCTTTTGGAGACACTCAGTGTCAGAGAGGGTCCCCTTGTGCAGGGTCGTGAGGGAAGAGCAAAATGCAGGTAAGTCCAACCTTACGCAGGGTCTCTGGCCTGGGTAAAGGATGGATGGTAAAGAAAGGGATGTGGCTCTCAGACTGTCTTAGACTGTGGGTGGGCCATGCTGCCCTCTGGAAGTGTCAAAATCTCTCCCTGGATGACAAATGGAGCAGAGCCCAGCACTGAGCTGTTCTTTGAAATATCTGACTTTGAGTTAGTTGAACTTGGAACAGCCCTCGCACAGTTCCTTTTCCAGCGTCAGCTTGCAGTGTGTATTGACTTTCAGGCAGCAGACTCCTGACTTCTAAACAACATTTTACTCTTCCTCCTGAGGGCTCAGTTCATCTCTTGTTGGCAGCAGCGATCCTCCTTGGCTCCCTGGCAGCTGCCCCAATCGCTGAGAGGACTGCAGAGGCTGCAGCAGCACCTAAGCAGGAACAACTTTCTGGGACCATCCTGTGGCATCGACTTTTCACTCACCATTAAGCCAGTTCTAGATGGAAAAACACTTCTCAGCCTTCATCCTTACCCTGTCATCATCAGCATCAGCCTCTGCAAGACACACAGCCCTGCTGCCCAGTTAGACCCATGCTGGTTTTGTCACCTTCTCACGACAGCATTCGAAATTCTCAGTTTTCAGCAGATGGAAGAACAGACAAGCTGAGGGGTTGTTTGAAGCACATTAAGGTTTTGCCTTCTCACACAGCACAGCTGGATGCAGAAAAGTGATCAGAAGGTGCAGGAAGAGCAAAACTTCACAGTTTTCCAGCAAACAGACCTATGTATGCAACAGCCAGGTGAAAAGCAGCTTGTGCTGGGTTTCATTTGGAACCTGCTTTTCTGCCACAGTGATGCAGAACACCAGACCAGCAGCATCCAAAGGGCAGCTCCCTCTCTGGAAAACACAGAGTCACCCAGGTAGCCCAGGGCAGGGACCCCCAGTTTCTATCTGGAAGACCTGCACAAATCCCCAAGGTTCCAGCCCTGCCCATGCCTGTAGGTTCTTCCACCTTGGTTCCAGTCCCATTTCTGCCGGTCGAGTCCTGATCTCACCTTTGCTTCTCACACTTTCAGCGAGCCAGTGGTTTCACAGACTTGCTGCTCAGGAGGAGTTTACAGGAGGAGTACAACTCCAGCATTCAGCAGCTCCTGGCAGATGGGACACCCAGACGGGATCCAGAGGAAGATCTCCCCACACCATCCCATGTTAGACTGGCCTAAACCACTTGGTCAGGAGCTGCCTGACAGGGCTTTTGTCCCTCCCTCCCTTCCACCTGCACAGACTCGGGGCCGTGTCCTGGGCAGAACCTGCTCTTGGGGAGCTGCTCCCGCGGGGGTGGGCAGCGACAGAGCCACGGGACATCTGTTCTGCTTCTGCCAGCAGTCCCAAAACATCTGCAGCGTCCCAGCGGAAGGGGAGGGGACACAGCCCCGAGGACAACGCGGGCTGGCTTTGTGCCGGCGGCTCCGCCTGGAGCGCCGGGGACACCCGTATCCCAATTCGTGCCCCGACGGCACCCGATTCCAGGCGAAGGCACTGAGCTGGTGTGCGCCGCTGTCATTCCAGTTGTAATAATATTCCCGCCGCAGGAGGGGCTTGTATGGGTCATTTGATGCGTGAGGAGCGCTCCGATACCCCCGGGGGATGCGGCGGGCTCTGCGCAGGGATGCTGGCAGCCCCCACCGCCCCCTCCCCACCCTGCATCCCAAAGTTCCTTTCCTTGGGAAGGGCTTTGCCTAGCACCGTTTGTTTTTTAAGGGAGTTGCTAGAAAATTCTCCCGCTATTTTACTTTTTTTTTTTTTTCCCCTCTTAATAACTATATCATGTCTGGTATTGTATTTCTGTTTTCCCCTGAGGAAAGAAGCCAAAAGAAGTAGGAAAAACAAATAATGTGTGGGAGAGTGTTTTTCTTTTCTTTTTTTTTTTTTTTTTTTTTTTTTTTTACCTCTGTTCAAAGCTTTTTTCTGTTTGGCTCCAGTAGTTTTGCAACTACAATTCCCTTCTTCCTAATCTTTTTTTCTATTATAATTCTATTGACTTGTAGTGAGCTCGCTGAACCCCCCAATATTTTCATACTTGTATCTTAAAAGCTCTACTTTTCTTCTGTCATGCTTACTTTTTTCACAACATTTTCCTTTTCTATTCTTTCTTTTTTTCCCTTTTTCCTTTATTTTCCGTCTTTCTCCTTTTACTATTTATCTCTTTTTTCTCTCTCTCTTTTTCCTCCTGTTTATTTTTACTTTTTTCACTTTTATTTCTTTGTTCTTGCTTCCTTCCTTCTTTATGTCTCATTTGCCTTGTCTTGCCTTGCCTTCACTCCTTTGTTTTTATCTTCCTCTCTTTTCATCCCCCCCTTTAGTTCTTCTGAAAATAAAATTACCAGAGAATTGAGGAAATCATCTGTGTCAATTAAGGAGACATCTCTGGGAAAACACTCTCTGTGCAGCATGTTTGGTTCAGTAAGCATTCTCATCAGACACCTTGGCACAGAGCCATGTATTTATCTGGGAGAGGGGCAAAACAAAAAAAAAAAACATGCAGTGGGGAGACTTTTTGATTGTTGTTGTCATTAGTGGTGAATTCATCTTTCTTTTCCCAGGTCCCCACATGTTTTTAAACCATTATGGCATGTGGTTTCCAACCACGGATGAGAGACTGCTGAGGAAAAATACCCCGGTCTGCTTCAAAATCAAAAATGAAGTGTTACCTTTTCCTCCTTTCCCTCTTGGGTGATTGTGGTGGAGGCCCGTTTGTGCCCAGAGGCTGTGCCAGGGGTAATTTTCAGGTGTCTGTCTTTCAGCATCCCTCCTGCAAACACACAAAAAGTTGTGTTCATCCCCAGCCTACCTGCCAGAGGTGGACCCGAGGGGATGAGGGGACCCTCAGTGGGGACCCCCTGAGTGCTGCAGCTCCCCCAGCAGAGCCACAAATCCCCAGGATGATGCTGCTCCATGGAAACTCGCTGCTCAAGGGATGTGGGGCAAGGAAGGAATCAGCCCAGGAGAAGGCACCTTCACCCTCACCCCTGGAAGGGTGTCCTGGGGCAGCAGCAGATCTCCTGCTTCCACCCTGCAGCAGGAACAGGTAGGAGCAGAGTTTTCTGCTGAGGCTTCTTGGTAGAAAAAGCATTATTTGGGGCTGGAAATTGGTCACAAGTCTCAGGCACTGAAGGGACAACCTTGCACGCTTGCTGCCTTCCAAACTCAGGGTTCCCTGGCAGGAAAAGTGATTTTTTTCTCCCCAAGAGATGCTGAAGTGATATGCAGCCCAGCCTCTTCACACAGTGCTATTAGGTGTAAACCAGGGAGAAGGGATTTGCACTTTTCCCAGGCAAGAAGTACCTGGCATTTAGGAATCCTTCCTCTGAAATCAGCTTATCCCGAGGCAGCACAAGCAGTTGTATTAATCACATATTTGTCCCACAAAATAAAACTTCATCTTGAGATTCTCTCTTCATTCCTTCAAGAAGCTGGTGTGGGGAAAGGGGGGAAACTAAAACCTGCCTAGCACCCCACCAACCTACACCCCACAGACTGCGAGAAGACAGCGTACAGGCTTCAAGAGGCTTTCACTTTGGAGAGTGGCCATGGCTTTCTTAGTCCTTACTAGAGAAAGCTAGTTATTAAACAGCAAGGCTTTTACATGCTCCATCTCTCCATGAGCACTTCACACCCATGTGCAGAACTTTGGGGAGCACAGAAAACTGGCTCCAGAACTGTCAGAAACCTCTTGACCCAGAGGAGCAGTGTGAACACACCACAGCCAAAAAATCTGTCACCCTAGCCTGTGCAGACTGTGTGTGCTTTCACTTTTCGGGGTGTTTAAACGTCTTTAAAAGACTGCTAGAGGAAAAGAAACAATTAAAATTAGAGGACAGGTTTTGTGTTTTCCCACCCTGCTGGCTTTCTCTCTCCCACCAGAGGACTTGGAGCTGTTAAATGTACTTTTTTAGACAAAACTCATCCTCCTCAGCTCCTTCCACGGTGAAGGACTGCCGTGTTTTTCACAGGCAGCCCTGTGCTCGGGAGCTTTTAAAGGGTTTCTAATCCTGGAAGGCCGTCTGACATCACCCTGCTTCTTGTCTGCTGATGCTTCATACAAGCCTCACATTTCCTTAATGTTTTTCAGAGCCACCAATTACTGCACCAATCTTGTGTTTATGTTCTGGTTTTGTGCTTTTTTTTTTTTCCCTGATGCTTTCCTGGCTCATATCCCAACAGGCTGCTCTTTCTTAGGCGTGTTTTGTGCCAAGGGTTAAGATGGACCAGCTTGTTACAAAAGAAGGAAGAAAAAAACCCAAAAAACCAAAGAAGTGGGAGGGAGGAGGTTGGCTGGTTGGTTGGTTGTTTTTTTGGTTGTTGTTTTTTTTTTTTTTCCCCTAATTTTCTTCATTGACTTCAGGCACCATGTGATCAGGAAGCCTGGACTCTTTCCATTTCCCTTCCCGACTAAAGGGAAACATTGTGTAGCTGTTGCTCTGCCACCAGTGGGACGGGCTCTGGCGGTGCTACGTAGGAGGATAAAAATAACCGGGATATTTAAGGCCGGCTGTGGAATCCCAGTGCAGGCAGAGCGAGCTTGGTCAGCGGCCGAGCTCCACCGGCCTCGTAATCTCCTGCATATGATGCAACTGCAAATATATGCCTGGCAGCCCTGGTGAAAGAGTTAGACCTTGGGGAGAAAAGAAAAAAAAAAAAATTTAAAAATGGAAAAGAGGACTGGAGAGAGCTTTTCATCCTCTTTTTACCACGTTGTTTCTAGCACAGCTTTCGAAAAGTGACTTCTCCCTGCGTGTCGTGTGCTTGATGAAGGAAAGAGGGTGAGACCCTCAGCGGGGTTTCCTTGGATTCAGGAGTAAGGCAATACAACAGGGCTTTGCCCTGGGGTCTCGTAGGGGATAACATCACTTGCCTCCTGAGGAGGAGAGGCTGGAACAGCGCTGTGTTCCCTCACAGCCTCTTTAGGCTCTTTTCTCCAAATCTCAAGTGTGGCTGAGTGCGATCCACATCTTGTCTGTTGATTAAAAGTAATTAGATTAAAAGAGCAGCCGGCCCTCAAGGCTCAAGCAGAAATAAGCAGAAATGGCAGGCTGTGTTTTTGGTTCTTTCACAACTGTCAGAAACCTTAAAGGTGTTTTTTTTTCATATTACTTGAGCTTGTTTTCACGCTGTACACTAGCTGTAAACTTTCTGAAGTGTGACACTGGAGAGCATCTGCCACAGCTGCAGCACTGAGAAGAGCCAGGACAGAAGCCTTTTCTTTAAAACTGTCCTGACCAGCAAAACAGTGCAACTTCAACTTTCCTTTACCCATCTGTGCCTAGGACAGTGCAGGTGAGAAGCAGAAAACACTGTGGCTTGGTCACTCCTGGAGTTTGGAGGAGAACCTCCTCACTTGCATCAGCACACGTCACCTCTCCATCAGTCAGGGTTGTCAAGACACAGAAAGGGACCGAGGGGACCCTTCACCCTTAATGTCACCCTCCCTGGGTGATAGGGCATGGCAGCGGTGCCAGCAGCTCACGTGTGCCCTGAAGTCTTTGGGAAGCCTCTGAATTTCCATGAGTGCAGGTAGGTGGTTTCTTCTAACAAAATAATAGGAGTCTCCATAGCTCCTTGCTGGACTGCTGAGTAGCCTCCTTTCCTGTGGAGGAAAATAAGCTGTAAACTTTGATGAGGGACAGAGACTGATCCTGAGGTTATTTCTGCTGCAGAGATCTGTTAAATGTTAGCCGGAGTATAAAAAAATCACTGTATTTGGTTTACCTTGGAATTTCCCATTCCACAATCTGTAGGACCCGAAGCAATAAGAATGCAGCTTAGGGAAGTTGTGACAATTGTCGGGCACAAACTTAAGCTTTGTTTGTTGCTTATGCAATCCTGTGGGTTTATTTCAAGGAATTAAGAGCTGGGCAGGGGAATGGAGTTTAAGGGCATTTGTGAGGGATTACACCTGCCTGGACTTTCTGTTTGTTTTCCCAAGTGCTTACGGTTTTACTGTTTCATGTTCTAGGTTCATTCTTTCAAGCTGAGTGAAACACTGGAACCAGACAGAAAATCAGACTAGTAAGAGGAATGGCCAGAGCCTCAGTTTGCAGCCTCACCAGCAGCCTTCCATGTAGATACTCTTATAATCACTCATATTTAACTAAGCAGAATTTGAGAACCATTGAGACCAATTGGACTTTGATCTAATAAATTCTTTATTACACTGGGAAATGTTATCCCCACTTTATATAAATATGGAGCTGCACAGGAGGAAGAGCAAAGGCCCAGTGCCCAGTTATCCACCTTAAATCCCTCCAGTTTCACTGGGAAAACAATTTTACACGTCTGGGTGCAAGTAGTAGAGCTGGGGTGTAACCCTGCCCTGGCATTTGTCACTTTTCTCCCCAGCACTGGAGGAGCATCTGCCAAGTCTCTTTCACATGTCTAAGTAAAAATCTGCTGGATGGAATGCATCCTTCCTCATTGGTTTGCCTGGAGAGGCAACTGCAATGCCAACTCTTCCTGCATGAGGAGGAGCAGGCTGAAATGTCCCTCAGCTGAGAGGAGCCATGGGAGGCAGCTTGGTCCTTCTGCCTGCTGAGTGCAGCCACCTGGGTTTTTAGACATCTGGCACCCACATCCGGAGGTAATTCCAAACTTCTCTGGAAACCAGCTAAACCTCTGGGTTTGCCCAGCCACATGGAGGACCACCTACGTATGTAGTGCTGCCTGGGGGCTTCATGAAGACCACAGCCTTGTTTGCATCACTGGGCTGGCTGATCCCAGATAGTTCAGGTGCTGCTGGCAGGGGAGCAGGACATGTGGCTGGGGAAATCCACATCTCCTTGACTTTTCCAGCGGGACCAGCAAGTTTGGCTGTGTAAAACCAACTTATCAGTCCACCAGGACCACTGTCAGCCTCCTCTGGTGCCGGCAGGCATTCCCTGCTGAATTTTCCTCCCATCAGCTGCCATCACCCTCAGGCTCCCTCCCTTCTCACTGCCAGGGGGGTGACGGGAGCTGCACAAAGTGTGGTACACAAACCCATAACTCCCAGTTATTCCTGAGTGGGAGGAAGGTTTTCACCCTTCCTGGGAGATGAAGAACTGCCTAAATCAACTCAGCAGGTTTAGATGTCACCTACCTGCGCCAAGGTCCTCCCAGGTGAACTGCACAGAGAGTTTGGAGGCACCCAGCCCTTACACCATGGGCACATTTCCATCCCTTGCAGCTTGGATAACCCACCTGCCATGGTATCAAGCCTGGGGAGCCACTTGGCATTTAAAAACTTTACCCTGGGCTGCCACAGCCCTGCAAAAGAGGATGGCAGGCAAGGGTATGTGTGTTTGGGTGCTGTCATGCAGCCAAACCTTCCCTGCAGCAAACCTAACCCGGCAAGTTTCACATGCTTCAGAGTTTTAGAACAAAAGTTTAACACAAGCTTAATTAGCCCCAGATTTTTAACAGTAGTAAGCAGTTATAATGTCTCAAAAAGAGCTAATTCTCATTGACTGTTTCCCACCCATACGCTTTCCAGTTGGCGCTCCCATCACACCTTTACTAAATGGACAAGAACCCCAAAGCCCTCAACGGCTTAAACCATTCCTCTTTTCTTTTCTTTCACATGCAGCTTGCCATGCTGTTATAATTAAATTTCAAAGCTCAAGTCTCTGCAGTTGTTTTCTTTTTCTGGCATTGTTTTCCACCCAGTAGCCAGCGCAGCTTAGCACAAACCAAAGTCACCCACCCGGAGGTTAACAGGCCTCTCTTCTTCCCATCAGGTGTCCTGCTCTGCTGCTGAAAGATAAAACTCAGTGTTGTGTCGCGTGCACTTGGCTGGCTGCCTAACAGGGCCTTCATTTCTTTTTACCCTGGTGCTCTTATTTCCCCTGATATGATAAATACCAGGATATCTGGCTTCTCTGCATCTCATCACCTACGTGGCCTCAGTTGTAACATTCTGTGATTTCTCTTTGGCCATGCTTGCGGTCATCTCCAGGCTGCAGACTCCGTGGAGAGGGTTTCTCTCATGGTCTCTCTCCCTCTGGGTGTGCACACCAGCACAACAGATTCAATCCCATGGAGGACCCCCTGTTGCCATGGCCAGTCATGATGGTTTGGAGATGAGGTCAGCTGCCCAGCAGAAAGCACCCCTTGTTAGAGAGAGGAGAAGCCTCTGCTTGCCCTCAACCTCTTTTAAAAAAGTTGCATCTTGGAGAAGCCAGGTTTGCTTTCTTACTGACACCACAGTGATTTTTCCTTCTTTGCAGAGTCCAGCCTCGCCAGCACCTCACCTTTAGAGAAATAAATGTTCTTTGGCATGAAAGGGACTTGCTGTGCTAAGTCTTCCATAAAACTTTCCAGCTGAAAGCAGGCTGAAACACATCTAGACACCTCAGGGATTCCCCCAAAGGTGGCAATCAAGCAGGGAAAACTCCCAGTCCTTGCACATCCCTGTCCTACAAGGAACTGCCTTCAACCACTGTAAATAAAACAAAGGTACGATCTCCAGCTGATCTCAATTACTGGAGCTCCATTGAATTGGACAGCCCTAGAATAATTTACACCAGACGAGCATCTGCCCTCAACATATGTTGCATTATGGTCCAACAGGATGGTCTCAGTTTGCCTTGGGGGAGGAGCTGCTGGAGTGTAGAGTTAGGTTTGCTCATGTCTAGGAACGATGGGCTGCAAAATCCCCAAGAGTGAGGAGATAAATAGGGAAAAGAAGGCTTTTGGTTATTAGGCGTTCTTATTTCCAGTGATGAGGGTGGGAAAGAGCAGACTGTGTGGGAAACAGGCTTCCCTACACCCATTTTTGGCAGCTTTGGATTGGCCCCTGACCAGAGATTTATTAAAACAGCCTCATAAGTTGCGGTCTCACTAAAGAACAATACAAAACCAACCAAAAGTTAATGTATTCAATCTGTTCCTGCTGAGATTTCTGCCTCCCCACCTCCCTGATTACTAGAGGAGGGGAGGTGGGGGGAAGGCGTGGAGAAAGAAAGAGGAGGGAGTGGGGAGAAGAAAAAGAAGCGTTTGTATTCCCAGTCTCAGCTGACAGATCTGCTGCAGCCTGGAGTTTTTGTAATTAGAACAAAGGGTCCTCGGTACAGGAACTGTAATTGGTTTTGAGTGTTCATGCATTTTAACTCAGCCCAGGTTAGGCATCCAAGCAAACTCAAAGCACTGACAGAGCTGGAACCCTATGAGGAAAACTCCAAGGGAGGATAAAGGGCCTTCAAAGGAGGATCACATCTGACACCAGAAACCAAAACCTACTCCAGATTGTTTTCCTCAGGAAACTAGAGGAAAAACTGTGCCACAAATACTTGTCAGCCAGAGGTCTAGGATAATCTGAACTTCAGTGACAGGAGCGGGGAACAGGGAGGGAACAAATATTTCGGCAAAGAAAAACCCCAGGGCAGGATATGTGACGGAGCTCCTGAATGCTGACGGGGAGGAGGGAGGGATTTAAAACCACCCCTCTTGCTGAAATTTATGAGGGCGGTGTGTCTCAAGCCTGCTGCCAGAACAGGTTTTGTGATTCAGCTTCTCCAAGAGCCTGAACCTGCTCCGGACAGCCAGAGGTAACTCAGAGGGGCCAGGACCTTCCCTCCATGTCCACACATCCAGACATGCCACTGTCCTCATCCTTGTCCCTCAGAGAGCCCCTCCAGACAAAACTGTGCCCAGGCATTGTCTGGAAAGGGCTGGCTGGCAGCGAGCCCGCGCTGTGCCAGGGCATGTGCTGGCAATTAAAGAGCAGAGATGATCATGACAAGTGCTCGGGCCCACGCTGGGGCTCTGCTGGGTTTACCAGCACAGGCAGCACCAGCTGCAAGCAGCATTTCCATGGGAAAAGGATGAGGCCGAGAACACACAGGGAGAAGAATGTATTTGTAGCCAGTGTCTCTGGTAACAGTCTGGGGCTCTTTTCTCTAAGGTTAACATTCGCTTGCTTGAGAAAAACAATGCTGCTGGGGCTCTGCAGGCGAGATGTGGTTGTGGTGGGTCAGACGGATCCACAAACAACAGTCCCTTTTTGGGTGGGATTTTCACATCTGTTCTTCCCTGCCCTAAACCCAATTTCACTGGGACAAAGCTCAGACAACACTGGGTGCTTTCAGAAAAAGTCTTCCAGCACTTCCCAGCTCCAGTGGCAGTGACAAGGAGAGCACATGAGTGATGAAGAGTGTGCAGACTGGGGCCTACCTCCATTCTGTTATGAAGAACTACTTTTTGGGGTTGTGGATGGTTTTTTAAAGTCACCATTTACAGAAACTGAAACGTTTCTGTAAACAAATCCTCATGGTGGAGTTGGAAGCTGGGCTAAAGGCAGGAGTGGTGTCCATGGTGAAAGTCCTGTAGCTCTGGAGAGGGGTGCTGAGTGTTTCTCTGCCTTTCAGTTTGGACAAACTTGCCTGTTCAATCAGACAGACACCTCATTTATGCCAAATATCAGTGGGTGATAGGAACTTCCAAGTTAGTGTAGTGGCTTATTTATTAAGAGGATCTGATCATGAAATATTGAACACGTCAACAGTTTCACCACTGGTGCAAGGTGGGAGTAGACAAAAGGAAGCAACTGGAGCAAACTCCTTGGTGGTTCATCTGCTTCTCCCTTGACCCCTTGTGTACCACTTTCAAGGACTTTTTTAGCCTGAAGAAATGGCGGGGTTTTTTGGTCGTTGAGGAGCAGCACCTAGAAATAAATGTCAGACTCTTATCACTGCAGTTGGCCTTTGCTCAGCAGATCCTACAGCCCATCCTCCTGACAGAACAGCTCATGTCAGGCATGCAGAAACAGCTTTCTGCATTTATACATCAGAATGCCCCATCCCACCTCTTCAGCTGAAGCCATGGGCTGGAAGCATCTTCCTATTTTGCGTGATCAGGTGCAAACTGGCAGCAAACACACTGAGTCTGCGTAGAGTGGCCTGAAACGACATAGGAAGGCAGAGCAAGAGGGAGCAGCAGATCTCCCTGAATTCCTTGAAACAACTCTGCACTTGCTAGGACCGGTCGTGAAGGCTGAAGGAGAGCACTGGGAAGCAGCTTTTCCAGCAAGGAGGCTTCTCTTGCTGGTGGCCACACTGTCATGTCACTTTACACTCTTCTTCATACAGCCTAATCCCAGCCTGAAACTTCTGCCTGTATCCAGGTGGGCAGTGGCAGGCAACCTCTTAAATAAAAGGCAAGCCTTAGGAGGGCCAGGCAAGCTCAGCTGGTCACCACACCTGAGGCATTTTGTAGAACCCCCCCCATTACTGGAGGAGTTTTAGAGCTTTGAACAGTTTTTCACTGCTACTGCTCTAGAAGGTGGTGGGGATGATGTTGTGGATCCAATGCTTTGGGGGCTTCTTCCTTGGAAAGCACCAGTTTGGGCTGTGGTCAAGAACGGAAAACAAGGCAAGAAGAGCTTTGGGGTTTGACCAGTCTCGTAATTCCTGACAATGTTTCCATTTTCCATCCGTTTTACTCTCTCCCTCCTTAGAAGAGGGCATTTCAGGATTTCTCCGGCATCCTGCAAGGTTTTGCTTGGCGGCAGCAGCAGGAAAGAGTTCTCACTGTTTGCATTTGAGGCACAACAGGGTGCCCTAAACCAGAAAGCTGGAATGGGCCACGCCAGCACCTCCAGCCGAGAAGACCACCTCGAGGTCTTCTCGAATGACCTGTGGAAGCATCTGACTGCAGACCACAGCTTCAGAATTTTGGTGAATTCAACCATTTCAGCCAGTGTTTTCACCTTGGATGAATTTTTGAAGTTATCAAGAACCAACAGATTGTTTCTCAGAAGATTGTTTTCTTCAGACTTCTCTCTTTGTTTGCCCAAGGGTATTGGCCTCTCTTGAAGAACCGGACATATAATTAGAAATTAATGTCTATTCACTTTGATGGATTTTGCCTCTTTTCTGAATCCTGAATTATCCACAAAGCTGTTACAAACAGAATAGAATGTATTTGTTCATCAAAAAAAAAAAAAAAAAAGATTCACTCATTTCTTCAGGGATTAATTCTCAGTTTTTTTCATGAGTGGCTCGTTGCAAATAGTCATAAATTCTACCATGTTGGGTTCCAACCCTGGAGTGATCTTTGTCTGGACTTCAATGGGGCTTTGCATGGGGGGGGCCTGGCCACACAGATCTCATTGCAGGATTGGGCAATGGTTAGTTACATAAGTCATATGATGTTGTTTCTGTCCTCTGACTGGCTGGCTTATGTAACTGCAGAACAATAGCGTGCATTTGAATATAAAGGCAAAAATCGTGCCTTGCTACTTGTTCTTCGTGAGAGCCTGTTCAAGGGCTGGATTCTGCTGTCTGTGCAAGTTATAGAGATATTTTCTTTGACAGCCTGTTGGTTTGGGAAGGACATCTGGAGTAGGTGGCATTAACAGAGCTAGTGAGATGCTCTCTGTGGGTTCATCTGAGGACTATTTGTAAACATTGGGCTCACACATTCTCCCCAGTAGCAGCTGAAAAAGCACAAAAGCCAAAGGGAGAGGCTCATGAAACCAGGCCATTCAATGACCTGAGCCCTTGACTGCAATGCAACTACACTGGTTCATACCTTATAAATATCTGGCCATCAAGTTTAATGTTTCTCTTAGTCCATTTTAGGGGAATAAAAAGGCTTAAAAGCATGGCCAGGGCTAAAGGTGTACAGCAAAGGGCAAAACATTAAGTTAATGTCTGTGTGCTTATTCTTAAACATATTTTCTCCACTTTTCATTTTTGCTAAAATCTCAATGTGATTTCTATTCAGAGAGGGAAAATAGGAATTCACAACTTCTGTTTTCACTTGATGTCTTATTTTTGTTCATCCGGAGAATTCATCTCCAGAAGATTTTATCACAGTCTTGTGGAGATTCTATCACAAGTTGCAGTTCTGGTCTTGTTTTGGTCTTTTGGTTTTTTTTTCTCCTAAGGTCCTACTTCTTGGAGTCATGTGATTACACAAACATTCCCTATTTCCAGTATTTTAAAAGTAAGTTTCTAGTCGGCATTGTTGCAGAGAAAAGACTGAAAACATAAACCCTCGAGGCTGAGAAAAAGAACACACAATTTACCATTTTTTTTTAAACCTCATGATTTCTCAATCTTATGTTTTTTGAGGATAGTCTGAGTAAAAAGCTTTAAAAGCCAAGGGCTGAAAATATTAAAGCAGAATCAGGAGGAGACCACTGCTTAAGTTCATACAGTATGACCTGACAGTGTTCCAGACTCTTGGGAAATGTCACCGTGCAGCAGACATGTGACAGGTACTTTTCCTAAGTCTCTTATGACAGCATAAGACCATTCAAAGAAATTTCATTCCTTATACGTGTTGAATTTTAGCAAAGTCCCAAAGTACACATTATTTTGAGTAGCAAGCTTCAACATCTCCAAAAGTACTGTTGCAATCCACAGTGTAAACACCTGTTCTTGTCCTTTGCAGTCTCCAGTGTGAACATGGGTTTTGGAGGGGACATGGAACACATCAAGCCAAAATTCAAGCGGTCACAGATAATGCTCTCCTGACATCCTCGAACCTCTTTGGATCTCCCTCACAAATAATTCTCAACCCAGTGAGTTCCTAAGTTTTCAATATCTAACCTGAACTCACACAGGCAATTGTAGCAGGTTGTACCTTGCAATGTGCAGCACAGATGTGGAAGAGCGGTACTTCATCTCCTTAAATTTAAATTTTAGCATGCCTTGGGAACACACTCATGTTCTAGAACTTGGAATTGCCAAGAACTTCCTTTTTATCATGTTTTATTCAGATGCCACTAACACGGATCTAGTCAAGCCACTCTGCTGGCAGCAGAAAGAATAATTCTGGAAGAAGCTGTGCACCTTCCCCATGGTTTAAAGGCAGCTTGCACCAGCCAGGCTCAGAGTGAACAGTGTGCATTGTGGTGGCAGGACTTCCATCAATAAATATAAGTGGGGCCACTCCTGGAGTCCCAAAAGCTTCTGGAAGCCAGCACGGGGACCAAGCAAGAACACCTCAGGGTGAGGATTTCTCCTGTGTGGTCCCCCCCAGAAACAGCACCTCTCAGCCTGGCAGAAGAAAGGAAAACCTCTGCCAGGTGCCACAGGACCTCCATGCTAAAACCAGACAGTGGACTGTAAGTTTGGGGACAACATGGCCATGTAAATAGGTGAAGAATCAGCAAAGAGCATTTCATCACTGCTCAGGCATGCAATCAAGCCTTTGCATCTCTACCAGCTGCCCTGTCCCAGCTGGCTGCATGCACACAAATTCTGCCAAGCAAATGAGAGGCAAAGCATGTTACCTGAAACCTGTCATTACGACCAAGGTCATTTTGTGGGGATGTCTGCTGACACACTGTCCTCTGTGAAGCCACAATAAGTCCAGGGACAATGAGCTGCAAGAGATGCATAGACAATGCTGTTTAAAGGACAATATTGTGTATTTATAGGACTAGGAATAGTGTTGGTGGGAGGGGAGCTGCTCAGTGCATTGCTCCTGGACACTTGTGAGATGCTCTGCAGAAGAATGAATGGCTTTTCCCACCTGAATGCTATTTTAATAACTTTGAAACGTCTTCCTTAGATGTGTCATCATTATTCCCATAGTTAGAAGCTGATTAATGGCATGCCCCTCGAACACATATCTGGGCACACGTACAAAGACTTTTTAATAGTCCCTAACAATGGCCAACAGCTGGCCACAAAACCAGATGATCCTCCACCCTTGTAAACTCATGCTCGCCAACAATAAAAAACCCTTCTGGCTACTAAAAAGCCTGGTGGAACAGATGAATCTTGTTATGGACTGGATTTTATAAATAAAAATTAAAAGGCGGCAAACATTTTAGCATGTGCATTCATTGGCTGAAAACAGACATAGGTTTTACATTCCGGGAGGGTCAGCTGCAGAAGGCTAATTTTCAGAGCTAAACTTCATCTTCCAGAGACTTCTTTAAATACATTGCTGGGTTGGGTTATTGGGAGGAGGAGGGTGGTTTTGGTTGATTTTTTTTTTCTTTTTTCGAATTCTGCTGCGGACCCAGTAAAGCACTTCCGCTGTCCTTTGGGGCAGGAGTTTCATGTCGGTGCCACTTGCAGGCAGAAATTTTGGGAATGGCCTGAAAAGCTCGGCTCTGCAGGCCCTGCCACAGCACCACAGGCAGGCAGTCTGAGCACATCAGCCCAAGCCTACATTCTGCCCATGCCCTGCAGAAGGTCGGTGCTTGCTGCACCTTGGAACTCAAAGAGAGGAGCAGCGACCAAGCCCTTTAAGGATAAGCAAAATCACCAAAAAAAAGATATGAAGGAGGAAAAAAAAGAAAAAAAAACCAAAACAACTCAAACTTCTAAAGAAGCCCTTTTTGTTTGTTGTTAACAACTGTTTAATGTCAGGGCTAATTCACAAGTTTAATAAAATCAGGCTTTGTTGAAGATTCAACACCTTCAATTACAGCATTAAGAAGTCACAGTAATTGCTCCTCAGACCTTCCAAAAATCCTTCAACAAAGTGTGTGTGCATGTGTGAGGTGGGGGAGGCCAGCCTTCAGTCTAAATCTAATGCCTTAAAGATTATTTATTTTTTTTAAATAAACAAAGCAGGCAGAAAAGCTCTAATTCTAATAATGATGACTACTATGGTGTCAGGCCCTCATTTTACAATGAGAAGAGGCAAATGAAAGACATCAGCCAAATTCTTAGTTAGTCACCTTAAATATGAGTCCTTTGTTAGTGGATTTCTGCAGGGATAAACAAGGAATTTTCACAGCCTAGGTATGCCCAAAACAAGATTTCTAGGAGTAAGGAAGCAAGGAAATTGACTGAAATCTTAGAACAAGCTTTATTTTTACTGCCCTGGGCAGGATTTAGACAAACATCAGCCTCCGCTTCATCAAGTCCTGACACAGCTGAGCCCAGCACCTCATTACACTGAAAAGGATCCTTATTGATACAGAAAGTGGCTGATTACTTACATTCCTGATGACCACGCAGGAAGCTGATAAGGTGGGGAGTGAAGACTGGGGGAAAAGTCTTTGTTCCTTTGGAGAAGGCTTCCTCCTTCTCTAGGGACCAGTCAAGACTTTTTTTTTAATCTTTTTTTTAAGCAATAAAAATGGACAGAGAACACTTCAGCATCTTTCAGGCACGGGTAAGATTGAGCAGGCCACATTCCTGCTTCCTGTCAAAACAAGGGGAATCTTGTCCTTTGTAACTGGAGAGACCAGGTTTGGATTCCTTTTCCCCCACCAGTGCTCAATCCAGCCTTTGTGGTTCCTTGAAAGATACATCCAAGGCTCACTTACCTTCAACTCAGCCAGATGAGAGCTTTCCCCAGTGCAGGAATGGGATTCTTTCCCTATTTTTAGGTGAGTAGCATGAAATGCCATGGCCTGTCCGAGCATTTCAGAAAAGCCTGGCACACAGCAGAGCAACCCTGGGATCACTCTGAGCTACAGCAGGGACATTACCCATCTCTGCCAAACCTGTGGTCTCAGCAGCTCCAATCCTGATGTCAGAGCACATTTGCTCCCTCCTGCAATGAATTGCCATTCCCAAAGTTTTATTTAGTTTTGTGAAAGGTGCCTTAGAACATATTTTATATCACACAAAATATCCTAGAGATGAAAACACTGCAGAGGTGGATAACCCAGGCCACTTGCAACACCTCATGGGTACTTAAAGCTGCCAAGAAAGAGTTTGCAGTGAAACAGTTGTTTGGATTTTTTGTTTTGTTGTTTTGTTTGGGGTTTGTTTTTTCAACGTGCAACACTATGCAGCTACACTGGTGGGATTTTGTCCAGTGTTTGTTTGTTTTTTTTGCTGCCACTGACCTCTTTTTGCAATCCTAACTACAAGCACTGACAAAACACCTGTGCTGTGCTGGAGGTAGAGATGTTGTTAACAGTTCCATCCACAACTTTTGGTCTGGCACAGATCACACAGATATAGAAGATCACAAGGAAGACCCAGTCTGCCACAGGCCCTCCAGAGAGCTCCCTTCCTGCCTGAGAGAGGCTCCACACACCCTGGAAGAAAGGGGCAGGTTTTGGGGCCAGGTGTGAGGGTGCACTGGGAGGGAGGCTCCTTTTGAAAGACCTCATGGAAAGCATGAGTTGGTCAACAAGGATTTGAACGGATCCAGTGGGATCTGTTTCAGCTAAGCACTGAATGACACCTCCAGGAATTTGGCTTCATCCTCCAGCTCAGACAATGACTCCACAGTGCCATTTGAAGTGCCTCCTCAGGGCAGCATCCTCCAGAGTGCCTTTGTCCCTATTTCCTTGGAAATTTCTGGGAATTAGGCACCTCCATGATGTTTAGATGATTACCTTTGCAGGTGTGATCTTCGCTCTTGTGTAGTTTCAAACCTGCAAAATGGGGGTGGTGGTGCGTTGTTTGGCACCTCATCATCCTCTTTACCCTTCAATCAGGTTTACCCTACACAGGGACTGGTTCCACACTTGGCCTCTGGTGTCCCAAAGAGAGAAGGAGGATGAAGAGCAAGAGGAGGAGGAGGAGGAGGAGGAAGAGGAGGAGGAGGAGGAGGAGGAGGAAACCAGGGTAAAGCGCCTCTGATGTGACCTCACACGGGCTGGTTTACAGTCATCAACCCCAAAATAAAGAATCAGCTGCACCTGCAGGTACCTTTAAAGTCCAGCACATGCTCATTGGACCTTTGCATCATTTTAAATTAGCTGCTGATGCATTTTATTAGCACTGAATTTAACTTAATGTGCTTGCTTGCTAACTTCCTGCTTATCTGGATACCACATAAGCATATGCCCAATTCAATTACAAAAAAGAATGTGAAATACAGTGCTACACATTTTAAGCAAGCATAATAAATTACCAGTGCTGTGGCACGAACCCATGCATGTGAGGGAGAAAAAGAACAAACAAACCAAAAAACCCCAAAAAAAAGCCCAACAACAACCCCCAACCTAGCCAACCAAAAATATACAGCTGAATTCCCCCAGCCATTTAATTAGAAGTAACAACATCTCCCTTGCAAGGCTTACACAGGCCTTCCAGAGTGAAACTTATCCCTTAACAGCAGCTGGAACTTCTTGCCACGCTGAAAAAGGAAGAGCTCTGTTACAGAGGAGTGAGAAGAAATGTGAAAATATTAGCAATAAGCAGGCTCCTGTGGAGTGTGCTGGGTACTGAACAGCTAGCTGAAAGGCAGTGCAAGCCACAATAAGCAGCTGCAGCTCCCAGGTCTCCCAAAAGAAAGGAAAAAAAAACAAAACAAAACAAAAAAAAACCTCACGAAATTCACAAGTGTCACAATTTTCCGCCACGTGAGTAAACTGTTTTGGATAGCAGTGAGGCAATGTTGCTTGTATGAGGTTGGGAGTGGTGGCTGTACGTGTCTGCAGTGAAAGGAAGAGGGTGAACTCAGAGGCCCGAGTGATTCCATTGCTGAATGAATCAGAACCTGAGGGAAGAGAAAAGGTATGTGAAAAAAAAAAAGCATTGAAGCAGAGTCAGGGAAGATCGAGAGGGAGTATGAGTAAAACAGAAGAGGAGAATGTATGATTGAGCCTGTTGCTTACTTATAGCTCCTTTTAGCCACCAGAAACAATGAGAAACATGAGTGTGTTTCTCATATATACACATTTATACATGTAAATATATATCTATGTATATTTCTGATACATTTACAGATAGATAGATAGATGGGGGAGCTCATCCTTGTCTGTCCCTGTCTGCAGGGAGGGCTCCGAGTGGGGCCCAGGCTCTGCTCTGTGGGGCCCAGCAATGGCACCAGAGCAACGGGCAGGAACTGATGCCTGGGAAACTCCCTCTGAACATGAGGAAGAACTTCTTCCCTGTGCAGGGACCAAGCACTGAGCAGATTGCCAGGAGAGGCTGTGGAGTCGCCCTGTGTTCTGGGATGGGTCTACTTGAGCATGGACATTAGGACAGATGACCCACTGTGGTCCCTTCCAACCTGACCCATCCTGGGATTCTGTGTTGAGCAGAATCTCTCATTCATGAGGGGTTCACCACCTAGAAACCAAAAAAATTCCATGGAGGTGCTGCCTTGAGGATGAAGTCGCTGTGACTGGGGCACAGAGATGGGCTTTGCCCACTGCACCTGTGAGGCTGAATCCCCCACCTTGTCCTGGAGAGGCTGGGCCCTGGCTTGCTGTGTTTTTTCAGCCAGAGGAGGGATTTCCTGCAGCCACGCTGCCTGGCTGGCATGGGGAGGCAGCTGGGAAGGCAGATCAATCTTGTTGTGACAGCCAGGGCCCTTGCACAGAGAGATCTGTTTGCAGAGAGGTTAACAAGACACTTGTAAGAGCGAGACACCCACTGCTCACAGTGATTTCACCTCCTCCTCCTCGTCCTCCTCCCCTCATGCCTCAAGATCAACACCAGCAGTGCTGCCAAGCCTCTAATTATGCTTTTAAAATCCTGTCAGGTCTCAGGGATGTGATGAGATCTGATTGTGGAAGAGCATTTACGGAGACTCACGGTCATTAGCCCGGTTAAACACACTACGGTCCCTTCTGCTGTCTCCCTCCCAGCAGTGACACAAACACAGGATTAAGCTGGCAATTAGCAATCAGTAGGTAACAAACAATAAATCCCCACTCCACTGCTGACCAGCAAGGCTCCTCCTGGGCCAGGGCTGGTTGTTGTGGCTTTCCCAGGTGAGAGGTGGAAAATCCAGGGAGAAACAGGGACCTGCAGGTGGTTCTCACCCTGTTTGCCCATGTGGCCTTCTGTCTCAATCATCATCCAACATCATCCTGCCACCAGAAAACTTGCTGAAAAAATGCTGAAATTTGCTTTTAGCCTTAAAAGTACTCTAGGTTGACTAAAAATGGTTCTTTTGTATTCTTCTCGTTTCTACCAGGAACTACTCCCCAGCCTTTTTTTTTTTTTTTTTTTTAATCACCTTATTTGCTAAATGAAAGTACGCTGGAGAAAAGCAAACAAAGCAGAACTTCTCCTGCCTGTGTGGGAGGACTGGGGAGTAGAGGTCATTAAACCAAACTCTCCTCTGCCTGTATCTCAGACCTTGTGACATGTCAAACCACAGGCTCTGGGCTTTTATTCAGCTTTCTCCATTTCTTTGACATCCCATTTTATAACTGTTTGCCCCAAAAAGGTCAGTTATGTATATATATAGGAGACATTTTCCAGATTCAAATTAGGATGGAGGGTGACCTATCAGGATGCAAATCTCAAGGACAGCAAAAGCTGCACAGGGAGAAACTCCAGCCAGGACCAGCCGAGGAAGGTTTTTCCAAGACAGACCTGGTCCCAAGACCAGATGATTTAATACTGCCCAATAAGAAAAATAGCAGCACTTACATAAAAAGTGGAATAAGATCAGCTTGGATGCCTGAATTAGCCCCAAAGATTTGTGCTAAAGGCATTCCAAGCAAATTGTTGGCTTCCAGCTCCACATCCTTGAGGAAGGGAATGCCTTGGCAGCTCCTGCATCCCCAGCGCTTAGCCTACGAAGCGAATTTAACTCTGAGGAGTCTGCCTTCCTCTCTGCTCACAATATTACAGGGCAAAGCTGCTGCAGCACCGTGGGCTTAGCAGGTGAAGGGGGATGTCCCCTGGTGCCCTGACACCCCCAGCAACCTCTGGGAAGATAGATGGCCATGTGCTGTCCACTCTGCACCACTGTGTCCATGCTTAGGGGGCAAGCGACATGCCCTGGGAGGGGGATGGATCCTTGGGGTCTGGGCCAGCTGCTGCTCCTCTCTGCAGCCTGGCCACCCAATGCTGCTCACAGCCCTACCTGCCTTCCCCAGGGAATGGGAGCCACAGGGCATCCACGTGGGAACTGCTGCTGGCAGAATATAGAGCACTGCCCTGCCAGAAAGGCAACGTGTCTTATGCACCGTGCAAAAATCCATCTGGCCAGTCAGTCCTCAGGTAGACCGAAATTATCCTTTATTTTCACTGTGAAGCCCTGTGTATGACTCCAGAAGTCCTGTGACACAGGAAGAGTGTCACGTAGTTTTATTTGTTTACTCTGCTATCACCAGAGCTGCCTCACTGAGCCCTACCAGGAGGAAAACCTTCTTTTGATGTAAACCTGTTATGAGAGAGAGTAGGGAGCTTCTAAAAAAAACCCCAAAACTGGTTCCAATCCAAACTCACATGACAGAAAGGGAAAAAGTAAAACACCCAAAAAAAAAGAAGACACACTTTTTTCCCACGTATTAAATCGAGTAGTGACAAACTTCAACCAGAACCATGGCATTACTCAGAGCAGCTTGTCCAAGCACGCAGAAATCATGGTCAGAGCGTCTCCCAGCTGGCAGAGGTGAACAGGGGGTGCCAAGAAAGACAAGTCCTCGCTGGTACTGCTTTGTGCAGAGGATCCTCTCACGAACGGTTTTAATAAAGGCTTAATTGATTGTTCTGGAGTCCGTCAGGGTACTAAACATTTATGGCTCTGACTCAGTCATCTAGAACACATTCCATAAGGCAGTCAGAGGCAGCTGCACAGGGCAGCCAGGCACGCGTCCGTCATGTGCCGGTGACGTCCATTAATCATGCACCAGTCATGCACCAGTAAAACCTTCGGAGAAAGTGGGATCTCTGCATCTTTTTCACCAGCCAGGAGGTGGAATATAATCACTTTGTCCTCCAGGCTGGCATTTGGGAGATGCCTGTTCTACAGAACCCTGGTTCTGCAGCAGGTTTCCGTGTGTGTCCTGGAGTAAATCCCTTGGGGATGTCAGCATAGCACTGATCAGACATTTCAGCTCTCCTGCATTCTGGGCACAGACAGAAGCAGAGGCAAATACAAGGAAGACACAGCCATAAAAATACAAATTAAGATAAAGCTAGATTCTCCTGATGCTTAATCATGTAAATGTACAAATAGAGCCTGACGACAGTGACTCAAGGGAAACAATGACCTTATCAGTAGTCTCAGATAGGCTTGAGCCATAAATGAAAATAAATGATCTACTGACATGCCTTATCATATCCCTAGCCTCTACTGGAGAACTCAATTTACCTCTGCATATCTATATCCTCCAGCACACTCAACATCAGGAGGGTCTGCTGTTCCTCTACAGGCTCCCTTTGTTGCTCCAGCAGGATTTCCAGCCATTGCACTGACCTAATACTGGCTTTCAGGTGGCAGCTCCAGCTCTGCACCACCTCTCAGAGCTGGTCAGCATGGACAACCACCTCTCCCTCCTTTTTTCAGCCTCCTGAGTTACAGCCTGCTCTCCTTTTCCAATCACTCTGCCATTCATTTGCACCCCCAAGAAGCAGTCCCATGGGGTTTTAATCAGTCAGGACCCCACATCCACCAAGCAGCATCTGAGAAGATTTTGCATGCAGGGCTTGAGAAGTCAGAAGAGCCACCCAAAATCTCTTTACACACTCAGGTTGGCCCCGACTCTGCTGATCCAGGCAGGAGCATCTGCAGGTGGTCAGGGAGCACTGGAGCAGTGAGGAAATCCAGTGTGAAAGGAAAACTGCTGGAACAGGAGGGGCTTTAGACCTCCAGCTCATGCGTGTTTGAAGATAAGCCAGAGGGCTTAAGGGGCTGCTTTTCCTATCAAGATGGAGTGATTATTTCACATTTGCAGGTAGGTAGTGGTTGAAATCGATTCTTGGGGAAGAAAGAAGAGCAGCACTTGTAATTGCTTGGCAACTTGTGCTAAACTAATCACAGGCTTCCTAGTTCATTGGAAGTTCAAGTATTTGGTATCTGCCTCCAATTTCATTTGGAAGTGAGGCAAACATTTTAGTTCCCTGAGAAAGGATAATCCTAAAAATTACTATCAAGGATTAAGGTAAAAAAAGGGTACCTCAGGAAGCTTTCCAGGATGAAAATTTCTTTTTTGCTTCCTCTTTCCAAGGAATAAGTTTTTTAGTGTCAAGACATTTAAAAAATATTTTTATTTTAAGAGAAACAAAAATTGACCCAACACTTCTTGCTAGCCCTATTAATAAAAAGACTATGATAACCTACAGGGGAATTTAAAAAAAAAAGTATCAGGAAGAGAGTTGCTTGCTTTCTAAATGAAAAAGCAAGAAGGTGGAGAAAGGGTTCTGTACCATTCTTAGAAGAAAAAATTAGCAGAAGGGAAAAAAGGAATCATCTGAAACGAAATACTAATGAAAACTGTGCAGGACATGTCAGACTTTGTCAGTCACAACACACTTGAGCTGGCAAGGCTGTCACGGCTTTAACCCTCATCCCTCTGGAAAGGGACAGAGCTGGATGGAGCAGACACCTTCTCCCCAGTGCCCTGGTCCGAGCAAGGACGGGGTGCCCCTGGGGTGTTGTGTCTCCTGCAAGCAGTGGGAAGGTTGGACTGCACCTCGAGCAGGCACAGGATGGCTTTGGTGACCTTTGCAGTGCTTTAGCAATGCTGAAGTCATGGTAGACACAACAGGGTTGGGTTTTCTCGTCCCTCCGTGGCCATCAGCTGCTCCCACGCTGCTGCTGGTATCCTGGGGCATCTGCCTTATCTTGCTGGCACAGCTGTGTGTGAGCATCTCACACCCAGTTTGGGCATTACACAGCACTCTGGCAGGGCTGTTTGACCTCTGCAGGGATGCCCAGCACAACCAGGGACTCTAAGAGCAGGTTTTTGGTGTCTGCTGTTGCCACAGATTGCAGGGTCACTGGTGCAGGGCTCCAAGCCCTTCTCCCCTTCCTGTGTCAAAGCAGGCTGTACCACAAAGGCCCCACAGATTTCAGTGGGGCTCTTCCAAATTTCACACTGAGTTATCATGAGTGACTGCAACACCTGTCCCTCACTCTTCACTGCTCCTGTGGTCCTCCTGGCTCTGCTCTTGTGAGTAAATTCTCTACCACCAGCCAAGGAGACAGCCCGAGGCATATGGCAGTGGATTTCAGGAGCTCAGAGACTGTAGAGCTAAACATCTAGGTAGTAGATTTCAAGGGCAGAAGAAAGGGCTGCACTCTCCAGGTCTGGATCCTGGTCAGACATCCACAGGGTGTTTCAACAAGAAAATTAAATGCCCTCTGCCTGGGAAGAAAATGCACTTATCTGGGTATTCCCCTCAAATTCCTAATGTCTCCAGCAATACCTGTGCTTTGCAGAAAGCAGACGCAATGACGAGCTGTGGAGCACACATCTTGGGCTGTAAGGTCAGGTTTTCCCAGGCATTTCACCTCTCTGTAATGCCCGAGAAGAATTAGGCATTTATAGCTCTTCAGACGTACAAGCCCCAGCTCTTTCTCATTAGCTGCACACAAAGTGCTGTTTGGAGAGGCAGACAGGCAGCAGCACTCCTGAAAGTTGTTGAAAGGAAAAGCCTTTTCCCAAACTGGCTACTGCATGTAGTGCGTGTGCCTGCCATTGCTTTATCCATGTCCTGGTGGTACCTGCAGGATTTGTTCCAGCTGAGTTTGGGCACCATGAGGAGCAGACAAGGACGGGAGATGGCTAGAGAGCAGACTGAAAGGGAATTTGCTCTCTTCTTCCAGTGACTCTTTGATTCTTTCCCCTCCCACCTCATTTCTCACACATTTCCACAAAGAAAAGCTGACGGCAGAAATAAGTTTGATCTGGGAGATGGAGAGAGATTTTATTTTCATTTTAAAAAGAGGAAATATTCCAAAAGAAATTCCTGGTAAAGAGATAAAAAAAAAAAACCAAAAAACTCCCTTTCTGTCTATGAAGTGTCAGGATCAGCTCCCTGCAGACTGCCCTCCTCCCACCTCGTGTATTTGGTTTCATTGATGCTAATTTGATCATGGGGCAGCTGTTTGTAAGAGCAAGCCAGGAGAGACCCCAGGGAGAATAATTGATGCTTGAGCTCAGGGGGAGGTGAGCCTGAGCTGAGCCCTTGCGACAGGGGAAAGGCAGCAGATGCCCCTTGGTGCAGAAGCAACCACTGTATCTACACAGAATCCAGTTGAAGCTGGAGCTGTCAGCCCAGCTGTGGGCAGCCTCTGGTGCTGGGGACTGTCCTGGTGGCAGGGCAGGGCAGAGAAGAGAAGAGGAGGGAAAGGGTCCATCCCCCTGCAAACATGGGGCTGGCTGGGGTGCTCCTACTCTCCCACAGACCTGCAGCTGGATCCCCTGTGAGGCACCAGGCACCACAGAACTGTCCCTGCCTGCCTGCCCAGCATCCCCCAGACCCAAATTCTAACAGAGAAGTTGTTATTGGATGGCTGTTGTTGAATACCTGCAATCGAGGCATTGTTACGGCTTTTGTTCAATTGCACCTTTTGCAATGTTTAGAGCACAGATAAAGATTCAGGTGCTTCTTCCACTCACTGTGTGTGCTCCCTCCCCCTCAGTCCTGCCCTGTCCCTCCACTCACTCATGCCTGCTTGTAGCTGTCAGGGAGAAAATAAGGTGAGTGGAGGCAGGCAAATAGAGAGGGAGAAGGTAAAGAGAGGAAACACCCTGAAGACAGAAGTCTGTGTGTCTGCTGCCAACCACAATAATGGTAATGGCCATCAAACACAGACACATATTACTCTGCTGTCTCCTGCCTGGCTGCCCACAAAGCCAGGACTTTAGTCCAGCACATCAGTTAGAGAGTCAAAGACATTGAACTTGGGACCTGCTTCTCTGATAAGGAGAAAGTGTGACAGCCTGACCAAGAGCTGGGAGCCTGATAACTTTTACACACTGTGAGTAAGCCTGGCTTCGTGCTGATATTTTAAAGATCTTTGCCCTTTAGCTGGAACAGGAAATCTTAAAATGGAAAATATACAGCTTAAAGGATGGGGCGAGGCTCACTTGAAACGTAAGAATGTACATAAGTATAGGAAATAACAGGTTGTTAAGAAACTACAGTTCAGTTGTTAAAATAAAAAAAAAAAAAAGAGGCCAAATATAGATTATATTTCCCCTCATTAGGGATCAGCAAAAAAGTTTTTTTCTTTTTCTTTTTTTTTTTTTAAGATTTTGCCATGAACAGAGGGAATTCTGTCTATCCCCGGTAGCATTACCTAGTTTTGTTGGCCACCACAAGGAGAGTGGGTGAAGAGCCCCTTCCCCAAGCACAGGGAAAGCAGCAGGAGGGCAATGCTGAGAGAGAAGTGAGCTAACCACCCACTGCCAGAGGCAGATTCTGAGCTGCCACCAGGCACCAGCACCTGGTTTTCAGGTGACAACTATGCCAGCAAGCTGAGCTCAGCCAAGGCATGAGCTAAAGGACTGCTGATACAGAAAAAGAGTACCTACATGTCACTCCAAGACCTCTTGAGGGGTTAAGGTAGAGATTTTCAGATCCTCAAAGGCTTTCCCATTCAGGTTTCCTACAGCTGAGGGCAAGGTGCTTCTAGGTGCAAGCAGATATTAAACTTTTACTGCATGCGTGGCTCTGAGATTTGGTGCCTTGACTAATTGGTACCAGCTGAGCAAGCTAATCCTTTCTCAGCAAGCACTGGTTTAGGGCACCTCTTTTCCTTCCCAGTCCTGCCCCTGGCATCCTAAGTCTGTTTTCTACAGTCAGAGCTGCCTGTGTAAATCAACGACCACTCTCACACACACAGACTTCCTGTGACCAGTGGTGGGGTGGGATTGCAGTCCAAATGCCAGCCCAAAACATATGCAGAGATCAGAATGCAATTTTCTGTCATGCAGCCACTCAGTGGCTTTAATGCCACCGATCCACACATGTCCCAGAGAGCATCACTGGTGTAAACTCACCTGCCCTGCTTCCTTGCTTAGCAAACATTTACTTTCTTTATTATATGCCCAGTGCCAGATAGCAGGAGAGGGACAAATTAAGTCGGTATTATTAACAGACTGCAGCCTTGCCCTTTAATTAGAGGGAGAGAGTAACTGCCAAGACATACAGTGCCCAAGAGCCAGCTGGGCTCACCCCAACACACTGACAGGACAGGATCACGGGTGCAGTGGGGAGCTCCCTTCTCCAGTCCCCAGCGATGACACTGGACCTGCAGATGAGTTCTCTGAGCTAGTCAGCCCCTCTAACACACCCCTGATGGATCAGTGCCAGCAGGGCAGTGGTGCTGCTGCACAGACCCTTCTTTCCCTCACCCAGCAGCTATCAGCTACAGGCTGGCAGGATATCTGCCTGGGGATGCCAGTGGCTTCTCAGGTGCATGACACCTCAGCTTCCCAGGTGTGCTGGGCCCCTCAGAAATCTCACTGTCTCCTCAGAAAAGGTGTGGTTTCTCTGCTTTGCCCCCACCCCTGCCCCAGATCAGGTTCCCCCAGGGAGCAAAGCTGGAGGTGCTCCTCGGAGACACAGAGGTGTTGGGCTGAGTTGTGTCAGTGTGGGGACGTGGAACCTCATTTCATTCCCTCCATCCCATCATCCTGGGGGTAGAAAGAGCTTAAGGGACTCCCAGGCTCTCTCCAGGACACTGAAATTTCACAGCTGTATCAGTTCCCAGGAGAAGCCCTGGAGTTTGCACTGCACAAGGGCAGGCAGCTCCAACCTTTGAACCGGGGCATGGAAACCGAAACAGGGATATGACTTTCACTACATTTCCTGCTCCTTGGGATATGATCTGATGCTATTGCCAGGTGCCCAATCCTAACATAAGATCAGTTTCTCTCCTCCTTACCCATGATGGACACCTGTGTAACTCCAACAGCATCCAGGAAATTACTTCCTTGGCCACCATTACAGCCAAGAAAAACCCCAGAACTGAAGTGAGAGTTTTCTGGGAACCAGCTAAGCAGAGGCAGCTGTGGTGCCAAGGAGGCATGGGAAGCTGCCTCCACTCAGGGCTGCCAGAGGAAAATCCTGGGCCTGGTTTAAAATTCTCACTCTCTTTTACTAGGAAACATATATGGATGGTTCCTTTGTCTTCCCCATGAGTTTTTTCCAGTGTTTTGCTGTTATTCCTCCACTTATTCAAAAAATATGCAGCCTAAGAGGGCTGAGGCACCAATCAGCATCCTGAGCAGCATCCTCAGGCCGGAGAAGAATGCACTGTGTGGGGGCATTTAGTCCTGGCTGCAGGCAGGGATGACTGAAAACCTTCCAGTTGCCTTGCAGTGATGTATGCTCTGCTAGATTGCACCCAGGCAAAACTCCCAGCTTTTTTTGCCTGAAGCCAAATACTTAAAATACAAATTCAGGAAAGAAGCAACCCATCTCACAGCATCACTTCCTTACCAGTCCCCAGTGCTCTGTTTCATTTCACAGGCTGGACAAGACAGCAGCAAAGTAATACCCAGAGTAACAGGCCACTTGGAGATGTTTGCTCAATGGGAAAAGAAATTCCAAACTTTTCACTAGGAGCACAGACTGCCTTGAGCAAAGCTCCTGCCACAACACTGACACCTCAGGTGAAGATCAGAACCTTTCTTCTGCCTGCATGCTGCTGATGATTTGCCCTCATGTTTCTTAGTTACAACCCTCATCCCTTAACAAAAATCTCTTTTTACTTGGCTATTGTTTTCAATTGTTTTCATAAAAGGAGTTTCAGAACAAAGTTCATTCACATATATTCATCTTCTATCAAGCACAGCTTAAGACAAAGAGTTTGGTGAACATACAGCAAAGTAATGAAACAGATTCGTTTGGTCACTTTTGGAGAGGGGGGAGAAGAAAGTCTGGTAGCAATTTCCCCAAAGCAAATCTGTAATGTAAATTTAACTTCCTGGTGGTGGGATATATGTGTAAGTTGCCCAGAAGGCCTGTCCATGATTCCACAGCCATCAGCACCAGCTAACACTACCACAGAGTGAGCATGGATCAGCCTTGAGTGTGCCCAATCACAGCTCTATTTATGGAGCCAATGCACCCAACAGAAAATATAACCCCAGCTTGGATGCTTGTGATACCAGGTGCAGTGGGAAAGACCGTACCTTAAAGCTTTGCCTACAGTTTTAACTGCCCAGACTTTCCTGAGAGATCTGAGCAGCAGGAAGGTTCGTGCTCGATCAACACCTTGTGTTGTGCAGGCTTAGCACTCTTGGACTGATATTGGGAAACAAAAAAGAGTTGAATTTGCTGCATCAAAACACTGCCTTGGACCTGATCTTATTAATTTGGCAGTGAGTGGACTTTCCATAATTACATTTCTTTGTCTTAGAGGAATCATGGAATTACAGAGTGGGTAAGGTTGGAAGGGACCACAGGAGTTAAATGCCTTATTATTTTTCCCCTTGCAGGTACCCCGTGTCACAGGCAGTAGCTGACTCTTCCTTCTGTTTGTGTAACTCATTTTTTCAGCTAATTTAGTCCAACAGAATGGATTGTCTCTCACCACAGCCTTACCTCATTTACATCCTCAGACCTGCACAGCTAAAACCCAACAGTTCCTTCTTTTGAAAGAGCAACTCAACCAGACCTGTGCTTTTCCTGAAAAGTACCTTAATATAAAAGCAGCCCAGTGTGTTTGAGTGTTGCCTATCTTTGCACTGAACCCTTTCTGGTTAGATGCATAGCACAGCTGCCCAGGAGTGACCAAGTTCATCTCTCACTCCTGGGCAGCCGTGTGTTCATAGTTACAAAATGACTTACAAGCAGGAGTCTGCGTGTGTTTCATTTTGCCTTGGGACCTACACCAGTACAGAACAGGACAGAACTGTTCTCCTCCCACCCCCCTTCCAATTTGCACCAATTTGCCCTAGCTGAAAGGTGGGGCAGAGCTGAATTTGCTTTCTTTAACTTTTAACTTCTTGTTAGAGTTTTATTGCGACTCCAACTGACTAATTTTAACAGCGCCTTTCAGACTACATCACTGGATGTTTCTGCTTACTGTAACAAGCCTTTCCATTTCTGGCAGGTGTCTAAGGTTGCCAAAGGCCAGTGTTATATCTCCTTTTTCAGACTGAAAATGCCAGGACTCATATTTATTTTTTCCCCGTAATAAGGAGATCCCACGTATTGAAGGCAGACATGGCCCAGCACAGGAGCAGGCGGGAGCAGAGACGATGCCAGCACTCTGCTGTGCAGAAACACCACAGTGAACTGCAGCGAGGCATCCACACTTCCATCTGTGGAAATGAGACCTTCCTGGATGAGAAAAGATGAGCTCTGGTTGTGCTGGAGGAGGGCAAATCGGGCCACCCATGTCCACTCATGCCCAGCTCTCGCAGCGCTGGCAGGCACTGTCCTCCAAGCCACGCCTGGACTCCCATCTCCACTGTGTCCGAGTGTGCTGGTTTGGCCAAATTTAGAAATACGTCCTCTGAGGGAAGGCACAACCACCCCTCCCCCCACCAGGTGCAGGAAAAAATAAATTTTCCTCGAAGGAAAGTGAAGGAGATAAAACTATTTATTTACCAAACACATGGGGAAAGGAAAATAATGCTAAATAATAAAATCTCTCGCTGTGGAGGAAAAACCTGGGAAAGTGTCAGAGTCCTCCCTTTGGTCCCCTCGGAGCTGGGGCTTGGCCCAGGGCCAGGCCCTCTGTGCTCAGTGGAAAGTCCTCCTGATGTGTTCTGATATTGAAGCAGTCCAGCAGAAAAGAGAGAAAATCTGAAATTCCAGGGAAGGAAAAGCAAAGGTACACTCTCAGTCTCTCTCTGGAGAGAAGAAACTGAACAACTGGCCAAAAGCTGACCCGGGAGCAGCAAGCCGGGTGCTGCCTCCCTCCCCTGCCGCAGCTGGGAAAAAAAAGTCGCTATCTCAGTGTGACCTTGAACAAGCTGCAAACTGCTTTGAAAAAGTTTTGCTCAGTTTTTCCTTCTCCCTCTCAGGCTCAGTTTAGAAGCATAGAAAGGCACAAAGTTAATTTCTGGGCATAGGGCAGCAATATGGGATACACGTCATAAAGTCACCCCAAGACACCGAGGAATAATGAAATGTCTCTAGCTGTTGTCCCATCATCTTGATTATCAGCAGCATTCTGAGGCCTGTCCATCAGCTGTGAGCTTTGCACGTGGGCAGTGAGAGAAGCCACAACAGAAGGAGCACCTGGGGAGACTGCACTAGACCCAGCTGCTCCCATGCCCCAACCAAGACTGGCAGAGTTTGGAGCAGTCCCATCCTCTTGCAAACTCATTGTTTCCACAGGCAAGAGGGATGCAGAGTTTTCAGCAACCTCTCCATCTACCTGCCTTTCAGGAAGACCCCTGGAAGTCGTTCCCTTCAGATGGGGGAGTAGGGCTCCACGAACAGTAGCATTCCCAGACAGCTGCAGCTCGACCTTCATTTCTCAGGGGCCAGCACTGCCTGTTATTTATTCAGACATTTTGTTCCCAGATTTTATTGCTCTGTTGTATATGCTAGGCGAGGTCAGAGCCTTTGTAATATAGGAACAGCATGGCCAAGATTTCTCTCCAAAGGACAAGCTCGACGGTGCAGAAGTATCAAATATGTTATGCCAAGGAAAAGAATGCTGTGTTTTTCGCCTGGACACTTATTTCAACCATGGGGAGATGAATAAAACTGGGAGTGGATGGGGGGAAAAAAAAGTTTGTACTTTTCAATCTTTTCCCCTATTTTTTAACAACATTAAAAGTGATGTTACTTTGGTGGTCAATCACTGGTCTCTAGGCTCCCGTGTGGATTAGCATCAACCTGCAGTTTCTCATAGATTAAAAGCACATAGAATGAGCTGAATCAAAAGCCATCAATATTGTTTACATAAGGAGTTGGAGCTGCTCAATTTCAACTCACTTAACTTGCTTCAACTCACAAAACTCCCCCTCTGGTAAGCACATTCATATCTCTTTTATCTTCTTTTATCTAACTGATTTGGCCCAAGAAAGAAAATATATAGATTGAAGAAAAAGAATGAAGACAAAGAAAGAAGAAAGAAAGAGAAATGAAAAAGAAAAAAAAGAAAAAGAAAAAGAAAAAGAAAAAGAAAAAGAAAAAGAAAAAGAAAAAGAAAAAGAAAAAGAAAAAGAAAAAGAAAAAGAAAAAGAAAAAGAATGAAAAAGAAAAAGAAAAAAGGAAAAAGAAAAATAAAAAAGGAAAAAAAAGAAAAAGAAAAAAAGAAAAAGAAAAAGGGAAAATTAAAAAACCCCCTCCTCCTTAAATCCATGAAGTTGTCTCTCCTCCCAACCTTAAGCATGTTTGAAACTGGAATCTGACCTAGAAAGGTAGAGTCCTCACATTTTGCCCCATCCTGGGTGACACACGTGACACCTCAAATCTCTTAACATTTCTGTTTCCTTGTTTTCCTCTAGTACCAAGATAAAGTGGCACCAAACTCTGTCGTGTTCCTGTTTTATGGTGAGACAATAATCACTAGTGAGCCTTTATTACAAGATTAATCAATCACTTACATTCTTGCAGGACTCCAGAAATTAATGTATTATTGATTACCACGTTTTAAAACCACTTACACTTCCTTCTCTTGATAATATAACTTTAGTATACAGAGTAACCTACATTCCATTTATGGTATGAGCTGCTCTGCAAATTTGCAAACTACCTACAGTTTTGGAAATGAGAAAGGTGATTCATAAATTAAGATCACAGGGACAAGAGTTGAAATACAGCACTGCAAATAAGATGTCAAAACGTTCTAACTAATGAAATTTCTTTTGTTTCTAAGGGGAGGGAAGTTTCAGAAACAATAGTCCCTCTTGCCTCAAAGACAGGCCATTCTCTATGAAACACTATAGCTGTGCCATACTCAAGAAATAGCCCTGCAGTAGCAAATTATTTTATTCACAACAGAAGAAGAAAACAAGTTTTACAAAGCATTTTGCACTGGAAGCCTCTGTTTTAACTCATCTTCAAAGAAAATTGACAGCATTTCCAGTCTTTCAGTCTGACTCAGCAGGCTGTGAATGCTACCCACCAAGCTCAGAGGTAAAGGTTTTCACTGCTGTGAGACTTCCCCAGTTTTGTGTAAGGAAAAGCTGCAGGAGCAGGCGTGCAATGCAGTTCTTCTATAATTCCATATATTCAAAATGACATGCTGACCTTGGCAACCATTCAGCATTTGACTTCAGCTGTGAGCCTTCAGCAATAAACCAGCAGCACTGAGGTGACTTGAGGACACACCAGCTGCTTTCCCTTTTACTCCAAGGTATGACCCAAAGCATGAGTGCCCTCATCCTATTCACTCGGTTGAATTTCACACATCTATGCCCCAGGCACAGGTGGAAAAAGAGCTTCTACCACAACCCCAGAGGCCACACAAGCCCAAATTAATCAGTCAGGATAACATTTGTTCAGGGATTGCCCTGGCCCACGCACAGGGCCTTGCTCAACTTCATAAGGTTTGCAAGGTCCCACTTCTCACACCTGTCAAGGATCCATTCCCTGCAGCATGCTGACCACACCACACAGCTCAGTGCCATCATCAGCACTGATTCCACTGAACATTTTGCCCACAAAGGTGTTAAGCAGCACCAGTCCCAACACCAACCCCTAAGAAACCACTTCCCACCATAATGCATTGTCAGGAGAGGAATAAGAAACTCATGGGGAGTTCCAGTATTTGTTCTCCTCTGCTCCACGTAAGAAAGAATTATGTTTCTAAAAAGCTGTTGGTAGTACTCACTGTGTTAAAAGTCTCAAATGATGTGGAGTTTCCCACACACCTGTTGCACTAAGGAAGCCACATTTTGGGACAGGGGATGAAGTTTTGCACAAGAATAGGTGAATCAGGCTTTTTTTTTTTTTTTACAGCTCTTGGCAGGGGAGCACTACACAGTGCAGCATTATCCTTTGCTCTCCAGCCACTAAAAATGGAAGGAGCAGTCATTTCACACAGTGTGGATATCAGGAAGCCTTTTAGCTACACCAGTACAAGTCCCAGCCATGAGTACAAAGGGAAAATCGTGTTCAGCCCTGTTTCTGTTTGAGCCTTGTGTTGCAGACATGGAGCTGCCAGCACCATGCAGCTCAGTTAATGGGATTTTGCCTTCTCTGACCAGGAACCACGTCATTTTGTAGGATTAAGAGTCCCTGGGCCAGTTCTTGCATTTTGGCATTATATTTTGGCACCTAATAGTCCTGATGGTTTTCCCCTGGTAAATACTCAGTCAGCTGACCTAATGAGTATTTTTTCAGTGAGGACAAGGGATTACTCCTTATTCCAAGTCACTTTGGCAAGTACTCTGACCTGTTCATCTGCAACAGACAGAAGACAAAGGAGAACAAGAAGTGGGTCAGAGCCAGGATCCACCTAGACCCATATGTCATTTCTGAGAACAGGCAGTGCACAACACCTGGCGATAGAGAAAACAGCAAACAGACCCTTGAAATACCCTTCCTGTGAGTTTGGCAAAGCTGTACTTTCAAAATATATCTTCAGTCTGCTGCTTGGTGCGTGTAGAAATCACTAGGGAAAAAGAAAAAGAAGTTTTTAATTTCTGTAAGAGTTGCTCCTAGACCAGGTACAGCATATAGAGGCTTTCCAGGACAAACAGCAGTGTGTAGAAAATGTCAGCAGACAAACCAACAGCTAGCCAGGAAATTAGCAGTGATTTTCTGGTGTTAACTACCTTGCTCACGTGCACGCAGCACCTACCACGGAGGTACCTCTGCATGTGTGAGAGGGCTCTGTGTGCGGTAGGTAATGAGCTGGTGCTGGTTTCTCTGCAGCAGGGAGTTTACCTCCAGGCCATTGGTGAGCTAATGAAGGAGTTCCCTTGCTGTCCAGCTGCCAAAAAGAACGGAGGGAGTGGGAAGGCAGGGACAAAGCAGGCAACAAGAGGCCCAGCCCCCTTGGGAGGTCTGCGTGAGGAGAACGTTTTACACAATCATAGAAAAAAAAATTGTGTTCTTCCACAGCTGGGAAGCCCAGGGCCATCCTGACCAGGGGACATCCTTCAGTCCAGACCAGCCTCTACACAAAAGGTCACCCACACAGGCCACGAGGGAACAGGCACATGGGGGGCATCGACTGGTCCTGCAACTATTTTCTCATGGACTTTCACCTGCAAGGGAAAAGCAACTTTGAGGTCTTCCTCAGAGTATAAAGACAGCAGATGAAAAAGTTCCCCGGACCTGCACCATCAGCTCAAATCTCTCCTATTGTCTGAAAGAGCAGATTTGGCTTGGCTCAAGGAAAGGTTCTCCATCTTATCTAAACAGTGCATTAAAATCTTCCTAGCAAAAGGAAACAAATCCTTGTTTGTTCTCATGGGGACTGGATTTTTTACCTTTTCTGGCTGGACTCTTGAAAGCCAGCCTGTGTCCAGCTGCGGTAAATCAGCTTGTCCAAAGAGAAGTTCCCAGACAATGTCCTCAAGCAAGTCCTCGTGCAGATGAACTGGGCTGTGTGGCACAGGAGGTCCTGACAGGGCTCTGCACAGAGATTTGGGAGAAAACCACAGGTGATCTGACTGATTCCACATGGATGCAATGAAGGGATGGATACCCATACTTGCTGCTAACCAGTGTCACAGCTACTGCGCCTCTGACCCAAGCAGACACACAGAGCTGAAGAAAACGAAAAATGCTACATCTTGAAGAAATTAACTTCATTAATTTCCTGCATCAAAACCCAAACTCTGTTGAAAGAATTTCGGCCCTGTTATCACGTTCAGCAGCAGCAGCAAGCTTGTGACAGTTCATGTCCCATTCTTGTCTGGCTGCTTCTCATTAAGCAAATCCAGAAATGCAGGTCCTCATCAGGCACTGCCATGACTCTGTGGGACTCAGAGGCCTCCAGACACCATCCCAAAAAAGAGAGTTCTGAAGTGGTTTTGTCTTCGTTCCTCCTGAGGCATCTTCAGAAACTCATGCCAGAAAGCTCCCCAGCTTTGTTTGTTTGTTTGTATTTTTTCCAGAGGTATCTGAAGTGTTTTTTGTTTTCCAGTGTGGATGAATTGGAGTACTGTGAGGATTTCTCCATGGAGTTAGAGCTGGCTTCCAGGGCGATATACAGCACAATGAGGATCATGACTCATAAGGCAAATGCACAGCAATGTCCATCCCCAGCAACTCCAGAATGACAGCAGAGAGAAAGTATCTCAGCAAGGACAGCATGGGTGTGCCTGAGAAGGGGACCACTGTCTCAAACACGAATCCTACTTTTAAAAAGAAAGGGTCCTGGACAAAATGCTGGCATTTTCCTAAGATTTGGATACTGGTAGGTTAAGCAGTCATCTGAACCCCCAGCTCTCTCTGGCAGCAAGTTATCCCATGCAAGAGGAACATGTCACTGCTGGGGACAGGGCGGGGGGAGAGGGAGAAGCTGCTGGAGGAGGAGGCTCTGTGACACCTCCTCTGCTTCTCTCGCATAGCTCTTGCCATGGTAGCGCTTGGGGGCTCTGTCAAGAATGATTCTCCACGCCACAAGAAATGTACAAAGAGAAAGTTTTTGGCTTTGGGCAGCTTGAAGTCACTACTAGAGATGAGCTGGGTGGAACTAGAGACATGTGGGGAAGTCAAGTGTGTTGCCACATGGCCAGTGGCAGGACAAGGACCTTCCCAAGGCCTCCCAGTGACTGGTGAGGAGTGTAGAACAGACTTGTGTGCTTGCCTTTTTGACCAAAGGGAGTGAAAAAAAACCACATTCACAGCCAGGAAAATCCATTTCTGTTTTGCAGCTGAAATGTTTTGGAGCTGCCAGCTTAGTTTTGCTGATTAGTCCCACCTCAGACCCCTCCTGTGGTCTACTCCAGCCTGAGCACCCCACCGATCCCCAGCCAAATGTGTCCTGGCATCACAGCTTTCCCACAGCAGAGGATCCCTTGGCAAACAACCAAGCCACCTGAAAATCCACTTCTACTCAGCAGCTACTGCTAGACTCAAGTGCAATCTGGGGCTTGGAAAACACAGCTTTACTTATTTTAATTAAAACCAAGTCCCTCCACCCACACTTGCCTCTCTGTCACTCTCGCTTTCTCTCCCCAGCCCTCTGACGCATTTCAGCAGACATGTCATCAGACTCCGCTTCAAGGGAGGGGAGCAGCCATCTAATGCAGCCTCTTACATCAATATCCCACCCTTCTCTGGGGAACTGAGACGATGGGCTTGGCAAGCAGGAGGGAGGCTGCTGTGTGAGCAAAGGAATACACGGACGTGTCGGTGTGTTTGTGCTTCGGTGGGAAAGTGGAGGGTGCCTAAATGCAAAGCCCCATCTTCATCCCCTGTTCCTGGACCAGGCTCCCCAGGCGCCAGTGGGTACTGGTCTAAAGGTTGGGGCAGGGATGAGACAACATCCTCCTTCCTGATAGCATCGCCAGACGACAGCCAATTCTCCGTGTGAAAACTAACAGGAATCTCTAAGGATGCCATAAACTGCACAGCTCATAGAATAAACCTAAATGCATGAAGATTTTAAAACTGGAAGCAGAAACATATGTTTCCCCATCCTAAATGCACACAACTCCCAGTCTGCCCCAGCCCCTGTGACTCCTCTGCTCATCATGCTGGCTCCACTCTTCCAGGAGATCCTTGTCAGCTCTCAGAGACCCAGGGGGTACCTGGCCATGTGAATGCGGGTGTTCAGGCCTAGAGCCTTGCTGGGAAATCCACTGAGATTGGTACTTTATTTCAATGATGATCCAAGCACTTAAATCTCTATTTGATACTGCTGCCTGGCAGCTCACGGGTGCTCAGCCTTAGAAAAACCTTGTTGTCCTTTTAGCTTTCTAGCTGCGCCTTTAAGACCTAATTTTAGGTTCCTACTTCTGAAAATGTATCTCGCCAACCTCACCACATGTAAACAAACATGTATTTTGACATCCACCTCCAAGTCAAGAGCTTAATTTCAAAACATCTCTGTTTTATTTTAACACATGGGAAAATAACAATTTTTAGGCTACCCATTAATTACCAGAGTCATTAGTAAGGATTTAATCATTATAACAAATAATCCGAAGGTATATATGCCTAATTAAGTGGATGTGCCTAACAATTTCCAGGGAATGACACATGCATGTGCCCTGCTAAGTATATCTGCACATCTCAGTGAAGCACAACCTGAGAGTTTAACTGGGGCCAAACTCGTTGCAGGGCCAAACTGGCCCAGGACCAGAGACCTCAGCGTAATAAATGAATGGACCTCACCCTAGTTCCTTCCTCAAAAGACTTCTGGGTTTCCATTTTTACCTTAACGTGGCATGCAGATATTTGCTGTTGGTCAGGGCTGATTCTATCCTGGTATAAAATACTTGCTGTAATTAGTGCAGGGTGCCATCTTCTCCACTAAGCTCATTTTGAGCTGTTGCTACATCCCCACAAGTTAAACAAGATATGGGTTGGTCTCTAACGGGGTGATCTTCCAGCCTGAGTAAGGCTCAGGCTCAGTGCACCACAAGCATCCTTACAATCCCTTGCCTGTTCTGCCCAGCTGGCACGTATTTTGAGGCAGGAAGGATATGTTTCAGGGTGTTTTACCACCACACAGCATTTCAGGACCCTGCAATCAGCAGAAGCGTTTGAATGCCACCTCTGCACTCACAGCATATTTTACATTTTGCCTTCTTTTCCCAAGTGGAGACCACTCAAGACTTTTGCGAGGGCTCAGAAAATTGCTGCTGGACCCGGAACTGTTTTGCCCCAAAAGGGTTCAAGTGATTCACTGAACTTCCAAACATTTTGAAGCTCGCTCGCCACTAGACATAATAAACCATCACAACATCACTCATGCAGAGAAGACCGTGTGTCAGTGCTCCGCAGCAGGAGCACACAGGCTTTTGCCAAGCATGCAGTGGTATCTGGACATCTGTGAAAGCCAAGAGCAAGCAGACCAGCCAACCCTCTTCACTGGCACGAGGAGGGCAAGTTCACACATCATCAGGATTATGCTGCCTGCTAAATATCCCAGACAAGGACTGGGCACACCAAAACACCAGGTACCGGCATCCTTTCAGGTGACGAGTGTGGGTGCCAGCTCACAGCCTCTCCATGTGCTTCCACAGAGACATTTTCTGCATTTTCTGCAAGCCAGACCATCTCCCTGCTGTGCTGCTAGCTATTTGGGCACATAAATATCTGCTGAATCTGCCATATTTCTGCCTGGATTTCAGGCTCCCTAGCAGCACTTCACTACCTGGCCCATGCACGGTGCTGCCTGGCCCAGGTACAGACAATGCACAGAGGGGCTTCTTCCACACCACAGCACAGAAATGCAGATATCTATGATGAAGAGTAATTTTTTAAAACACTTTAGTGCTACCCCTGGAAAATTTGTGAACAGGCACGGGGATGCTGCCCCAAGAAATTGGGGAGTGAAGTAGATTCAGTCAGCAGCAGTGCTGCCCAGTGCCACACAGCTCCAGCAATCCAGCATCAGGCGCCTCAGGGCAGCACCATGCACAAGGCTGAAAATTCTGCTTGAGATCTTCCAATTGCAGAAGCAAACAACCTACCACACGACCAAGGGGAAAGTCCTCTGGCTGCCTTTCAGGTGATCTTGCACAATCAGCCCTGGTACAGACGGGCAACAAAAGGGAAAGCACCCCTCCTGAATTTTGGCAGGATGAGAAGTTGTTGCTCTGGCACTTGCTCTGGTGTAATTCAGAACACGGAAAGAAAGCTACTTTGCACTTCCCCCTCTGACTATAGGACCCAGGGTTTCCTCTCCTGCGTGTCTGGGGTCTTCAGCTGCTCTTGGAGGGCAACAGGAATGAGAGATGCTGGCAGTGGGGGTGAGGGTGGTGCTTGCAATGTAACTGTCCCTTTGGCTTCATGCAAAGCTCACCAAAGGGCATTCCATGAAGACTGCAGGTGATATTTTCTTCTGCTGTAGTAGGAAAATCAGGAAGTAGCCCAAGTGAATGAGTATTTGCAGCACAGAAGCTTGATTATCTGCTTGACTGGTCAAAAGATGCACAGCAAGCAAGACTTTCAATCTGAAATCTGTTTGTGGAAAACAAAGAGTGTAAAGAATGAAGAAGATTTTAGATAAAGAAGAATCAAAAGAAAGAGGATGCCTGGAAGCAGAATCTGTCACCTTTCAGAGTCATTCAAAAACTTTTTATTCCAGATCAGGAAGGTAGGCTTCAAGTACGTATTGCTGGAACTAAGGCCAGGTCTTCAAACAGCTTTAGCAGCAGCTCTGGTATTCTACCTCTAAGTATTGTAGGAAATATTAGATAGAGCAGAGCAACAGAAAAACTAAGCCTATGTCATCCATGGCAAAATAAACCACTTTTTTTATTTTTTTTTTTTTTTTAATTGAACTCCTTCAAGTGTTCCATAAAACCAAGGCACGCTGCCTCTGATGTCACAGCACTGGTCCAGCTGGGAGTGCAGAGCCTCTCCCATTCCTTGATCATTCCACTGCCCTGTGCCTCTGTTTCTCTCCTTTTAACAGAAGGATCTTTGTCTAGAGCAGAAGACTTGGTCATCTGGAGTCCTCTCACACCAGCAGATGCACAGGGCTGCAGTAAACACGACAGCACAATTAATAACCGAAATTAAGTCTGCAAATGAATGCCATGACGACAGCAAGCATGACATTGCAGAAATATTATTCGTGTGCCAGGCAGATAATTGCAGACTTGCACCAGTCTGGGAGCATTTTATTTGGTGGTGATAAGATAGCAGCCACAATAAAGTTAACTGTGTCTCCACTGGCTGTTAAAAGGAGAAGCGGGGGTTCTTTGACCTCTGGCATTCCAGACATCTCTCAAGATTATCAGAACAGTCTTTTCCAGCCTTTAAACCTTTGCCTGGTTCTACAGATCTGCCACACAAGGTGCAAGTGTAAAGCTTAAGGATCCTTCCCCATGTGAGGGAAGCAGCCTTCTCCAACAGAATGTACTTAGGAACGTGACTTAAACACATGCCTGACAGTGAGAATGTTCTTAAAGGTCTTCCTAAGAGAGTCCTCAAAAGTGACCTGTGGTTTGCCACACCAACACATTGCCTGAGGCACCAAAAACCAGATTTGAAAAGGGTTACAGCTAGATTTGAACATCCTGTCCATAAAAGACAGAGAGGTCCAGCACAGACTTGTCCATGCAACCACACTGCCTATTTTATTTCATGGCTTTCCCTGCGGAGATCAGGTGGGCTGGACCAATACAAAGGTGGAGAGGAAAAAAAAAGAAACAGTAAAAGGAGAAAATAAGAAAAATAGGACAAGAAAGTGAAAGAAAACTGGAAAAAATATTAAAAAATAATAAGAGGTGAAAGAGAAAGAGAAAGAATTAGGAAATGGTCAAGCGCAGCCAAGGAAGGGTGTTGGCTCAGGAAAAGAAAACAGCTGAGGAAAGTGTATATCGTGCTGTGTCAGGAGGGGGGCGGAAAAAGGCCAATAGGCTGGTCCTTGCTTCAGGAAATGAAAGATTGGGGAGACTTAAGCTCTGTTTCTGCTTCTTCCAGAAGCTGGGTGAATTTATCAACCGTGGTTAATGAGCATCTCAGATGCCTCGGGAGCCCTAAAGCAAGTAATATTTAAGCATCTGTTAAGGATCTGTTGCCTCTGTCCCAAAGGAAGCAGTACAGAGGAAAGTGTTTTTTTCACCCCACAGGGACTTCAGGAAGATAAACGCCCACCTGAATAAAGCACAGGTGGCTTGTACAGGTACTGAGTGGCAGAGGGGACACATTACAAGGGCAAACTGCCTCTGTAGTGGCAGGACTGAACTGTAGTGACAGGAGAAGGAGTAATGCATACAAATTGGAAGAGGGCAAATTTAGCCCAGATATTAGGAAGAAATTCTTTTACTGTGAGGGTGGTGAGACACTGGCACAGGTTGCAGAGTTATCTTACCTTTGATAAAGCACTCCTGTGCTCTTGGAGATTATTTTCTTTCACAGGTAATATCCAGCTAGAGACTTTTCGTTCTGACAGAATCAAGACAGACACAAAGTTTATCAATAACCTCTATCCATATTATCAGAAATGAGCACGAATTGGCAAAGAGATTGCAGGGAGAAATGTTACACTCCAGCAGAATGTATTTCCTACTCTCCCCTTGCAATAATCCTGGCAGGTTCTTCATTCAGAGCTTGTCTGTTTCTCATCATTTCTGGGCTGCCCTGTGAAGAAGGCAAGGACAGAGGACAACAGGACAGAGGATGGGCAGAGAAGTCTGAAGGCCATGCTCTTCTTTGAATCCCAAGTGCTGGTCCAGTCCAAACTGGTCGATTTTTAAGCAGGAAACCTTCCTCAGGGAGATGTTGCTTTAGGTTATTTTCTTTGTTGTGCTCATCTGCTGAGATCCATATTCCCTCTTTCCTAGCACAGACTCCAGCTCCCTATTTTGTGGCCATTCCAGACTCAAGACCCTTCTGTTTCAAGTTCAGTGAAATGCCCCTGGACAAATCATATTTTCTCTAGCTTTTCCTCCAACTCTTTATCTGTCTCTCCTTCAAGCTTCCAGCTTCATGTGCCAGATGACTTCATGCAAGGAGAGCGTCCCTGGGGTGCTGACAGCACATCACTCATGCCAGTAAGGTAAAACTTGCTCCTAGTAAGAGGTGGCTCTGTCATAATCACCTGATAATCAGGTACCACCCCTCACAGGACTCACTGCCCCTTTCTTTGAAGCATCCCTTTAAAGTGAGAATGAGTGCTTCTGACTTCTTTGTTGCACCTAAATTCCCTGATACTGAAGTGCCTTTTCTCCTCCTGTGGCTCCTCCAGTTTTGCAAAGATCTCACAATCTCCAGCTTCATTTTCCTTCTACCTGACCTTAGATGATGACTCTTGCAGCCTGGGTTCCTCCTGTACAGCACTGTCTGGAATTATCTGTCTCCTCTGGTGACAGTGAAGCCCACAAAATCTGCCTCACCCAGAGCAAGAAGGTGCAAATCCCCGCCTTTCTAGTGTAGACCAGGTTTTTTAGTGTAGTTCTGGCTTTTCCCCTCAACCAGACAAGGGTACACAGCCACAGGAACCACTGCTTGCACTGCAGCTTGAGAAGCAGACTCAGTGTCTTTGCAGAGCTCCTGTGTAAAGACAGAGAAGCTTCCAAGCCCTACGTCAATTTTACACAGAAAATATTCTCAAATTAACCATGCAGGAGCATTTAGTGACATCAGCAACCTTAGCATCAAGTTTCTCGCACCCATTGCTGCTGGAGGTAGATTTGCCATCCATATTCCTTACTGTAAACATTCATTGTGTCCTAAAACTTCCCATCCTCAGTCTGTGACTACGCATAGGACATTTCTTCCCCAAGTGTGTGCAAGTTGATGCAGTACTGAATCAAACAGCACAGAAATGCTCCCATCACCATGTTGTGATCATGTATCCCTGATCTAACTGTTCACAAATCTTGATATACCTGACAACCTCACACTCGTATTTTCTTGGAGAAGAAATTGTTCTCAAACAGGCTTTAATAACCCACTCCATGGATTAAGTGTTGAGGGTCAGATCGAATTTAGACATGTGACTATCAGCAGAGAGGAAAAGAGCCTTGTCTGCTGTGATCTGTAGTACTGAACACAAAAACCTTCAAAGGGTTTGGTCTGCATTTCAAACTTTGCTTATTGCAAGAGGCACATTCATTTCTCTACAGCAAAGTTCGCTCCAAGCCCACAATAAAGAGAGAAACAGAAACTACACAAAGCTTCTTTGGAGAGTCCAGAGCAAAGCTGCCTAAAAACCTGGAGTTGCTCAAAACAAGTGCCTGAAACAAATTGTTAAAAATCAAAGCTCAAATGGAAAGGTTGGGTCCAAGTCCAAACACCCCTGAAGTTCTGCAGCTTCTCAGCCCATTACATGTTTGGGAGGGGATCATCTCTCACAGGCTGTCAGCTATTGGAAACAGGACCTGAGAGTTTGTTCAGCCGTGCAGCTTGAAATACAGACTGGCCATCATCCATCAACTGCACCAAGGCATGCTCACGCCCTCTGTGTCCTGCAGGGGCTTTCCTGAACCAGGTCCAAGAAGCAACGTAGACCTCAATATGAAGGAGACATCAAATCTGTCTTGCAGATATTTAATTTTTTTTCCCTTCTCTCATCATCCCGTGCCTTCCTAAAACTAACAGAGAAACAGTTGTGTGTGCATACGAGCAGCCTGGAATCAGTGCTCTTCTGCTGGGTTCTTATGTTACATTCTTTTGTGCTACGTACAATTTCCACTAGGACATTTTGTCCCCCAGGCTTCATCAGCCAGTCTATTACATCCACCCCCTTGCACCCCCCGCCTCCTTCTGGTTGCATAACTTTAGCCAGGATGTTAAATTAACTCTCTTCCAGATGAGTCTGACATAATCTTATTTACTTTCATAGAGCATATGCCAGTATGCAAATACATTACTCAGCACTATCGACTCTGCACTTTCACCAAACTATTACTCTTTGTTTTGTTAATGATGGTTCACTAGATACCAGACAGGAACATTGCTGTGCCAAACAGCAGGACACTCATGTCTAGCAGGACAAATCCGGTAACACTGAAAACTAAGTCTGGCTGGCATTTGTGAAGGTTCACAGCTAAGGGAGGAAAACAACCCATTTCCCACCTCAGCACTGCACTCCTTTAGGTCGTGTTTTTGCCCTCTGAAGGAAATCACAGCCAGCTCCTCCAGATCTCCAGGACACAGCCACCCAGAGTGACTTCACATCTAGCGGTGACACGGCACCCGTGTTTAAACATCTCTCTGGCTCACAGGCACAAGCCCAGCTGCCTCCGGGCTCTGTGGCAGGGCAAGACCGGCCTCACAACCCACTCCTTGTGCCTGTGCTTGCCATGAGAAGGAAAGCCAGGTGCAGAAGCCAAAATAACAACTCCTCAACCAGGAGTCCCGTATCCACATCCTGGGGTCAAGGGATACGTGTCGCCCGTGGCGGTGAGGTCAGTTCTCAACAGCTCTGCTGCCCACACACAGGCTGCCACACCAAAGGCAGGTGTCCACAAGAAGGCAGGAACAGCCCCAGGCATTTGTCTTCTGGCAGATGTAACCTCTGGGCGAGGCCTGTGTGAGGTGCACTGTCAAAACCACGGACTCACGACTGATTCCTGTGTCTGCCTGAGACAAACACACAGCCACAACCAAGCTGAACAAGAAGAGTCAGCAAATCCCCCCTTCTACCCACTGCAGCAGTCCCATTTCATGGGAGGTAAAGAAAGCACAAAAAAATGGTGGAGAAATTGGATCAGAGGAGACTTCCTGCAGTCTTGCTTGCTAGCTACTGTGACCCACCGTGGGCTTCCAAGACGCAAAACTGCACTTGGAGCTACATTTTGCACATGACCAGAACACAGCTAAATGCACAAACGGGCACAAAAGGGCTTGAAAACAGCATTTCCAGACTGGAGAACAAAAGCACAGCAAGTAAACACGAGGAAGTGAGAAGTTCAGCTGAAATGCCAAAGCAGCTAATTGTTTGAATTGCCTTTTCTTACTGCTGTGGTGGGTCTGGGGATGGTCCTGCTGGGCTGCCTGTCCTCCTCCAGGGGCTGATCTACACTCACGGGTTGCTGTCAAAGTTTTGGGAAAAAAACAGGACATGAGGCAGAGGGTAGGTGTCCAGAGGCTGCTCTCAGGCTGAGGCAGCTCTCTGGCTATTCAAGGGAAAGAAGGCTCATGCTGTCCTTATTTCTTCTGCTAACACCTCAAGGTGGAACCACCAACGTGCACATAGGAAAGAGGCTCTTTGATTCAGTGAGAAACACCACTCCATCTGCCCAGTAAATACACTCACTTTAATAGGGCTCTGGCCTTGCTAACCACATCCTACACCATCCTATTTATGGCACAGTTAAAAATAGCACAGACCTTTCACATGGAATTGGCGTTTCTACTGGTTTTAATTGTTAACCAACTTGGAAATACTTTTTTAATCTGGAACTTGCTGTGTTTTTTCTTCAAGTGAGGGAAGTCTAAGTTTTTTTCCTGCAGGCTCGTTTTTCTCCCTCTGTTTCATGTCTGATTACATTTAGCATGGATGTTTCTGATAAACTCACACGCCAAGAGAAAGTATTACTTTCTTTCATCCTTGAACATCTCAAACTCATATTTAATAACTGCAACTTGGCATGCTGATCAGTTTTCAATAAAGGCTACACATGCTTTGCCAAGGAAGTATATTTAAGTAGGGCTGAACTATCTGTTCCTGAAAAATTATCAGAATTGTATGGTGTGTCCTCTTCATCAAGTAAAGGGCCTTCATCCTGCTAGCAGCTTTTTTGTGAATGACTTGAAAAGGTAAATTTAGTCAAACAAACAAAATTGTGGACTTGAGCTATGCCAGTTATCCCAAATTGTTAGCCTGGGTTAAAATAATATCTCAGTGACAAATACTTCAGATGTAACAGCAGGACACACAGATATTGGGAAAGGAGTGGATGTGTTTCTCTGAGACCCCAAATATCCATGGAGAAGCTTTTGGGTTCATTGCTTTAAGAGAACAAGGAGGGGAAAAATGGTGTTCCAAGCAGGTTTTTTTACTTTTTATCAAGATCACACACATGAACCAGACTCTACCACCATCTACTAGTCAAGATCTAGAAATTGTAAGGCCCACTCAGCTTTCCTTGAAACTTAACACTTCTAATGTCATTTATTTTAGATGCACTACTTGTCTCTGATAAACATTAAGAAATTATTGTAGGGGACCATCACCAAAGTAATGTTTTTCTCCTAGGTCTTATCAGCTCACAGTCACTCTGGCAGGTGTGATTGTAGGAAAGGTGTGGAAGAAAAGCAGCACAAGCTTCACTCTTTTTGAAGAGAATCTGTGAAGCCAATCTATGAGGTGAAGGAGGGAGGACTGTCATAGAACAGGGGAAAATTGGCAGAACCCACAGGATTCCTGCATGATACAGGAGTGGAAGAGCAACTGCTAATCTCCAGTTTTTCTCTGGCCTTTTCTCAGGAAAAAAAAAAAATAAAATAGCACCACCACTGAAGTCAGTGTCACCAGGTCTCACCACCTCTTACTAATCAGTTTAGCCTCACTGAATTCACATTATCTCAGCCAAAGATCCACCAGGCAAAGCAGCATCTCATTAGTATCTCATGTCTTTTGCTTAATTCATTTCCTGTGTATTCCCTACATAGCTCCAAGAAAAAAAAAATGTAGTAAGGCTGTGAGATAGTATATTGATAAGACTGCACAAAAAAGGATATGCATGGGTGAAAAAAGAAGCAGGACCCTCTTTTCAACCCATTTTTTTTTAGCTTTTCCCTGCCCCTGCTGGAAACTGGCAACTACCTGAGTATTTGTTGCCCTCCACAAGTGGCTCATTCCTGGAGTGAAGTCATAGGTCTGTGCTTACTCCATTGAGTATAAGCATGGAGATGACTCTGACTCACAGGTCCAACACTGTGACTTGACTGCTGCGTACAGGCTGTTAATTTTCCTTTTCTCCAGGATTTCAGTAAAAAATACTTATTCACATAACAGCTAATACGTTCATCACTGTCTGTTTCACTCTACACTTAGAATTGCTCCAGGCAGTGCCACTCAAACACTTTCCTACAACAATAAAAGAGTGCTTCTTTTTCTCACATTACCACACCTAGCACAACATAATTCCAAGGCTAAAAATCGTCCTCCATTCCCGAACAACATTATTGACTTAGCCCTTACCTTAAATTAAATAGGAATATTTCAATATTTCATTCACAGTATTTAAATTTTCCATGTCATAGTTTGAACTACTGCTCCAGGTAGTCACGCTGTGACCTTGACCACTGTTAAGCATCTGGCTATGAAAATAAATGTTTGTCCTTCAGGGTCATGCTTTCAGTGTGTCTGCATAACACTGTGGGACACAAAAGCTAGGTAGGTGTCTTCCGTATCTTCATGGACCACGCAGAAGGTAGTCACAGATAGCTGAGAAAACCTCCTGTGAAATATTAGTGCTTAGGAGAGAAGTGAGCAGTCAGTGGTCATGAGCACACAGAGAGCAGGGAGGACGGGCAGTGAAAATCTGATGTGATAAACACCTGCAGCAGCCAGGAGTGGGATGGAATGATGCAAAGGCTATAACACAGCAACAGAAGGAAACTGAGTCAAGAAAAGCCCAGAACCACTGTCTGGAGACATCTCTTTGTCACGTCCTCTCTTAGGCTACTGGACATTCAAGCAACCCACAGCTTTTGAGTCACTGTAAAGCAGACCCAAGAACTGGGATGGGGAGGGAGCCCATGTACACTGAAGCAAATTCTTTATTCTCCAGTCTTTTTGCATGTTTTTCCACCATAACCAAGAAGGTAGCTAGCCACGTACCAGCGTTCCAGGCTGCTCTTGAGAAAAGTCACGTGCAGCCTTCAGGACATCTGAAACACACGGGCTTTGTCTCAATTGTAAAACTCCTCCTGGCTTCCAAAAATGGGGGCACAGATGAAGATGTTGCCACTCCTTGCCTGGGCACAGTAACCTCTGGTGGCTGAGAGTCAGGCCAGTCTTTTCCCAAAAGGAAATGTGAGTGAATTCATTCAGCATTACTTGACAAGATACTTGTTGGGCTTTGCCTGTCCCGAGGCTTCACCAGGCAGTTGAGGAGGCTCCTGTCACCCAAATTATGACAGCTCCGAGATATGGGAGGGGAAGAGGTTTTTTTTCAAACAGAAATGGGTTTTTTCAGACAAATAAGGCCAGGCAGGATGGAGCTCTGAGCAATCAGGTCAAGTGGAAGATGTCCCTGGCTGTGGCAGAGTGGTTGGAACAAGATGGTCTTTAAGGTCCAGTCCAACCAAAACTATCCCGTGATTCTGTGATTCTACATTTAACTACATAAAGAAGAGAAAATTGAAGAAAATGGGGGGAAATGGCAGAGTGGGGGTGAATGATACTAAAGAAAACGTAGACCAGGGACAACCTGGGAGCATCAAAGCAACAAAACAACATCAGTAATATCTGCAAAGGAGAGGCAATGCATAGGAGGCTCAGAGACACAAGGAGCCTAGAGAAAAAGAGCTCACAGAGAAGCTGCAAATACTGCAGGGACCAGGTGTGCAATGATAAAATATTGCAAGGACAACATGTGCAATGATGAGGTTTCTGCAGTCTGGGTCTCAGATTAAAGGAATCTCTTCTGTCTGTAATATCGAATACAGCACATGCAGTAACTTCCAAGAGAACTCTACCTATCAGCACCTCATGCCCATTTAAAAGGTGCCAGCCAGCTGATTATCCACCTTACAGAGAAGAAATATTATTTGGATTTTCATGGCTCTCACATCCAGATCATGGGTCTTGCTAATACCTCACAAAGTGAATTAAAACTCCATTAAATTAAAGAGATATCTTCCTTTCCTTTACAATCCAACCATCTCATATTTCCCTGGTTCATGATCAAAACAAAGTGGGAGACTTAGGATCTTATTATACCTCTGTGACAAAAATGTAAGCATTCAGAGGAGGAACCACAAGACTTAAATATCCTTTTTGGTCACCAAAGTTACAATATAATGCAGAGCAGGACCAGCCCCTTTTTAGGTGATGGAGCACAGCTACACACACATGGATTTGGGTGTAAAGAAGGTGTCACTTGTCTGGTTGAGAAGCTTTCAGTCACAGCAAAATCGAGTTTAACTTTAAAAATCACTTCTGGCACTGAAGCCCAGAGCTGCCAGTGTTGTGGTAAGTCCTGTAGCACTGGCCAGATCCTTTTAGGGAAATATCCATACAAACTCCTCTTCCCCAGCCTCAGCCCACCAAAAGCTCACCCTCACAGAGGTGATTCAGTGCTTCAGATAGATTTCCAGGCTCACTCTTTCTCTCTCCCTCCCGCTGGAGGCAGATCTACACTCCTAATTCAGAGGGTAAGCTAGGTGTCCTCCACTGAGACACTACTCCCTGTTGTGTAAAACAATGGATTTGTAGAGCAAAGTAGATTTTATTGGTAGAAACACACCTTGGCAATCAGTCTTCTGGGGATAAAAATCATGGATTCATCTCACAATGCGTATGTCCTCACTCATGGGATGCCAGCATCCAAAATTATTAACTGGTGTAAATACTCTATCTTAATTACTTGCACATTTTACTCATAGCCTTGGCCGCATTGGTTCTCTTAAGTCCCAAATCTATGCTACAAAGAGTCTAGCTAATTTACTCAGGGAGACTTTGAAGGAGTTCAGAAGCAAATACTCCTTTTTTAAGTTCAGCTGTATAATTTCTCTACAAATGGATGGTGTCCTGCCTCCCATTAAAAAAAAAAAAAAAAAAAAAAAAGTTGTGAAAAAATTAATGTTGCAAAACCAGGCACACAACATTTGTGTGCTAACAAACTGGATGTGCCAGAACTGAAGTTGCCCATGCCGCCGTCTCTTGGCCCCTTTCTCGCACTGCAAGATCACAAGCTACTTTCCAGAGAAGCACTGCGTCACTGATGGATTGCTCAAGGTAGGTGTTGCTCGGTGTCAGACAGATTTATCCCTGCACTAAATTCCACCTAGGGCTTCCCATTGACTCGGCATCCCCGAAGGCCCAGCGCCTGCCAGTAGGAAGCACTTGGCACAGAGACATAGGTGGAATTTAGACTGGCTGAATCTGGAGCCTAATGAGCAGCTATTCCCTATTTTGTTTCTTCCTCATTGTGCAGAGCGTGGCCCCAGGCCTCAATTACTGCATGCTATTCAAACCCTGCTCAGAATGCACCATTATTAATTTCCCCATGTTTTCTCATTACTAATTTCCTATGGCACTCCTTGTCCCCTGTCTCAGGGCCCTTGCAAGCACAATCTGCTTGATGGCAGCCCGTGAAGTGAGCAGTGAATCTCACACTCAGCGAGGACAGACAGCTTAAAGTCTTCTGCTGGTCCAGGACAACCGTAGCGAGGTGTCCCCCAGGGCAGAGGCTGTTTTGTGCCACCAGCCATTCCTGTGCCTCTTGACTGGGCAGCCTCATGGCTGTGTTGCTATCTGTGGCAAAGCTTCTCTGGAAGCAATGGAGCCACCAAAACTGTCCTTCAGCAATGCCATCATCATGCAGCGCCTATGTCAAAAATCCAAGAGCAGTGGCCATATTGCTCTCATTAAGTGAGCAAAGGACTGTTATCACAGAGTAATGGGCTCCTGCTGGTCCATTAACGCTGGAGCAAAGCTGGAGGCATTTATGGAAACAATGTGGAAAGCCTGGTATTTATTCTCAGAGCCGGCAGCGCTGGTCCTTTCTCCCAGTGCTCTCCTACAATGTCTTTATTCCTGCTCAAACGAGGGGGATATTTATCTAATCATTTCCTCTGCTGGATGCTGGTGCAGGGAAACAACAGATGTTCTTGACTTTGGCATAGTGAATAGTTTAGAAAGACATCTTGGGTGAATCAGCTGTCCAGGTCAATTTATCCACAATGCTGAGTGGGAGGAACCACTGAAAGACAGCAGAGGTGTTGTTTACTGTCCTGTGATTACCCAGCTCATTAGCACAAATGTAATTGCAAATATTCCTGGCTAAACTCAGGAGAACTTTTCTGCTTTGCTCTCTTAAGCAAATTCAAATGCATTACACACAAGAAGCAGCTATCCCCTGTATTTTCTATTTTTCTCCTATCCGGCAACTTAATTCTTTGTTAGGAAGAGTGTTATCAATTCAGATTACATTCCTTGGAAGCACCACTTTTACTCAAACAAAAGAAACACAGAACTTGACCAGGGAGAAAGGTTTGAAAAATCCTCAAGCGGTGACAGCCAACTTTTCCTTGGTGGGTGTTGAAACCTGAATTTCTGCAGTATTAGACCTTCCATAGTAGCAAAACACTGCCGGTTTTTCTACACGCAGAAGAAACACCGCACATCAGAGCAGGTGTGCCAAAGTCTCCCTGGTTCCATCAGCTTCAGCAGCCACAAGAAAAATTAAATGAGTGAGGACATTGCTCCATTTCAGAATTATGCAGGCAGGAGAGGGGTGAACTGATTTTCTACTGCCACTGCTTGGGAGTGTTCTGGGAAGCCAAATCTGTAGTAAGGTGTTTCATTTTTATTAACAGAGATAATTAGTTACAGATTGCTACTTAAAAGGTGAGGAATACTGAGAAAGAGGGGCCTGGGACAGGGAGGATGGGGAAGATCTCTCCTGCATAGCTTTTCCACAGCGATTGAGGGGACTGGGAGACCATCAAATACGAAAACTCCTTCTTGCAGCAAAAAGAGGGATTCTTCCAGAGACACAGATAAATTAGAAGTTCCAGAAGCTACTGGACAGCAACGCCTTAAATATGTCACACAGATAATAATGAGAAAATCTGGTTCTGAAGGAGGATGCAGAAAGGTGAATTAATAGTAATCCAAGTTCCTGGCTTCTTCTTCAGAGACAGCTCCACAAAGCAGCTTGGTCTTCTCACAGATACACTTCCCTGCATCTTCTAGCACATACCAAACCCATCACCCATCAGTGGGGACCATCTGGTTAGCTAGAAGCTGGTAATTTCTCAAGTTTTCTCTATTTTTCTGTGACTCCTCCATTGGGTCTGGGAAAATACAATGCATCGGGCTTATGCATGCAAAAAAAAAAAAAAGAAAAGACCACAAACAAACAAATAAACAAGAATTCATCCTCTTCGCTGTGTGCGAGTGTCCCCACATTACATGCAGGACTTTGAAAAGGATGCTTATTGTGGAGCTCTTGTTTGCACCAGTCCCACTGTGGGAGCTACTCATTTAAGTCATTGTTAGAGTTTGGGGAACATCTAAATTCAAAGATGGGGCAAGCACATTAAAAACAATGACAAATGGGGCTAACTCATCAAAGCAGGGATGCCTATGTTAGGTTTAAAAAAAAAAAAAAAGAAAGAGAAGCTCTTTGTTTTACACAAACAACTCAAGGTATTTTTGTCTCTTAGAGGAATTCAACAACCGTCAGATTGCTTGAAAGCAGAAAGCTGCTGCATGCCAGCGATCCTGGGTGGTACAATTGTGTGAGGGCAGTGGTTGCAGGAATAGATGGTACTGGATGGGGGAATCAGCACCTCTGGAAATAGATACCCGAATTTCAGACAGGAGTTATCATCCTGGGGGGAAATTCAGTGGGAGCCACAACCTGACCTCTCCACTCGGCACTGCCAAGCCCAACACTAAACCATGTCCCACATCCACACGTCTTTTAAACATCTCCTAGAAAAGTAAAATAACTATCAACAAGATGTGGTCGGGCTTTCAAAAGGCAGGTGAGAACAGATCTGGCCGCGGGCACTGCTGACATTCTCAGCATAAACATTTATGACCCTAAGTGTGCATGTGCCATCTGTGTATGTGCGTACTTGCTACTGCTTGGAACCTGCCTGGAACTGCTCACAATCTTCAGAGATGTGCCCTTTGCACTGTACCAATAATCCACAAGTGTAACTGCCAGCTGAGCAGGGGTTTATTTCTGTTTAACAAAAACAAAGCAACTCATGCAGGAACAGATAAATAAAGCTTGAGCTCAGTTGCACTTGGTGAGGAATATACAATACATGGCATAAAAAACCAGATCCCCAAGGACAGGTTTCCCTGAAGGAGAGGCCAGGAAGGCAGTTTGGTGGCCATGGCTCTGCACTGTCTCATCCTCCTTGGTGAGCAGAGATCCTGTGGGAGGAGGATGAATCCTCAGCACTGCACCACTCCTCTCCAGAGCGCACCTTGCACAGCAGGTGTATGTGTGAGCTCTCACACCTCCCCTCTCCCCGGGCTGCAGCACAGCTAATTTGGGTGGCATGGGACCTAGGAAACCCTCCAGATGCTGCATCTCCTCGAATTTCACCTGCTCTCCAGCAACCTTGTCAGGGCAACATGCAGCACAGCACCAAGGATTATGGAATTCCTACTTTTGATGAACCAGCGACAGGGATTTTATTGGATGTGACCCAGCATCATGGGTTTGTTCCTAGTTCTCCTTTCATTATGTCGTGCCAGGAGCACGACATTATGGATCCTTTCATTATGGAGCAGGGGCCCTGGCAGCTGCTGGCCCGGTAGCCTACCTGCTGCAGCCTCCTGCAGGGATAACACTCTGCAATCCCAAAGATGTCAGGAAAGCATCTTGGTGTCTGACCCCAACGACACTGTGACACAATCTCTCCCACAGTCTGCAGTCCCTGATGCCATCAGCTGCTCCCACAGACAACCAAATCAAAGGGGTAAGCTGCACACTGAGGTTCCTGAGAGGCAGTTTGTTGAAGACCAAGTTTCCAAACTTAAGCTTTAAAATAAACATTATCAAGATAAACAGATTGGTCTTTGTTTCAGGCACAATCGACTCTACTGTTTTTCCTTCTTGTTGATGTTCTTAATGCTTTTTAATGTGTGATGCCATTTCCTGAGGACTGTCTCTGCTCCAGAAACCTGTGGCCTTCCTTGGCTTCTTTCTGTCTTTTGTGGTTTATACACACAGGTGACCAGTTTAGCACTGACTCAGGCTGGACACTAAGGCCTTTCACTCGGTCGTTTTTACTCTGCTCAACACTTTGGCCACTGATACGAGTTGTCTGCATCAGGTAATAATTCTCCTGCCAAAACGGGTGAGCAGCACCAGTGGCAAATCTAGGGCAACCCCACTCCCACAGTGAGATGTGGTAAATGTGGAAGAAACTTCCTCCTTCCACCTAAGGAAGGAAGAAACACAGAGAGGCCGCAGCAGCCTGGCACAGCGAGGGCTGCAGCAGACTCCTTTCTGTCCCAGCACAGCATCATCTGGAAAAATGTCATTGCACATCCCAAGGCAAGAGGCACACAATTTCTGTGCTATTCTCTGAGTTAGGCAATCCCTGAAGTCGGCTTTGAATAGCACAGAAACATGCTGTGTTCTCAGTTAGTGGAAGGAAAATTTTAGAGAAAATTGGGAAATTTGGGGCAAACTGAGGCTTGGAGAAGTGGTCAGCTGGCGACAGAAGGCATGTTAAAATAAATCTGCCCTAAGAAAACAGCATTTAGGTTGTTATGTAGGCTGGGAAAGCATTAGTTGTGAGCAGTTGCAAACTTCATGCATTTAATTTCCACACTCAGGACCATTTAATCACAGTCCTTATCATTTAAGGGAGGAAATCACTAATGTGCTTCATTAGTGAGAAAAAGAATGTGTTGATCTTTACGTGGGATGCTCAAATGCAGCTGTCATTGCACTTACCAATGCCTGCAAACATCCACTTTTTTAAGCACCCTGCCAACATTTACACAATTCAAAATCAAGACTCAGATGAAAGTGGGCCACATCTTTTTAACATGAATTTACACATACCTCACACATGTCTTCCTGAATTATCCAAAAATATGGCAATCAAATAAATTGTAATGAGATTGTGAAAGCAAACCTGTGTTATTTCAGTCCACAATATTCAAGCCTTCTCTTCCTAGAACCTATGAAGTTCTGGCATTTATTTCAACGATATCAGATCACTCATCTTCTAAAGCATTCTCATTCTCCTATTTCTAATAAGGGATGTGATTTTAATTTTGATGTTGGCCTCAAGTGATCCTGAGTTTGAAATCTGGATGAGGAAAATGCTGCATTGCTTGGGAGATCTGTAAATTAACAAATTTACACCAAGAGGAAACAAACAAAAAACAACTGATGGGGAAAAAATGTTCAGAGACCTGCAAACCTCCACATCAGGGGCTTTCTCCTGAGACTAAGCTAGAAGGGAGGTTTGGACCTAACACCGTTTGCATTCAGTTTGGATGCTCAGAGTGGTTGTGAGAGAGTCTTAAAGCACAAGCCCTGGATGGGAGTCACAGCTGCGACCTGCTCTGAGAGGGCTGAAAGTGGAAGGTGCCTCCTTTCCCTTCTTGGGCATCGTCCTGTATTTCACCAGCCTTCATCTCCCCACGCTAATCCTTCTTGTACCGGTGGTTCCTGGCACATCCTCTGCCAAGACATGGACTTTGTGCAGGAAAAAAAAAAAAAAACAAACCGCTCTGCTTTTTAGTGCCAAAGTTATTAATAATTAACATTCATAACACAAAACCGGTAAAACCAGCTCGGCAAAATAAAGCCCGGCAGTTTATTATTATTTTAGGGTTTAATTTACTCATCCTAAGTTACTCAGGCTCATGTTTGCAAATCACGCAGAGCTGCGACTTCACCCCTCCGGCCCGACCAGTTCTGGAGAGCGGCCGGCGGCGCCGGGGGGCAGCGGGGCGGCTGCCGGGGGGAGTGACAGCCCGCAGACCCCACCGCACCGAGCGGGACACCGCCGGGGGGACCGGGACACAGTCCCCCCCCGTGGCTCCCGGCCGCACGGGGGGCGAGACGTAGCGCATCGGGGAGCACCGGGACACAGCCCGTCGGGGCTGCGCGGCGCCGGGGCGCGGCGCCGGCTCGCCATTGCCCTCTGGAGGAGCCCGCGCCGTTCTCTGCGGTTCCCCGCGGGGCTGTGCTCTGTTTTGGGATAGTTTTGTAATTTTCTTTAATTTATATTTTCTTTTTTTTTTCTTTTTTTTTCCTTTTTTTTTTTTTTTTACGGAGTATTCCCAGCCTCGCACCTACCGCGCCTTCGGCACCGTCGGGAGTGGGGCTGCCCGGCCGCGGCTCCCCGGACCACTGGGTCCCGGTGACAGAGGAGTCGAGAATTAGCCCAGGGCTGGCACGGGCCGTATTGAAAGGACGGCGCCGTCGGGGCGGTTCGGAAAATGAACAAAAAGGGGAAAGAAAAAAGAATTTTTAAAAAGAAAGAAAAAAAAATTTAAAAAGGGAAAAGGGGAAAAGAAAAAGAAAAGAAAAAGTAGGGGGGAAAAAAAGTTAAGGAAAAAAACTAAAGAAAACGAAAAGTGATTTTTAAAAAGCAAAACGCAAGGCTGGGGGGAAGGCGGAGAGGCACCGCCGGCCGCTCAGGATGCTCCGTTCCACCTCCTCCCATTCCACGCGGGGCCGACGACTCCCGACGGGAGTTCCCACCCCGCCGCCGGTGCGGGAGCCCCCGCGGCGCGCGGGCATCCCCAGCGCGTGTCCCCGTGTCCCGCCCCCCGCGCCCGCGTCACCGCCCGCGCCCGCGTCACGGGGCGCTCGGGGCGGAGCCCCCGCTCTCTCTGAGCGCTCCCGGGGCCCGTCCCCCCCCTTTTCCCCACATGTCCGTTTGTTGTCGCCGTCGCCATGGCGGCGGGGGCGGCGCGCCCGCGAAGTGAGGTGATAAGAGGGAGCGGCGGCGACAGGACCGCGCAGTGCCGAGCGGGGCGCGGCGGCGGCGGCGGAGCGCGCCCGGCGCATCCCTCCTTCCATCCATCCCTCCTTCGCCACTGGCACCACCGCGCCCCGTCTGTCCTGCCCGGCTCCCCACATGGCCGCGGCTCCTCGGGAAACGCCTCGCGCCGCCGCCCTGCCGGTGCCGGAGCCCCGTTACCGGGCGGCGGCTGCCGCCTCCTCCTCCTCCTCCTCCTCCTCCTCCTCCTCGTCCCCGCGGCGCCGCTAGCGCCCTGCGCCCCGCTCCGCGCAGCGCCGACGAAGAAGAAGAAGAAGCAGCAGCAGCAGCAGCAGCAGCAGGGCGCTCCCGCGGCACCGCCCCGGCGGCGGCGCTGCGCCGGCTCCGCGCGGCTGGACGGCGCGTCCGTGCCGCCTCCCCTCCCTCTGCTCCGCGTCGGCGCCCGGGACCACGGCGGCGGCGGCGGCTCGGCGGGACGCCCCGGCACGGATGCGGTGGGTGCCGGGCGCGGCTGCCGCCCTCCCTCCCGGCCTCCGTGCCCTCCCTGCCCGGCTGCTGGCTGACTCCGCTGTGTCTCCCCACCGCAGGCAGCCCCCCGGCGAGTGCGAGATGGCGCTCAGCGGCACGCTCCTTCCCTCCATCGCCACCTTCGCGGCGGGCGCCGCGGGCCGCGAGAAAGCGGCGCGGCCCGCGGGCCCCGGCAACGTGAGTATCGGCGCCGTGGCGCCGCGACACGCACGGGGCCGGGCGGGACGGGACGGGGCCGGGCGGGGCGGGGGCCGTCGGGGCGGGCGCGGCGCGGCCGGGGCTGAGCCGTGCGAATGTCCCCGCAGCGCTGGCGGGAGGAGCTGTCGCAGCTGAAGCGGCCGCCGCCGGCGCTGTCGGCGCGGCCTGTGGAGACGCCGCCGTCGGAGCTGGAAGGCGCCGCCGCGCTGGGGCCGCGCCGTGACGCCGAGGAGTTCAACGAGCTGCTGGACTTCGACTTCATCCTCTCCAACTCGCTCATGCACCAGGAGCCCGCCGCCGCCACCGTTGTGGTGGCCCCCGCCGCCACCCCGGCCCCCACCGCCAGCCCCTGTCCCGCCGGGCCCTTCGCCTACCCGCTGCCCCGGCCCGAGCCCTCCGGTCTCCTCTACGGCGGCGGCGGCGGCGGCGGCAGCTGCGACGGGGCTCCCGCTGCCGGGTCCGCCGCGCCCTTCAACCTGGCCGACATCACCGACGTGTCCCCCTCGGGAGGCTTCGTGGCCGAGCTGATGCGGCCAGACCTGGACGCGGTGTACCTGCCAGCGCCGGCCGCGCTGCCGCCCCTGGGCAGCCTGCAGGGCAAGTTCGTGGTGAAGGCGGTGGGCGAGTACAGCCACCCGGGGCTTAGCCCCAAGAGCGGTCCCGCCGCCCCTCCGCCCGGCGCCGACGGCCCCGGGGCGCCCTACACCTCCCTGCCGCGGATGTGCCCCAAAATCAAGCAGGAGGCCGCGCCGCCGTGCACCCTAGCCCCGCCGCCGCCGCACGGCAGCAGCCCCCGAGGAGCCCCCCAGCACGACTTCGCCCTGGGCAGCCGCCCGCTGCCCGCCCGGAGTACGCCCTCGCTGGGGCCCGAGGAGATGCTGAGCGGCAGAGACTGTCTCCCCGCCACGCCGGGGCTGGGCCACCCACCGCTGCCGCTGCCCCCGGGGTACCCCCCGGCCCCTGGCTACCCCGCTTTCCTGTCCGAGCAGCTCCCTCCCGGCGCGCTCCAGTACCAAGGTGAGTCCCCGTGGTGCTGGGGCAGCGGATGTCCCCGCTTTGGCGCTGGCCGCGGCGGTGCTCACTCCCCCTGTCCGCCTCTAGAGCTGATGCCACCGGGAAGCTGCCTGCCTGAGGAGACCAAGCCCAAGAGGGGACGCCGGTCGTGGCCTAGGAAAAGGACGGCCACACACACCTGTGACTATGCGGGCTGCGGCAAAACCTACACCAAGAGCTCTCACCTCAAGGCGCATCTGAGAACCCACACAGGTTAGTCCCACTGCGGGGTCAGGGTGACCCCCTCGGACAGTGGAAGGGCCTGAGCACAGGAGGAGGGCTGAAAGCAACAAGACATAACTTTTTTGTGCTGGATTTCCGGGCTTTTTTTTCCTTCCCCCCTTGGCTACGTGAAGTCCTGTGTAGTCTTCACTTACTGGCTTGACATTTTGCTTAATGGTTCAGAGTGACTCAGATGTGGGAGCAGGTGGGTTTCTTGCCAAGTCAGAGTTTGTTACTTCTCTCTTGCTGTGTGGCTAGCTAATTATCAGGTAGTTGGAAGCCGGCTGGGATTTGTTGCTCTGGATGATGTTGGCCCACTTCTGAGGAGGCAGCAGACCTCTCTCGGAGATAACTGCTTTCTTTGTAGGGACTTAAGTGCTTAGCACACACTCCCCTGTCTTGGCTGGCTGTAGGGCGGAAGGTTGTGCACCTCTTCAAGCTGTTGCTCCCTTTTTGGGAAAAGCGAGATGGATCCCTTGGAGAGCAAGGGCTTCCAAGGAGCTGGCAGCTCTGATGTCCTCCCCACCTATGGGAGGGCATCTCCTCCTGCACTAGCAGAGTTTAACTGTTAATTGGCTGTGGCTAGAATTGGGGTAAAATCTGTCCAAAGTGTGTATCTGAGACCAGTTTCACACTTTAACCTTGCAGCTGAGCACAGAGTTGCAGTAACTGAGCTTGTGAAAGCAGGTACAGCGCACGGGTTTCGCCAGCGTGGGCATTCCGTAACTGTGACTAAATAACCTGGGCATTTGCATAATTGGAATCCCTGGGTTGTGAACCCGATTCAAAACTTTCTCCTGAAGAGGAGGTGGGAAAGGGAAAATAGACTGGCACTGTGGTAGTTAGGCTACCTCTTCAGGTAGTGGTAGCAGGGGGAAAAAGATCTGGCAAGTGATCAGTGAACATCTGCCCCAAGCCAGTCAGCACCATCCCCAGGATGTGTAGGACAGGGAGTGTGTAATTGTTAGGGAAGCTCATCTTGCCATCAACAGTGGTTTTTGTATAATGAAGACACTAGTAAGACTGAGTCCTTAATCAGGCCGAGCTAATGAAAACAGTTTCCGGCTGTTTTTTAATTCTTGAGACCTGCAATTATCTAAGTACGTTGTCTGCTGAGCTATTTCTGGTTGCTATTTGATTGTGTAACACCGCCAGCAAAAATACACACTCAGGTGCTCTGAAGTCTCGTGTGCAAGGCAGCAAAAACAAGCATTTTAGTGAAGATTTAAATGACACCAGCATTTTGTAGCACATGTACATCTTGAAAACACAGCCTTGCTCTTTTAGTCTTTGTAGTTTGCGACTGCTTCAAGAAGTTTGTGGCGTTTGACCACCCTTTGTTTTATCCAGGACAACTGCCTGAAAGAAGGTGCTACAAGGGATAGCCACAAGGAAAAAAAAAAAAAAACAGAAACCCTAAGTGATGTGTTTCATTGCTTGGTTTTTTTTTACAGGTGAGAAGCCTTATCACTGTGACTGGGAAGGCTGCGGATGGAAGTTTGCCCGATCCGATGAACTCACTCGTCACTACAGAAAGCACACAGGCCACCGCCCTTTCCAGTGCCAGCGCTGTGACAGAGCGTTCTCCAGGTCGGACCACCTTGCCTTACACATGAAGAGGCACTTCTGATTTGGGAGAGCTGTGGATCTTTCCCCCGACTGCCGCAGAGATTCAGTATTTACAGCACAAGGACTGTCTTCCACAAGATGGGGCGAACTCATTTTAAGCACTACAGATAATCGAGGTGAAGTCTTCCAAAGAGTGGAAAAGAGGGATAACTGCATATGGACATTGCAACTTTTCTTTGTTTTTATAGTTATACACTTCAGAGAACCAAAGACGTTGGGGTCAATGACTGGATCTTCTATCATTCCATTTGTAAATCCAACTTGAATTATTTCTGGACTACAGAATGCCAAGGAGTGACTGGAAGTCACGGATATCAGGGTTAAACAGACTGTATGTAGTTCGGAGGGTGGGGATATTACACAGGGAAATGACATTCCCTTAATTTCCTTTTCAATGCAATATTAGATGTACATGTCGTCTTGTACTTTCTTTTTTTTTTTTTTTTTCCTTCTAAAAGCCATTACAATGTTAAAAGAGGAGGAAAAATTCAGGTACAGAATTATATTTTGAAAACCTATTTCATGGTGCTTAGTGACTGTTGGTTCTAGAGGTACCAAAAACAGGAAGCCAAAGTTCTCAAACTGCTGCATATCTGACAAGGAACTATTTTTTGTCTTCCGATTGCCAATTTTGACCTAAATCAGGTGAATAACCCTGGTTTATCTTTTTTATTAAGAAAATAACTTTATGCAGACAGTCTGTAATGCACTGTGGTTTCGATGTGCAATAGTTTGTACAATGGTTTATTCCCAAATATGCCTTAAGCAGAACAAATGTTTTCTATATAGTTCTTTACATAATAAATATGTAATATAAATTTAAGCAAACTTCTATTTTGTATATTTGTAAACTACGAAGTAATAATGAACATTTTGTTGGAATTTGTATTTTGCATATTCAAGGTGAAAATAAGTTTTAAATAAACCTATAATATTTTATCTGAATGGTTGCTGTAGTTTTTTTCTGTGCATGGACATGGCTAAAGAAAATTTGTTAGGTATTTGTTGGTGGTTGAGTTTACCAAGGCAAGGAGGGGGTGGTGGCAAACGTTTGTAGTCTCAAGACTCTGAAAGACAGGATTGTGTAAGTGCAGTGCTGATGTAACATCTCTTTTTAAGGAAAAAGGTGTATGGAAAGTTTTTGCTCTGAATGTTGAATTGCCACTTATCTCACCTGTGTGGGTGAAACTGTAATTTACCATTTTTAAAGTAACTGAGTTTAAATTATTTTTTAGAGGACGTACTTCTGCCTGGGACATAAGACCTTACACATCCAATGATAAATTCTCAAATTTTTCTTTTTTTTTTTTTTTCCTTAGCATTCTTTTCAGCAATGAAGGATTCCCAGCTTCATTGCCTTGGATTTCTTAGGCAAGTGGTGGTAACCACTTTAGTGTGACTGAAGGAAAACCCACTGAGTAATGTCGAGAAAAGAACAAACCTGGCTTGGAGAATAAAGAGCGCGTGCGCAAAACGCCGCTTAACCACCACCTGCACCGGGTTTTTTTTGGTTTTTTTTTTTGGAACCTGCTCTTTCCTGGGAATCCAGTCACTCAGCGAAGAGCCAGGATTCCCACAGGAATGCACACGTAGGCAGGGAAGGCTGACCATGCAGGGACTGAGGACGTGTTGCTGCCAGGTCCCCGGCGTCCCTCCAGCGGCACGTGCCGGGGCGGTGAGCCCACTCCGGGTCATGTCCAGCCCCGTGGTGCTTCTCCTTCGGGACCTCATTGTTCCAGCTGCCTTACAGAATGTGTAGCAAACAGATGATTTCCACATTAATGCCGGGTGGATAGAACCTGTTTTTCTCACTACTCTTTGTTAAAAGGGAAGAAATGATTCCTCTTCAGCTGATTTGTAATGTCTGTCAGCTAGGAATTTTGGGTGTGTGTAGTGTCCAGTAAAGCTGAGAGAAAAAAATAGCAGGCAAGAGGGTTTTTTATCTTTGTAGTAGTTGAAACAAAAGTGGCAATATCAAATTTTTATGTCTGAATGTGCCTTTGGAATGCTACTAAAGTTCACATTTTGATGTGGTGTTTGTGTGGGGACTGGTGCCGTTTCTCCCTGAGTTTGTGTAAGTAATATAATGATGCAGAAAATATTTCTCACCCCTTATCGCCTAGGCGTGCTTTGTTCAACTGAAAGCTATCTTTGTTGATTTGGTTTATAGGTAACACAGGGAGTAGGGAATATCTTGTTTGGTTTGCAAATAGCAAGTATTTAAAGCTAAATTAAAGTTATGAGTCATCCTTTATCTGAAGCTTTTTCCATGTGAAAACTTTTTTACAATCAAACCAGCCATTTTTTTACCTCCTCTGTTGCTCTGCCTGTGAATTCTCGATGAGAGATCCAAGGTCAGCATTGAAGCTGGCGTGTGCTGGAGGGCCTGAAGTGTTGCTGTCCCATCCGATCATGCCAGGGCACACTTGGTAGGTATAGGATCTCCTTTTTGCCGTTCAGAACCTCTCACATGTGTGCAAGGTCTATGTTCTAGCACATCTGTAAGTACTGGAATGTGAAGATTTCATCTGAGAAACTGGTTTCTTTCGCTTTTCAAGCGTTCTGTCATTATGCACCCTGAAGAATTTTGTAAGATGTTCTAGCATTTAGTAAGGCATTATATGCTTCAGCCAGCTTCAGTTTCTGCTTGATGTTTTTATGGACCCCAGGTTTCTAGTTGCGTGAACAATGGCATTCTTGAAACAGGGCATTGTTCCCTATTCCACTTGATTTTTTTTTTTAATGCCCTTTTTTTGCCCTTATCCTAACTAAGCTGTCCTCGTGCATGAATTTCCAGACTGAAAGGGACACGACTGTAACTTTGTATTTAAAAGGAAATGCTGCTGTGTCTTTAACCATTTCAAAATTGCTACTCCTGTACTTTTTTGGGACAGGAGCCAACTTCTCACTTTTTGCCTTAGAGCATGCAACCGATGAGAGGCAGTCCTTACTCTTAAGGAGGTCTCCAGGGGAAATGCTGACACGAGCAGTGCTCTGGTAAGTAGAGCTGGAAATGGCACATTGTGTTTGCCACCTGTTTCGTTGTGTCTGGCATCCTGGAGTTGCACTTAGGTGCAGGATTGCACATGGATGCAGTGAAACAACACATGTATCAAAAAGCGTATCTCGTAAAAACATATGTAAAACACTGAGCAGTCTTGTAAGTATGTCTTGAAACACAACATTTGTTTGGCGTTGCTAAAGCTGTACTCATGCGCCACTTTGCTGGGGCATCTAAAGTCAGGGTTTGAGGTTATTAGGGCTGGCCTCTCTGACATGGGGTGAGCACCTCCAGAGCTGCCCCAGAGCACTATTTCAGCTGCTGAAAGCAAAAGCTCTTGCAGCACAGAGTTATCTCTGCAGTCAAACTGCAGCCGTCCTTAATCCTGCTCACCCCTAGCCCAAATCGCTCTGGAGCGCACTTAGCACGTATAGATGGAGCTGTTTAAAACAAGATGGCACATGCCTGCCTGCCTGCCGAGTGCCAAGTATTCAAAAGTGGCATCAGAGTAAAAATCTTCTCAGAGCCGCAACTGCTGTGCACTTGTCTGCTGCACACCACGGCTTGGGAGCCTGGGTTTGACTGTGACCCAGCACAAGTGGCTCCAGCCACCCCCTGTCACATGGAGGGGGCATTGCAAGAGAGTCTTCTTTTCCCCCACAGTGGTTACCAGATCCTGCCACAGCTGAACTCGACTGCGAATCTCACAAGGATTTATATTAAGCTGATATGAATCAGTGAATTTCATTCTCCTTCTGTTTAATAAGGGAAGATCAGAGACTGCTGTGGTTAATCACCCCGAGTGCTAACGGTTCAACAGAATTAGTTTACACAGGTTTCCTATGAGAGTGTGCTGGATCTTGGAGCTAGCCTGCTTTCACTGGAGTCCCTGGCAAGCACTTTTAACGGCATTTGAGTGCAAGAATTTCCAAATTAACCTGTGTCTGTCCCAGGCTTTCCTCCCCTGAGTGTGATTGGGTTGCGTGCTCTAAGGCAGCAGGAGAATAGGAATGGTTTGCAAGTTGGGGACAGACAGACCAGTGATTACGCCGCAGGACTCTGGCAGGGATCTGGATGTGGCAGAGGAGCTGGTAGGAGGAAGTAAATCCAAGGTATGGTGAGCAAAACTGATATGGAGAGGAAGAGGAACACCACCACCGGGGCCACCACAGGTTGACTCAGGCCTGCCTGGAGAGCTCCCCAGATTAAATAGTTGTGTTTAGGCTCGGTGGATGTATCTCTGGAGACCGAGGAGAAGAGTGTGTGCTTAAAAGAGGGGAAGGCCCATCATTCACCGAAATTTAATTGAGGTCACACTGGCTTGGAGCCACAGGGTAACACACCCACATTCCCCTGTCTGCCGTACACCTGGATGACTCACGTTCCGTCTGCCCTTCGCTCTTGCCGTGACTGTACCGGGGGAACATTTTCATTGCTGCTGAAGGCATTGCCACCGAGTGCAGAAATTGTCTCTGCAGCGTGGAAGTGGGCGGTGGTGGTGTTTCTGCAGCCTTGTTCTCCACCCTGGATGCATATAGGTGTCTGTCAGTCTCTTCTTCACCTTTGGATGCATACCTGTGAGCCCTCAAGGCTAGAACCTTAATGGTGTGAAAGACGGGAGGGGAAAAAATGGTTTGTGCTTTATTAATGTTTATTCTATATTTAGAGCATGCGTTCCCAGAGTTTTACAGGAGACAGGCGGCCCTAATAGCTACTCACAAGAGGCATTAGGCAGCTGCACCTTTTCCCTTCAGTAATGTTTTCCGTACTCTTGGAGCTGTGACTTCTTTTGTAACCGAGATGGTGATTTTCACACAGACCTGGCTAGCTTGGGGTCAACCTCATGACTTGCTAATTAAGAAGAAGTTTTAGGGAACACGGAACATGCCGAGCTGCTTTCACTGTGAAACCTGGGTGAGCAGAAGGGTAATCATGTGCTGCTATCACTGCAGCCATCTTGCTTCAACCCTGAAAAGTTTTGCATGGTTTTGCTTTGGGTACAGCGTGCTTGTTTATCAAGCACAAGCTAAGGCTTGCTTAAATCTTGCCGTTCAAGTTCTCCACTGTTAAACTTTCAGGCTTTATTCAACAAAATAGTTCAGCTTCCCTATATTACTTGGTTGAAGGTCTTTAATTTTAAAAACAGATATCCCGCAGTTAACCAGAATTATTTACCCCACTACTGCCACAGCAGTTAGGAATGATCTGACAGGAAATGCCACACCACCAGCACACAGGGGTTCATTTTATGGGAGCCTCCTCGATGGTGATCAGACTCTGTTTGTGCATATCCCAGTATCACAGAATCACAGATTTAATCACAGAATGAGCTGAGTTGGAAGGGACCCTCAAGGATCATCGAGTCAAACTCCTGGCCCTGCATAGCACCATCCCTGCCTGAGTCCTACCATGTGCCCAAAAGTGTTGTCCAAATGCTTCTTGAACTCTGTCAGGCTTGACAGAGCCGGCTTTGACCGCTTCCCTGGGGAGCCTGTCCCAGTGTCCAACCACCCTCTGACAGAAGAACCTTTTCTGGATACCCAACCTAAACCTCCCCTGACACAACTTCAGGCCATTCCCTGGATCCTGTCCCTGGTCACCACAGAGCAGAGATCAGAGCTGTCCCTCCTCTTCCCCTCACGAGGAAGCTGCAGAGCTGCTGTGAGCTCTGCCCTCAGTCTCCTCCAGCTGAACAGACCAAGTGCCCTCAGCTGCTCCTCACATGGCTTCCCCTCAAGGCCCTTCACCATCTTGACAACCTTCTTTGGACACTCTCTAACAGTTTAATGTCTTTTTTACACTGTGAGGCCCAGAACTGCACACAATATTCCAGGTGAGGCTGCCCCAGCCCAGGGCAAAGCAGGACAATCCCTCCCTGGCCCAGCTGGCCATGCTGGGCCTGGTGCCCCCAGGACAGGGATGTCCCTCCTGGCTCCAGGGCACTGCTGGCTCATGTCCAGCTGGCCATCGACCAGGGCCCCCAGGACCATCCCAGGTTCAGAATCCAGCACCTTCCCTTGTTAAACTCCATACGGTTGGTGATCTCCCATCTCTCATTTGTCAAGGCCTCTCTTCAAGGCCTCCCTGCCTTCAAGCGACTCAACAGCTCCTCTCAATTTTGTATCATCTGTGAACTTGCTCAGTGTCCCTTCCAGTCCTGTGTCCAGGTCATTTATGAAGATGTTGAAGAGCACAGGGCCAAGGATGGAGCCCCACGGAATTCCTCATGGATGCCAGGAGCAGAGTTTTGGGTGTGCTTTGCCCTTCCACCCCTGGAAAGGCATGGGAAGGCTCCCTAATTTTGCTGGCCTGAGGAACCAGGCTTGCGCTTGCCATGTGGGAAAACCTCACTCTCTGGGCTTTTGCCACTGAGTCCACCCTGCGCTTCCTGCCATGTAGCAATTCTGCAGAGAGGGCTTTTCTCATGTGTGAAAAGCTGCTTCTCGCGGTTTCTGCATGAGTTTGATTCACACACCAGGCCTTTGGGAAAGTGCCATGGTGTCAGCACCTTTTGTTGTCCAAATCTCATATAGGGTCTTCCAGTTTGGCGGATCTCTTGGGGGCTTAGCATCAGTCATCCATTCCTCTTTTCTGATAAAAATTAACATTGTGAGTTAGTACGTTGATAATGTACTAGGGGCAACACCGATGGCAATTACTGAAGCATGTTGGGATTTACTTTCCAAGCTCTGGACGGGGTTTTATCCTGAGTTTAGACTCAAAACATACTGATTCAATAATGCTGTTGGCAACCTAAGGAGGCTACCCAAAGGGATGCATTTGTCTTTGCGCTGCGATGTACAAGGCTTGGCCGTCCGTTCTCAGTTCCCACATCACACCGTTTCAGCAACAGACTCCCCTGCCTGACGAGGGATGGCTGAATTTGTTGGCTGTGCAGCAGATTATTAATTGTGTTTCAAAATATCCAAATGCTTTCCAGTGGGAAGCAAAACAACTTCTCCGCTTTCAGCCTTCCTGCCTCCCCAGTAACTGTTCGTGCTCTCTGCAGCTTTAGAGAATATTACAATGCTGCTGTCACCTGTACAAGATGTTTGACTACCTTCCTTCTGCAAACACCTTCTAACCAGCATTTGCTTTGACAAGGTTCCCATGTTCACAATGTAAAACTCACTGCCAAGGCCTCCTGTGCAAAGAGAACAACTTATAATTGTGGTGCAGAGGAGGAGCAGAGCAGCACAGGGCAGGGCAGTGGCCGCTTCTGTCCGGCCACGGGTGTTCTGCTGCAGCCACTGGCCAGAAATGGGGCTGAAAGGCACAAGTAGCCCTGTGGTGGGTGTCTCTGGGGTGATCCCACCTCGCTCTCCCTGGAAAACTCCTTTCCAGGGAGCCCTGATTACAGGTTTGTTCAAGCTCAGGAGCCTGAGAAGCACAGATGCTTTTCCAACCTGTGTTTATTTTATGCTGTAGCTCTGCAGATTCCACTTACTCAATAAATATTTGATCCTCTTCGGTGCCTTCCTGAGCTTCTGGCTTCTGAGGGACCTTGTGGCAAGGAGTTCCGTGATTAATTATGGACTAGCCTAAAAATATGGGTGGGGAGGAGAAGAAAAAAAAAGTATTTATTTTCTGTAGTCTCTGAGGCTGCTGCCTTCCAGATTCCTGCTGCTTCCCCTTTCCAACATACTACAGAGAAGGAAAGGATCTAACCTCCAGCTCTGAATCAGCCTTGATTTTGTTGTGTACTACCAAAGGCTGGAAGGATTTGATGCTGGTTGATTTTTTTAATGAATTCATGAAGAGAAAGTAAATATGAGATTTTTACATATGGATGAATTAATCCAGTCTACTGTAGACTGGAAGAATTCCAGGATATATAGCATAATATGATATTTCAGTCAATATTTATGACGTTTTGGCTTACTGGTTATTTTGTTTTTTTTGATTTCCAGGACATCTGAGAAGCCCCTACCCATCAATCCCTTTTTTTTTTGTTTAAGGATGGGTGTTTTGTCACGTTTTATTCAAAACAGAAAAAAAACTTTTCAGGATTTTCTTTGTTACATCTTGCAAAGATTCATGAGTACGCTGTTTGTCAAAGTGTTTTCCAGCTCACGTACCTAAACATGTACACAGGCTGGAATAACTCATTATTTATTTGTACACCTTTATTACTGAGGCATTATTAATAATTGTGGGGTTTGCGTATTTGCTACTGTTATGTTTACTGTTACGTGTAGAGGGAAACTGACCACAGCAATGTTTATTGGCCCAAATCTAGCTCCAGGTTTTTCTCTTTGATTACACTTTCAAAACCCTGTTTCTGCACGTCTTTCCCTCCTGTTGTGTCCTAGGTCTTGAACAGCAAGTGTCAAAAACTCAGTGTCCTTTTGTACTGAGTACTGAAATTCAGTCCAGGTGAGAGAAATCTCTTTCTAAGAAGTGATCAAGGTGTATCAGGGCTGTCTGGGAATCCGACTACTTCATTAACAAACCAAATTCGTTTGGTTGCAGGTAAATCCCCTCAGTAAGATGAGGTTAGGGTTTATGCTGATTTGGGGCTATGCAAATGAACTGCATAAGCAAATCCAAAGCATTATATATAAATAGGTAGCACTTTGAAAAAGTTTAAGATCCAAATCTTCAGGGTCCAGCATTGGAAGCTGTGTGTGAACGAGGCAAAGGAGGGGGGGAGGGAGGCAGGGGGAAGGGAGGTATGGGAGAATACAGAGCAAAGGAATGATTTAAACATTGGCCAAACCACTGTGTTAAGTCAGAGGTTTTCTCTGACTGGCTTCTCCCAGCATTTTATTTTGTGCTAAACATAAGGTGCCACAGTTTACATTTAATAACTCTGCTCAAGTTAGTAATTGAAATAAATACTGACTGTCCATGAACGCATCCCACTAGGCAGCACAGGAGCACAAGTCAGAAATCTCTTCCTCTGCAGATGTATATCATATATAAAACTTGGTGCATGAATTTCCCCAGGGAAGGAAGCACAGGGAAGTCACTCAGCAGACTTTTTCAGTATTTCTCTGCCTGTTACTTTGCACTGCCTGGCTACTGGGAGCAAGGTGATGGCAGAAAGACCTCCCAGCATAAATGCTGTGACTCTTTTTTTCCCAGGCAGGACTGACAGCCAGCACTTGGAGGCACACAGGGTCCACCCTGCCACTGCCGGCATGGCTCCCAAGACAGGGATGTGAAAACAGGAGAGAGCTTGGTAGGAGGAAAATTTACAGGCAACCAAAATGGCTCAGCAGTGCTCGATGGAGTAACAGCTGCTCTGATTTCCTCCCCCTTCATATACAAATGTCTCAAACCCAGAGCTGTTCTGGGCTACAGCAGATGATACTTCTCTGAAGTATGGTAGGTCTGCTGGTTTTTTTTCTTTCTTTCTTTCTTTCTTTCTTTCTTTCTTTCTTTCTTTCTTTCTTTCTTTCTTTCTTTCTTTCTTTCTTTCTTTCTTTCTTTCTTTCTTTCTTTCTTTCTTTCTTTCTTTCTTTTTCTTTCTTTCTTTCTTTCTTTCTTTCTTTCTTTCTTTCTTTCTTTCTTTCTTTCTTTCTTTCTTTCTTTCTTTCTTTCTCTCTTTTTCTTATTCTCTTTCTCTTTCTTTCTTTCTTTTCCTTCTTTCCCTTCTTTTCCTTCTTTCCCTTCTTTCCCTTCTTTCCCTTCTTTTCCTTCTTTTCCTTCTTTTCCTTCTTTTCCTTCTTTTCCTTCTTTTCCTTCTTTCCCTTCTTTCCCTTCTTTCCCTTCTTTCCCTTCTTTCCCTTCTTTCCCTTCCTTCCTTCCTTCCTTCCTTCCTTCCTTCCTTCCTTCCTTCCTTCCTTCCTTCCTTCCTTCCTTCCTTCCTTCCTTCCTTTTTCTTTCCCTCTTTCACAGAATCACAGAATCAGTAAGGTTCGAAAACACCTGAGATCCCTGAGTCCAACCTTGCCTTCCCTTTCCTCTCTTCCTCCCTCTCTCCCCCACACTGTGATTACAATGACAGCATTTAACATTACCAATTTAGTGCAAGGGAATTTGCAATTTTGCTGTGGAGCCAAGCAGATAATTTTGTTTGGGAGATGGGGCTCTCACTTTTCATCTGGGTGCTGCTCATAAAGATCCAGTCCTTGGAGCCCTGTGGTGGGAGCGAAATGATAAAACTCTTTGCCGAACAGAGAAATTGAGATGAAAGACTCAAAAACATGACAAAAGGAATCAGAAATCAAGAGACAACGGGGCCTCGCTCAGCAGCTTGGCAAGTGCTCTTCACGTCTGTGGGATGCAATGAAAAAGCAAACCACACATCCCCATTCAGGCCCCTGTAGGGCCTCATCTTGTTTCCTTTATTACAATGAAGAAAATGTATAACATGGTCAGGGTTTTCAACCTGGGAGGTGTGTGAAAGCTCAATTTTATTTTTTTTTCCTCCCAATTCAAATGACATAAAAATTCATGAGGTTCCCAGCGATGCTCATTATTTAGTATACACAGATATGTTCTCAGGTGATGAGCAGGTGATGAGAAGCAGCAGGAAGGAGACACTGGGGAATGCAAATAAAGATGTGCCCACCATGTGACTTTTGACTTGAGTGAGCCCAAATGAGCACTGGGGCCTGTGTCAAAAAGAGGTGGTGGTGCTGGTGGTGCTGGTGATCTCTTCTTTCCTTAAAATGAGGGAGTGAGTAGAAACTGCCAGATGGGGCTTTGTTTATTCTTTGGCTTTGTTTGTTTGGGTTTTTGTTTGGGTTTTTTTTTTTTTTTTTTTTTTTGGGGGGAAGGGGGGAGGGGATTTCCCCCTCAAACTCTGTTGAAGATGTCTGGGTTTGCTCTGTTTTTATTTATTTATAGGCATTTCTATGGCACTCATCACCATAGTATCTGGGCAAATCTTTCCTTTCCTGTATCATGTAATTAAATCTATACAAAATACATACGCTTTTGGCAGAGAAAGTTGAACTCTGCTTTTGGAAGGGATTTGTGCCTTGACATTAAACACTGCTTTGCAATGCTGTATGTCTCCATGTCCATGTGAGTGGGAAAATAGAGTCCTGTTGAGGCTGTACCCTCATACACCTGCTGCCCTGGAGTGTGGGGTCATTGCAGCCCAGCAGCTCTTTTGGGATCTTTGGATTTGGCACCTCTCTGGGGTCTCTGAGGCATTCCTCACTATTCCAGGCACCACCTGGGCTGAAAGGGCACTCACACACACTGACCCTAAATAGAGAAGTACTGATTCCTCTTGAGACCCTTTCTGAGCCTCTTTTTGAGCCTCTTTTTGAGCTTGCTATTTTTATTACCTCTGTGTGGAAAGGGCTCCTGGAAAGGCCAGGAGCCAAACCTTCAGCCTAAGGTTTGCAGGAGGAGAAGCAGCGAGTGCTGGGGAGATGCTGGATCTGTCTGATGAGCCAGCAGCAGCATGAGCTGGTACTGGTCAGCTCTCCTCTGTGTCTGCCTCGTGCCCCATCCTCTAAAGGAATGTGACTTCAACCTTCAGTCGTGTGGAGTATTTCATGGTGAGATGTCCTTCTGGGGTCTGGTGCAACGGGCATGAGTGTCCTGCAGGGCTGATCTTCAGGGCTGTGAGGACAAGCTGACAGTGCCTTGAGGATAGTTTTGCACTGGAGGCTGGAGCAAAGGTCTGCCTGAGAACAGTTGGTTCTGTCTGAATTCAGCAGGTGCCAGGCCAGCATAGATCGCCTTCCACAGCACCCAGTGAGGGAAAACTCTGCTTTCCTGTAAAAACACAAGCAGATCTGAGTTGGCTGTGCACCAGCCATGGTGATGGTCCTGCAGATGTTCCCTGGCTCAGGTGGGTGACCAGCCAGTGGTGCCTGGCATGGCAGTACTTGGTGGACCATATCCACACCCAGATGAGTAGGGGATAGTGTTTAAAAATAAGAGTTGACTCTCAGAGACTGCCTGCCTCCAGCAGAGGAGTCAACTGCCCATCCAGGACTGACTGACTGCCACTGATATGCCTCTTAGGTAGGAATTTTTAAGAAGTCTGGTGGTCTGAGTCCCATGGCAGTGCCAACATGAACACATTGGAGGAAATTAATCTCTCCCTTCCCTCTTTGACAGTAGTTTGTTTTGCCCATTTCAGAAAAAAAAAGAAAAAAAAGAAAAAAAAAGAAAAAGTGATAGCTACACTAATTTATTGCTTGAGGATTGTCTTGTAAAGAACCTGGGTTCTCAGAAGCAGAGTAACCAGCTGCCCTCATGCCTGCACATACCTTGTTTCATCCTCAGTCACTTATGAAAACCTCTGGGTGTGTTTGTGTTCCTCCCCGCATTCTGCTTTTGGCAGGCATACACGTAACAGAGGTTTGTTCATCACCTCTCAGGCAGTACTCACATGTTTTATGGCCTGGCTGAACCAGACCTTACAGAGACACAGTTGTCCCTGGTTTATCAAGGCCACGTAAGCAGAATTTGGCTCGTCTGAATCTCCAGCAATAAATAAGGGTTATTGCCTTTTTTCCTAGGTGGGAAAACCCATATGCTGATTTTCAGGAGCAAAGAACCACAACACTAATTGAATGCAGAGAATAATCATGTTTTCAGATGTTTGAGTCGTTGGGCTGTGCCTTGTTAGGTTTTTCTTTTTTTTTCCTTATATTTCTAGCGTTTTATATAAGTCAAACAAGGCAAGGTATTGCTGCTGGAATCTGGAAGGAGGTACCTCTCGCTGGCGCTTGCAGGCTGGATGAAAAGTCTTTTGCCAAGCATTAGCAGATCAGGCAAGGTTCATTTCTGTCCAGATAACAAATGCTGAGGGTATTCCAGAAGCACTAAGTGGGTTTTGGAGTAGGTACAGGCTTCACCCTTTAGGTCTCCTGCCGCGGACCGAGGAAGGCGGCGCGACCTGAGCGCACATGAGGAGCTCGCCGGGCTGCACCATCGGCAGCAGATGGTCCTGTCGAGCCGTGATTAATTGTTTTGTAGTGCCACCGTGAGGTCTGCCGGTCCCGGGTTTTGCTGGTGAGACGAGAGCTCCCGTCCAGCCCGAGCGCCAGCGGCCGCCCGGAGGGAGCTGCCGTGGCCGTGCCAAAATGTTCAGCGAATATCGACGCCTATGCCAGGGCAGCCGGCCCCGCTGACCACCGCCTGTTTGTGTAGGGGGAGGTTTGCCAGGAGTTTAGGCTGGCAGCATCGGTTTAAGTCAGGATCAAGCAGAGTAAATAAATGAATCGATGCACGGAGCTGGCTGCATGGAGCCGCTGGTGCTGAAGGATGTTTCTGAGCCATCCCAGCAGAGCCGTGCCTTCTTCCAGCTTTGGAAACCGAGGAAAGAGTCTCAGTACAGCATCAGACTGCCTGCATAAATCAGGGTCTTGTCTTTTAGCTGTGTGTTTCACTGACACATGGGCACAGTGGCTCTACAGTGGTGTACCTCACACACCGCAATCGGGCACCCGGGTCGGCTTGTTTGTTTGTTTGTTTCTTTGTTTGTGTCATATTCAAACATCACTCAGAAGATGAAATGAAAGCTGTGTATTTCATCTCACCCTCCAGAGCTGGCCAAAACAAGAGACGGGCTTACAGTCATGCCGGGATATCTGGTGTATCTAAGAATGCCCAATGATGTTTTGGGAGGACGCGTGCAGTAAGTTAAAAACAGGTTAAGGCACTAGTTTGGGACTCTGGAGACCTGGCGTCAATTCCCAGCTCTGCCACAGACTCCCAGTGTGACCTGAGGCAAGCTATTTCCCTCCCAAAACACTTTCATATTCAGAGAAGGCAAAATCCCACTTCATGTGAGTTTTGCCTTTGACTTGGTGGAGCCAGCTCCCACCCACGCATTTCAGAGCTTAAAAATTAAATGCAGGCTTAAGCACCTTGCTGAAATAGTGCCAGAACTTACCTGCATTTCAGCTTCCTACACCTAGAAGAGGAACAAAGATCACTTCCCTATTCCCACTCACTTTGCATGCCCTGGCTGAAGTCTGTTTGTCGTAGGACTGAGTATAATTATGGGGCCATGCTGACCTGTTCCCCTGATAAACTGCAGCTCAAGTAAGAACCAGACTTGTTGGAGGCCTTGTGTTTGTCTGCCTTTGCTTGTACTCAGATGCTTTCATACCTTACCAGCCTCTTTTCACTGAGTGGGCCTTTCTCCACTGTTAAATAAGGATAAACCTTTCACAGCCCATGCCATTGAAGAAAAATCAGTGTTTCTGCCCAGGCTAGTGGTGAAGTTTCTAGTGAGGGTCTCCTGCCTCTCCATTTTTTTTGTGGAATGGCCTGCTGTGGCAGCACACAGCTAAGTTTATATAACTGGCTCCCCCGAACAGGATATTCCTGTTGGCGAAAGGCTGTGCATTTGCTTAAACCAACAGTTGTAAGTCTCAGCAGCCCTCGGCAGGCACAAACAAGGAACCGCACTGAGGGCTGAGGGCAGGAAGGATTACTGTGCTGAGCAAGAAATAGGCTCTGGCATTTACATGCATATCGCGGATGCGCTCTACAAGGTAAACAAATGTGGCATAAAAGCATATTTGGCTATTCAAATGGCCCCGATTGTTCCTATTATGATGATGTCTCCCAGCAGGTATTTAGTAACACGCTAATTGGCTTTGCATGCATCAGGAAGAAAACTTTTCACTATCTGTTTCAGGATGGTTTCTGATGGAGTTTTCTTTTAAAGTTTTATTTATTTATTTCCGGGGACTGTTTGAAATTAAAATAGATCCTGGCTCCTGCTGGCATGCCAGGCTGCCTGTGCCAGGGCTGGTGTTGGCCTGCTCTGAGCAGGGATGGATGGAAAGGCTCCTGCACATCCAGCTCCAGGTCCTCCTCTTGCCCGGACAGCAGATGTGCCAGTGGTGGTTTGGCTCGACCACACACACACACCTGTGACTCCTGAGCTGCCTCCACTTACAGCCTGAATATGCAAAGCAGTAACCAAAGACAGCCTGGGTGAGATCTGGGTTATTTAAGCCTCAGGTACATTTGCACGGCTCCAGCCTGACGGTCACAGACAGCAAGCACCACCGAGGCCCTCCAGGACATTTATCAAACTACTCACCCTCCACACTGGGTTTTTGATTTCAGTGTTGAATGCATCAAGTAGTTTGTTTAGCTCTTCTGAAAGGGAAGTTGAAAAGCCCATGGGGGAAGCAGAAAGCAAACAGGCCATTCAGTTCAGCAGCCATCCATACTGGGGATGTGCATTAGAACAGCAAACATGACTTTTAGACATCTGACTGATAAAGTGGTGCTTAATGGTTCTCTAGCTGTGAGGATAAATTTGTTCTGGTCATGCAGCAACAGTTGGCAAGCTGAATCATAACCACGAAGATAAACACTTATGGCAAAGTGACCTTTGCCCCCACACTCGAGTGGATAAAGAGAATCTAATCAGTCGTTTTATTTTAACCTTGTTGCATCTACAAAATTTCTGGGATCTGGCACAAAGTTTCCCTTTCCCTGTGCTAGTTGTTTAATGTGGTTTGAGGGTTATCTTCATGGGGAGAGTCAGACAGGTAGGTGATGTGTGAGGGTTGAAAAAGCCCAGGGTTTGTTGGCTGTGGGGTGACAGAGATGCCAGGGCCAGGCTCCTGCTCCAGCAGCTGCCGTTCCCTGGCAGCTGTGGCAGGGGAGGGAAAACAGCAAACAGCCTTCCCTGCTCCACAGATCTCCACTGAGCTGCCTCACAGGGAGCACACCTTGGAATTCCATCACCTGGTGCTGCTTCCCCCACAGTTGACAACATTTGTGTAGGTGATCATGCCAGCAAAACCTGGCTGTTCACAAGCACCTCACAACCAGCACATGTCAGAGCCACGTGAACTGAAAACTTGGACAGTACTTGGTGACAAACTCTTGTTTCAGGCCCAGCATACTCTGAAAAAATTCAGGCCTGCTTTGCAGGAGCTGGGGATGTGGTGATACCTTGCATTTTGTACAGAGACCAGAGGCCTTGCAACCTCCGGAGGTACAACCCATCTTTATCCATGACCAGGGGTGCTCCAGAGAACCCAGACTGTCCTCTGGGTTAAAGCAGTGCCACAGCTACAGCAGTACAAAACCCCAAAAACAGGGGCCCAACGCTGCTCCTCTCCTGCTGCTCCACCACAGGCCTGGAAGGGTGTTCAGGGAAAATGCATTTAAAAAGAAATTGTTGGGGGGGAAAAAAAGAAAAAAGGTATGGAGGAAGGAGTCTGTCAGTGTCTCAGAGTGGTCCTCTGAAGCCCTCTCATGTCACTGCAGCCAGCAGCCCAGCTTTAAAACATGCACTAAGCTGGCATTTTTTTGGAAGCACAGCCCTGACTGTTTCAGTGGCAAGAGCTGTGCATGGTCAGTGGGGCCTCGATTTTTGTCTAGTCTTGAAGGCATGGCCATCATATAAATAACCACCAAACATTTCAAAGCCTTTGAAAACATTTAATTTAATTTAGCATTTTAATGTTCGGAATGGGCCAGGGCTTAGGTGTGGTGGTTTCACATATTTTTGGAACCTGTTTATCCGTCTTTTATTAAGACTTTAAGAAGGCAGCTCAAAATACCTCAGTGACTCCAGTGATGCTGTAATTTCTGCTTCTTTGTTTTCTGCATGTGATTAAGCTAAATTCGTGTCTCCATCTCAAGCTGCTTCCTGGAGAGACACTTAGAGGCCAGCATCACAAGGCTTTGTTTGGTTTCGATTGCTTTCAGATCGATGGCTGAGCTGGTGAGCAAAGACATGAAAACCTGTTTTGTGCTTGGCATTGTCTTAGACTTACCCTAGCAACCAACCTACAAATTTCTTGTTTCTTCTTCTTTTAATATAGAGGACAAGTGAGTAATTGCTAATAAAGTGTATCCTGTCCTTGCAGTGTTTGCTGTCCTTTCACAAACTGACAGCCTTCAGCAGTGGAAAATTAGGAGTGGAAATATCACTCCAGCCAGAAAACTCTCAGCCCACATCTCATCACAAGGACAGGGCTTTCCCAAGTATCTCTGGCCACTTTTGCCCCATCTGCAGAAGCCTGAAGCACTTAAGCCTTGAGATACTTGGGGTTTTTTCCTGCCCTGTTGCTTTGTCACAACAAATGTGAGTGACCTCAGCCCAGCTTTCTTTGCCATATCAGCATCCACGGAGCTGTGTGATTGGAGGGATGGTGCTGTCACACCACATCTCTGACCACCTACTGGTAATGTGGACCAGTGTGCACAGTGAGAGGCTTGTTCCTGAAGCCTCAGAGTGACTTCAGGTGCTGCACAACACAGGGAAAGGTTTAAAGAAAATTCTGCTCACGTGAAGAACATGAGTCTGGAAAAAGTCTCCCCCTACTAAGCAGTTTTTCTGCAAGTATTAGCATAGAACATGAGTATCCAGGCATTCCCCAACCACAGAGGCTTCTGCACACAATACAGGCCTGGTCCTGTTTGTCCAGGACACAAACCACCACACAGGAATTTAAGAGTTCCAGCTGTCCTGTGCCTCATTGTTTTACAGGAAGTTATCCCAGATCACCATGGATGTGGTGCCTCCTGCCATACACACCTTAGACTGGTTGCCTTCAAGTGTCACTGAGGATGTTTTTCAACAAGATACTGAGCACTGGCTATCACCAACCCACAGAAACGTTTCCTCCTGTCTGAGGAGGGATATGCACAAAACTGAGGTGCTCAGAAGCCAAGTGTATGTACTGCCCTGCTAAGTAGTTGGACCTTTGATTCCATAAATCCTTTGATTCCCTAATTCCTTTGATTCCTTGCCGATGTAAAGGTTTGCCAGTAGAGTCTTTTTCTTTTTTTTTTTTTCTTTTTTTTTTTTTTTTTTTCTTTTTTAAGCAGTTTACATCCATTATGCTAAGTGGACAAGGCAGCTTGCAGAACCCATAACTGCAGGTTTATGCATCTCAGCTGGTGGGATACTACAGGATTCAGCAGAGATGATTCTGAACAAGCCCTGTCATTTGCAGCTGTTGAATGAAGGAGAATGCATTTCCATTTCCCTTCACAAAATGCAGTGTTTTGCTCCCTACAAGCATCACCATAATGAGAATTAGTGCAGATGGTCTAAACACCTTTGTACTGCATCTTTGTTTTGCAGTTTCCCCTCCCTGGGACATGGGATCCTCTGTTCTGCACCACTCATTGGAGCAACAGAGAGTGTTCTGTGCCCCTTTGTGTCTCTCCCTCACTTTGCTCCAGAAAGTGACAGTCGAGTGAATACCCTGGGAGAAGGAGCCCTCTGCTCTGCACAGTGGAGATCCTTTTCCACTGGGATGAACAGGACATTTTTCGGCTCACCAGCACAGCACAAATTGACTTCTGCAAGGGCTGTTGATTTTCTGTTGATTTTCTCCTGCCCTCTGTTGGTTTTCTTTCCTCCCACCTGCTCATCTCTTCCCATTCCCTAGAGCGAGAAGGCATTTAAACTTTCTCATTTGGAACTGCAAGTGTGGAGAAGGGAACACTACCACCTTCAGAGGGCTGGTGGAAGAGCAGCTGGAAGTGCATATGGGCTGTCTCCAAGACTGACTACAAGAGCTGGGAACAAAACACTCACATTTGCTGCTCCTTCTTCTGCTCATGGGTGACTTTATCTGCTCCCCACACAAACTGGCACCAGATCTCTATGTCTAGGGATTTTTAAAAAAATATCCTGTTGGTTTGTTGTTGTTTGGGGTTTTTTTTTGGTTGTTGTTGTTTTTTGGTTTTTTTTAACATGCTGACCTGTAAATGCACAAATTCAGTTTGAAGAGTCTGGCTTTTCCACAGAATATTAGAACAAACCATGAAAAAAGCCTAAGATAAAGCAGTCCAGCAGCAGCCTCATGAAAATCAGATTCCTCTTTGCAGAACTCGGTTTTCAAGGTGAAATTTCATGTTCAGCCCAGACACTTGTTCGCTCTTGCCTGCACGGCAGTGTCTCTGCACCAGGAGGTGCTGATCCATCACATTCCCTCTGAGCAGGGCACTCCGACTTTGTCAGGTGTCGTTTCATGCGGTTTTTATTTGAGCTAAGGCTGTAAAGAAAGAGAGAGGACTGCAGATAATGTTGCACCCCTTCAGACAGTCCTGGGGTGTGCAGCACCCAGTGATCCACCCCGAGTGAACCAGGGGTTATCCCATATTGGTCCAGACACCACAGAAGCTTCTCACAAGCTATCAACCCTACTCATCACACCCACTGTCAAACAGAGGTGATGTTCCAATGAGAGCTTCTTGCAGCGCCTTTAGATAAAGGCAGGGCCATGAGGGGGTTGAATTTTGGCACAGAATGGGAGTTCCTTGCCCATCACAGGAGGCTGCCCCACAGCTGAGGGATGCCTGTACAGCCTGAAGGAGAGGTGCCACTAAAATCTCCTTCTGCACTGAGGTTGCTCAGAAGCCTTAGACTCAGCCACTGCCTGTCACAATTACACAGGAGGATTAATGAGGAGAAAGCATTCAAATTTGGTTCTCTCTTGCTGGCTCAGCTAAAAATCAGACTTGATAGCAAGAGGGCTGCTAACTCTGCTCTGGAGGCAGCCAGGGTTGTGGGTGGGTTACCTCACGCCCTGCTTGGGGAACCCCTCCCTGGCTTGGAAGCAAAGTGCACCTTATCAGCAGAGTGTGATAAACTGTTGACAAAGTGGCAAAAAGGCAAGGATGGTGTGGTCAGCCCACAGCTGGCCTCGAAGCAGCAGCCCACCTGGAAACTTGGCTGTTCCAGGGCACACCATGCTATTTCAGGGATATGGACCTCCCTGCCAAGAAGAGATGAACTTATTTGTGTAAGCACTGTCCAGTGATCCAAAAGCACTTCTAGAAAAAAGCTGTTAGGCTAATGCACAATATGCCCTGGAGCAGAGGTCTTGCACCAAATTACTGCCTCATGCCTGCTGCAGCAGGGATTTCTGTAGGAAAACCACAGGAGGGCTGTTAACCAAGGAAAATCAGTGCCAGTCTGGCTGCAGCGGAACGGTCCCAGTGTGGTGTCAGTGCCCCACAGCCCCGTGCCAGGAGGGGTGGCCTGTTTTGGATGCTGCTGTGTGTGCATAATTGGGACACATCTGATCCGGGCGGGCTCGCCAAGACCATGGTGAAGTCTGCAAATACATTTGGCAAAATATGTGCCAGGAGGAGCTGCTGAGCCTAAACACCCTGGAAGTTTCACCTCTTCTGGGAAATCCTTCTCTGGCGTGTGAAACAGCCCCCTGAGCAGCCAGAGTCAGAGGGCAGTGGGTGGCAAAGGTCAGCAAATTTTATGTTTGCTTTTTAAGAGGTGCTTCTGGAAGTTCAAGCAAACAAAATTCCTGAATCCAGTGCCATTTGAATCAACAGCTTTTACATGTCGGTGCAAGGAATAAATCAGCATCAACCTAGAGATAATTTTGGGTGCAGAAAGATGGCTTCAGCTTCTCAGCTCCTGGACAAGAGAGCCTGGTATGTCTCAAGACAGTCATGACTAGCTGATGACTAGACACCCAGGAGAGAGACATCTAAGAATGCATTGCCTCCCAGCTTCTGATTGCTGCTTTTCCTGGAAAGGCAAAAAACAGCTGTGCAGCAGTGACTCACCCTGGTCATTTCTCCCTCAAGGGTCAGCTGGTTGTTCTTATCACTTTGCTTCAAACGCTGAGAAGGAGATTTATGCTTTCTAAGAATTAAAAATGTCGTTACAGGTTCCTGTTGTCAACAGCAGTCTCTGCTTTTATGCAGCTCTCTTTGTTTATACCAGCCAGGGCAGACCCCAAGCACTAACATTCCTGTCTCCTCTTTGAACAACCAAAACACTTTATACTCTTCCCTTGGAAGTGTGCAAGCCACCCCAGAGGTGAAAGAGAAACTTCTCTCTCCAGCCGACAGCCAAACCAAACCCAAAAGTTGTCAGTGTGGAAGCCCTGCTTAGAATATTTGAATGCCCCCATTTGCTAGGAGGTTTGTGTTTCGCTGTGTGCGTGGCAGGTTTTTAATGCATGCAGTAAACCTTTTTTTACACACAAACCTTCCCTCCCCTTAATGACGAGTCTCGAGGCTGAAGTCACATCACCAAGTGGCCTCAGGGACGCCTTTCCCCCGTGTGAAGCACCGCAGGGACACTCTGCCCCTGAGCCGAGGGTCTGATGACAGAGCTCAGGGACAAAGGGTGGGAGGCGGAGCAGCTCTCATGGGATGATTTTCAAATTATCAGCGCTGTTGGGAGCAGATCCCGAGCTTTTTGCCAGCCAGGGTGCAGCAGAGATACACCTCAGACATCGATCCCGAGCTCATCTTTTTGCAGGATGCTCAAGCTGCCACCGCAGCACCTCCTGTTTCGAGTGCGCTGCGGCGACGCCTGGCAAGGACAAGAATTTGCTGCTCGAGGTCGAGCTGGCTTTTCTCATCTCTACCAAAAAAATCCCCGTGGGTTTTAAAGGATGGCTGTCTGATGGTTGTAGTGAATGGTTTCAGCTGCTTGCTTTCCATGTACCTTGCAAAGGTCCAGAATTCAGCTTTTGGTTCTAGATCTGATCCTGAAGGTTCTCTATCCTGGAATTCAGTTCAATCAAGGTCCACATTGGGCTGAGAAAGGGAAAACCTCCCAGATGGCTCCTTTGTGCTTAGTGTTTGAGCATGTTTCAGCATGTTGTTTAGCATATGGGGAAGGCACAACAAAACAAAACAGACCCACTGTTTCATCAGACTTATCTGAAATCTGTATCCGGGATCTATAAACAAAAATACAGCTGAGTGTTTCACAGCAAAATATGGCAGGAAACCACGTGAGCTTGGGCTGCTGGTGCTGCCCTCATGGAAGAGCTGGCAGATGGGTGTTAGACCAGCAGGAGCAGCAGAGCTGATGCACTCTGAGGCTCAGCACTGCACACATAAACACACAAATAAAAATCTAGCGGTGAGCAAAGAGCCCTGCTGGCCTGCTGGTCTTTGTCACTGTGCTGTTGTTGTGCATATGCTGATTCAATCCTCACACACACCAGTCTCTGCTCAAGGAAGCCCATGTAGAAATGCATCAAAATGATGTTCACTGCCTTTAGTCTTCATAGTGGTGGCACGCTGCGCTCTGCTTCTGCTCTGCCTTCTCTAAGATGTGTGGAAGGGGAGAAGGACCTGTTTCTTATTTGCTTTTTGAAGCAACCATTTCTATTTATTTAGGATCAACTCTTGAGTTTCCAAGGCTTACAACACTTACCCCTCCAGCCTGTGGGTTGTGGTGGCAGCTTAGAGCAAGATGTGCACCAGGCTTATCCCCTCCATCCTCCCTGGGTGTCAGGATCGTGTTGCCACACGCCCTGAGGAAGGATGCTCAGCCACGAGGGCTGATTCACTTCCTATTCCTCTCCTGGCACAGCAGAGATTCAGCACAGGGCCTGTATCTTGTTTTTCTTCAAACTCACCTCTCCCAGGGCATTTGGAGAACAATTGTGGCCTAATGCAGAGCTCCTGTAAAGCCATCAGCCCTTGCCATAGCCAGAGGTGACACAGAGGTGGTGCCTACATCTTTTCTGGGGTGCAGGGATGAGCGTGTTCATGACACCCCACTGTAGAACAAAATGGCCCAAGCTGGTTTTCCCAAGCCTCAGCCCACCAGGAGAGGTTTGCATGTCTGTTTGTCTGCAGATCATCAGAAGACACAATTTTCACACAGATTTCCATGAGCTCCCTACAAAAACTGAACCCTTCCAATGACTGGAAGGGGTGGGAAGCCTTCAAGAGAAAACAACCACCAAAATACTCAGTATGGATTGGACAGGAGACCACAAAGAGACTGCAGAGCACGGACCAACAGAGATGCAGCAGCCAGACAAGCCTAAGCTTTCTTAGGAGAGGTCCAGGCTGGTTTTTATGTTACAGTTTTGGAAATATGGAGCAAAAGGGATGAAGGATGTCTCTGAAGGTCGGGACATCCTTACCTGATGCTCAAGGATCACTGAAAAGTCACAGCATTCCTGTGTCTTGAGATAAAATTGCTGAATCCAGTTCCACAGCCAAGACACCAAGACAGAGAAAAGTACTAATTAATTGGATTGCAAGGCAGTGATTGGGAAAAAGCAGCCCAGCACACAAGAATAAATCAGCCCAAAAGCGCATGTCATTCCCCATGTGCTTTCTTCCACTGTGACCAACACCATCTGCTTCAAAAAAAAAGGCATATGCTGCTATATTGAGACTTCTCTGAAACCCAAATTTGCTCATTTACAGTCTTTGGGTATCTGCACTAGACCAGAAATCCTTTCTTGCAGAAAGAATCCATTTTAAAGAGGTCTTGCTGCAGTGTCTAACACCTAGCAGAGAAAGCCTCAGGAGGAGCTAACAGGAGCTGAAAGCTGGAAGAGGACACTTTCAAACTAGGACTGAGGGCTGCTCTTTTAAAGGGATGGGCGGTGACCCTGTAACCAACAGCAGAGGGAAGCACGGAGTCACCGTCTCTGGACACGGTGCCCGGCAAGGAAGAAGAGCACATTTTAAATTGCCTATTGATCCCAAGACAGCAGCAGCTGCGAAATAGCTCGTGATGAAGATCAGGGCCAGGAGACCTGTTGGTCCTCGGTTCTAAATTCAGTGGAAAGATGATCTGTATTCAAAGCACATTCTCTCTCTTGCCTTAATTTTAAGTTTACCTTCCAGCTGGATGTCTGCTCCAAGTAATGTCTTTTTTGTTCTCTAATTTTGTGCCTCACCACTGCCTTTAATGTCACGGCTGAGCAAAGCACCACAGAGCCATGCAGAGTGGAAAAGGCCTTGGAGATTACTGAGTCCACAACCTGTGACTGTCACCACCTTGTCACCAGCCCAGAGCACTGAGTGCCACATCCAGTCAGTCCTTGGGCACCTCCAGGGATGGACACTCCACCACCTCCCTGGGCAGCCCCTGCCAGTGTTTAATCACCTTTTCCATGAAGAAATGCCTCCTGATGTCCACCCTGAGCCTCCCCTGGCCCAGCCTGAGGCCGTTCCCTCTCCTCCTGTCCCTGTTCCCTGGGAGCAGAGCCCGACCCTCCCCCGGCTGCCCCCTCCTGTCAGGGACTTGTGCAGAGCCACAAGGTCCCCCCTGAGCCTCCTTTGCTCCAGTCCCTGTACAATCTCCACACCGTCTACAATCAGATGTGGCATTTCATTTTCATTTGTTCATGTCCCACTCAGGGTATTGTGGATACAATATTGCTGCTAGCAAGAATTTTCTTGCTTCTTTCCAGTGCTGTGAGATATTTTTCTCTCTCACAGAAGATACTAGCAGATAAACCATGAACACCTGCGACCTTGCAGAGCTTTGTTCATGGTACAGTAGGAAAATATTTTGACAATGGACATTTAGGATTTTAGCCAATCACCCCCAAGGGATGGCTGATCCTTTGACCAATTAGACTGTGAAGAAAAAAAAGTCTATAAAAGAGTTGTAAAATAATTAAAGAAATCAATCTTGCTGCACAATGCCTCCCTATTGGATCTCTCTTCTCCTCCCTACCATTGCAGGACACCGTGATAGGGTATTAGTCCTTTGGACGAGGAGACCACTTTCAACCTTTAGGATCTCATCAAGGACGCCAAGAAAGGCAACCTTCCTGTTACCACTGATCACACATTCCACAACTAGGAAAAAACATCAGTGACAGGGTACTCAAGCTGGCATGGGTGTAGAGGGACAGAATCCGCGACAGCAAGTAGAAATATAAGGCCAAGAAATGCTTTTATATGGCAAAACCTGAAGAACAATGTTATTTTTACTGTATTTATTATCTCCTTGGGGATTAGCAGACACCTTATCAGCAAATACATCAAAAGCCACACGAGTACCACATGTGGTACCAGAACCCAGATCTCTTCTTCAGCTTCATCTTTTAGCTATTCCAAGGGGGGGGGGAAAAGTTTAATTTTTATTTTTACAGCTTTGGCCAAATTCTCCCTTTCTGTAACGAAGATAAGAGATCAAGTATATCCAACTAAAAATGTGTGCCCTAACCACACATGTGCTCGGTGAAACTTGAGAACAGGAATTCACTGAAGGGAGCAGGACTTGAGAGAAATTTGACCCATGCCATACAGTCTCTCCCAGTGTTGTTCCCAGTGCAGACCATGCTCCAGTGTCACAGCACAAGTGTCCACATCTGTTTTTATAGGAGCAGATGTAAAGGTCCCACAGACATTTATCCTTTGGGGCTGCTCTCTCTAGGATCTCCTCACCCCTGAGGGTGTTAAAGCCCCCGTCAGTCTTGGACCACAGACCAGGCGTGTGGGCTGAGCTGACCTCAGTGATTCCTTCCCTGCCTCCTGCTCCCTTTTGCTGGGACACCACCTCCTTCTTCACACTCCTTCACCCCTTGGGTTGAGCAAACTGGAGCTGATTCACACCAGGAGTGTTGATTCACTCGCCAGTGGTGAAGGGACTGTTTCACCAGCCCTTCCACCTCCCTGTGTGAAAAGCCAGTTACCATGCAGAGTTCACATGCTCCGGGGCTGTTTGATACTGGGTCACCTGTGGGTAGCAAATGGATTCAGAAGTTATCCAGGAGCGAGCCCTCAAGGACCGAGACAATCAGAGAGGGACTGCCTGATCCCTGATTTCCTTTGGAAACCAGTTTCAGAGCAACTTTGCATCTAAATCAGTGCTTTGGTCTTCCAAAGAGCTGAGGTCCTGGGAGAATCTGGCCCAAGGTGCTGCCGAATGCTGATCTCTGCAAGCAGTGGGAAAGGAGATACTGGAAGTCCTTGGGTATCACCACCTAAGTTTGGCCTTAATTATGTGGTTGACATCACCTTGTCCTTGATGCAGGGCCATTACAAGTTAAAGGAAGTCTACAGAAAGTGCTCATTTACGTTATGCAGACTTCTTTCTCTGTAGTTTGGCTAATTGATGTGTGTCATGTGTAGATATCTCACAGGACTGCAGAAGAGGCTCACCAAGGATTAGCTTTGAATCACATTTCAGCTTTTTTTCCCCCTACAGTAGAGCTGGCAAGAGGAAATTACAGTCGGAGGGAACTGGAAAACAAAGCAGCACAAAAAGCAGCACAAGACATGCAGCAGAGGAGCGGAGTTAAGCAGGGTTTAACACCTCCTGTGACCCTGCACCCACACACACACAGAGGCAGACACAGCCAGCCCCTGCAGCCAGACACGCTGGGGAACGCCTCCAGGAGCCTGCCACCCATAATCCTACACATTCCATAGGAGGAATTTAGGATTGCCAAGGCCCTTCTCTTGAGGGGGGCAGTGCTGGCGAGAGTGACTGCCAGCCTAGGAGGGTGCTGGAGGGTGGATGGACAATGGGATGTCCTCCCTCTGTCATCTGTAGCTGATCCAGGGGCATTTGCAGCAAAACTGAGTGCCTGGTGTGGGGATATTTGTGCCTGAAAGGAGTTACAAGCGTGGTCTAACTCTGCAAGGATCTGCAAAACTCCTTCCTGGAACACTTCGGAGCAGGGCCTCCTTCAGGGAGTGAACTAACAGCGGTGTCTGGGACACGCTGGCAGGGCCTAAACTGATAGAATTAAAAACTGATAGAATTTTAAAAAATTAGCACACCTTATGGAACAAACCCTTTATTTCAATAAGGCTGCTGCGTTGCCTCGATAGGCTGGGATTTTCCAAGGTGTTTCACCCCGCAGCCTGCTGCAAGATCTCGCATTATGTAAGTTTCACAGAGGGAGGACGTGATATGAATAAACACTCTCCCCCTGAAGCAGGCAGGTCTTCCAGGTTCTGTGGCTGCTGATGAGATCATGAGAAACGTGTGGGTCTGTTCTACCAACGCCCCCAGACAGGATCCTTGCTGCAATGTTGTTTTGTTTGACTGCCCGCTATCTGCACGACAACATCAGAGCTCCACAGGAAAACTCAGGGCGTGACTCACGGGCTGTAGGGTAGGAAAACCTGAGGAGGATGGGTCATCTCTAGGGGATGAGCTGAAGAAACCGGTTAATGGCCACAGGACAACACAAAACATGTCTTTGTGGGTTTAAAAAAATGGGTACAATCCCTGGGCACAGAGTGTAAGCCATCATGGGGTGCTGCCTTGTGCCTCCTTTCAGCTAATCCTCACTCCAAGGAGCTCAAGAGATGAAGATGAGCAAAGAGGGCTTGGGAGTTATAGGAAAGCTGTGGGAAAAAGGTGCAGAGGGAGAATGGGAGCCACTGTGGCTCAGACAGATCAGCCCAGACACTGGCACACGTAAGAGGCATCAGATACCATAAAACATCTTGTGCCTGCCAGCAGGGACAGCTGCTGGAGTGGCTAGCAGGCAAAACTGGGCAATTTGTATGATTTGCATGCTGTCAGCTAAAGATACCAGCCTATTTCACCCCAGAACTCTGAATAAACAACACAAATCTATTTTTTTCCCTACACACCTTCCAATTCTTTAACAAGCATATAGTGCTTGAGTTCAGGTAAGCACAGACGAAATTAACACCAGCCAGGACTTGGTGCTGAGAAGAAATATGCTCTCATTATACTTTGAGAAGTCAAAAAACTCCAAAGACTACTTATTCATGTGAAGAGGAAGAAATTACCTCCCTACAGCAGGTCAGGTTGGCATGGACACAGTAAATGGGATGTTTGACTCCTGCAATAAATTACATGGATTGCCACCAAGGATCCCATGTCTAAATCTCAGAAATCAAGCACCTGTGTCTTCACCTTCTGTATGTGCCATAATTTATCTTCTTGAGAAGGGTAATACCTTTAATCAGCCTAAAACTCTTGGCAGGAGAGCAGGAAGTCTTTTATTGTGGTGCCAATCAGTTTCTCTAGTTCCCAGTTCTGTGTGGCAGGACTGCTGGGTGGGCCTGGGGATTCTGACCAGCCCACAAGCCCTAACCCTACATTTTCAAAAGTGGTACATGGCTTTCAGGAAGCTGAATACACGTAGCTTAAGATTTTCCAGAAGTGTGTTTGGCATCTCCTGGAAAAGTCCATCCAAACATCTTTCTAAATTTCTGCTCCATAGTGGAAATATGGCTAAAATCTTACAGATTTCACCCTTTCACACAAAATGCTGTCCACTTTCCCGTCACGTGTTTTAAACTGCTACCCCCAACTACAAACTTAAAATTAATGCATTTAGGATATCTCTTTTCTGGGGGAAAAAAAAAAAAGAAGCTTTCAGACTAGGAAGCTCAGTTTTCTCAAAAACCTCTCCCCAGCAAACAGGTCACAGGAGTCTGGGAGTCTGTGGTCAGAGTAATTTCACGGTGCCATTCACTTCAACCCCCTACACTGCACAGGGAGTGCACAGGAAAGAAAACTCTCCAGGCTGCCCAGAAATGTTTCACTGGCTCAGCTCTGGTAACACCTCACAGATTTCATTTTTTATTCAGTACCACCTGGCTTTGTAATTATTTGGAGACCTTAATGGCCATTGGGCAGTAAGCACAGGACTGTTCATTCTTTTGAGGATTATATCTCACCCACACAACAAAATTAAAATAGCACAGCTTCCCACTTGAAAGGATTTCACCCCAGCCTCAGAAACACAACAACATCAGTCCTTGTTCTAGAAAGGCAAAGGACTTAGCCCAAAATACCCAGGAAATGAGTGGTGAAAGTAAGCATTGATATCATCCAAATTCTGCACCTGAAGTATGTGTGAATCATGGAATGGTTTGGGTTGGAAGAGACCTTAAAGATTATCCCATTCCACCCCTGCTGTGGGGAGGGACACCTTCCACTATCCCATGTTACTCCAAGCCCTGTCCAGCCTGGGCTGCGATGCTTCCAGGGATGGGGCAGCCACAGCTGCTCTGGGCACCCTGTGCCAGGGCCTGCCCACCCTCACAGTAAAGAATTATACCCTAATATCTGATCTAAACCTGCCCTCTGTCATTTTAAAGCCAGCCCCCCTTGTCCTGTCCCTTCAGGCCCTTGTAAAAAAATTCCTCTCCTGCTCTCTCGGAGCCTGTTTAGATGCTGGAAAGTGCTGTAAGGTCTCCCTGGAGACTTCTTTTCTCCAGCTGGACAGTCCCATCTCTCTCAGCCTGTGTCCATAGCAGAGGAGCTGCAGCCTGGAGCATCTGTGTGGTGTTGCACAAGCTACAGGAGAGAGCAGTCAAGACCATATTCACATGCATGCTTTGTTCCCTCTGCTTCTGAGCTCTTGCAGGGAAACATTCAAAAAGAAGCTTTCTGGACCAAAACCCTTTTCTGCTCTTTTTTCTCCTGAAAAGAACGGGTTATCTAGCATTAAGACCCCTTTCTCCTTTCCTGCTCCTCTGCTCCCCTGTCCATCAAAGTCAACAAACGAGGAGCACGAGGAAAGGGGATCACAGCACAGCTGCTTGCCACAGGTCACTAAGCGTTATTTTGGTCCCAGCTCTGTATAAGAACCTTATTGTCCTCACCCCGGAGGGCTGTTAAAGCAGTAAATTTGCCAGCTAGCAGAACTTGTAGGTGTCTGATTGTTTTCTTCCAAGTGTTTCTTTTGGGAAGGCTGGAAACTTTGCCTTTTCTTCTTTTCTTGTGTCAGTGCCACATCAGTATCATTTGACAAAGGGCACAACACCTGCAGATGGCTTTGTTAAAGCTCAGGAATAATTAATTGTCTACTGCCAGCTGGAAAAGATCTTCAGAACAGCAGTGTTCCTCCTTACACCCTGTTGGCTCAAAATGTCCTTTGCTTTATGGGCCACAAACTCTCTTTAAACATTGGCAGCTCCTACTTTTTTCTTTAATTTCAGTCTCTTCCCTAACACAGCAGTTTCTGGAGCCAAGCTTGGTTGTTGCCATACTGCAGAGATTATTTTAATGATCTCTTCCTACCTGTCAGCCAAGGTGGCAAGGATTTAATTTCACAAGCTTTTCAAGCAACCATTCAGCAATGCTTTAATACAAAGGGTGTCATTAAATGACCAGTCACATGGCCACCCCAGGGAACACCAGCTCTGCTCTGTAGTCTGAGTGACTCAGTCACTCTACCAAGTGCACCAGAGTAACTGGGAAAAAAAAATTGGTCAAAGGGACATATTTTCCTTTAAAATAATGATGTTTGTTACAAAGATGTGCAGTGAGAATCTTCAAACTTTTGTCCTGCTGCTTCTTGCACTCTCACCAACAAGCTTCAGTCCACCCTTCATGTGGTTTTGACATCCTAGGGAAGCATTTACGTGTTTACACGTTGTTACTGCTAGACTTTCAGCACTCAAAGACTTCAAAGATTCCAGGCAAACTGCTGGGTTTTGACGTCTCGGGCCAGGTCTTAATGAAGGACTCCATTTTCTGGAGGCACAAATAACTTCTGGCATAACTAACTGCTGTGGAGTGCATATCTGAGCACCTCAGAGCAGCCAGAAAAGAAGACAATTTTCTGGCTTGAAATTGAGCTGTGTTGTGCCAACAAGGCAGTGGTTTGCAGATGTGTTGTGGTTCAGTTTTGTTTGCCTCTGTCACATCCCTGTAAGAAAGGAACAAGTCCCTGGGTTGCTCTTTGCCTCTGAAACCTTAAGTCAGAGTCAGACAATGGCCATCCCCTGATGTTTTGGGCCTTGCAAGTATTATTACTGTTTAGATTTCCTTAAATAATGGACCCTTAAATCATGAAAAATGGTAACTAAGGGGAAGGCAGGGAAGCCTTTGAAGGCTGAAATCAGCCCACACCCACTGTCAGGTACTGCAGGAGAGTGGCTTTTCAGGGTAGGATCCTTCTCTGGTGACATTCTGCCTGTAGTAGAGCCACTGTGTGGTGAAGCCCAAGGCTGGGAGGTGTCCAGGTTTTAGAAGAGGGAACATTCAGAGGCAGATGAGGAACCGATGTTTCTCCAGCTCCCTCTGCCGCAGACCTCCCTGGTGACCTTTTCTGACCTATTTAGTGCTGGGTCTTTTCAGGACAGTTAAGGGGCTTAAAGGAAAGGAACAAAGTGGTGGTTTCTGAAGCTTCTAAACATCTTTGAAAAACCACAGCAGACTCTCATTCACATCTTGAAAATCTGTCCTTTCATCTTTGCCACTTATCCCCAGTTAAAGACGGGGACATGCAGAACACTCTAGACACCATTATTCCCCAAAAGAGACTAAGAGTACCAGAACAAGACAGAGCAATCTACTGCTGACTGAAGTGCTCAGGGATGATGGGGACAAAGGCCAGCACAAGAAGAACAAAAAGGGACCTTGACCAACCAGTTTCTGGGAAGGAAAGATGAAAGACTCGCTCCAGCTGCCATTGAAGTGAGTGGAAAGATTCTCATTAACCTAAATGGGAGTCAGATGAAGGACTTGTTTTCTGTGTACCTTTGTGAATCAGGATGCAAACCTGCAGGGAGGCCTGGGAAGTGTCAGAACCAGACAGAAAGAGAGGCCCACTTCAGATGGAAAGGGGCAAGAACAGGATTTCTAATCTGGTTTGGAAAGAAAACTCTGCACCCCCAGCACGGCACACAAAGCCACACACAAACCTTCAGTGGGAAGCAATGGAAGCAACTCCCTTCTCCCTTCCAGCTTTGCTGGAAATCTGGTGCTTTTGACATTCAGGACTAATTGGGCTGGATCAGCCAAGCTGTAATGTGCCTTGGCTGGGTCACACGAACCTACCCTCAGAGCCGTGTTGGTCTTCTGAATACAAAACACAGCCGTAACTAAAGCTGTACAAACAACCCCGGCTCAGACAGGTTTGGTCAGCTGCCAGGCCAGGGCACAACTCCACTGACCCCTCCTCCCTCCACTCCCCCAGCCCAGCCCCACAGAGCAGGGATGGAGCATCAGTGAGAGGAAACCAGTGGAGAGAGGGGGGTGCCTGTCACATCCAGCTGCAGAGGGACACGCTGCCCCTTGCAGCCTTTGATGTGCCAGCCTGGCCTTCTCCAGAGGCCTGCCAGGAATGTCCCCTGCACCTGCTCCGGATTGATACAGCTTCCCTAATTAATTTTTCCAAGTAATGGTTTTAATTAATTTTTAATTAACTGTTGTGCTTCATCATAAGCCGTGTATTTTATCCACAAGCAGTGTAATTTTCCACTTTAGCCAGAACACAGCTTTTTTCACAGATTGTTATTTTTAGAGTGTGTTTATTAGATCACTGAAACTTTTTAAGTTTTGCTAAACTAACCCTGATAAGCTTCAATGAAGAAAGCCTGGGGGAGCTAAACCCTGGACACCTGCAATCCAGAATTTATAGCCCTGCAAGGACAGGCTGGAGTGACCAGAAGATAAAGAAAAGACTATCAAAGGCAATTCAACATGTGCTGGAAACTCCCAGCCTGTGGGAAAAAAAAAAAAAAGATAATGAAAGGCACGGAAAAATGTGGACTGGTTAGCATGAGAAACGAGAAAACAATAACCAACAGAAGACAGAACACTAATTAACAAAGAGAATATGTACTTTAGAACCAGCAACCAAATTCGTTTGCCTGAAGTGCATAAATAAGCAGAAAATTTGGAAAGCCGGGCGCACCTAGGTGGAGCTATTCCCTCATGCTGCCCAGCCTGGGATAAAGGAATGCCTGCTCCCAAAAAAAAAAAAAAAAAAAAAAAAAAAAAAAAAAAAGCGTTAGGGAGTTTCACTTACCCCCACGTTTTCAGTGACACACCTACCAGGAGATGAGCAACACGTCTGTCACATCTGTGACTTGCCTGACCAGGCTGCCTGTCACCCAGCCAGAAGTTAATTTCAGCCTTTCACAAACACTCGGGGAGGGGGGAAAGTACAGAAAAGAAATGTACCTCGTGGAGGGAAGGACGGAGGGAAATGGGAAGGTGAGGAGGAAAAAGGGATTAAAGGAAAAAAAAAAAAAAGCTGTTTATTAACAGGTAATTAGATTGCCCTAGGAATTTCCAGATGTCCTTGGTCTGGTTTTCAAAACAAAGAACCCCAAGTGGCACGAGGAGAAAACAACTCAAGAGAAAAGAGAACTGAAACACATAAATTCTGCATTTCACATTGCTCATGTAAGGACCTTACACCCCTTTGAAATCTAAGGTCCCACTCATAAGAACACTTGAGCATTCGCAGGAGCAGGGCACTAGTTTGTGCTATTTTTAACTATACTTCATCTGTAAAGCCAGTAATTACAAACAAAAAGCCTCAGATTTAAAAAGGCCACCTGACCATACAATCACACTACTAAAAACCCATTTCCAAACTAGCAACAAACTAAAAGCTTCTTCTGATTTTATTTTTATTTTAATGTAGGTCTTTAATGCCCTATATATCAACTTAAGAGTATTGCTTTTTTAATGTTGCTTTTTCATCTGCCTCAATGTTGATGGTGCAAATCATCAAACTATCTCCCAGGGACACATTCCCAGCTGGGATAATGGGATATGAATCCCCTGACCAGTAAAACTCTGGAAATTTATATCCGCAGATGCTCTGGCCCTTGCAATATCCTTTGTTTTTCTACTGCAAAAGGGAAATCAGTGGCTTCTTTTGTCAACCCTCAGCACTCTGAAGAGTGATTGAATCTTGTTTACTCTCACCCTTCCTTACCAGGCTCTGGTTATGGAAAGAGGTCTCCAAGAGAAGTGGAATTTCCAAGGCTCACTGTCTCTGTTTCAGTTCCTCCTGAACCTGCCCTCCTTCAGCTTAAAGCCATTCCTTCTTCTCCTGTCCCTCCATGCCCTTGAGGAAAGTCGCTTTCCAGCCTTTCCTTTAAACCCCCTTCAGGGAAACTTGGAAAACTCATTTAAAAAAATTTAACAATTAAAAATTTTAAAATTCTGACATGTAATTATTCAGGACAAATTATTCCTTGCTTTGGCATGGAGGTCACTGTGTCCTTAAAACTTTAAAAATAATAAAGGCCTCTTAGGAAGGGCCAACTTGGAAAGGCACTTGGGAAAACTACAGCAGCTGAGATATCCATCAGCAAATAAAAGAACAGTTCAGTAATGGCTATTAATCTAAATTTTGGATGGGCTCAGGCATTCAGTGTGGAGGAAGGTGTCCAAAACAACACACAGGGAACAGATGCCACTGAGGATTTAGAGCTTAGTTCCAGGGTTTGAGTTTTTGTCAAGTTTTTTGAAGAGAACCTCCTAAGAAGTTGTATCAATGGCTTTGATATATTGAGGTATGTGGTGGTCACATACATCTCTTTATCCACCTCCACTCCCTCCACAAACCTGTTCAACAGATTTAACTGGGACAGAGGTTTAGCACCCCTAGGAGGTTAAGCAGCCAAAGACAGATTCATCATGCTGAAGAGAAGCAGACTGTCCTGCAAACTCATCCATATGCAGTTAGAAACCAAAAAAATTCACATGACGGAAAAATAAAGAAGAGTTTTATAAACATCTCAACATAGGGAAAAGTTCTGTGAGGGCTCAGTGTACACTAAGAGCCAATAACTCACATGTAAACCATGCTTTTATTATTCCTGGCCCTCAAGGGACTTCCTGGCAGGAGTTGTCACTCAAAACACCCATAAAGCCAATTCCTACCTACATTTTTTCCTAAATTTTGTCGTGCCATAAGTGACTAAAGCCCCAGTGCTGAGGCAATGACAAATCACCCAGCTGCCAAAAATTCACTCTGAGCGCCCCACCATCAAAAAGTTTTCCAGAGAACCGAAAACATTCTGAAGAAACCAAACTCTCACCAAAATCCCCACAAAGGCTCTGCTGTTGTTTGGGCACCGAAAGCCCTCCAGCTTTGTGTGAAACACAGTGGTCAAACTTACATTTGAACTGAGGTGCTTCAAGTGCCTCACAAAAAGCCCCACTTGGCTGGTGCCACACAGGTAATGCTTCCTCCTTCAGGTGGAAGAACAGACTGTTCATCATGTGAACAACATTTCCATTATGATCACAGGAGACGTGCAGGGACAAGAGGAGGCTTAACATAATGTCCTTTACACTGTCCTGCACCAGCTGATGTGAATCATACTCCCATTTTCACGTAGGCACGGCTTTCTTTTTCACAATGTAACGGAGAGGTGATTTGGGGGGCGCCTGGGTTATTTCGAGCAGGGAGTTTGAGAAAAACATCCTTCTTGCCTCATTACGTCACACCTGCAAGTCACCATGGAGACTCCATTTATTATCAGAGTGACTGCTTCAAAGGTGATCTTCAAGGCTGGGTCCAGGATGGAAGAAAAGAAAGCAGATACGAAGTTTTTAATTCGTTAATACAATCAGAGAGCCGTGCAGAAAACAGGCACCATGGAAACAAGCCACTGCGTTGTAGTGTACAAAAGTCTAAAAAAGCAGGCAAGTTAATTTTCAGTCTCTCAGGTTATTTTCAGGCATCAGAAGGCTTGTTTTCAGCCTGCTCTGGCTCAAATTTGGACAGAGAACAGGCAAGCAGGCACTCGAAATGCAGGATTTCATTCAGGAGTACAGCAAAGTGCTCTCTCGGCCCAAATATTTTTTTCCACAACCACTGCAGTAAGCCCCATTCACTGTTTTGTCAAGACCCTTTTAGCACTCTGAAATGACTTCAAGCCTGTGCAGGCTTGAGACAGCTCAGCCTGTGCCATTAGAAGGGAGACAGGATTGAGGACCACATGCTCCCTTCTACCCCTCGGTCTTCTCTCAGCTAAAAATGTGCATTGGTAATTTCAGGGCTGATGGTTAGGGCATCCTTGGAAGTGAAACAGAGTTATGGGCACCTCATTTGGTGCTGTGGCATTTCCCTGTCACTCCAGAATGGGAATTCCTCCTCCCACCCCCAACCTGCTCTTAATTGTGCAGAGACCACCAGGTGACAAACCCTCAGAGAAGATTCCACGTGGACGTTCCTTTTCAGGTTGTCATTTTTCAGTGAAAGAAGTGCTTCAATGGCACGGAGACCAGAGTGGCTCAACCTGGAAGCATCAGGGGGACACTTTAGCAAGCATCTCCCAAGAAGCCAAGTGCGTTATTTTCACGGATGAAAGGCAGCTTTGACCTCCTGGCTCCTAAAAGTCTTGATAAACACGACTGCTTTACACCTTGTGGAGTGACAAAGTGGTCCAGGATAATGAGAGCCTTATTTTTCATTTCAGACAGCTGGAAGGTGTGAGTTCTAAAGCATGAAGTGCCAAGAAGATGCGACAGAAGTAGTCACTGCACATTTGTTAGTAGTGAAAGACTAATTTTGTTGCTAAATTTTCAGTATCAGATGTTAAAAGTAGCAGATTTCCACCTCTTGCTAAATTCCACCCACAGATAAAACTTCATAACAAAGAAAACTGTTTAGAAATCCCAGCGTGCTACTTTCCCCTTTATCACCAGTGTGAATAGCTGAACTTAGGTACCCCAACCAATTTATTCTGACAAAGCAAATGAACCCATCCTACTGATCCATCACAGCTGTCCCAGAACAAAAGGAAACAGCACATAGCAGGAAACCAATCCAGAGCAGAAGACAAGAGGGGAAAGCACTGGCTTGTGCATCTGCTTGGTTTCACACCCACCAGAATAGCTGGAAAACCCAACACATTCTGAAAAAAAAAAAAAAAAGAGATTTCCCTGCTTCTCCCAGCAGGACAGTTTTGGCACGCGATTTTCAGGCGCTCCCTGTCACAGCCTGCAGGGTTTTCACTGTGAAATTTCCTCCACTTTCTAACAACTCACCCAAGGGACTCAGCTGGTTTTCTCTTCAAGGCAAGCCTGAGACTCCAGGCTTGGAAACAGACTGAAACCTGTCTGGTATCTATGATTTATTCTACTCACTTCTTCCCAACCCTGGAGGAGTGGACAAGATCCCTGAGCTGTATGGTTGAAACAAATAAGGGCTTTCCAGCCACATTTTCTATTCAGTCTACACTTTTAAAAAACCCGTGTTCTTATTCATCTGGATAATGTTTAAAAAAAAAAAAAAAGCCCTGCAATTAAGGGGTTTTTTCGAGGAAGACTTTTGCCCCTTGAAAACCTCTCACAAACACTAATAGATGCTTTTAGCTGAAGGAGGAGAGGGGGGGAAAGCAAGCCCACTGTGGAAATAATGTTTTTGAAATAAACAAATGGGCAGCTGCCTCCATAACAATAAAGGATGTCAGAAAATCTCACAGTAAATAATCCAGGGCATCTATTTTATATGCCAGATCAGAAAATCCTTCTTTCCAATTTATCATTGGATAAGTCATCTAACTCTTCCTGATTCTGCAAGTTCTTTTCTTTGCCTATCAGAACCTAAGAAAGAAATAAATTTAGGCCTAATTTAATTTGTGATGACACCACTGGTGGATTTTTAAAGAGCTAGCAATGTCAGACAAGCTTGTTTTGTTAATTTCTATAAGTCTTCTTAAAATATGAGGAGAAGGTGGCAGAATTCAGTACTCAAATGTTGCTTAGGCAGCTTCCACACTTAAAAAAAAGAAAGAAAAAACAAAAGGAAGGGCAGGATATGGAAATTGAGGCTAAACCTTCATAGAAAATAAATCCCCGCCGGAATGGTAAGGCTGCATGACACAAATAATTAACTTTGAGGACATGGATCAGCTGGGAGATCTTCAGTCATCCTGGGCAAGCCACAGGATTATACCAGAACACTCAGGGCTTCAAACAGGCTGGACTCAGAAACCTCCAAAGGTGGGGACAGCACAACCTGCTCCAGGATGTGACTTGAATCTTATTTCATTATATCTATAATGATGTCCTCCATTACTCAAAAAAGTTCAGAGACCACTGAAACCTGAAAAAAATTCTGTGTGAACAGTGCCTCCCCCTGCCAAGCTCACCCTGCAGTCACGGCTGCCCGTATGAAAAACTTAACCAGATTCCACCCCTTTGTGGTTCACAAATGATGGCCAAAGCCACATAACCTTTCCACTCCGTCTAAAGCAGCAGCTAACAACTCTAACAGGATTTTATTTTTCAAGTAGAACAGGGATAAGATGACACAAACTCTGCTAGGAGCCTTCAGAGGCACTTGCTGACAGCAGAGGACACGATGCTCCAGACCCTCAGGACCTGTTCCCAGGGTTCAGTGTGCCTCAGCTTGGTGATTCATAGCCTGTGAGCTGCACAGGACCTGCAGGCAGGACCACAGGCTGCTGCCAAACAGAAATGGGACATCTCAAAAAAAAAAATTTAAAATACAGCAGCAAAAAGTGAGGGGAAAATGAAATTAGTCACAATGGCACTAATGCAGAGCTCAAGACGTACAAACTTTTAAATGAAAGTTATTGAAGCAGCACAATAAAGGCTTATCTGCCTTTGGTTTAGCTCCAAGTGGCTGAAAAACTGCCTTTTTAACCAAAATCTGATTCACTGTGCTCTCTTCCTTTCCAGTGGTCCAAACTCCAAGCCTACAGATCCCTCTAAGCTGTCACAGCAGTCCAGAACCACCAGCTTTCCTTCCTTGCCTACAATAAACAGGTGTCCTGTGCACAAACAGCAAAATCAGGACATTCAGAACACGTCAGATAAATGTTTATGCACAAAAGCAGAAGCATTAACTTGCTACCTTCAAGCTTTCAGATTTGTTGGCATGGGCACAAGGGTTACAGCCAAGACTTGCAGACTTTTCTCTCAGAAAGAAAAAAAAACAAACAACCCTCATAATTCTCCGTCTTCCTGGCCCCAAGCACATATGTGGGGAAAAAAAAAAAAAAAAACCACATCCAATAACATCTAGATACCTAGTGCCTCTGCTCAGTGAAAGGAATTTGAAATTTGAAAAAGTAATGTATTTTCCTTGCCCCCGATTCTGTTTTCCAAAACAGTAAAATTGGTTATTATCTGAAATATTAACAACAAAAAGAAACAACCACAAAACCAAAACCAACCAACCAACCACAAAAAAAAAAAAACCCACACAAAAAAATCCCAAACAAAAAAAAAAGGAAAAGCCAAAAATCCCCATATCAAACCAAAACAAAATCACAGGCAGACACCTAGCATGGAAAGTTTCCTCCCAGCTCATTTAAAGCTGCAAACTTAGAAAGAACAGATCAGAGAATCTTAGAATAGAGGACGTAAATAAGAATTTAGTTCTCCAAAACACCAGAATGGAAAATCTTTCCAAAACTTTCATCCTACCACCTTCATAATCATGACTTTTTCTGAGTGAAATTACCAGTCCTTAACGCTGCTTAAACTGCTCGTATCTGATGAGCAGATCAAGCACGGGACCAAAACCCAGCCAGACCCACACGACTGCCTTTCCCACCCCTACACCCAGGTCTCTGGGGCGCTGTTTGCCCTCAGATTTGCATGTTCAGATTTGGGATAGCAGTCTCCATAAAGATTCACTCAAAGTCTGCACAACAACAGAGACACTGCTTTGAGTTGAAATAACTTAAGCCCAACCCTAATATTGCAAGCTACATATACTTTCGTACATCTATAAACCCCTCAGGGTTTCTTCAGGTATCTCCCTTCTCCAGACAACTCCCTGGCGTGTTGCTAAGACTCTCAACTTTGGGATTTCAATGCTACAGCCCCCACAGGACTCCCCAGGCTGGCAAGAATTTCCTCTTCTCTTTCCCCAAATGCAGAATGAATCTCTTTGCCCCCTTTTCCCCCCCTCTTTCTCCCAGTTACCCTCTCAGCCAAGCATGCAAGATGCCTGGTCAGCTCCCTGTGACCTCTGCCTACACTTTCCTAAAAGCTAATTTAATTTGACAACTGAGCTGCTCATTCTCCATCTCTTGAGTGTAGCTCAATTCCCGGTTACAAAATCTGAGTGTTGACCAGGAGGACAACCAACACTGGGGCTGGGGCCAGAGGTGAAGGGAGAGCAGGATTACAGTTAAGCAACCTGTATTTCCACCTGATTAAGGCCAGTGTGTAACGATGACCCTGCTACAGAAAAAATCGCAGTCCTTTCCAGAGCATAGGGGTGCCCACACACAGGACTGGGTATTAGAAGCATCCAGGAAAAGGTAAGTGTATAGAAAACTTAAATTTGTCTCAGTGTACTAAATGGTTTGTCTTCTCCTCACTTCCACAGTTCAACTCCAGTCAGCAGCTTATTCCCACACAGCAACTCGCTCACTCCCTCCGCAGCGGGATGAGGGACAGAATCAGAAGGGTTAAAAGCTACAAAATTCATGGGTTGAGATGAAGGCAAAGTAATAGGGACAGCAAAACCACGCACACGAGCAAAGCAAATCAAGGGATTAATTCATCCACCACCTGCCATGGGCAAGCACGTGTTCAGCCATGCCCAGGAAAGCCAGGGCTCCATCATCTGATGGACACACCTCGAATGTGAGTGTCCCTTGCCCTTCCTTCTTCTCCCCATCACTTCCTATGCTGACCATGGTATCATAGGGTCTGGAATACCCCTTGGTGCAGCTGGGATCAGCTGTCCTGGCCTGTGTCCCCTCCCAAATCCTTGATTACTCTCAGCCCCCTCGCTGGCAGGGCATTGTGAGGAGGAGAAAAAAGCCTTGTTGTGCAAACACTGCTCAGCAATAACTAAAACATCCCTGTGTTATCAATGCTATTTACAGCATAAATCCTAAATACACCCTCCTACTGTAATTTTCTTACCATGAGGAAAATTATCCCAGACAAAGCCAGCACAGTCACCATAAACCATAAAACTCCCAGGGAGAAGAAAAGGGACAAAAATCCACTCCCTTGCAAAATAACACTAATTGTTCCATGCAAGGTATGATGATGATGTGACAGCCATCCAGAGAGCATTTTTTTCAGCTGGAACGAGTAATCTGATGACAGGCTTGCAGCTCCTCCACCTACAAACCACAATCATGCAAATAACCTCTTACCACTGAGACACCTATTTATGTAAGCACAAGCCTAATCACTTACATCTGAGGCATTCACAAGGTATTATTACAGCATGATAAGGCTTATTAAGGAGTAACATAGCATTCTGAAGACACCACAAGCTTCAGCAGTGCAGCAAGGAAACAAAACCGTAGCATCAGTGGCTTCAGTTTCAAAATCTAAACATAAAAATGGCTGAATTCTGCACTAGAAGCAGCCCCATTAAGGCAAACCTATTTTTCTTGCCATCCCACCTTCCAAAAGGGTGTTCCTCTCCTCTAAAAACACCAGTTTACATCTGCTGCCTGACAGCGTGAACACCACGTGAATCAAATGCACAGCTTCAACTCCCAGCCTCATTTTGCATCAGAATGCTTAAATAACATCACTCTTCCCAAAAAACTGGCTACGGTCTTACCACTTCATCAGTGATCCTGTCTGTTCTCCTCACCTGCACTTTGATAAATCTGGAAAGCAACTGGTCCTTTCCAACCACCCTGGAGCAAAGGGAATTCTGAGCTGGGATCACAAGGCTGCCTCTTGGCCAGGAGCAGTGGATGAATTTACAAGCCTCTCCCACAGGTGGCCACAGCAAAGAGTTAATTTCGGAAGTAACAGCTCTCCATCCTGCTGCCCCTGCCGGTGAAAAAAAATCACCCTTCTTCATGGCAAACTGAGGTCCAGTGCTTCAGGAATGACCATTTGCCAGAGATTTTGAAGGCAACGTAGGTGCACTTCAATTAGATTTAGAAAATGGCTTTTTGTGTATTCTGTCTCCTTTTTGTTGGTGTACCAGAGAGCCACTTACTGCAAATTCTGTGAAATGTGAAAAATAAGGCTATGAATGCATTTAGCAACAATTTCTTACTGCAGCTGAAAAAAAAAAATACAGCTTTATTGAGTTATAGTCACATTTAATATGTTCCAGTAGCTTCTCATCTTAACCCTGCTGCTCTTCCAAGATTGAGTGTTCCCAGGTTTTTCCAGCTTTCCACAGGTCACAGTTCAGATTTTAGGACACTCATGGATCACAAATTACATTCATGCTCAAAAGGCACAAACCCATCAGGAACAGTTGTCCAAACGGACTCTGCAGCATTGCTCCAAGAGTGTCCTGCACAATCCTGCCCTTTGCCAAAGGGAAATTTGATACTTCAACATGGAGACAGGGGAAGCAAGCAGCACGTTTGTTAGTATGAAATGCATGCTTCAGGCAGATCACTCATTTCTCTCACTTAAAGCAACACAGAGACTCATAGAAGTAAAAATCAAGTTACTTTTTCTTCTCTCCACCTTTCAGCAGGAGGACCTCTGTGCAGTGAGACTACCCATGAGTGGTGTGTGGTGTCTGAGGAATATGCCAAGGAACTGGTTTGTTTCTTTTTACTGCCCTCGTTGTTTTGTAACCTCTTAGTCATCTCCCTCAGAATTGGTTTTAGAACCAAAGCACTACACAAAAAGCTATTGGATAAAAAGAAACACATAATTTCTTTATCTTTGAAGTCTCCTTATAGATGAATGTTAGTTCTGTTCCCAAATACTCCATCCATCTCTCATTTATACATCCAGAGTCACACCAAAGGTTTGCTCATTTTGACTCCCCATTTGGCCCTGTCACACCACTCCACTCTTCCCTCATCGCACTTGTAACTCTCCCAGGCATTTCCTTTCACACACACTGCCAATTCCAGGTCCAGACTCCTCACCTCAACCTTCCTATAGAGATCTCTATCCCAGGTGTTCAGCACTTTCATTGTCCTGTTTCATATCCCACCCTGAAGACTGTTTCCTGCCCCTTTTCCTATTCTGAAATCCTGTTCCTCCATCCTCAAACAGAAGCTGAGAGTGCTCCCTTTGCAGCTGGCATGATTTCTTCAATAATGAAAAGAAACGGGGGGGAAAAAGAAGGAGATTTAGAGTAAAGACATGAGAGTGGGGGTGGGAATAAACATGCTTAATTCAAAGATACAATTAAAAATATGTGTCTGACTTTGACAAGACTTTGAACAATTCTACAGATACAGCCACACAGACATGTGGAAGACATTGCCTTATTTTTCCACCTTTGGCTGCTGCACATTTGAAGTCAAATGCTTCACATTACAAGGACAGCAACCAACCCTTCCCCTGGGATGGCAAACAGCTGCCTGCTGGTGTATCTGGTTACTCCTCGTCTATCACAGCTAAAATCTCTTATCTCAGGCAACAAGAATTTCAAGGATGTTGCTCCTTGCCCTCAGCACCGTAGAGAATTCGTATTAATGTGTGGAGCCATATATAAAAATAGAAGGATACCTATTTTGAAAGACGCTTTGCACTCCAGGTCTCCAAGGCACAACTGCATGAGCCACGCACAACACAACACCATAAGGACTGTCTTTATTACCACACTTTCAGCAAATGGAAGCAGACAGCACATGCTGCTTTGTAAGAGCTCACAAAGGAAAATGCCAAAGCAAAGGCATGACGTGGAGGGAAGGATCTTCAGACTCTACCACTATTAGTTATTCCAGACTGCTACCATTATTGAAGAGCACATACTTATTAGTTTCACTGCAGTTTGGACAGAAAATGCCAGAGATGCTGTTGTCTTCATGAAAATGTGCTTTAATTAGAACTGGTGTTAAATTGTGTGTGTTTATTTCTTTTGCCTAGGAGGAAAGAAGTTGAGTTCTGACAAGAACCACGAAGTTTCACAACCCTTTCCCCCCAGGCCCCCCTCCTCACAGGTCATTTATTCTGTGGAGAAATATATAAATACAGCAATGGCACTGGACAGTTAGAAGTCAGGAACATCAGCTACAGTCTGTAGATACAGGCACCAGCAGCATTGATCAGTCATGCATTTTGTGGTGATCACATAATTAAACTTTTCCCATACATCATTTAATCACAGGTGGAATAAGCCTACTTCTTTGGATGGTTTACTGAAGCCACAAAATTTTATAAATTGTGACTTCATAACCATAGTTGCGCATAGAATCATGTCAAAATAATGTTTTCAAAGGACAGTGTGCTGAATAATGTTGGCATCCCAAAACAGGCAAGGAAGAACTAAAGATATTACTGACAAAGATGTTTTCCCCACTCCCACCTTACTGTTTCCATTGAACTAGAGAGTATTTTCAAGTGCAGAAATTTTAGGTTAGTTTTGTGCACAGAACTGGACTTAAGAGAAATCAGGAAAAAAAAAAAATAATGTGTCTGCCTCCAAAACTCTCTAAAAACTAAATGAAATACTCAATGAAACCATGGGTGACAGATCTGCATACATTACTTGAGGACTTGGCTTTGTGTCTCTCTCATTCATTCATGCACGTTCTTGAAGTGAAGCTCAACCCAGCACTCCAAAATCAGAGTGCCACAGTTTGATTTCAGGAGTGATTAATCTCACATTCCTACAAAGTTCTGTTAGTGTGGGGTAAGAACAGGGCATTTAATCAGTCAAATTGCTTGGGTTTTAGCTGGACTCATCAAGCATCTCTGGGCAAGGTAAATGAACCACAGCATTAAAATGCAGCTGGTACAGAGGACTTAAGAACAGACAACTACAGAATTAATATGACTTCAGAGTAACTTTTTAATCCCAATTAAAAGTGCATCATAAATAGCTTTTGTCTAAGCAGATATTCAGAAGTTTTACAACAAAGGTAAGGACTACAGTACCAAAACTTAGGAAGAAATACTTTATTTTCTTAGCTACTGTTCAGAAAGCCCTGAGGAAACTGATCCCCAAATCCCTAAGAGATCTGCAGCAGAGAAGCTGAGGAGCACTCTGTGCAGACAACTCCCGGTAGTACTTGGTAGAAAACGAGGCACAACATACCTAGGCAGCTTGCTCAGGTCACACCTCCTCAACACCACATGAATTCCATGTATTCTTCCCTTTTGGCAGCTACTACAAAGAGAGACATGATTCTCCCTGGCAAGTATCCCGCTATTGGACAGGTAACAGTTTTTGCTAGCATGTAAGGTCAGACACCTGTTGTTCATCAGAAGTCACAAAAACACTGTTTCACTGCTGGAAAAACGGGAACAGCATGACTAGTAAGGCTTCAAACACAGCAGCCATAAATCCCTCAGTCACTCAGCATACAAAGTTACAAATGAACAAAGCTACTAGCTTTTTTTTTTTTTTTTTTGTACAAAGAACAAGCTCAACAGACTTTAATTCAAATACATTTATAATAAGTAAACATTTCAAAATCAAAATTGGAGGGAGTGGACTGAAACACCCAGACATTCTTGCTTTACTCTCCACCCGCGCAAAGAAGGAATGGTTATTTCTCATAGCAGTTTGATCAGTACAGAAGACTCCCACAAACTAAAAGCTTTTGTCTTAGTTAGGTATTAGCTATGTAGTAAAAGTACATTCAAGAAGTCCTTGTATCAATTTGGTGTTTTTCAAGTACCTGACAGCTGATCCTTTTACAGATAACAAACAGCCCCTTTTGGCGTGCAGTGTTAGATCAAAATCCATCTCTCAGTTCATAGATAAACTGAGAATCCTGTTTAGATGAAGTCTGCTAGCTGACTCAGGTATTATTAATGTTAACTTCTCTAAAATGAAAACATTATGAAAGACTTATTTCCTATTTAGCAGTACCACATCTCCTACTGATAAATTTGGGTTGTGCTACTGATCACTTAGATGACATACACCTAAGAAATTTTAAAAGAATAAAATCTGAATAATTAAAATACACACTATCTGGAAAAATATCACAGATGTATAAGAATAGAAAAAAAAAGTAAAAGGCTTTAATTCATTACATTGTTTTGTGCAGATAATATTTTTACAGACTATGGCCAATCAATGAAGAAACAAAATACAAATGTTTCAGTCTTTTTAGCTCTTTTTTCAAGACACTTGACTTGTACTTTGAGCTTAAATAGTAGTTAATCCACTGATAAACAAACTCAGCAGAAAACAATTTTTTAGTTGTACCACTAAATCATTAAAATCATTAATATCATTATGTTGTACAGGAGTTCAGTGCTGTACCACTAATAAGATTTTTCCTGGTTACTGTAGAGGTAAACTTGTAATCCAGGTAAATTGGACTACAACAGTAGAAAAATCAAACTATCCCCATGTTGTGTTCAGGTAACGTTGCACAGAACAGCTTCAGATTAAATTTGCATTTGTTTTTATTCCTAGTATTGCAATGATGGGCAAAATTACCTCTAAAAGCAAACGTGTATTACAAAAAACAAACAAACAAAAAAAAATTGTTAACATTTTATGATGACTAAACAAAATAAATGGTAAGTAGGTATGAAGAAGTAAGATTCAAAACTCTGTAACCAGAGCTTACTTTCAATAGAAAGTTTCGAGTGTCAATTTTTTTTACATTGGAATAAATTGATAGTTTGCTTGATATCTCAAGTTTTGAACTTCTCTTCCTTATAAAGTGAATAAATCCCCAAAAGTCCTTACTTAACAGAAATAGCTTGAACACTACAATCTACTCAAGAGCAACAGAACACTTAATAGCTATACTATAAAAGCTGGTTCAACAAAGTTGGGAAGGTGAAATTTGATTTGATAAAGTCTCATTGCAGCAGACAAAAATGAAGCTTGCATTTTGTTTGCTGGCAGAAAAAGAATATTCAATTCACTAGAGTGCATATAACAAAACCAAACATGCAATCTATTGCTTTTAAAACTTTTACTGCAAGATAACATTAAGAGAACAGTAATTAGATATCTATAATTTTTTTTTTCCCAAAGAGAAAATATGTAAACAGGATAATAATTTTTTTCTGTATGTATATAGCTTCTCGGATCATTTCAGGGGGACAAAGGAGGGGGTGGTGTTTCTCAATAATCAGAACACTTTTAAATGTAATGGGTTTTCATTTGATAAAAAGAAGAAAGCCAACACTGTTCTAATTCAGCATTAGACAAAAATACTGTGTTTCTTGCACTACTTTAACACAGCTGAAGAAAAAACCCGAATACCCCTATTTTGGCATTCAGGATTACATTTGCTCAGATCTTTTAGATTTCACAAAGCTGCTATCCAGTGTTGCCATGAAATACAGACTATAAAATCTACGTAGCACAGGCTACTTCCAATGTCAATACTAAGTGGAAAGGAACATGAAGCAGTGCATTACACTACATTTCTGGAACTAGTACAGTAAGAGTTAAAACCTAGAAAAAGTTAACCTACTGTTTATAGAAGGAACTAATTATCTGCAGAAGCTGATTTTTTGGTTGTATATTTTTTTTTTTTATACTGTGCGATTTTCTGCATCTGCTAACTTAAAACAGACATTTAAAACTTGTTGCTTTCTTTGCTTTGTTTCCTATGTTCTCCCTTCCACCCACCCCCTATTATGCCATACACCAAGCATTATGAATGTAAGCCCAAATATCCTAGACAATCCAGTGAACAAAGTTAGTGTAATGCACTGGTGTGAGGTGTGAAATAGAAAAAAAAAAATTCTCTCAGTCTTCATCGAAGTTCTGCTGTAGAAGAAAGTTGGCAGCCAGGTTTTCATTCTTCTCACAGGCAAAATACGCCTGTATCACAAGTCCTTCAGGAAATCCTAATGCCTTTAACTGAAGAAAAGAAACATATTTAGGAAGTGCATTTTGTATGTTAGGCTTCTTTCTATGTCTAGTGTCTCTTAATGTCCCTTAAGCAATTACTGCTTTCTTGGAAATAACATTGCTGCCCAGTTCAATGCAGACTTTACTGAGTGAAAAATAAGGTGCTTTAGTAAAGAGAATCCTCACTCGAAAAGGTGATTTGATTAAGTCTAATGAAGCACCATTAAAAATTGTCACTTCTTTAGTGACCCAGTATGTCTAAAACAGAGCTGGGTCACAGTATTATCAAGAAGTAACAGCACATTGCACTGCTGCAGAAAAAAAACCCCAACTTCAAAACAATGCTCATTTTAAACAATTATACAAAGTTCCAAAGCACTTTTAACAAAAACTGCCTGGAACAAAAGCTCCCAGCCTGTAATCTTTAGTAGCTTGTCCAGCATGTCACATTAAGCCATATTTTCAATTGTTTATCTTAAAAAAATTAACTACGCACTGCAGCCAAGAGAAGTAAACTCAGAGCAATCTGGTTTTCGGAAGTCAAGGAATTAATTAAAGTCTGGAACACAGTGACAACAGGGTATGAGAACACCAGAGAAGACCTTATTACTGTGCCAAGGGCTTAGCCAGCACTTAGGGGCACTCAGAAATTGAAACCTTGTTTTAGCCAAAGGCAAGTACACTCCACTATTTCAAGATTTTCTTAAAATCCTCACAGCACCTGCAAGGCATTTCATGTATGGGGCAGATCAAATAACTGTGAGAAACTGTGTCCTATTATCCCTCACCAGTCAGTCTTAGATTTATTTCAGGCTCACAAACAGCATGAAGGCATCAGCTGCAATACTAAGACACTTAAATTTTGAGGTTTGTCTTTCACAGGAAGAGAAAGAAGCGTATGGATCTCTGCTTGGTTTTAGAAGAGACCGCAGAGCTAATAAAGCTCTACTGCATAAAATGGCTTTAAAAGGAAATGCAGCAGACTAGAGAAGATGGCCTGTGAAGAAGTACATGGACAAATAATTTTATTAGACTAATTTTACTAATTGCCAATTTCCTCAAGTTCTAGAGGACTGAATACCGATATTCAAATAGGTATCCTTCTGATGATCCTTACATGAACTTTTGTTTTGCCAGCTGAAAAAACACTGTCTTTGAGGTACAAAACCACTACCACAGTATGACAAAAGTCTTGCAGTTTGTTCTGAGAAAAATCTCAGGGGCATTGCCATCCAGGCAAATTTAGTCAGTTACACAGTAGTGTTTATGAATGCAATATATCACCCCAGAGTATATTTTCATGCTTACCAGTACTTTTAGAAAACTGTAACTAACTAATTCTCATGGACAGACAAACAGCTGGGTAAAGTTTTGACTCCAACTAATCTACTCAACTATGACTGTTCTTACTTTCCAATACTTTGCTAAGAGTGCTCATGCAGCCAGACCTTTGTATCTGGAAACCTGTCATGGCATGATCTAGAACAGTGCTGGCTGAGGCTTTTGCAAGAGGAATTACTTCCCGAGTAATTCCCAAGGGAAATCCATTCTGTCATCAATTATCACAGGATGATCTCTGATCACTTAAAACGCTCTGCCTCTTCTCGGTAAGACAGATTTAAGGTATTTTAGACTCACTTGCTATAAAGCAAGAAGAGGTATGATTTGAAACAAGGCTACAAGAGCTACGAAATGTCAAGTACGAAAACATCAAATATTATGCAGAACTACTGAGCTAAACAAAGCTTAAGTTAAGTGTGTCTTAAGCATACACTGGAGTCAACACCCCACAGCAACAAGAATTTCAAAGAAGAAAGGAAAATTTCAAAGAAGAAAGGCTCACCCTTTCTATAGCTTCTTTTTCCTGAGGTGTTACTTGAATGTAGTTCATATGAGCATTCCCAGCATCTCCTATTCCTCCAGTGCTGGCACCATCATCACTGCCACTTAAACCTTGGCGAGACTCTAGAACTGGCTCGTTCAACATATGAATAAAATGTTCCTGGTGCTGGCTTATTTGCTGTGAAGCACAGGACAGAAAAAGAAACACATATATTTAAATACCTCATCTTTAAGCCTGCCAACAGACAAGTAAAAATATTTATTTTCAGAGAATTAAGAAGTCAAAGGAATGTGCAAAAAGTGCACAGAGAAAAAAATTATTCAGTCTAACCGTAAGAAACGCAATTTTTATGTTTCAATTCAACTGCAGTGATCCTTTCCTCTTCCTCACCCCCTTTGCACCTCTTATGAAGTCTCAAATTTGTATCTAATATCATAGAAAATACATTCTGTACAGCAACAACTGCTGAAAAGCCAGCAATAGAATGTTGTAACTGCTAGTAACATATCCCAGACAACATCAACATGTGACTCTCTTGTAAAGCTAAATCACAATTATCAAGCATTATTTTCTTCTTTTAAGATCCACCTGCAGTAGTTGGGGGTTTTCCCGTCCAATCTGCTGTAGCAATGCCGGCAACAGAGAAGGATTTTGCTGGATAATTTGTCTCATCTGCTGGAACTGAGGCTGATTTCGCAAAAACTCAAGTGGATGCCCTGAGAAAAAAAAAATCAGTGAAGTAACACTTTTTTTTAAAAAGTTACTAAGAATCTTAATAAAATACATACCTACACTGTAACTGTAGATAAACAGGACATGCAAGTGAATAGCACACCCCTCACTGAAGCATAGAAGAATTTGCTTCCTCACAGTAACTCTAGCTTTAAGCAAAACTTCTTTATTCTAAGGTTAAACAAGGCATTCCCATTTCACCCAGTCTTCTCTTAAGATCCAACAGCCTGGTCCTTATCTCCAACACTTTCCTCTGTATGTCTCATCTCTGGTTAATCTCAGACACATCTACCCAACCCACCATCTCATCTCTGCATCTACACCAGAGCTCTCCACCTCCTGCCACAGGTCAGTTCTCCAGGGAGTCTTGTCTTCCCAAACATCCCACACTGTTAGTTACTGAAGTGAACACAGCAGTATCTGAACTGCTCCGAAATATCCCTCCCCCCATTCTCTCTTCATGGATCATGTCATGTGTGCCTGCAACTACTAAATGCACGTTTAACACTCTGGCCTCTTATCAGAATTTGTATCTTGAGCACCATTTCTGCCACAGCCTAAAACAGACCTTTCCTACTCCTTCATTAGGCTCCTTTCATGTATTTATCTATCTCCCCTTAAGAGGGAGATAAATACATGATAAATACCCTTCTCTTCAGCAGGCACCAACCACTGTCAAAGTGCTGCACTGCTGAGCAAAGAGTCCTAGGTCATTTATAGGTCTCTCCAGTACTACACTTCATGGCCTAATTTCAGGTTTCTCCCTTAATATTCGAACTTCTGTGTGGTAAATATATTAATATAGCCACAGTGGACAGTGCCCAATCAGTCAGAGTAGGAAGCCAGAGGTTAAGTGAGAGAAAACACAACCCCAACCATATCTGTGCCCTTGCACTTAAGTTCAGAACACTGAATTAAAGTAATTGTGCAAGTTCACTGCATTTTTGGAAAACTCATGCTTCATTGCACATGACATACAACAAGCCACTTGTTCCAAGAAAGTACCACACCTGGAATTTCCATGTTAACAGCTCTTATCCAATTCCCTTTGAGCAGCCCACAAGCACCTGGAACTTAAAACTGACTGGAAAAGAGATGAAGTGCACATTGTTTATCATACCTTCTCAAACACAGCCTTTCTTACCTCCTAGTGAGCTAGTAGTCGTGGGTATAGTTGCTACTGCTGCTGCCACTGCTGAAGACTGAGATGCACCAGTGCTTGGTGGTTGAGGGGGTTCAGCCACAGCCTGATTATCTCCAGGTATACCCTAAAGCCACAGATCACATCATTACCCACAGAAATGTTTCAACTACATGCAGTATTCGTGTTTCAGAATGAAGGAAAAAAAAAAACCCACAAACAACCTTAATGCTTTCACTGCAAATACAAGGCAAGATTCTGTGAGTTATGCGTTTACAACTGACAGAGAACACCGTGAAAAGATAAAATTAATCTTTTGGCAGGAAAAACCTGTGGTTTTTATAGAAAGACAGTAAAGCATGCACTGCATCACTTTAAAACACACTTCACCTGACAAAAAATACTTCCTTTGAATCCTGTTTGAAGATACTTGATATGAGCGAAAAAATTAAATATACTGTTACAATATGTTATACTGTTATGCAAAAGAAGTGATACTACAGCAACAAATTGCAGCACAAAATGCTAACTAAGATTAACAATGCCATACAACTGGCAAGAAACTGAGAAGAGATACAAGAACACAGCTCTTGGGACCTCTTTCCTCAATGAAAAGCTGTCATTTACTGTACCTTAAAAGTGAAAAGGTCTGTATGTCACCCAGCTTTAGCAGTTTAAAAAAAAAAAGTTAACTTGCCTTTTGTTTATTTTCTATCTGCAAGCAACTTTGTATAGGAACTGATTGCTATGGAGGCAGGAATGGACAAAGCTAAACCACAGTATTATAATAAACTAGAATGTAGGTTACACAACCATGATACCTCACTGTACTACTTTTCACCTGCATGGAAATCCTATAAGCTTCCTACCCTAACCCTGCCTACCTCACTGTCACTGAACTCCTGCACCAAGTTTGTCCTTTCAATCTATCTCTCTTGTCATGGTTTAGCATAGTTTGGGTTTTAGTTAAAGAGTTAAGTAAGTAATGGGTATTTTGAACCAAACCACTAAATCCCTGAAGCCTGGAAACTTACTCATGGGAGAGACACCACGAATAGTACAACAGGCCCTGTTGGAACAGCCCAGAGAAGTTATCCAAACGAAAGTCACCCTTCTGTTTGGGAACCACAAAACAGAAGGAACTGGGTGGGTGGAAATAGTACAGAACTACAGGGCAACCAGACAATGAAGAGGTTTGTCAAGCCTACCATAAAAATCACTGGTAGGTAATGTAGATTAAAATCCTGCTGTAACATGATCTTCACACGGTATGTTCATCATTACACCTGAACAAAAAGGACAAATATGCAGCTAATATAGAGCACACATCTAGAAAAGGAGAACTGGACAGTGCTCCAAGCAATGCTTTGCCTTACCTGTTTATTAAGAATCACATCAAGATATAAATCACCTAATCATCAACTGCATGTTTAAGCCACTCAGGGGAATAAATGCAGGATTTCCCTGTCACACACTTCATTACCTTCACATGGCTCAGTAAGCTTGCTACACATCCCTCCCTCCACTGAGGGGGAGAAGAATTCCATTCATGGTATAATTCTGAGGCAACACTCCCTTATCAGTGGCTTACAGAGCACTGATTAAATACCTTTTCCCATAAAAAAATAATTTCTGGCAAAGCAAGTATAATGTAACAACTTGGGTTACTCTTATGAAATTACTAGTTGATTTCACCTATTCACAGGCATATGTCATCACTGCAATCTGTGTCCAGATCAAACAACATGTGCTTGTTTAAACTTTTAAGTTTGCTCTTAAATGGAAGGACTATGTAAACTCATTCAAACAAATTTACTTAGAAATTATTTGTCATCTTGAACATCATCTTAACTCTTGCATGCAAGCTTGAAGTATCACCCTCCAGATAACAGAGACTGTGTACAGTTGTAATCAGACAATGCCAGTGAGGCATGTGGACCTTGTTCACACAGCTACACAACAAAATAAAGCATGGTATTAAACCACACACAAGTCACTCTGAATGCAAACACTGCTTGGACAGCAAAAAAAGGCCACTGTTGCCTTATGGTGGATGAAACAATTGTTTACTGTTTAACTGAGCAGTACAGTGGTTTTTAGCTGACATTGCTCTCCGCAGGGCAATAATCACATCAGGTCCAGCTTCTGCACAGAATAGAGAACAAAATAGTTCCAGCTGGGAGGTACTTACAGTGATCATCTAGTCCCACTGACCAACCAATTCACGGCTGACCAAAAGTTAAAGCCTGCAAAGGGCATTGTCCAAATGCCTCTGAAATACTGACAGGCACAGGACATTGACCACCTCTCTAGGAATTATGTTCAGTGTCTGACTATACTCACACTAAGGAAACGTTTCCTAAAAATATCCAAACTAAGAGGCTGGTTATTGAAGAGATGACAGAACTCCTTCCTAGTTAGGAGTTAGGAAATCCTTGGCTCAAAGGAAGATTTGAATGTAAATGCCTCCAAAGTCTGGGGCTTAGAAAAATAAAGAGCATCTTTTGCAACTGAGACCTCCTTCCACGACCACAGTTCATGGACACAGGATTACACCTACATCTTGAATGATGAAGCCATGAAAACTGAAGAACTTGCCATCTGAACCATGGACAACAAGTAGAATCTTCAGGGCTCATCTGAGGAACAGCTGTGCTTTAATTACAGTTTAAACTCCTTTCCAACACCTTACAGGTACCTTTGGTGTACTGGTTCTTCAAACACTTACAGATCTCAACATCCTAATCCTAATCTGCAGATTATATAAAAGATAGTGCTGATGATAGTTTGGAGGCAGGTAAGGTAGAGAGAAGGTCCAAGAACACTGTCACCAACAGATCAGATCAACAGTAACTAAAAGTAACCTTTTTTGATGCAGCAGGAGAGTAAGGAACATCTTCAGACCACAGCAAACCCGGAATAGTTAGAAAGACCATTTACAGAACAAGGATTGTTCTAGAAGGACAACAAAAAGTCTGACATCTAGTATGGTCTCCAAGAGCAAGACCATTCCTCCCTACTCCCTCTTCCAGAAGGAAGAAGAAGAAGAAAAGGTATTTCCAGTGAAGGATAACACGAAACATAAAGGGACATCTTATATAACAGGACCCCGTTTTACATACAGGGTCTTCTGAAGGACTGGAAATGAACTCCTCATACCAATCAATGTATTTGGCAGATGTGACATGTAACTCCATCACAGGGATACTCTATGTCTATTCTGGAGTTCCTGAAGAGAAATAAGCTAGAGGAGGGAAATGCCAGACTGAGTGCACAAGAATTGCATGCTGTGTAGGACTGCCACACACACAGCAGGCCCAACACTCACAGGAGGCACTGAATTCATGGTGTATTTACAGACTAGATGAACAGTAAAACCAACATTTTGACAGCATGAAAAACAAATGTTTGAGCCTGCAGACTTATGACAGACTTGGGAGTTACTGCATTCACCCTTGCTTCGCCTAATGGTAGCTGGGAATTGAACTTTTTACATTCTTGTACTCAAAATATGTGTTGTCAGTTTAAAATCTGAAGATTACAAAGTCTTGGGAACACTAATGTAAGTGGGAAGCATGCCAGCGACTTGTAGTTGTAACTACTGAAGGAAAACTTCATTAACAAAATTGAAGTTTTATAACTGGAGGGTAAAGATGCCAGATTTCTTATCAATCAATCAGAAGTTCAACCCACATGTATTTTGCAAGGATTAGGTCAAGATATCTGGTTGCCAGATTTTAATAAAGTTCAGATCTCCTAAAAGGAAAAACCTCATCAGGGAAAAAGTGGTGTGCCAGAGTGAAAATTAAATGCACTGGAAATACTGACTAAGCAACAAAATCATAGACAAATTCTATGGTGGTTACAATTCAAGTGTCAGATTAAGGTATACAATGAGAAACAATCCACAAAGCCCCCGAACAACTCACAGGGTTTTCATTAAAGTGACATTACTCTTCCATTTCGTCTCATGCCAATGAGGTTTGTTTAACCCTTCAAGCTTTATTTATCAAATGAAAATTGCTTCTTCTCTAAAACACTGCTGAAATGAAAACACCAGTTAAATTAAGCACAGTTCAAAAAAAAAAAAAAAAAAAAACCTCTCAAACCTTTTTGTTTGGAAAGTGTATCAAGAACACTGTGCATTATTACAGTGAACTGGAACTTAAAGAATGGTGATGTTATGTTATAGATACTAGTGCAAAAGTACAAATAATCAACTAATGCTGTCACTAAGAGGTGACACAAAATCACTGAGCCAGCCATTGGCAGTTAAAGCTATCACTGTAACTGGACATACTTTACATACAAATCCATATGAGTCAACAAAAAATGAAAGCAATGAAGTGGTAGAAGTGGTTAGGGATTACTTCAGTGTTTTCTGTAACACATCACATCTGTCAAAATTTCAATCTCACCTTTCCAGATGGCAAATGTCACTCTCAGGGATTGAGTAATGTTCAAAAATAACACCAAAATCAAAGTGAAAGGTATTACGTGGGAAACAAAAACTGAAAGAACAAGGTGTAGGCAAGGTAAGTGCTCACCATCAGAAGGTACTCCACGGCTCTGTCAGGATTGTTGAAGCTGGCCCTCAGCGCCGCTATCACCTGCTCTCGCTCGTAGCCCATGGACATGATCTCAGTCACCATGTTCTCATAGGACTGACCTGTCACTAGAAGTCACAGGACCACCATTTTAAGGGAAGAAGATGAAAATAATCACACACACACACAAAAAAAAGTTTCAATGGATACGTAATTTCTACCCAAATTTCAGTCGTTCATTGAAAAGAGTACTTCCTATTAAACATGCCATGGTTCTGTAGCTTTAATTCCAAATACATTCAGTGGTTTCATTATGAATTTGATTGGAAATAGTGGAGGGTAATGAAGAAAATGTAAATGTCTACTGACAAAAGCAGTACTTGGTGATACTTCTGTACTTGCAATTGAAATTATGTTCTCTCTTCAAGTTTTCATTTAAGGTCAAGGGCATCCTCACAGCTAATATTAAATTCCTGATGTAATCAAGAGAAGTCTCCTGCAGCTTACATTTGGAAATCAAAACTTTCAAGGCAGAAATCTGCCTGCCAAATTGTTAGCCATTGAGGATTTTCCAAATAAAGACTTTTTGCTATGCTGCTGTTAGATGACAATTAGTGATGACCATTATATTGCGATATATTGCTACGTGCTGCTGCTGATGATGATCCAAGTAATTTAATCAACTTAATGTGGACCAACTCAAATCAGACAGAAGACTTAAAAGTTGGATCTAGGAAAGTCACTCAAGACTTCAATGAGGGTCCAGGAGACCAAGTTATCTCATTTAATTCTTATCTCACTCAATTTAACATTTTGCTAGACATTCATCACATCAAATCCCCCACTTCTTACAGCAAAAATGGATGAAAACTGTCCCACAACTGCAGCAACCAAGACAAAAAGGTACACATATGATATATGGAGCAATTTAAGGGCAACTGATCACTACACTAATTTCATTGTACAGAAAATTATTATCTCTTTTCATAATCCACTTAATTTTGCTGCCTTAAAAGCAGACAGCAGGTATAACAATTAAAAAGAAAGGTAACTATTCTATTATACATTGTACCTGGTCAAATCTTAAAGTTTATCTTGCTGGGGAAAAAAAGAATACAAACAAACCCAGGCATTAAAATACCATCTCCTTCCTTGGATAAAGGTATTCCTGATCTCAGTGAAATCCTACTACTGACTGACTCTGCAACTAGGAAGTTAGTGGCAGGAGAGTTAAATAATTAACAGTAGTCATAAAAAACAACTGATTAATAATTTAAAAAAAAAAAAAACCCAGAGGAAACAAATACAAGAGCTACTCTGTTAAGACAAGTAAGTCATAATTAAAAAAACCAAAGAAAACATCAAGTTTTATTCCCTTAGGGAGAAGGTGTTTAACTCAAGCCAACATTAATACAACCCCATTGCCTGTTTCTTAACGTGTGCTTCTAAATAATCAGTGGGTGTATGACTTAGGGCTGTACACTCAAGAACAAACAATAAAACAGCCCTAGCCCAAGGGTACTTGTGCATTATCCATAAATAAAGGATTTAAAAACCTTGACTAATTTGACTATTTATTATTTGGGCTTCAAAGTAATAGTGTCAACCTGATAGTAGGGAATGGTAAGTTTTTCATGTCTTCATACAGAACTACAAAATCATTCATTTTACATCTACCTGCATTTTTTCATTCATTAAAAAAAAAAAAAAAAATCACCTAAACGTTGCTCTAAAGATATATACTTCTATATATCTTCAAAGAAGCAAAAAAGCCAAGCCAACAATTGTCCCAACACAATGATTTTGCTAAACTTCTGCTCACATTCTTCCTGACACGGCACGTTTACCCTTACTACTCCTAAGAAACTAACCAAGCAGACAGAACACCGGTTGATATAATTAGTTATTACTTGAACACTTCTGTACTGCTTTTTCGATATAAGCAAGGCAGAGACTAGAACATTATGAGAGATTTGATAGAGGAAAAAGATGCAAAAAGGCTGGCTTGCTCTGCACTGGCTGCTACCTAAGGCATAATTAAAAGCCAAAGGAGGAAAACAGAATTACTGAAAATGTAGGTGCATGTACTCCATACAGACTAGTTAACAAGTTGAGCAAAGTGAGATCAAGAATAATAATTCAGAAGTTGCACACTAGCAGTGTCATGATACAGAGTCAGGCCTATCTGTACCTAGTGCTTAGTGGAAATGTTTGAGGTCAGTGCTGAATTGATTCTGCCCTTTGCTTTTGTCTTTCAAATAACATTTTAAAGCTGGATTAACTCTCAAATCCAGTTCATCACACTCCCCACAATATATCTCGTCCTATGCCCTAAAGAAATTTTAGGTTGCTCCTGTGAAAGACGTAGTTGCACAAGAACTGCAAGACATGCAGATCTTCACACAGCACACGAAGCCACATCACTCATCACTTTTCAGCATTTAACTGAAAACAGCAGCAAATCATAGAAAACAACCCCTGTTTTTAAAGCAAAATCAATAAATTTCAGACAATGTAACTGAGAAGCCCAAGTTAGAGTATGTGTAGGATCCAACTTAGTAAGATCACAACTTATGTCTGTGAAGACATACTCCATCAATTTGTGCAAGCAAATTCCCTCCAGGACAGTTTTTCAAAAAAAGAACCACAGAGTTCATGCCTATTGCCCTTGAACATTTTTTAGCTGACAACACTTACAATATGCTTACTCAGAAAATCACACTCAATACCTGTTATTTCCAAACCCATTAGGGACACATGGGTTTTACTCCATCAGACACCAACCAAATAACTCCCATATAAAATGGATAGTGAGGGGACGGTCTTGAAATGGGATTTCTTTTTTTTTTCCATTTTTGAAGAGATTTGAATCAAGACCACCAGCTTCATTCAACTTGCTGATCAACACTGTTAACACGGGTGCTTGTGATGACCTCATCTTGGTCACTGAGATATTCTGAATGGTTAAGGAAGTACCTTTGGTAGCAGCAATCAGTTCAGCCCCTTCAGTCCTGTTACATTTTTGTCTCCTGCAGTATCCATCAGCTATTTCAGATCATACACTCTAAAACAGTATGTCACACGTAAGACCTAAACAAATCTAGTAGCTACCACTAATTCATGTAAAACATTACTGCTGCTTCTAAATCACCCTAGGCTGCTTAATCACAACACCTGCCTCCAACACAACCACACAAAAAAGGAAAATGAAACTCTTCATTTAGTTCAACTCTTTGTACTGAACTGCAGCTTCATATTTAAAGACAAAAGACAGAATAAAAACCCCACCTCCTCCTTATTTCTATGACTGAATTTGTTATGATCCAAAACAACCCAAAAATTTCAGGAGGAGTAAGGAGTTGTGGGTTTGTCTAATAATTTCCTAGGTACACAAATCAGCATAAATATGGGGCAGACCTTCTTACTGTCTTTATTGTTTATTCCACTGAGAAACAAACATTACTTAAACTGTCAGAATAAAAGTAAGTTGACTGTAAATACAGGGAGGCATTCATTTCTCAGCCCAGATAGCAGCAGATCTGGTGAATTTATCTAATCTAAATGTGTCAAAAAGCAAAGTACTTTCAAAGCTGGAACAAGGGAATAATAAAGGCAGCCATTTTATCAGACCTGCACTCTGTGGAAAGCACACACATGTTTATATCTAGTCTTCTATTCAAGCTACTTCAAAGTGAATAGTTAGAAGAGAAATTAAGGCAAATGGGGAAAAAAAGCTGGGATGACAAGGAACTTCCTTTTACACCATAAAAATATACAAAGGGAAATATTCTTCAGTAAAGTAGCTCTCAATGCTGGTTCCAAGATATCAACTTCAGGTCTTAGAGAACAGCACTTTGATTATAACTTTAACAGTGACAGATACAGAAGGAAATGTCAACATCTGCTAATCCGTCATGTTTCTGCTGCACCAAAATAATGTCTACATTAAAAAAACTCTCCACTTACCAAGTGCACTTATAGCATCCTCAAAAAGATTTGATCGAGATGTATCACCTGTTGTACTGTAAGACGAAGACAAGTGCAACGGTAATTACAAAACTTTGGAAAACTTCCTGTTTTTCAAAAAAAAAAAAAAAAAAAAAACAAACCAGCAGCAGCTGTAACTCTAATAGCCCCTTTTGTTTCTAAAAAACCAACAAAGCTTTCCAAAGAGCTCTCTTTTGGTCCTATAGTGAGAACAGATTTTACAAACTTACAATGCTAGCATTTTTAACACAAGGACAACCTTCCCCCCCTACCCCCCAGAAGTTTGGCTCTTGCCCATCTGCTCAGGGATTAGCCATCTGCTTGCTTGAATGCTTTAAAGGGTGGGAGAACAAGGTGGATTTTCAAAAGCACACAGCAGTCTTGCTAACTGCTTCCCCACAGTCACCAGCTTGATCTCAATGAGGACCCAAGGAGGTTGGTGGCAGGCACTTATTAAAATCTTAGTATACTACTTTCCCAGGAATATAAACTGCTAACATTTGCAATTACTCCATCTCAAGTTATCAAAGTTGTTAAATTACAGGATTAAAGGCTCACCTCCATGAACAGCAAGGAACACAGAGGCGCAACAGTGGGCAGAGGAATACCAATTTTAATCAGCCACAGCCAAGGGTGCCCCATTCCCAGGGCTGCAAATTAAAGCATCAGCCCCTTGGTTTCAGGGTGCCATCCAGGGTGGGTCAACAGGACTCCTTCAAGAGCATTACAGCCTACAGGGCAGTACAACTCACCATGGGGTGCCAGGAAAAAGTTCTGGGGGAAATCTAGAGCAAGAATCAAAGGCAGGGAAAGGAAAAGCACCAAAGCACCATGCAGATGAAAAGCACGGGTTAAGACAGCAAAAAGAGGAGAAAAAGGGCCAGTCATAGGTAAGAAACACTTGCCTGGCCACGCTCTGCACCTCACCACCACTCCATCCCGTCTTTTTATTAAATTCTACTTCTAAAATTTCTCATGATGCAGGGGGTGTGTGTGTGTCTCTCTCTATTCTACATGCACATGTGTATATGGAATTCCAAGTGTCCACAGGGACAGGGAACTCTGAGTTAGGGGGATCCAGACACCTGTGGAGCCAGCAACTGCTGAGACCAGACACTGTGGAAGTCTGAAGGCCAAGGACCGCAGCCAGTTCCTGGGTGAGCCCTGTGTGTGTGTGCATGTGCAGGCAAAGAGAATCTGAGTATCAGGGTTGCAGGGCTCAGGGAGTCCCCATGCCAGGTACCAAAACCCTGCCAAACACTAAGGGCCAGCTATCAAAACAGAAATTTGTATTTTTCATTTGTATTTTATACATATTCATTTTGCAGCAGTGGGCTTTGCCCTAAACAGCCAGAGGGGAACAGGATGTGGCTAATGTATCTTGCATGAGTGATGGGTTTTTCCCTGCCTGAGCTGACCTAAGCAGCCAGACACACAGGTTTATACATATTGTGTGCATATTTTGGGAATACATGTTCAGTCTTGATAACGTGATAGACTTGAGGACATGGAGCTGCAGGAGCCTCACATTTATCAGGCTACCAGAGTTGGCAACTCCTACCAGCAAGTGAAAGATCATCAGATTGATCTGAATGTTTCCAGAAGACGCCACTAAAAAGCCAACAAGGCACTTACAGAGATCTCTGTAAGATCTATGCAAGAAATAATTTGTTCCAACAAGAATGCTTCACTAGTATCTGTCAGTAGTAAGATTTACAATCAAAAAAAGATCAAAGGCAAAGCAGGACGCCAGCTGGCCTGGCCTTGGGTCAATAAATCTTGCCTTAGTAATTTAAATTCTAAAGCAAATCAGAAGGAAACAGTACTCACTGAAATCAAGGCAGGTGATAACTTTAATGTATATGCTAAATTATTTTGTTCCTTCCTGTTAAATACGTACACTGAGGCTCCCTTACTGCAGTTTTTTTTTAATAAGACTGCAATCTGTACATTAAAAATACGGAAAAAACTATGTCATTATGAAAGACTGATCTTTGAACCTAATGGACAAACTGAGCATTAAAAAAAAAAGGAAAAAACCCCACCCATTAATATTTTTACAAACTAAGTTACTTTGACTTATAAATGAAACTCCATTTGCATTCCATTTCTAACAGATACTAATTTCTCAGAAACGCAAATTAAATCATCAATTTGTATATTTAGTGCAAGAAATTTGTGATGAGTTTTTCAAGACATTAGGCAATTCCAAGTTTTGCTTCATTATCATCAAATCAGTATTCGATGGTGTTTAAATACAATCACTTAAAAATACTGTCTTGTGCACCAGTATTCCCAGAAATGACACACAAATTAAAAACCAGATTATGAAAAATGAAGATTTGATGCTATGCAGCACTTCAAGGGCCATTAAATTCCAGTTAACAACATTTTAATCCCATGCAATACTTAAGCAACTTAAAGCAAGCAAAAAAAAAGGCAACAGCATACAACAGGGATGAAACCTCCAACTTCCATTTGATTTTCTCAATTGTAGAGAATTGACTTGAAAAGTTTTTCCAGGTCCCACCATTACCTGCATATGGGCCAAGGAACATTCAGAAAAAATAAACTGGTAGCTTTAAGGCATTACATGATTAAGAGCAATACCACATCCTCCATTTTCGAAGAAAAAGCTCTTTCCAGAAATTAAGAGACTCATACAGCAATAAAGAACTTAGGGTACAAATCTGACCAATATGATCTAAAACACAATCAGAGGTTTATGAGCAAGACAGGACACATTCCTCTTAAGACTTCAAGAGCTTTGTGAGCAGTAGAGCCCCATTGCAGGTGAATATCCTCAGTCTGAAAAGAAATTTGCATGACAGCAACTCTGAAATGCCTAACAGGAACAAAAGTCTTGTGTCATTTACCTCTCCACTCCACAGGTTTATTCCCAAGACCATATTTGCCACAGGAAAAGGCATAAGCAATGAGGGGTGCTTCTTACAAGCAGTAATATTATACTTGAGTCAGAGACTGAAATTACACTCAAGAAAGAAGAAAAATTATATAGAATGGAGAGAATGACTGGAACTAGAAGCAACAGAAATGGACAGAAATAGGAACCCATTTTTGGAGGCTTATTCATACCTGTCAATTGATGATGGACTGACAGCAGCTGGTGCCTCAGGTGGTTTTTCTTCTGGCTTCTCCTCTTTTGGAGCACTCACAGGTGCAGGTTCACAGGCCACTGCATCTGGTGCTGGTGGTGGAGGGACAGGAGCTGGCACAGGGGCAGCAACAGGGATTGGTGCAGCAACTGCTGTGGGAGCTGCAGTTGTTGAGCCAACAGTGGAAGTGGCATTTGACGGCTGAGTTGCTCCAGCTGCTGCTTTGGGCTACGGGAGGACAACAGAGCTCAGGCACAGCACAAAGCTCATAAATCCAAGCTCTCTACAGGAAACACACTAAGTTCTGTTAAGACCATTTGTGTTTGATATTGCTGTCTCAACATCAAGCACAACATTAAAACATTGCAAGACATTAAATCTCTAATGCTTTTCTCTGTGTTTAAACGAGCAACTGAGACCGTCACTGAAGTACTTACACACCTGAGCATTCACACTCTAAGGAGAAAGTGAAATGCAAAGATCTAAATATTTACAGACCACAATATTCTAAATATGAAAACAACCCTATGTTTTATAAAAGCACATTTTTCAAAAGAAACCAAGCAAGCTGCCTAAAAGCATCTGCAGAACAAGCATAAGCTTTTCTCATCACTCAGATCTGGCAAAAAGTGATTAAGACAGAAATCACATTTCATTATGAATGCTGTTTGCTGGAAAACAAGATGCGAAGAAAAATTAAACTTCACCTGCAACATGTTTTAGTTAGGCAATCTTTGCATTCAAAACACTGCAACAACATCTCAAATACTTCAGTTCTAAAGTGAGCACTAAGGATAGAGAAGAATGAAGGACTACCAAACTTACAGCAGAAAATTTAGAGTGGATAATACTTGTATGCAATTGTGAAATAATCTTCATATCTCTTAACATGAATTTTTCTTAGACGCAGTATTAATCCCATTGTACAGAAACAGCCCCAAGGGCTGACAAAGCTGACCCCAATCTTTGCCTTTCTAAGAGAAATAGCTGAACTTTAACAAAACTACTTATTCAAGGTTCACCACTTTCAGACAATGTTTGCTTGAAGTAGGAAACATCTACTTCCTCCTTTTGTCTGCAAGGAGAGGTAAGGGTAAGAATGAATAGCCACCAATGTGATGGGCACAGCAAATAACATTTTAATAAGCACTCAAAGAAAAACACTGACACAGTTGGAATGCAAGGGGAGTTATTTTCTGCTGGATTCCAAAACCCTTAATGCAACAATGTCTGAGCATCAGACAAAGTTAGCAGTCTGTGCCTACGTGACTGGGCATGTCTACCCACAACAGAATCAGGAAAGGACAACTGAGCGTCAAGACTAGCAAAAATATTGTAAGACTGAAGAAATACCAAAACTACAGGTCCTTTAATATCAGAATATACTGAATTTAGCAGATCTTTGTGGAGATCTGTGTGATCATAGAATTGTTGAGGAGAGGTCTCAAATGACTGAATCTAACCCAGCACTGCCACACCCACCACTAAACCGGGTCCCTAAATGCCACAGCCACACATCTGTTGAAAACTTCCAGGAGGGGCAATTGCACAACTTCTCTGGAGCCTTCTGCCATCAACAAAATGAAAAAGTGGACTCCTGACATCTCATCTGCACCTGTTTTCTTGCACTGATAAATGCCTCTTTGGCAAACCACAGATGAGAAAGCTGCTCAGTCAGGAAGACAGCAAACAACAGTTACCTTTAACAAGCCCAGATGTTTAATTATGTTTAGTAATACCAGATAGAAATAACAGAATATATGTTTTCTTTGTCAGGAGGAGGAACTCTAGCTTCAAAATTAATTTCCTATTCCAAAACAGAGATGAAGCCAATTTCATTCAGATTGCAGTGGTCTGGAATGCCTGGAAAATCAGTGGCTTGATTCCTGGAAGCAGCCTAACAAGTGGTTCAGAGAAGAAATACTTCAAACACGTGTGTCACAGTCATTCCCTGTAAATTGCACTTGCAGTCTCTCAAAACCCACAGGTTTGTTTACTGACAGATGTATCCTGTCTCTACTGGTTTATGCTGTTGAGCTTGACAGAAGAAAAAGCCATTAACTATGAAAAGCAACATGGCAAGGCTGGAAGAGTTCCATACAGAGGATTTAACAACAAACTACCTAGGTTGCCTTCTTCCTTTTAACAACAAAAGGAGAAAAATAACGGGGAGACAAGAAAGAATAAACAGTAAAATCAGCCATTAGCAATTTTTTTTTTTGTTTGTTTGATACAAACATTCAGCACAGAACAGCAGCAAAAATCAGGCTAGGCAAACCAGGACTGTGAGGCAGTATTTTTTATCTATTCACACAAGCATTTTGCTGTTGACCAAAACTTGCATATGACAAAATTCCACTGGTTTTAAGGATGGGCATATACAATCACTCATCATAAGAAAAAACAGAATTAAATTAATGAAGCTTCCTATTCAAAAGTAACAATTACTCACTTTTGTCACCATAACCACCACAAAGTTCTTCTCATCTATCTTGTATTCTTTAAGAGCAGTTTCATCATTAAGGATTTTACCTGGGAAATTAAACAGGTAGAAATTAAGAAGTTGTTTAGAAAATCAATAGATGATCTTAGGATTTCCATAGCTTGAGGGCTGCTGCCCTAAGTGCTGAAGATGCTTCAAACCATTTAAAATAAAAGCATTAAATCTGGAAAGACTCACTGGACCCATAAAAAAGATACATGTAACAAAGAGGAAAGCCTTTAACATACCAAAAGCTTAACCAAGTAACTTAAGTCTGCTTACACAGTAAGGGAAATTCCTTTCTACTTATCTTCCATTTGGTCTTCAGGTAAGAGCATTACCTGCAGTAAGAAGTTTGTGACCTTGCAACTTTAACAACTTGCTATTAAAAGAAGGCTAAAACATTAGAAAAAGCTAGAACCATTCCATAACTTGCCACCTTGACAGAAGGATGAAAAAGCCATCAGACAAACCCAGAAACATTTCTTATACTACCACTTTTGATGTTTCATAAGCAGAGGTGGTACTGTGACAAAATAGATTTGCATCACATCTACAAGTACCTAGGAACACAGTAAGCCACATACTTCTTTGCCTTTTCTCAAAATAAGCTGACTTAGAGGTAGCAGCATAAATCAGAAAATTAAGTCTGTATTTCAGAGAGTTTTACAGCACCAATTTCCACTACAGAATTTTCAGGGACTATTTTACAATTTAAACTGATTAAGTTTCTGAAGATGTGCCACACACTGATTCTATTTCACAACGTCTCTCCGTGCTAGTGGGCTGCAACTAGAAGGATACATCCTTATCCTGATGACTGCAAGGAAATCAAGCAACACACACTTTATGGCACTAAGAACACAAAAGACTGGTTCCACCAGTCTTGCAGGTCAAGCATTCGAGAAAGTATTACATGTACTGCAGTAACAGAAGTATCTGTAGCATCTGACTCAGAACCTACATGGGTCTACTTATGATTTTTTATAGGCACTTCGGGAAAGGCTTTAATGAATGTGTATGTAATATAATATATATACTTTCATAAAGTATATATACAGACATCCTGTCTTCTCGGGACACACCACTCTCAGGGTTTCTAGACCTTACCTTAATACAGATATCAACACAATGGACCTGCCTCTAATCAGAGTCAGCTGGGGCTACCACTTTGTTTTTACCAAATTCTACAGCTCGTTTTAATAAAAGTAAAAAAGTCATCAGTATACCCTTGTATCTCTTGTCCAAGAAAAAGGAAAAAAAAGAGAATCAATCTTTGGATAGTATTATATTCTCAATCTTATTTCCTATATTTCCTACTGCTTGTGAGGCTTATACAATACTGCAGATACATTCTGGCTTCAGAAAACACTCAAGTAATGTCACAGAATCTTGTGCAATCCTTGGTTTTTGCAATCACTGAAACAAAATATTAAGAGTGCCATGCAGTTACAGACGTTGCACAAAGCCTTCTGCCTTGTTAACATTTCTTGGTTATACATAAGACTTCCACCTTTGATAGAGGCCTGCAGTCAGGAGTATTTTCTGGAACAATCAATGGAGGTTTCAGAGCACCTTCATGTTCTTGACATGCACTCCCTTCACTGAAGTACTAGGGACATAAAACTTGCTATGAGACATAGCCCTGAGGAGCTGTACAAAGACAGAGACTCACAACACTCCCATTAGCATCTCTCCACTGTCATCCATGGCTTTAGCTTACTACAAGTGAAAAGACAATACCTATTACAAAGCAGTACATGACAGAAGCAAAAATTCCACCAAAGTTTCTTTCAAACTCAGTTTTAGAGGAAAAAAAAAAACACTAGAGGGAGTACTGGAATAGCACCAAAGTATTGACATGAAGTGAGAACAAAAAAATGGATTTATGTATTAGTGCCAGAACGAACAAGGCAAGTAAAATAAAGCTCAAATAAAGTTAATTTCATGTTTTAAACTGACATTAGCCTGGTTTTTGCTAGTACATAATACACATTTCTAGTGACAGAGCTTGAAAATATTGAAAGTACCTTTGTACAGCAAGCATTTGGTGGTGGGTTTCTTTTGTTAATCCAAAAGAAATAATCTGGTTTTTAATTCCCTGAGGTATATACAGCAATGCTTCAGCTATACACGGCATAAATGCAACAAGAAAAGAATTAAGCCGGAACAGCAGCTTTGACCTGCTTAAATCCTGAATTCCTGTAACAAAAGCTATTTCTTCTTCACCCAGCATATCCCCAAGACATTAGGTTGTAAGAGCAAAGATGACAGACACACATGCACTAAAACCTATTAAAAAATTCTAATTCAAAATTAAGAGCTCCCTTTGACGCCAAGTTTGGTTTTGTATTTGTGGGGGTTTTTAACCTGTCTGTACTTCAGTTCTTCGAATTCTTAGAAGACTTAGCATTCACATCCAAGTCAAACAACAACATAAAAAAGGCAGGTTCAGATAAGGTACCTTCAGAATATCCATTACCTGCATAAATTAGTTTTTGGCCAGCTACTGGAAAGGCATCTTTTCCCCTTTCTGATTCAATCTTCTCTTTCAGTGCCTTCACCTAAAGCACAAAAACAGTTTTAATGAAAACAAAGTTCACAGTACAAAGTTTTAAATACTGAAGAGTAGTGTCAATCATGTCTTGATTATGCCAAGTTTACCAGTCTTCTGAATATGTCACTGTAACCACCTGCAGAGCAACATGTCCCCCTCACAAATAGTCTCCTGCGCTGAATCAAATTAGGTAATTATTTCTCCAAGAGAAGTTATTAGTATGAGTGTACAACACAGTGAAAAAATAAATTGATAAATCTGGGGAACAACCATGTTTTAATCTCTTGACCCATTTGCCCTGTTCTTTCTCTGAATGCAGCGGGTACACCTGCTACAAACAGAGCTGAAGGTCTTCATCATCATAACCACTCTTCAGGGAATGCCTGGTTTTTTTTGGTAAGATCACTATGACATTCAGCCTTGAAGTCCCCATACGCAAAGACTTGTGCAAACTGTTCAGATGCTTATCTTACATAAGCTGTTTTCAACTCTTCCCCCTCCATCTCAATTTCTGGAGCTGCACACAGCAATTCTAAGCCTACACATTTACTTGCTTGCATGGACCATTGATGCATCATCCACACTTTCACAGCACCACATGCAGTAGCTCAAGTGGCACTGTTAGCTGTCATGTGTAAGAATGCTCTCAGTTCTCCAGAAAGACTCCAAAATGCTACCATGAGGAGGTAAAGCAAGCTCCTGTAGAAGCATTCCTGTACTGACACATCTGAAGTCATGTTTTGAGACAAACTGCCTGCACACAGTCGTTCTTCTTGCTTTCTTACAGACACTCCCAGTATACACAAAACAAAGACAACCAATCTGTTATGAGCTTGTTACTACAAGCCAACACCACCTTCTAAACTTTTTTTTCCCTGAATATTCAAAAAACCTTTTTCATAAAACTCTGCAAGGATACAGAACACAACATATTGCTTCCCTCTATGGAACTAAACCAAAATAGGGAGCCAGCTCTTTTTCCCCAGCAGATGAAGAAAGGATGCTTTTGGTATTTTGTATCATATATGCCATCCCAGCACCTTCCAAATGCTTTGGAATTAGTCTCCAACCAGGCAGTTGCTTTCCCACAGCAAAACTAAGAGCAGCTCACTGCCACACCTAAGTCTGGAGGACAGTCAAACCATTACTTGTTTTAATAATTTGCTGAAAGCATCATTCTCATGCCATTACTTTACAACAGTCTGTCCTACCCTTGGATTTACACTTATTTTTAAAGCTTATTTTCTTGAAAATTCAAAATATAATTTATTAATTCCCCTCCAGTTATTAAGGATGGAAGTCACTCATCTTGCTACTGAACAATCTCCTTCACCACAGATAAGCCACCAAGGAGTTTTTTCCTAAACTTTAATTAATAATACTGTCTAATACTTCACACAACTTCAGTTAAAGTCCTGCATGCACTAGGGCAAATTAATCCCCTGAATCATGTTAAAAGTTATGTTTCTAAATGTCTACTTTTTAACATTCTGGTTACATATACTTACACACTTGTACCAATCACTCAAAGATAATGACTCGACACTACTCCTTTTATACCCTGTTACCACGTTTGTCATAGATTCGTAACAAATACTGCAATGCGACTAATGTCTATAATCCATTTTGTGGGAGAAAATTAAAGTTTTTTTCATGTCCACTGCATCAATCAAGGTACTGGCTTCAAACGTCTACTTTGTCCTCTTCATTTTCTATTGCTTTATTCCAGAAAACTGTCTTTTTCCCACAAGGAACAAAACCAAGATGTGTTCTCTCAAACATAAATGTTTGAACAGCTAAAAGTCTAGGTCAGGGCACGCTGAACACACATGTGGATTTACTACACAATAACTGGTTCCATGAAAAGGAGTTAAGATATTTACTGTAGGAGGATCCAACAATTCATTTGCCTTTGCTGACCACCTGCGTGCAGCATTTCCCCTTATTAATTACTGTGATGTGACTGATGTACTGCAAGTGACCTGGGGCACTGCCTTCTTCCAAAAACCTCCCAAAATGTTCTCCCTGCCGTAAGTCTGCAACAAGCAGGACTATGCTTTCATCCCTTTGGTAGATGGCATTCATCTTCAGACATAGGCAAACTTCCACTTTTACACCATGGGGCCAAGGGAAATGAGAAAAAAATATTTTCTAGGAATCTGTTCCAGTGTTTCACCATCCTCACTGTAAAAAATCCCCTCCTTATATCTACTCTAGACATACCCTTTCTTAGTTTAAAACTTTTATCCCTTGTCCCATTGTAACAGGCCTGCTAAAAAGTCTGTCCCCATCTTTCTTCTAAGTCCCTGTTTGGCACTGGAAGGTTCTCCAAGGTCTCCCCAGAGCCTTCTCTTCTCCAGCCTGAACACAGCTCAGTCTTGTATCCAAGCTCTCTCAGCTTGACTCCATAGAAGAGGTGCTCCACCCCTCTGAACATCTTCGTCACCTCCTCTGGACCAGCTCACACAGGTCCACATCTTTGATGTGCTGAGGACCACCAAGAGCATGAAGCCCCAAGTTCAACAGGACTGCACCTAGGAAAAGTAACTCGGCAGCCACAGGCAGTTTCAGCCTTGCTGGATACACAGGAGACTGTGCTTCAGCTGTACAATCCCTTTCCACAATCCTAAAATCATCTCTGAATACTAATACTGACATAATTTTTATTATTGTGGTAGCCTAGGTCAGAACAGACTTAGGAATACACTAATTACTATGCAGTAATTGGATCCACGTGAAGGTATTTATTGCCTCAGTGAAGTAGTTATCAATGCAAATAACACCATGAAGTTACAGAACCATGGTGGTCTGAACATAAGAACAAACTACAGGTTTGCTTCTAAAGAACAGAGACAATCTTTGACTATAGCTTACCATTAACTTCTTAATTCTTGAAAAGACTGGAAATCCTGAGGAGAAAAGGCTGTTACAGTTTTCAATGCTGGTCTTTATTTTCTGCCTGTATTCTTGCCATGTACATCAATGAGTTTAAGAACAGATTATATCCTAAACTGGAACACAAATTACTTCAATTCTCTGGCTGACAGCTTACAAAAACCTGAAACAAATTTAAGCTTAACAGAACTGAGCCAATTTACAGTATTTTGCTATCTATGTCCAGAGACGCTCTGCCATTTGCAAAAGGAAAGATCATTTACATAGGTCTCTCATTTAAATGGATATTCACTCTACTGTGAACTTTTGCCATCCAAAGATACCTGATATGTTAGGTTGACTGACAGCAGCTCACCATGAGCTCCGAATTACAAATTAAAAATTTTATAATGTCATTCCACTTGCTCCTTTAAAACTGAAAATACACAAAATAGTCGAGTAATTTGCAGATTACATTTGAGAACATTTCAGAGCATTGCTTAACTGCTTTATAAAGAATAGTGATTTAGATAAGGGAATGTGTCATATCTCAAATGAATACAATGAACTGATCGCATCACACCTATTCAAAAGAACAAACAAAAGGACTTAAACAACTCTTAACTACTACAGCTTGAATCTGCAAGAAAATGCAGTCAGCTGCAGACTTCATCATTCTCCTGTTAGAGACAGGAGTTCAAGAAATACTCAGGCTAAAACAAAAAGTGCTTGCCTGTTCTGGCTTTCATCACTGCCTAGCCCAGGATGCCAGAAACACATCATTTGCAGAGGATACAATACAATTCTCAGAATAAAAAAAGGAATAGATAAGATCAGATACATCAATTCTAGCAGCAACATTCCAGTGGCACAGAATTTCCTCTTGTAGTTCTAACTAGAGTGACTGAAGACTTAGTGAGAAATAACTGTGCCATTAATTCTGCTAAGAGAAGAAAATGCATGAGGGTGCAACAACCTGTATGTCAGACAGTAGTCTGATCCACCTTTATTTAGATTTAAACCATAGATGTTCCATTTTCAAGGAGGAATTAAAAAAAAAAAAAGGCAAAAAAGGAGAGAGAGAGAGGGAGAAGCCCTCTCAATGCTTTTCAGAAAGACAGCTGCATCTTCCAGCTGCTGGTGCAGTGAACTGCTGAAAAAAGCAACATCCCAAACTTTGCCTCTAGCAAATTAGGTTGCTGAGAACCCAGACTTCAGCACCACCACTGGTTCATGGTCATTAAGTGAAAATTAATTTTGGGGAAGCACACCCAGCACATTGATCTGTCAAACTGAGAAATCATCCACAGATTATGATGCATTTTTCTCATAAATACAGATCCATAAACCTAACCTTCAGGCTTCCTAGCTTTATTCAACCTGATTAGAGTTCAAAATGTATTTCAGTCCTCACCAAATCCCATTTTTTCTCTGCCCTTATAAAATTTCACAGCACAATAAAGGGAGCCTGTACTTTATGGCAATAAGTTTAAGAATGAGCATCAATTCATCTACAAACACTTTACCCTGAAGATTCAGAAACAGTACACGTACAGGTCAGGATGATTTTCTTCTGTCCCCTATGAATTTAGACATGAAACTCTCCCTACTATTCAGAAACTGAACAGAACACAGTGTCCTTGAGAATATATGCCATGCAATCTGTTTAATAAAGAGCTAGAGCTGATCAACTGCTAACTGAAAAACCGAGGTCTTCCAAAGAAATACCAGTCATCAACTGCATCCCAGACAGGCATCCTAAAAATGGGATTTCATTAAATCACCGGTGCTGAGTTTCCCAGTTGTTCCTTGCAGTCACTTTCTGCCAGCTAAGCAACCAGGGCATGCTGGGTTCCATCCAGGCAAGCAGCTCCCATTGATCAAACACCCTCCCCCTTCCCTCTCTCACAGCAATTTTTATTTCTCCTACCTCATATAAATGCTAACACAGAAGAGGCAAAAATCCTCAGTTTATTCAGAGACTCATTTCATAAATCTTAATGTAAAAGCGAACAGGGTACTTTCATTGGTTTTAATGTATAATTACACAGGCAAGACAAATTTCTGAACTTCTTGAGATGTTGAGAGAAACTGAATACAAAACTGGAAAGAATCTCTTGTGACATCAAGCCACAAACCCACCTTCCACACCACAATATTCATCAGAAACTTGATGCACCTAAGAACAAGTAAGGTTGTTTGCTACTTCTACCAGGAGGCTGCTACAAAATTTACTCTGATGTTGGAAGTCTCTTTCTAATTTCCAGCCCAAGTTAATTCACAGACTATTAATACCGATTTGTTCTCATGCTGATGTTCTAATTCAAGCATGAGTAGCCTTCCCACATCCCGTGATGCTAGCCAGTGTAAAACATTTACACAACTTTACCAAAACTTGTGAGTTAAGCTAAGTAGATCTCTTCAGTTTCCTTTCATGTCAAGAGTCACAGTTCTCCACAGGCTCCAGGCACCTCTTTCCTAAGGTAGAAATTCATTCCCCGTGGGAACAGGCGGCCAGCACACTCGAAGCAGAATAGCATCACTACTCTCCCTTTCAGGATCTGTGATCTTCAGGGCTTCACCTTTTCATGAATCCAACTCCAAATAATCTATGCTGCTCATTTGAGAACCATGTACCAGAGTCTGACCCTCAATTAGGCAGCCAGGTACTAATGTTAAACTTTGTGTTTGTCAATGCCATCATGCTTCTATTGATTTGTACTCAAATACTTATCAAATGAATAAAAGGACTATGAAGAGATGGATCCCTAGACCAACTCTGAAAGACCTTCACTACCAACCTGCCTACTGCTGAACTGCTTCTCTTTGAGAAGAAATGCTGCACAGAAGTATTTTTCTTTTAATCTACCTTATAATTCTCTACCACTCCATGTTTTTTTCTGTAGTAGGCTAACAGGTTTCTCCCAGACTTTGGGAAAAGCCACAGTTAGACAAGGACAAAAGCTTTTACTCCAAAGGGCTTTACTCTTTTCCTCCTCCCTGAGAGAGGGCATCATAGTCCAGAAACTTGTTTAGAATATAGGCTTAATATTTCTGAGTTTTCTCCTCCCACTGCCCTTGCAAAAATATTCACCACACATTATACTGCTATACAGACACTGCTCAAAGTCAGGCGAGGACAATGCAGCTGTGTCAGACAATAAACCTGCTAATGAAGCAACAAACTGACCAGTGCAACAGGTTTTACTACCCTTAATCAAACTCCATGATCAGCAACTGATTAATGACAAATATTGTGCCTGCTACTGAAAACACACAGAGGATAAGAAACTAGTTAACTCCTCAGTCAATGCTTTACAGTACTTTTACTCGTAAGAATGCATTTGGTTCCAGCTACTTCTTTCTACACACTATGAAAGCAGCTTTTTCTGGCACAAAACTCCATTTACAGTGTTCTCTTATATTGTCTTTCTAAACAGGGCACTCGCATTTAGTCAGGAGGCAATCATGGTGGTTACACGAACAGATCGCTGCCCTACTTCAGGCCTCAAAGGCACAACAGATACAGTAATTGGGAAGAATCACAGGAGAGGAAGAGCCTTGTGAATCCAGTCAGGTTTACAAGCTTAGTAAGTGCATGGAAAAAAACCCAGTTGTACTCAAATAAACAAGGCATCTAGAATTACTCCAACATTTAAAAACAAACAGCATAAAGCATTCATAAACTCCTGTATTTACTTGTTGTATATACTGTGCTGAAGTTGCATATAAAGAAAGAAGCATTCTCTGAAGAAAAACAGTCTGGAATTGGCAAGGTAAAAACCCAAATTTAGCCCTGACATTAACTTTCTATGCAATTACCTCTGCCTTTCTAATTTCCTCTACAAAATTGAGCTCAGCTAAACGCAGGTGAAATTTATAAGTCTAGCAGTTGTTGTTATGCACTGCCCAGAGATCAACAGAAATAATTTCTGATCTCAAAGCTGGCCTCCAGGCCTCCACACGCTTCTGCCCTGCATTTCAAAAATGATCTAAGCCCTGCCTGAAAGAGGAGACACCAGGGCCAGTTTTCTGATGCAAAAAAGGTGACTAGAAGAGCTGCATTCATGCAGCTTTGTACTAACACAGGAACACAAATTTCAACCTAAAGTAGAGTTTTCTGTTTTCTGCAGCTTGAAGAAAAGCAGAAAGATGAACAGTCCTGCCTTTGAAGCCACAAAGGCTTGTTTTAGGGAGAAAGCTTACATTCTTAGTGGTGACCCTTGCATGGTCTTGTTGATTAGCACAAAAAACCCTCCAGTAGCTTTAGGCAGGCAATTTTTACAACAGGCATATTCCCCACAAACCGATTTACAAGTATAAAAGTGACATAGTCACCTGAGTATGAAGAAAACTGACAAGTCATTTCAATTAATTCTAAAAAGACACTTAAAAACCCCTTTTCCAATACTGCATGCTGACCAGCCAGTTGGAGTGGTGCCTCTGACACAAAAACATAGGGAAAGACAAAGAGAGGGAGAACCAGAGTCAGTGTGTAGACAACACTCTGTGTGCTCACAGCCAAGGCAAGCCAGCCCTTCCCTCTCCTTTTCCCGTTCCTTTGGTGCTCCCTGCAGGGCAGCACACAGAGGACAGCCATCCTTACAGGCACTGGGTAAGACACGCTGCACACCACCGTGTCCTGTGAAGTAAAGAGTGATTTGTTTCACTGAGTCCACTCCACCCAAGGGAACCATGACCAAAGAGGCAAACCTCGGTGGGAGAAGACATTGCCAGCCATACCTTTTAGTGCTGTAAGTTTGCACCACCCAATCTCACACCTACAGATATCCTTTCCTGTGCTTCAGGAATTCAAAGAAAGTATTTTTTGAAAGGTTTGTCGGTAAACACAGCCATTTACGCACAAGGGCAGCAATGGGGCTCTAGACAGTAGCAGGATCATCTGCTCATATTAACTCTTTTTAATTAAAATGTACTCTCCACTTTCACCAAGTTTCAAAGGGAACACCTTCCGGCCTGCTGTTATCCATATCAAGGACAGATACCCTTGCTTTCCAATCATATCTCCAAAATAGACCTTAAACATATGTATAGAGCTATCCTTAAGTGTGCACAGGCTCTATATTTAACTTCTCAGTGTACTGGTCACCTTGTGAATGGTGGCCCAAGAAAGTTTAGATTTTGAGAAATACAGCGCATAATACTGCTAAATTAGTAAAAGTACAAAGCTAACTTTCCTTTGCTGACAGCTAAACTGGATAAAACATTCTCAATAAAATAGCTGAAAAACTATGGGCAGAGCCATGGCATTTGAAAAACGGGTAACACGTAAAAACACATTCCAATATGAATAAAATAATTTAGTTGTATTAAGTAATTTATGCTATCTTATCCTTTCCTCTATTAAATTAAAAAAATAAAAAAAAAAGAAAGTGTCACCCTGCCCAAAGGTCTTTGGAAATTATATTAAAACACTCACTAGAACTTCAGGAAAATATTCCTGAACATGTGAAAGCCTAGCCTTCTTCAGCCAAGAATCAGAACTGCCTTGCTTGAAAATCCTAACTCTAGCCAGGAAACAGAAAAGGACTATCCACCAAAGAAAAGCAGTAGCAAAAAACCCCCAGAGAGTTAACTACCCAAACATGAACTGTAACAGACCATAACTTGAAAATGCTACAGTCTGAGAAGAAAGTATGAAAATAATGAAAAAAAACCCCGCATATACTCTTATTCCAGTGATCTCTGAAGTTACAATTTTGCAGAGTCATGTATCAAACCACAAGCAGCAAGTATAAGCCCTTCAAATTCACACCTCCTCTGCCCATGCAAGCACACACTCATTAAGTAATATAATCCTATGGAGAGGCAAGAACAACAAAACAATCCCCTAGAAAAGCTGAAAGATACCTACTGTACAACCCAAGGAGCAATTAGAGAAAAATACCAAGACTTCAAACAGAAAAACACCTTTAACCTAGAAGGGTACTTCTGGATTTTGAATTGAGCACTCTTCCTCTAACCACCAAAATGATAAACTCCCAGGGAAATACAAAAACAATCCTCTTACCCACAACTTCTGTAGGATTAACCTGCACTGAAACACATGTAGGAAGGAGGCTGTCAAGAGTACATTCACAGGTTACAAGCCCTGGAGTCAGCTTTCACCATTTCACCCAGCAGTAGTCTCTGATTCTTGCAGAACTGTTGCAAAGTTAATTCTTCTGACACAGTAACGTTAGCACCCAAAAATCCCCATAAACACATTTAACAATAAACCATACACATACTAAGGACACACCAGAACACAGCAGAAGCTCAAACTTCCACAACCAAGTGTTCTGCTGACATGGTGTTAAACAAGCTGGCTTTTCCTGGGTGTTCAAGTGCTGTGGTGGAACAGTGAAATCCGAAAGCCCATATTATGTGACACAGACTGTGGCCGAAAGACTGCTGACATCCTGAATATTCCTTGCACTTCTCTGCATTTTGACAACCAGGTTTTTAGGTTAACAGCACAGGAGTAGCTGAAAACAAAACAGGACAGACTTACTTCTGCCTGGTGTTTCACTTCAAAAGTTAAGAATGTTTGCTGAAGATTTTTAAAACCCTGCTTCACGTCTACACAGTGATAACTACAACAGAAATGCCACATTCAGAAACCTACAGAGTCAGCACTGTCAACCTCAGACAAGACATGTGGCTACACAGGTCTGCATCAGTGTCAGGCAGTGCTTATTATTTGCTCCTAACACAATGTTTAACATATTTACTTTCTCACAGCCAGGCAACAAAAAGAAGCAGCAGCTTGTGCAGATGGATACATGCTTCCATTTCCCCTGGTTAAGGGTGAATGCTCAAACCCGGAGTGGCCCCAGTCAGAACACCAGAATCACCACAATGGGTAAATCCACCCCTGTGTGGAGCTTCATGGGTGCAACACAAAACTTAACAAAAAATAGCCAGGCCTGCAAAAATTTCTCCACTTGATAACAGGCCTTCTCCAATAACAGGGCCTGAGGCTAAATCTTTTCATCTTCTTTAGTCAGTCAGGAATATCTGACAGTCTTCACCTAGTGCTTTGGCAAGCAAGGATAGCTTTAAGTGTATTTTTTACTCACTACAAATACTCAGTTGGCCAATGTTTTAAAACATAACTAAACCAAAACTAGAGTCACACTACTGAAGGCAAGTTTAAAATTCAACTGTGTGATTCAACAGGAAAAAAAAAATAAGACCAGTTGGCTAATTAGTTATTAGGAAGCGTGTTGCTTCAAATTCTTACTGGAGGTTGGTTTAAATATTCCTTACTATGGATGACAGCTCTCAGTTACAAGCATTAAGTCTTGTCAGAATGCTACCTTGCACAGTAACATCAAAGTCTCTCCAGATTAATTTGGTACTGAGAGTAAGGGGAGGAACTGCTAGAAACAGAAAATCAGTTTTACAGAACCAGAACCCAACTTGAGAGCAACAGGTTTCCCGTGTCTATCACTACTACATGATTTTTGGCCTTGTCACAGCACAGGGCAGAAATCCAAGTAAACAAGCTTACCTCTATCTGAGAAACACACACATGGTCCAAAGACTAAAAGTAATGTTTCCCAAACTCCACGAAACACCTTTCAAGGTGTTAGGAAATTAATCTAAGAAACCAGCACACTTAGACAAAATCTCTATATTTCAAAAAATCTGACTGAGAACTTCCAAGCACATACTTGTGACACTTCCTCAACACAGTACATTTCAAAGCATTTGCTGATTTTAAGACTCAGTTTGCAACTGAAGGCTCAAAGTGTTCTTCTCTTTACTAAGTTACAGGATTTTTAACACTTCCAACACCAATTTCTTTGTAATTTTCTAATGTGACAAGGAAATTTAAACATTTTTTCCCCTCTACAGCTAATAATAAGATCAAGTCTTTACCCTGCTCTTTTTAAAACAAAGTTCTCCTCAAAGTCTACCCAAATTTTCCCTACCTTACCACCCATTTCTGGCCAAACTCTGAAGTATTATGCTCATGAGGAGCATCTTTATTTTGAGCTACTGTAGCAGCCACATTTATAAACAGAGGGTGCAGTCTCATTTCCCACAATCCAACTTGTAGTCATTGCATTCTGCTGTCTCATAAACTGGTGAGCGCTTTGACTGGCAACATTCCTTCAGTCCTCTCCTTGAATTTACTTCCCAGGACCTTACTGAATGCAGAAAACAAGAGAAAAAGAAAAGAGAGTTTTCTCAGTAACAGCAAAGACTTCTGCTTTAAATATTTGAAGGTTTCTGACCCATGCTTCTCCTAGGCATTTGCCACGTCCCTCAGTCATAATGGTAACCCAAATGAGGTCTTGATCCAACTTTTAACTGTCATCCTTTATTTTTCCTAAGATGGAAGAGAGCAAACCCACAGACTTTATAAAATCAGATACAATGTTCCATAGTTTCTAGAGCTTCACTGCCCACCAGTCACAGGAAACCTTGCTGCAGACAATACTTCAGCTGCCAGCCTCCCCAGATCTTTCAAACCAAGGCCACAACTGTGTCTGGACTTGGCTATCAGAGTGACCATCCCTGCTCAGGCAAGTGACAAGGCAACTTCCAACCCTGCCAACTCACTTCAGGCCCTTCCTCTCATCTCAGAACACTGCATTTCCCCGAGGATTTTCCAGCAGACTCCGTGTGCGAGAGGAGAACATGCACTTGGAATCAAAACATGTCTCCTCCTCACTCGCAGCATCATCAGACACACACAAAGACACCAGTGACGGGGAATAAGGCTGCTGTGAACCCCACCGCATACCCCAACACCGGCTCCACCAGGGTCAGCAGAGTCTCTCCCGCACTCCCTCCCATCCTAAGCACAGACTGATTAATCACTGCAGCTCGCCCCGTGAGGCCAAACAATAAACCCTGCCCGCGCTCTCCCACCTCCACAGCACACACCTGCCCGGGCACACGGCGATGCACCTGGGAGCAAACACCAGCCCCTCTCCAGCCCACGCTCCTGCCCCAGCAGAAAAGCCCCACAACTCTCCCAGAACTTCCCTTCTGGCGGGAATCCATGGGAGGATGGGAAGGACCACCACGTTTTCCTTCTGCTGCACCCCCAGCCCCAACCGGGAGAGAGATGCTCTGGCAATACCCCCTCTCCCAGTGCTCCCATTATAAACCAGCAGCGATCTGTGCCCCACTGACTGCTAACCCTCGGCCCGAAAGGGAAAACTTTCGCTTCCTATAGCGCTCCTCTCCTCCCCAGGACTACGTGAGCTATTTATTCCCCCTCCCATCTCCCGGGCTATTTCCCCTTTCCACCTCCTGGGCTATTTCCCCGGGCTATTCCCCCTTTCCATCTCCCGAGCTATTCCCCCTCCCACCTCCGGGGCGTTCTCCTCAAAAACAAGGGGGGAAAAGTCCTTCCGCCGGAGGTTTGGCCACGGAAACCCCTTTCCTTTGGCGATGGGAAGTCACTCTTACCGAGAAGCATCCCAAGGAAAAGGGGTCCCTCATCACCCCCGGCTAAGCTCACCCCCTCGCCCCGGCCCCGAATCCCCCAAAATCATCCCGGGCGGGCACCGCATCACCCCCGCGGCCCCAACCCCTCACTGAAGCTCCGACCACCTCCACCGGAGGGGTCCGTGCCTCCCTTTCCCCGGGGGCGAGGGGACAAATCCCCGCATCCCCCTCCACGGCCGCGTCCCGGGGGTGGGGTGGGGTGCGGGAGGGGGGGAAGGGATCCCGGGAATGGGCGCACCGTCTCCTCGGGGTCGATGTCGATGCGGAAGGTTTGCTGCTGCAGGGTCTTCAGCGTGATCTGCATGGCGGCGGGTGCGTGCCGCGCTCCGGCCGCCCTCGTCCCTTCCCCGGGAAGAGGTGGTGGGGAAGAGGCCGGGAAAGGGAGGAGGAGGAGGGAGGCGGTGTCGGGCTCGGCGGGAGGGGGGGACGCGCATGCGCCCTCTGAGGCGGCCGGCACGGCGCAGGCGCGGGCGCGCCTGAGGGCGGGGAGAGCGGGAGGAGGGGTGCGGGCAGGGACTGAGAAATATAAACATGCAGGGGGAGCGGGAGGGAGCGGGTCGATATGGGGGGAAAAGAGCTGTGAGGTCATCGAGTCCGGTCTGTGACCGGCCAGCACTCGTGTCAGCGAGGCCGTGGCACTGGGTGCCACGTCCCGTCGTTTCTTGAATGCCTTCAGGGGCAGTGACTCCACCGCCTCCATGGGCGTCCCGTTCCAATGTCCAGTCACCCCTTCTGTGGAGAAATTCTTCCTGATATCCAACTAAACCTCCCCTGGCCCAGCCTGAGGCCGTTCCCTCTCCTCCTGTCCTTGTTCCCTGGGAGCAGAGCCCAACCCCCCCCGGCTGCCCCCTCCTGTCAGGGACTTGTGCAGAGCCACAAGGTCCCCCTGAGCCTCCTTTGCTCCAGGCTGAGCCCCTTTCCCAGCTCCCTCAGCCACTCCTGGTGCTCCAGACCCTTCCCCAGCTCTGTTTTCTTCTCTGGATTCACTCCAGCACCTCAATGTCCTTCTTGAAATGAGTGGCGCAGACACCGTACTTGTAAGTTGTTCCACAAGTTTATTAATACACGCTCGCGGGTTTATAGCACCTAAGTTCCGCCAGTGCAGTTTCCATAGAATCATAGAATATAAAGGGCCATCTAGTCCCAACCCCTTCGTCATGGGCAGGGACGCCTCCCACTAAACCAGGTTGCTCAAGGTTGTTTTATCCAGCCTGTCCTTGAACACCACCAGGGTTGGGGCATCCACAACCTCCCTGGGCAATCTGTTCCAGTGTCTCACCATCCTCACAGTAAAGAGTTTTTTCCCCGATATCCAACCTAAATCTCCCCTCTTTCAGTTTTTACCCATAGCTCCTTGTCCTATCACTACAGTTCCCAATGAAGTGTCCCTCTTGCTGCAGGCTCCTTCAGATACCAGAACCTTCTCTCCTCCAAGCTGAACAGCCCCAACTTTCTCAACCTGACTTCACAGAGAAGGTGCTCCTGATGAAATTGGTGGCCTCCTCTGGACTTGCTCCAGCAGTTCCATGTCCTTCTCCTGTTGGGCACCCCAGAGCTGGATGCAGCACTGCAGGTGAGGGTATCACAAGAGAAGAGAGGCAGAATCACCTCCTTTGACCTACTGCCCATGCTGCTTTGGATGTAGCCCAGGATTTGCTTGGCTTTCTGGGCTGTGAGTGCATTCTGCTGGCTCACAGTGAGTTTAGTACTTTGTAGTTTAGTGTTTGAGCAGTTGATGCATACATTTGATGGGTTATTAACCTGTGCTTGCCCTGGTGCTCCTTAGGTAATAAAGGAGGAGTGCTGCTACAAATAAACTTTAAAGTTGAGCCAGCTGTGTTGGTGAAAGAGACCCTTTCCCCTGCACCTCATAACCCCTTTCATCATCAGGTGTGGAATCTCCTTGTAGCCTCTTCCATCTGCAGGCGTAGGATCTCCTAGGGCATTTTCTTTGTACCCAAGGCTGTCTTTCCGCAAAAAGGGGACGCTGATGTCAGGCTGACTTAACACTGTATTGCAATTAAACTCCAAATTTCCTAGTATTGTGTAATGGCCAGAGAATTTCTAGTCTGCCACATTGCCAGCTTGATGTTTGTAATAAGAACCATCTTATAACTCATTTTTACAATAAGTTGGTTTCCTCACCATTTCCTCCCAGCAGCACAGCAGAGCAGGGGCCAGCAGACTGCAGTGCCAGGCAGAGGGAAAGCGGGAGACCCCTTTCCCTGCAGGAGTGAGGGAGTGGGGACGTGTTACACGTACACACAGGGCTGGAGGTGCTGCCTCTGCCAGCGTCCTGCTCATGCTCTGACACACAGCTGCCAGACAGCCAGAGCCTCCTGCAGCTTTCACAACTAAAAAGAAACCGCTGACTGTTGCTAGTAGGAATCTGGCATTCTTGACAGCACAGAATAACTTGCTTGCTCTGCGTGGAGAGTCATTAAGGGAAAAAAAAAAAAAAAGAGAGAGAAAATATCACTTGCTATTTTTTGCTTGGAGGGTTGCAACTTAAAATATGCTGCTTGTTCACTTCCATTATTGCCTGATACCAAATCTAACTCTGTACTTTGAAGATAAAAGGGATTTTTTTTTCAACTTTTCATTCAGCAGTCCAGATACGTAGGTGCTGAGCTTCACATGCAAACTAAAGTACCTCATGCTGAGGGTTTGTGTCAGTTTCACTACTCTTTTCTGCTCAGAATGTGTTAAACTACTCATTCTGACTTCTGTGTTTGCTGGTTAGTGTGAAGCAGTTCTGCCTAGTTGAGGGTTCATTTGCACAGTGGCTGTGTAGCTCTGCTTGCAAAAAGCCCCTGAATAACTGGGAATCAACTCCAGAGGCTGTGAATGGCTTCGCATGAAGTTTTTTTCTGACCATTTATTTGAATTTTGAAATAGAATGAGAAAAAAAAAAGAAGCTGTGATTTTTTTTTTTTCCCCCTTCTGAGTGGTTCAGGAATTTATGACAATTCATTGTATGGGGAATAGGATAAATAAATTCTTGGCGTTTCCTCTAGCTCAGCCCATTCAGCTCCATAAAATCTGGCAGTGCTTGACTCTCCAGTTCTTTCTTGCAGTTGCAGAATTGAGGGCCAGAGTTTTTCCCCCAGAGTACTCTCATAATTTAGTTTCATAATGCTTCTCCTTGACAGCCAGTGCTTGGTGGTTTTTTTCATTCTGTGTCTGAAGTATTTTGGGTAATCACCCTGTGTTCAGACTGGAGCACCACAGTTAGCTAACTTTATTTACAACAGTTTATATGCTGACTCAGTGAGCATACAAACTTCTCCTATGCAAAGAGAAAAAACTTGGATTGATTTGAGAGAGATGTGAAATGAAGCCCAAGACTTAGAAAGATACTTTGGTGGCAAATGCATACACTGATTACTTTTGGATTCCCACTTCCAAGTAACTTGATCTCCCTGGTGCTCTTCATCCAGCTTTGTGCTGCCGTGGCTTTGCCCTCCTCAGCTCTTTTTGGTTGTTCCCCAGAAACTGCTCTGTACCCATACCTGTTCAGAGCTGTGAGCACACCCCTGGGTTCAAGGACCCTCATTGTTACAGAACCTGTTGTAACAATATCAATGTGCACGTCTGCATGTTGTCACCTCAGGCGATGTGTGTGTCACCTCTCCAGCCACAGAAGTCCCTGTTGCATGATACTGCAGTTTGTCTGCTTATCTTGGGAAAAGTTTCCATGGTTTTCAACGGCAAACACTGAGGCAAATACTCAAGTCAGTGCTCTCGGTAAGACAGTTCAACCTCTGCACTAACATGCAGTGAGTACACACACCCTCTTTGTTACCTGGGTCATCCCACTGTCTTAGATACCTGTATGTAATTAAGGCTTCCCGTCATTATCATCACTGCCATAATTTTTACAGGTCCTACCCAGATTCTAGGACTGACAGCAGATAAAGAATATGAAGGTGACTCTCACCCCAAAGAACCGTTTAGGGAAGCAAGGGGTGAAATGTGCTGTACCGGTTTGGCCAAATTTAGAAATACATCCTCTGAGAGAAGGCAGGTCACCACCCCTCCCCCACCAGGTTCAGGAAAAATAAATTTTCCTCAAAGGAAAGTGAAAGACATAAAAACTATTTATTTAACAAACACATGGGAAAAGGAAAATAATGCTAAATAATAAAATCTCTCGCTGTGGAGAAAAAACCTAGGAAAGTGTCAGAGTCCTCTCTTTGGTCTCCTCGGAGCTGGGGCTTGGCCCAGGGCCAGGCCCTCTGTGCTCAGTGGAAAGTCCTCACCATGTGCTCTGATATTGAAGCAGTACAGTAGAAAAGGGAGAAAATCCAAAATTCGTGGGAAGAAAAAAAAAGAATTCAACTCTCAGTCTCTCTCTGGAGAGAAGAAACTGAACAACTGGCCAAAAGCTGACCCGGGAGCAGCAAGCCGGGTGCTGCCTCCCTCCCCTGCCGCAGCTGGGGAAAAAAAAGTCGCTATCTCAGTGTGACCTTGAACAAGCTGCAAACTGCTTTGAAAAAGTTTTGCTCAGTTTTTCCTTCTCCCTCTCAGACTCAGTTTAGAGGCACAGAAAGGCACAAAGTTAATTTCTGGGCATAGGGCAGTGATATGAGATACACATCATAAAGTCACCCCAAGACACTGCTTACAAGAAAACAGCACATTCTGTTTCAGACCTTTCGAGGTAGGTGCAGGCTTTTCGAAACCAAGAGAGCAGCAGCAGAAATGGCCTGAGCAAGGCCCTTAAGGTGTAGAAAGGAACGTGTTTTGGCTGTGTTGAACTGGGAGGAGGCATGCAGAGGGCAGTACTCCAGGCGAATGCTTGTCAGTCTGGATAACAGCAGTAATGGAAGGAAGAGGCAAGCTTTTGAGCTCGTGGTGGTGGTTAGGAAGAATTGTTACACAGGTAGATGTGTAGAAGAGTTCCAGAAGGGCAGCGCAGCCTGGAAGGGTTTGGGGTGAAATGGAGCACATGCTGGTAATGGAGAGGTGAGAGAAGATAGCACCATCACTGACAGGCAGTAAAATGACCTTACCCTTACTGAAAGGCAGCATTTTGCACTTAGTTCACAATAAGTGACCTATCCCTGAAAAATGCTTCAAAAGCAGGCTTTTCCCACTGGCTGCTGACATGAAATAGGCATGAGTATTAGGGTGAGATTTTCCATTGAGTTGACTGGTCTCTGCTGTTCCACATGTCTCTGTGCAGATCTCCCACTGGCTTTCTCTGTATCACAAATTAGTTGAGAGCGCCAGTGGACCTTTTGTGAAGGATGAACCAACTGCAGGCACATCTCTGGAGCAGGTGAACCTCTACTTAGATTCCATCTTGCAGTAACTCATACAGTGTAAATTAATTCACCCTCAATCTTATTCTGCATGCACTCAAGAGCTTTATCTGCCTCCTGTTGGTAGCATTGTCTCTTTCAGTACAGAAATAATTTGGGGGCTTACTTGCCCCCAAACTGCTACCACGCTTCCTCAGTCATCCTCATTTTTTGTGCAGGACTAGCAATGAAGCAGCTTCACACTGTTTGTCACGATAGTAAAGAGCAGCTGTGCAGGTTAATCAGCTAATTAGACAGTGAGGTATTAGGCAGAGACCATGGAGGCAGTGGTTGTATGCAGCAAGGTGGTTGTAACCACTTCGACCACTACCAACTGCAGGAAGAAGGGGGTCTGTATCTTACTTGTCTTTGGATTTATCAGTGATCTTTCATGTCTGCATGCCATGTGGTCTGAAAATAAAGGCTCATCAAAAGGGGCTGGATCCTTTGGACTTGGAGAAATCTCACTCTGAAGCAGTGGTACTGCCTTGGATGAGGGAAATCATTGGGTGCGTTTTCAGCAGCATGCTCAGAAGCATGGAAATTCCCTTCGGAGTTCCCATCAGCCCTTGGACACCATGGATGTTAGCACTGAAGTCTGAACCTACAGTTCAGTTTTGTCACACACACTGATGAAAAGTTAGTATGAGATCAAAATGAAACCCAATCTCTATTGATAAAAGTGACTAAAATTTCTTTTATGCAGGGTTCACACTTTAGGTCTTTTATTTTGAGAGTGATTGCTTTTCTGTTCTTAATTTTTTTAGCCTGATTGACACTCAAACAGCTGCCAAGAATACTTCGAATTCACTATAAAATAACAGCGTGGCAAGTGCATTAGACTATCATCTTGACAGGCTTATATATTTATAATGCTAATTATGTGGGTGTAGTAATTGTATTAGGAATATCTAGATATTTTCCATCAGTAAAATCAGTACCGAGTATGGGGAAACCCACAAAAGATTTCTCAGCTGACTCTAATCTGCAAATTTTCCTTAAACATATAATAAATGTTCTCATTCAGTTGCAAAACCTTTTACTGCTATTTATTTCCTCTATACGGAGATTTAGGAGCAGCAACTATAATAAGTACATGAACTTCCTAATTTGAGATCCCTTTTAATTTATTTCATACCATTTATTAAGGAAGTAAGGGTCAAAGGGTGGGGAGGGGAATCTCAGTCCAGGGAGTGTCTGCAAGGCATGCTGCCTCCAGGAGCTATTCCTGGAGCATTGCTGCTGACAGTTCAGCTTCACAACAGCACTGGGCTTGCACTTGGAATCTAACCCCTTCATGTATCATTTCGTTTGTTTGTTTATAGGCTCCCTTGCCATCATATCAGTGTCATTTTGCAACTGCAGGAAATGGGGTTTGCCGAGTAAGGCTAAGTGGGACTTGAAGTTAAATACCAGGCTGGTAGTGCTTCTTGCCCCAAGTATTTCAGAGGAGAGGTCATCTTCCAGGCTTGTAACAGCCATGGCTAGTGACTCTGGAAGGTTATCCCAACAGTGTCAATGCCCTTAACATACTATTGATTGGCATTGGAATCAAACTCTTCAAATCTTTGTGTGCAGAAACTACTTGTCAGCTAGGAGAGGGAGGTATTGAATTCTGTATGCTTCAAGAGAGTTTATCTAGAAATGAAAAAATCTTTTTGCCCATGAAAAGTTTCCTTATTCAATCACTGGTTTCTTTGGAGTGCCAGACAGCTGGAAGGGAAGGGAATAAAAATGATTGGGGTTGGACAAACACCTCTGAAGACAGTTATCTGATGCCTGTGTCTGCAATCAGGAAGGGCTGCTCTGGCTCTAGGAGGGTTTTACAGTGTTTCAGAATGCAGACTCTTTGCCAGCTATTCTAGTATTTAGGCTTTGTTTGAGCTTCTGTCCTGTCTGTGTCCCTGCCTGTCCTGTAATAACAAGGACAAACGGGAGCCGGAAGCTGTACATTGTCCTCCTGTGGTTCTGTAAAGCTGCTGTGGAAAAGCCAGGCATCTGAATATTCCAGAGCAAGGCCAGTAATTGCATGAGCCATTAGAATGGTGAATAGTGCAGCCAGCCAGGGCAGCCCATTGCTATTGACAGTTGTCACAGGGTGAGTCTTCCCAGCTTCAGGAGCAGTCGCAGAACGGATTGCTGAGTGCTCTATAAAAAGCTTCTAGGAAAATGACGTCAGGAATCATCAGCAATTAATCTAGAACATCGACTCCAAGAATAATATTTATCTGAAAAACAGCGAATCAAATCCTACAGGTCTAACTAGGCCTACTATGAATAAATTAGATCAGTTTATTTTTGTATGAGTCATTAATCATATTCCAGTCATCACTGTGGTTATCTGAAAGTATTTTAATTTAATCAAAATGCAGTTAAAACTCATATAAACAAATTTGTTCTAAGTTATACAGCCACACACACAGACCAGTCTTTTCCAGTGTGGTGTGAGGAATTAAACACCAAAACAGATAAAGATCAAACAGAGACCCAACTATGGATTTTTGCATTACTTGATTTTGAGCATGCACTTTCCAACACTTTGCTTTCTTTAGTGACTGCCAGATAAAAGAGAACAATACGCTGTTCTCTGAAGCTTTTGTCACCGTGTTCATAGCTTGTACAGGCCATCTGCTGTGGAGTAATATAGCTGCTACAGTACATTGCTTTCCTAGCATGTGTGTAACCTAACAGCTGGGGAGTGTGAGCCCTCTGGATTCAACAGGAATTCACTTGGATGTGTAGTTACTCTGTCTACATCAAGCCTTGTGTAAAACAATACCAACTCCTAGGTCACAGAGCACAAAAGTAGTTGGCACAGATATGAGTAGCTTCTACCCCAAACTTTTACTTGGGGGAAAAGAATGAATTCTGGAATTAATTCAGACCCTGATGCTCAGAGCTGTGTCCAGCCAGACTTTGAAAGCCTCTAAAGATCCCACAGCCTCCTCTGGCTCTTGCTATAGTGCATAATTGTTCTCATTTTTCCCCCTTCTAATCATATGCTGAACCTCTCTACTTTCTGTTGATGTCACTGTCTCTTGCCCTCCTGCCAGGGAGTGTGCTTCACTGGGAAGACGCTGGCCCCATCTGCTTGATCTCATCCCCAGAGGCACAAGGTGCCCTAAACCATTGACTCAGCCCCAACCCCAGACCCTCTTCTCAGATTATTTCAGTCACACAGTTCCAGTGGCCTCCCCTGAGCCCTTCTGGTTTGTCAGTTCTGCCTGGGACCCCAAACAGGACACAGTGCCCAAATAAAGCCTGATGGGTGCTGAGCAGAGGGGATCACCCTTGCCCACCTCCCTGCACCCTGGATAGGAGAGAAAATAGGCACAAGACTGTGGAGCCCAATGAGATAAATCCCAGAGTCTTGAGGGAGTTGGCTGATGTTGCCAAGCCACCCTCCATCACACCTGAAAAGTCATGGCAGTCAAGGGAATTCCCTGGTGCTTGGAAAAAAAGGAAGCATCACTCCTATTTTTAAAACAAGGAGAGAGACACAGGGAGCTACAGACCAGTGAGCCTCACCTCTGTGCCTGGGAAGATCATGGAGCAGATCCTTATAGAAGCAACATGGAAGACAAGGAGGTGTTCCCAGATATCCAGCACGGCTTCACTAAGGGAAAATTGTCCCTGCCCATCTGGTGGCCTTCTGTGATGGAATGACTGCAATGGTCAGCAAGGGAAGATCGACTGATGTCATCTACCTGGAGTCCTGAAAGGGCTTTGGAGAGACATGGGTTTGAAGGGTGGAGGGTTCAGTGGATGAGGAGTTGGCTGGATGGACACAGCCAGAGAGTCGTGGTCAATGGCTCCATGTCCAGCTGCAGGCTGGTGACGAGTGGTGTCCCTCAGGGCTGTATCCTGGCACTGGCCTCTTCAGTACCTGCACAGTGACAGGGGCAGGGAGAGCAGGGCCACCCTCAGCAGGTTTGCAGCTGACACAGAGCTGAGGGTGCAGTGGCACACCTGAGGGATGGGACCATCCAGGGGCACCTGGACAAGCTCTAGAAGGGGACCCAGAGAACCCAAAGAGTTTCAACAAGTCCAAGTGCAAGGTGCCTCACCTGGGGCAATCCCAGACACAGCACAGACTGGGAGAAGAATTCACTGAGAGCAGCCCTGTGGAGAAGGACTTGGGGGTTCTTCTGGTGGATATAAAGGTGGACATGAGCCAGTGGTGTGGGCTGGCAGCCCACAAGGCCAACTACACCCTGGGCTGCACCAAAAGCAGTGGGGGCAACATGTCAAGAGAAGTGATTCTTCCCCTATACCCTGTCCTCATGAGACCCCACCTGGAGAGCTGCATCCAGGTCTGGATTGAGCAGCACAGGAAAGATGTGGACCTGTTAGAGCTGGTCCAGAGGAGGCCATAAAGATGCTCAGAGGGCTAGAGCACCTCTGCTAAGGAGAGACAGGCTGAGAGAATTGAGGTTGTTCAGTCTGGAGAAGTGAAGGGAAACCTCAGAACACCTTCAAGTAGCTAAAGGGGATCCAAGAGACCTGGAGAGAGATCTTTTTACAAGGGCATGTAGAGATAAAAGAAGGTGAAATAGCTTTAAGATGACAAAGGGCAGGTATTGGGAGGAAAATCTTAACTCAGAGGATAGTGAGGCCCTGACCAGAGAAGCTGTGAGTGCCCCGTACCTGGAAGAGTTCAAGGCCAGGCTATGTGGGGCCCAGAGCAACCTGATCTAGTGGATGACATGCCTGCTTTTGGGGATGGAGGGGAGGGATGGAACAAGATTATCTTAGGTCTCTTCCAACCCGAACCTTTCCAAGATTCTATGAAAATCTCTGTGACCACTTGTGGGAGGAATCTTGGGAGCCTGGAGGGCTGGCTAGAAGTGCTGAGATCTGGGGAAGGCCTGTGGGACTTTGTGCTGAAGCCTCCCAATGAACCCTCTTTGCCTCATGTGCCTGGAGTTGTCTGCCCAAGCCAGAGTGACCTGATGGAGCACTAGGAATCATAGAATTATTAGGTGCCTTCTAGGCGCACGTAAAATTGTCAGGGACCTCCCTCAGGCTCCACAGGCTTTTCAAAGATGGCAGAAAGTGGCCTCACAACTGTCATCACCCACCTCACTCAACCCCCTTCAGACAAACCCCTCTCAGGTCAGTGGAATTGGATAAAACAAGATTTTCTGGGAGACCCCTGAGCTGAATGTCCTCTGCTCCTGGAATTCCCCCACTTCTTCATCCCTGCCTTTGGGCTACAACACCTGGGAATAGTGTCAGTGGAAACTGAGAGGAAGAAGACACAAAGTACCTCATGTTTGCCTGCATTTGCTGTCAGCGTACCACTCAACCCATTTGTCATAATTTCCTTACCTGATTTACTTCTTACATAGCAGCAGAAGCACTTCTTGAACCCCGGTTTAGCTTTGATTTCCCTGATCACACCTCTGCAGAAATAATCATATAGTCTCTGTCATAACCTCTCCTAACTCCCACCATGCTTATACATCTTTTGGTTTTTTCGCATTTTTCTGCCATGAGTTTTCTTTTTAGCCACGCCAGCCCCCTAAAATATCTGTTGTGTTTTATCCTTGAGCGTCAGCATGGACTTTTCTTTTGAGCTCCTTTGCCCTTCAAACCCCACAAGAGCTGCCTCCCATAAGAGCTGCCTCACACCTACCTCTTCCCTGAGTAAGCCGCAGTTTTTTGTCGTGAGGTTTAGGGCTATTGGCCTTCCTACTCCCCAGCCTGGCCCAGGATCTGGAACTTCCCTGTGTCTGGATCATTAGAGTTATACCCTGACCAGTTCTTCCTTATTTTTAGGTAGCACATCCAGACCAGCATCATCCAAGCTGGTACATCTAACACCTGTGTTATCCCTGACATCCTCCAGAAATCACCCTAGTGGCCTTTCCCTTGCAACAGGTGCCAGGGAGGATGAATTCCACCAGGAGAACCAATTCTGGGAAGCAGAAACTCAACCATGGCAGGAACGCTGTAGTTCTGTGCCCACACACTGTGATCTAGCTCAAGTGTAGAATGCAGGAATATAAGACAGGCCCAGCAAGTCAAATATGAATCCCTATTTCCTAGAAATATCTTAAAACATTATAAAACCAAGCATTTTATTGCTTTTGTATTGTTGTTTGGTTCAGGGTATTTTACTCTATGACTCTTGCAATTAATTATCATGAGTCAGAAATTGCCTCTCCTGAAACTGAATGTCTTTCTGTCTCCTATATAATGTGTTTGGGATCAGTTTAAACCTGTTTCGTCTTGGGCCAGCATGGCCACTCATGTTTTTCAGCATTCATTTGTATTCATGTACAGAAATTGTGCTACTCTTGGCTTGTATTTTTTGAGACTAAATATGCCAAACTTCTCTAATTTTGCCTCCTTTCCCCCGAATATTTTAGCTGTCATTCTCTGCAATTGTTTTGAATTGGTTTAGTCTTTCTTGAACTTGAGCTGGAGCCTACGCAGCATCTCACTGGTATGGTTTGTGCTTCTGGATCTTGCTTTGCACCTGCCCTGTGGAAGCGCTTGGCTTTCTCACAGCTCTGTCTTCTTGGTGACATGTAGATACATTTAGGACACAGTTACACACACTTGCCTGTCTCTTTCAGCAGTTTTCAACTGCTGATCTCACAGAAAGTCTTACTGTTGTGCCAGAGGGTTTGGAGTCTATGCTGCATACATTTTTATACTTTCTTCCAGTTTCCAGAGGCACATCTTTTTACATGTGGACAGAGCCTGCAGACTTTGAGCTAATACACTTGAGTTTCTGAAAGGTGTTTCCACATTTTGCAACACTGTCATTAAAGGAAACTCACAGTCAGTTCCCAGAGAATTCCTCAAAGATCTTACTCCTGAACTAAGATCCTCTCTCTCCACATGTTCTTCCTACTCTTCCTGAAGTCAGCTCCTAACCTGCTGTACCTTGATGGCACTGATCCCTGTTCTTGCCAGCGTTGCTAATTTTTCTAAGATGACCTTAAGTTAAGTGGATAATATTTCTTCAGTGCAAAGGGCATCAGCAGCACACCCAGTATTTTTTGATGGCTTTTGGTACTCAAGACTATTTTTATGTTTTGGATTGCTTCAGATGACTTGGGCTGAATGATGCTGTTGTGCCTAGACACTCCCAAACACCCAAGCAGATACACACACACACATCCCCGTTCTGTACTTCCCTTGTGCATTTTCAATGTCATCTTTTAGGAAGGCATCCACAGATATTTGCGCACAACTGCCACAGCAAGTGCTTGAATGCTGATGGGGCAGCAGGCTCACTGGGAAGCACTGCCTTGATTCATTAGGTGTCTGAGAAGTGTGGTGGGTGCTATCTTTAAGAGAGGTCTGCACAGATTCTTAGTTGGCTGCAGTACACATTCCAGTTGAGCACTAATTACCAGAAAAATTTCAAGGTTCAGCAAACAATTGAGCTAGTGCAGATGGAATAATTACAGAGTTGTGAAAGGCTGAAATGTAAAACAGACTAACAGATTGTTCCCTCTACCTGTCAACTTTGGTGAGGGAAAAAGTTCAGCTTCTGGGTAGCAGCAGTGTCATAGCTCAAAGGGTCCTTCCCTCTCTCCCAAAGGCCAGAGCCATGCTCCAGATTGCATGTACACTGCAGTGTCACATCTTCAGTTAGTAGATTGTGTGTTTCTGATACCCAGCTTATCACCTGGACTTGTGGGCTCAGGCTGCACACACCAGGTCCCTGCAAAATACCGTGTCCAAGGATGCTGTTACCAAACAGTACTGCTGAGTGTCTCAAGTCCAACTGGTCAGTTCATAATTAGAGTTGGATCCCTCCTGAATCTCTCAGGGAAAGCCTTTTCTAGTGCTAACTGAGCCAGGGATATGTTACCTTTAATTGATATGCCCTTTTCCATTTCAGCTCTTCTGTCTCTGTCTGCACTGTAGTGAGGGATTGCAGTACACAAGAGGGTACCAGGTTTGGCTCTGGTTTCCCATGGTTACCAGTGAAATCAAATATGAATAAAAGAGAGGGCTGATTTCCGTGGGATTTAGTAGCATGTTTTTTCCTTTTTACTCCCAACTAACTGAAAGCTTTTCTTCTTTTCTTCTCCTGCAGTTTCCAACTGCAAGTTTAGGAAGTGGTTCAGAGGAGTGGGTAGGATGCCTGACTAGGTCTGCCTGCTAATCCTGCCCAAAGTAAACGATCAGCTAATGGTTTGATTTTAGCTGTATGTGGCTCAATCCTCTCCCATTGGGAGGACTCTGCAAAGTGCAAGGACTTGAAAATTAGCTTCACAATTTTTTTTTTTTTTTAATTAAATGAAAGAGGAAATTAAATTACTGCCAGTGAGAACAAGAAGTAGCAGTCATTCACTAATTGTTTGTCAGAAAACAGGTTCAGTGAAGGGGAAAATCAAATTTGATTGGTATTGCTGGGTTTGTCTTCATACTTTCTTGGCTAAATGCTGTTTTCTGAGATCAAGGAGAGGACCAAACAACAGCAATTCTGTTTCAGGATTTATGCAGAGTTCACTTGCATGTCAGGTTACAAATATTGGTAGTTACAGTGACACTTCATTTCTACTACAATTGTCACATACAAATAAGATTATTAGAAGTGCAAGAGGCCTGAAAGGGATAATTTGCTTGAGGTAAGAACTTTAAAAGCTAAGCATAAAGTCATTCAACTCGAGCATAAAGGGCAAACATCAGATCAGGCAAAGCAGGCAGACTTTAGCCAACCTTTGGTGAGACCCAATGGAGAGGTCATGCTGTCCAAGTTAATTGGCTCTGAGGAGAGAAATTATAGAGTTATCAGGAATACTCATTCTCCTGATCACTGCTGTTGCATGGCTGCTGTAAGAGAAAAGACTGAAAGGACCCTGCTCCCATCGATGTGCACACTTAGAAAAAGGAGCAGAAGAGAAGTAATGGGGAAAACAGAAAGAAGCTAGCTGTGGAGCAATACTAATACATGTTCAGTAGCACTTCACACTGAGAGGCAGCAGACTCAAATATCCACAACCCTCAGCAGGGTGCTGCTTCTTATAAAAGATGGGGCTTTCCTGTTTCCAGCTGAAGCACCAGAGACAGGCAGCTCATGTGAATGTTTTTCCATGTACACATGCCACCCAATGCAATCAAGATGCATTAAACCTCTTCTACCTGCTGGGAACAGGACAGAGCACGTGTCCTGTGCATGGAAACCCAAGTGATTTTAGCCCCAACTGTTCAGCACAGCAGCTATGCACGATTGCTGCAGCTGGTTGCCATGGTTCAAGCAATTCTGGGATCTCATCAGGGATTTCCAGTGTTGCAGAAGACACTCTTAATATCCTGCTGGAGAAAAAAGACAGGGCAAAGGACCCTCCAAAACAGCAGAAAGCTCCACAGATAAGACTGCAGTGGAGATTAATTGGCTTAGCCAGAAGATTCATGTCTGCGTTCCCCAAGGAAAGCAATTATAAAAGCCAATGTTGTTCACCCCTGCAACAGGCATTTAATTGTAATATGATAAGTGCTGGTTTTTCCAATATACACATATTTACTGTATTGGGTTGGGAAAAACAGTTAGCTCGTGCCTCAGCATGTATTTCTCAAATATCTGCTGCTTCAGGTGGTAGATTCCCAAATCTTACTGCTTGCTTACTGTACTGCCTCATTTTTCCCTGCCAAGTGACACTGCCATTTGCTCTCTGAAGTGCAAGTGTCTCAGAAGCCTTACTGTTTTGTGAATGTCACAGAATTTGTCAGTGTGAAAGTCCAAACTTGCACATCTGGAGTCCAGCAAAATAGACTAGAAATCTCACTTTTGTGGGCCTTCAAAGGACAAAAAGTCTTTTGAATCTTTTATCCCTGGAGTTTTATTTGTTAGTCATCTGCGGTTTACAACTAAGATGTAAATCTTAGACCATCTGTACTCACAGGTTTTTTGTAGCTTTTTTCTCACGTCTCTCATCTTTGAAGTGTAAGTGCTCTTGTTTAAAGATAGACTCCTGTCCTAACTTTAGGACCCAAGCAGAAAGGTTGCCGTCTTGAAAGGAATCTTGCTGGGGAAACTTTTTTAAAAGCTGCGAAGTTGGTGCCCACTTCCCTCTTTCTTGAAATAGTTATTCCCTCTTTGCACAGAGTTGAGGTGTCAGTTTACTGTTTTACATCCTTCTTTTATCCCTCTTTTTTTTCCATTCCCTGGAGAGCTGCCCAGTCCCAAGAAATTTTTGTTGGGTTTTGTTTTTTTTTTTTTTTCTAATTCTGCTGTCACTTTGTGAGGAACCGGCGGTTGCGCGGACAGCCCATGCTGAGTTTTCCATGTGGGAATGGAAAAGCGCTGCGTGGATGTGTCGGGATCACTGCACTCTTTTTACCCAGCCAGCAGATGGCATCGAAGCTCCAGAAACGTCTGCCCGTCACCGCTCCCTCGGACCCTGCTCGGGCTCCCTTTGGCTTCGACGACGGGATTATTTTAGCAGGCTTCCACTTAGCCTGCAGTTAACTTCTAAAAACCTCATTACAGTAGTAGATGTACACATTTTTTAAGGTTGGTGATCCTTCTTCTGAAGCTTAACATCCTGGGAATTTAACTTTTCTCCTTCAGGATACTTATAGGAAACTTAAGAATTTCTCTTATATTGTTTGAGGATTCATTTTATTTCTTATTTTAAGTCTGATTTCTCAAGCTCATTTTTTAGACTACTATCTGTACTCCAGATATATGCAGAAGTTTGGCTTTTATGAATGCTGACATGGGTAAAACAGCAGATGTTAATCGAATTTGTTGAAGTTATATTATTTCTAAATCATATTGCTTCCTGATGTTAGATTTCAGAGTTTATGTGTAGCATTCAATAACTTATGAATATTCATTGAAAAACTGCTGCTTACATGTCTTAAAAAAACTAACACAAAAACCTGTTGTGACTATATAAAATCTAATAAGTTCAGTTGCAAAGTTGACTCTGATTTCTATACTTTGTTAGGAGAAAGAAATTTGTAATTATCACTTCACCTCTTATGAAAAGTAAAGTATAACCCATTTGCCCTTTCATTTCCAGCATGGCAAAAGACAGCTGACTGTCTGTGTCTAATCCCACACACACTAGTCTTCATTGAAAGCATCTTGTGCCAGTTTCTTTCCTAGGAAATACTTTTTATAGGTGCAAAGAGAACAAGAAAAAATATTAAATTAGTAGGTTTTTTCCTGGTTTTTTTTTTTCTTTTTAACAAAACCATTTTAACACTGTCAATAACAAATTACACATGATGGCGGAGTCCAAATAATTCTTTCAGTTCAAGGGAAATTATGTATGATAGAATATTTTTCTTCAGAAATCCAGAAAATAGTCCTTTAGAGGAAAAAAAAGAAAGTATTGAGCCATTTATCTGATTAAAGTATTTATGGATTATTGTTTCTCATCCCTCATCTATGCTACTTGTGGTACTTGAGTATCTTTTGTGTCTCCCTGATATGAACAATAAAATAGATAAGTTTAAAAAGTGAAGTCCATTTGGCCTTAAATAAGGTAGGAAGCTAACCTTTTTTGGCCATGGGATTCCTCCTGACTTTCATAATCATGGATTGCTCAAGAGGTACCTAGACACTGGACAAGTAATTTTTGCCTGTTCCCAGTTTATCCATTATAAATTCAGTTATATTTATATTGGGAAAACATCAACATCAGGATCAACAACTTTTTATGTCCCTCAGTGCCATGGATTCTGTGATAAATGTATTTGTTAAGGATTTCTTGAAGTGTTACTCAGATTTTAGGCGGTGGTTATACACGACATTCAGGTGTCTTCCTCTGTGATTGATTTCCATATCATTAAAAATTACATCTCGTATTAATTCTAGTTCTATTATTATTGATTTTACTCTTACAAACTATTCTAATTCTCTATTCTTAGTTCTGTTTCACTGAGGTTATCCATGCTGGTTAACAATAGTTTTTTCAGATATGTAATATGACAGAATTTATCACATTCTTAGTAAATAAATAATAGTTGGTTGCCAGGAATACTCATTTAGTGCATATCTGCATGGTTGCACACTTGCATAACATTCCCAAGAAGACAAATAATACTCCTTCTTGAACGATGCTCCAAAATATTTAATTTTATTTAACTATTCAGTTAATGGACATAATAATTTAATTGATACCACACCGTTGAGGTAAAAAAAAGAAGACATTACTTCTGTAGAAAACATAATGTGAAATGCTGCTTGTTAAATACTGAATAAGTAGTGAGAACTGCCAGGTTAAGTGATCATGTGGCTGACTCAGTAGTCTGCTACCAGAAGCCAAAGTTTGTTCTCAGAAAAGAAGCAGATGTGAAAAAGGAGGAACGGCAGGTGGGGGGGTCTGAGCCAGGTTTTGGTTCAGGCTGCTGGGCAAGGTCTCACTACTTGCATTCACTGCCAGTGGCCTGTGATCTGTATGAAACCTTAGAGCTCCAAGTGCTGTGTGACCCTGGCTGGGCAGCTCCTCACCCTCCCACACACTGCTTTTCCAGGACATGGTTTTCACCAGCTGAGAATGGTCAGAGAGCTCCATCTGAGCCCCCAGTGCTGCTGCAGTACAAATAACAAAGAGTTGTCTGTTGTTCCAGCAGAATTCCTGCTCAGATGAATCTCCCCAGAGGTTGGATGTTTTAGGAAATGGAGGGTGGTAATACTCAGATTGCGAGTTCTGCTGGCAGGAGAAAAAATTGAGTTTGTGAGTACATTTTATCTGCAGGCTCTTTCTCTGCTATTATCAAAGTCAGTGAAATGGTAGGGAGGGTCAAACAGAGGTGAGGATCACCTGTACTGGTGTCCTCAGCTTCTTTCTTTGTCGTGGAGGCAGGGCAGTAGGACTGAAGCTGTGCTTAGGATGCAAGGTTCATTCAGCTTTCATTGTCCCTATGCCCACTGCACAGAGTAAATGACAATTACAAGGACTTCTCTCTTCCTTCAGCCAGTACCTTAGGTTCATAATTCTATTCCTCCCTAATTGTCTGTGAAAAGGATCTTTTTCTCATGTTTTGAAGCCTCAGGTACTCACCCACAGCCATAAATTTGTCTTAGGCCTGTCTTAAGTATGAATGATCAGCTCTCAGAAGCACCCTTCTGATTCTTCATTTCTCAGCCTCAGCTTATTAGAGAAATGGTGTACAGACTCACAGCAAATCCTGCATGGGCAGGACAGGCTCTCTTCTCATGCCTTTTTGCAAGAAAACCACCCCCAGTGGTTTCATCTGCTTATCAGCAGCTCACTCAAGTGGCACATGCCAGCTGCTGTCCATCCTCCAGCTAATCCAGTATTTGCTGGGAAAAACAGCACAGTGCTGTCCACCCGCCTTTCTGTGCCACTTGGAAGGCAAAGGAGCTCAGGAGTAGTGGAATATTTTCAGTTTCAAGGCATAAAATTGGCCTACACCATCAGGAAAAGGAACAGTCATAACAAGAAAACATCCTGGTTAAACAGTGAGTTACTGAAGGAGCCCCAACACAAAAGAAGGATATGAGAGAGATGGAAAACGTAAGAATACCACAAAGAAATACAGAAATTGTGCTCCTGCATGCAGAGAGGTAGTTAGGAAAGGAAAAATTCAGCCAGAGCTCAAATTGGCAAATGATGTGAAACATAGCAAATAAAAGCCTGTTATTGCTCTGTTACAGAGTGGAAGCACGAAGAAGCTGCAGGTGTGATGCTGAATGGGGATGGAAGGTTAATTAAAAATGTCCACAGAAAAGACAGGAGTACTCAGTGCCCTCTTCACATCAGTCATCATGGGTGCGATCAGATCCCAGGTCTCTACACTGAAATGTGGAAGAAAGTTCATTTAAGGACCATCTCCACAAATTGGACAGCTATAGATACCTTCCTCAGTTTCAAGGGGGAAAAAAGAATCACCATGAGAGTAGTTAGCCATGGGAGCCAGGAAAGAGGTGGACTTTTCTTGATGAAAGTATTCAAGACACAGTTTGACAGAAAATGGAGATCTAATCTAGGGCACTGCTTTCCGTGGAAGTTTGAAGTCCCCTTTGAATCTGGACCTTTATGTAATTTTTATGGTCATGTCTGGTTTCTGCACAAGAATTACAGGGAAAAATAAGTAGTCTGATTATAAACATGTTGTACATTTCTTGTGGTGACTTTAATAAACACTTGTACTTTGCTCATCTCTTCAGCTTAAACTTTATTTCACTTTTTCTTGCATCTCTGCCTGTGCAGTCCCCTCTGAACTAAAGATCACAGAAGTTGCTGTGGAGAGAGAGGTTTTATTCCCCAAAACACTGAAATTTTTATTCTGAATTATTTGCTCATAATGTTCAAGCTTTGGCTTCTGTCATTAGCTCTTAACCTCTGTTTAAGGGTCAGTGGAAAAACACTTTTCCTTAATGATAAAATTTTGTTGTAATTTCTGGTATTTGCAGCTACTCACCAGGTTGTGCCTTACAGAGTGAGATAGGATAACTTCTTCACAGCTCTCACTTGAATAATTTCCACTTTGTTTCTCTGTTGTTTTGGTACACCCGTCTCTGCTTTTTGGAAAGCTTTTGTGCTGCCTCGCAGAAAGGAGGCATGCTTTTGTACCTCCATTCCAGGAAATTCTGTCCTCAAAACTATCCCTCAAACATTTTGGCAGGTCTCCTGATTTTTGAGGTAAGTCTTAGGGAGGAACATCTGAATTTCCACCCTGCACCAGAATGGTATCCAACTAAGTTTTTCCAGGAGTGAATAATGTTTACTTCTTTAAGGTGTCCTGGAGCCTCTTAGGGCTTCACCAGACAGCAGTGCTGTGATTACCTCCCGAAGAGAAAGAGGCTGTGCTGTCACTAACCTGAAAATACTCACCCAAATATTGTCTTTTGAGTTCCAATGGGCTGAGTCAACACTACTGTGATTTCATGCTCTGTCTCCTGGGCACTCCACAGCCTTTGTGGCTGGGATTTCACAGGTCAGCCTCCAGCACTGGTGCTGATAACCCAACGTGCTCCAGCTAATTCCTCCCCCAAGCTGCAAGTCCAAGAGTTCTCTGAGCTTGCCACATGGTTTTCCCAGGATACGTATGATTTCCAGCAAGCCTAATTACTTTCTGGCTGATGCAAGACATACAGAGGGGAGAAAAATATCATCAAAAAAAGTGCAAACTGTACACATTAGCCTGCCTCTGTGCCCCTGTGGCCAAGCAACCTTAGGGTTTAGATTAGAGGCTTTTAAAGAGCCCACTCTTCTTTCTCTCCCTTTTTCCTCATGAAAGTGGTCTTTTCCTTTCTTTCCAGCAGCTGTTTTTCTGCTCCCAGTCTTCCCTCATTTTTTGACATGACTGAAGAGAGAACACTTCCTGGGTTGTCATTAGTCTCCTTGTCAGGAGCCTCACAGATCAGGCCTGTCAGATGTGCAAAATCTATCACCACCTCATCCACAGCTTACTTGTTACCCTGCCGAGTTTCAGATTGGAATAATTAGTTTGCCTTGAGCCATTGCCAATTATTTTGCTGCCGTATGATTAAATGGACTAAACTAACCGAATAGCTGGTCACCAAGATTTAATGACCTTCCACTGTTATATCTAGCCAAGTTACAGATTTTTTTTTCCTTTCTGTCACCTCCTAGAGGACTTCAGCTGAATCTGAAGGCAAAAGGTCACAGGCATGCACAACAATGAGAACAGAATTTGCAATGTGGTATAGAATAACATAAGAGAGTCCCTAATATCAAACAGAGTTTATAAGCAGGGTGGTTAACAGGTTATTTTGCATGCTCGCAGAGACAGACACAAATAAGAAAAGTGCTAAATTGACTTACTTATAAGAACTATATGTTCTTTCCTAATTAAGAAAAATCTCATATTTAGTATGCAACCCAGCTGGATTGAAGCATACTTTCAAATAGAAAGTTATGTGCTCAAGAAATGGATTCTTCATCTATGACTAAGATTCTTGTAATAAATTAATGCTTATTTCCCCAAATCCATCTCTCAGAACTTAGATATTTGTTCTCTAGTTGTAAGTTGCCACCTCACTAAAAAAAAAGGTATAGTCTGTTTTTAATGTGTCTATGCCAAGTTTTGATTAATATTATGTAACTCAGCTGGTGAAACTGCAAAAGTATTAAAATAAAAGAAGTTTGTTTGAGTCTTGGACTGAAACATTGTGGGAAATTAATCTACAGTCTGGACCAGCACATTTAAGCACATCAGCAAAGAGATGTTGATAGTTCTGTGTCTTGCTCAGAAAAGAAGTCACAATGTCCCTGCAGCACAATATGTTAAGTAAAGCTTTCAGCAAATATGGGTTTATGGGTGATCAGCAGCACTGATTTTTGTGGTTGGGTGTAGATGTGTAGATCTGATCTTTTAATTCGATCACGTACATGCAAAGCAGTGCCTCCTAAATCCTTTGATATTGCAAACAGCCAAGCAATGATTCATCAGACCAACGTCCTCTTGATGAGAAAACTGAATCATTGAAGGCCTTCTGTGTTCAGATCAGCGAAGAAAAAGACACTGCCATTCATTCACGTTCTCCTGGCCACTGCAATATGTAGGTAGTGCCCCAAATGCAGTAACATTTTCCTTGTCCTGGAACGTTCCTGCTGCTCAGCACCACCACCACCATCACCATCACAGGCAGCAAGCTGGCAGCTGTGCATCCCCAGGAGACCTTTTGCTGCCTTTCCCCCTGAGCCCCTCTTCTTCAGCTCCTCTTTTCCAGCTAGGACAAGATGCTGAGTGCATCTCTGACCTGGACAAGGCCAGCTGGCACAGCCTGGTGGCACGCATTGGTTCCGTGAGGGAAGAGGCCACTTCTTCCTCTCTAGCCAACCATGCTTCCAGCCCTGGGGGAGAAGCTGGGACCTCTGCCAGGGGCATCTTCCTGGGCTGTATCACATCTAACCACAGGGAAATAGTTCTTGAGCATAAGGAGCAGTGGGAGAGCCTTTGAGTGCAAGTCGTGGGCTGGCAGCAGGGTGCATTCCTGGCCAGCAGCAGGCAGGGATCCTTAGGACTGCAGGGGGGTAGTTTAGCCACAGAAATGTTAGGTCTTTGAATTCAGAACAATATTCTGGCTGTCTGGAGGCTTGGGACAAGTTGGAAGAAGAGGCAGGGACAGGCAGGATATGCAGGAGGAGCTGCCTGTCCCAGCAACCATCTGAGTTGGCCATGCCAAAAGCTGGGGCTGCAGCAAATCCCAGCCCCAGGAACCCACCAGGGACAGATTTCTCAGTGCATATTCATAATTATTACACTGTGGAAGTCCTGGACCAGCAAAGTAAGCCTCAGACATACATTTTCAGATAATTACTGATTTTTGTTGGTTTGTAAGTAACTTTGACAGGAGTGTTTCTGGACTTCAGGCTTTTATCAAAGCTTCAGGATAAGATGCTAAGAAGAAAAAGAATATCTATTAAAAATAACTCCTCACAGTCAAAGCATAGATACTAAAAAAACCACAGATCTGATTTAACCCATGTTCAATCCTACTGCTGTTAAAGAGAAGAAATGTATGTAAGGGAGCGTTAAATAAGATACAATAAGTGCATTTACAAACAACTTGTGCAAGGAACAAAAGAAACCCCAATTACCTAGTGTGTTTGTCTGCATGGAAGCTCCAATATCCAGTGGGATAAGGCTGTGCAGCTGGAGAGATACTATCACTGATTCTGTCTTCACTATCATCCCACAGATTTTCACAGATTTTCACAGTTCTTATGGGGAAACTAATTGCCAAGTTTGGATGAAATTCACAAACGATTTTGGAGGTCATACAAATTGTTTTCACAGAAGCTAAATCCTAACTAGACCTCAGCTAACCTTAAGCAAGTCCACTACACCTGCAGGTACTGCTGTGTATGAGCACTAATTACTTTTTGCTGATTAAAATTATCCAGATGCATGTACAGCTATCTCTGGCTTTAATGCAATCACTAGGTGAGCCTGGGTGGAAATCAGAAACCCTTGTTTTGCATCTTCAGAAGCTGATTGTGTGCGCATCCATCTGTGCAAAAGAAATATGATTCTCTCCTGCAGACAGCAGATAAATATCATGTCAGCTCTCCTCTGCTGCTGAATCCCTGGATGATCCTGTTACCTTTCTTTCATTGTTATTCTCACTGGCAGCAGGAGCCCTTCAGCAGTGCTTGCTCTGGGCCTGAAGTGGGAGGTGGGGTTTGAGGCACTCAGCCACAGCACCCCCAGGCACATCCTCATCTCCGTTTCACCAGGGACCAGCACTGGGAACCTGAGCACAACACTTCATTTGTGGTCTGCTGGCTTCTTCTCCACATTTTTTGTTTCTCTTGTCTATTCAGCCTGTAATCTTTTCAAAGGCTGGGACTGTCTCTGACTGTCTAGACACACAGGACCTATTACAATGGGACATTGATTTCTGATGGGGTCTCCATCTGCTTACTGTATTGCAAATGATTGCTGCTAACTTTAAAAGAACTATGTTTCAGCATCAGGGTTCAGCAGTAATAAGGACATTTGGACTTTATTGCGAAGACAAATAATATCTCTAGTAATGTACTAATGAACAGAGAAATAATCTATTTCAAAATCACAGAAGTTTGTAGGTTAAAGGTGGATTATGTGGTTTTCATGCTTGGCCAATGATGTATGCTCTTGCTTTCTTTCTCTGCTATCTGCTGAAGCCAACTGAAATGTCTGACAAGTTGCTTAGTTTTTCTGCACAGTATCTGTAATATATACTGCTATTTCTTAGCACTTTTTGTTGTTGTTCTTATCACCACAGCCTCTGAATGTCTCAAAACAGCTCAGAAATTTATTCGTAATACATAAATATTGTTGTACTCACTTTACAGAGTGAAATATAAAGGCATGAAGTGATACATAGACATGTAAAAATTATCTTCCAAGGAAGAAAAATCCAGATGCCCTGTCTAATGCTTTAATCATGGGTCTAGCCTTTCTACAGTACAGTATTTTATTGGAAAGCCTCAAGGAAATCTCTCCTTGACACTTGAAAAATAAGAAGTGTGATTCCTGCCAAGATTTTTTTTTTTTTTTTTTTGAGTTGACAAAACCGTTGCCATGTCAAAACAGTTCTCAGAATTGCATCTTTTGTCTGATTTTCACATCCTTTTCCTCTGCTTATATAGGCAAGCAAGAAGATTCTGGGAAGCTGCAGCTTCCTTTAGAAATATTCCTTTCTTCCCCAATGGTGTGACCACCTAACAGAGCAGAGGGGAGGCGCAGGACAGCGAGGATGTTTGGCACGGGGTGGATGAGTAGCAAGAGGCATCCCTCAGTCCCTTTATAGGATAACAGCTGCAACACCGTCACAGGCCCCGAGAAGACAGAAATAATGTGTTTGTGGCCGATTGTTCAGCCTTGGCAAGTGACCCTGGAGAGTCACTGTAAGCAGCTATTGATACCAAGAGCAACGGTCTCTTCCTGCTTTTGTAAGAGCACACTTTGGATTACCCAGGGTGCTCTGCAATCCTGCTTTTGAAACATGCCCAGCTCACCAGGCATCCCAACCTAATGGAGAAAAAAAAAAACAACCCCAAGCAAAAGAAAAAAACCAAACCAAAATCAAAAACAAAACCAGCAAAGGCTTCTATGCAGAGCAGCATTTGAATAGACAGCAGCCAATTTGCCAGTACAACAATTCTGCATTGAGCTGATTCCTAGATATGAATATCCCTTTCAGGGAGAGCTTCCCAAATGAGGGAAATCCAGAAGCTGGCTTTTGAGAGCGAAATTCCCTGGGAATTCAGCATACGGCTTTGCCTGGCAGTGTTCCCACCAAAGAACCAACAAAAAGCAACTGGCTCCAATCCTTCTCCTTATGTATTTTGGCAGCTTTCTCCCATTTAAAAGGAAAATAAAAATAAAAGTCCATCTTGCTCCCACACTGGACGAAGTCCAAGATACACACATTGGGAGTACAGGAACTGGCATTTAAGGTCCTCCTGACACTTTTTATGCTGGGTCTTTGATCACACAGAAGAAGGCAGTTTATTTTTGCCTTTTATGGTCTTAAAACAAAAAGTTGCTCTTGGAAGCTGTCTGCAATACAATTTGGTGTTCAGCCTTCCTGATAAAACTGTTCTAAGTAGTGCCATAAAACAACAAACACCCCAATAATCCTGGTTAGGCCTCCCCTATGTCTCTTCTGAACCGTGAATTTTGTGAAGATTAAAATAAATGTGAGATCAAAACTGGGCCTTTCCTTTTTGTTTGTTTTGTCATTTGTATGACCTTTTTTTTTTTACAAAAAAAGGCAGCAAATGCTTGGGAGTTCAAAACTGCACTAAGACACAAACACACAAGCTTTTAGAGTCATAAGCCTTCATGCCTTTTAGATAAGATGAGGTCTGAGATAAAGTTGTGGGGAAGATACAGTGTGAGACGATGGCAAAAAGCCATTTATGTCACTTCTGCTGCCCTTCAGGCATGCTGTCCTCAGACAGGCATATCAGAAAGCCTGATCCAGGATTTTTATAAACTCTGCTGCCCTGTCCAGGTCTGCTCTAAGTGATGTGTTTTTTCTGTCAAGCATTTAGTCATGCAGAGCATTAGCTCCTAGTATTTGTAGAGGACTTCTGTTCACTACGACACTTTGACCTTTATACGGGAACAAAAACAAGACATTGCAGTTGTCCAAGTGATTTATAGTAAAGATGTTATGAATTGGCATTTAAAATAGGCATTGTTCTCATGTAGCAAGCATCAGGCCTTGTATTTCATCAGATAACACATCTTAATTTGGCTGTTAGGGAAGAGTCATATCTTACCCATATGAAATACTCTTGTTTATCCCAGGAGTGGTTTCAGAAACAGTTTGAAGAGGGCAGAATTCCCAAAGTGGAAAGAAAAAACTATCTGCTTTTACTCAGACAGACCTAGAAGGGCAAATATGGTCAGCTTAAAAGGTCAGATCCCCAGACGTTGTGATGTCCTAGAATTAGTGGAAGTCTGATTTACACCTACAGAGTGCCTAGCAAGTGTTGAATTTGAAAACTCTGCAATTTAACAAATTCTAGCTAAAAGCACTGAAGAGAAAGGTGTGCACCACTAGATATACTAGGCAAGAATCAGCAGAACAAAATTCAGTGCTCCTTTTAAATGGAAACTGATAGCATATGAGGCCTGAGATTTTATCTAGCAAATTTTACTGCTCAGACAGGAAAGGTTAACTGGATAGATAAACCATGGTCGTTTCTGCCAGCATCTCTGACTGGGTGGTGATGGTTTTCCATGCTGGTGCATCCTCACCAATGGAGCTGGAATTCATCGAGAAGTTCATAAGACAAAAGAGGCTCACATTTTGATATGTTGCTATGTTGTTGTTAGGGATATAATTTTTGTTCAGATGAAGGACATTTGGCAGGTGTGTTAAAGAAAAAAGCTGTAACAGGTAGAGGTAACTGATGTAAATTACAGCATGGCAATAAAGGCTGTCTGTAGGCTACAGCAGAGGCCTCCACATGCCTCCACATACCTTGGCTGACAGCAGCACTTCTCACCTGGAGGTCTCACCATGGGATAATTCTGCTGTTTCATTTCCTGATCAGAGAAGCAGATGTCTGTGTGCTGAGAGCTGCAAGCAGTGGGGACTGCTCTGGGGGATGCCTGCATTGCAGAGTACAGAGTAGTACTGAGCCTGACCTCAGCTATATCCCACTCTGCTTGAGCAGAGAAGAACAAGCAAAGCCTGCAGGCTGCACAGAGGTGAGGAATAGGGTGGGACACAGCCCAGCCTTGCAGGTAAGCCCAGTCCTGGATGACAGAGCTGTTGTGGTGTTCCAGTGAGGGGACACTGCTGTGGAAGGGTAGTCTGGGGTGGTGCTTTCAGAGGGCACTGGGCTATCAGTACAGTGAAAAACAGCCAATGTAGAATTGCCCCAGAATTCCCACCTGGAATTTGCTCTGTATGTGCAGGTTTCCTTTGTGGTTTCCTCTTCCCCAGCACAGCAAGGATATCAACCTGTTGGAGCCACTCCAGAGGAGACCACCAAGCTGACCAGAGGGATGGAGCAGCTCCGCTGTGAGAAAAAACTGAGAGAATTGGGTTTGTTGAGCCTTGAGAAGAGGGGGCTTCAAGGTGACCTAATTGCCCCTTCCAGTCCCTGAAGGAGCCAACAAGAACGACAGAGAGAGACTGTTTACAAGGGCTTGGAGTGACAGGACAAGGGGAATGGCTTCAAACTGAAAGAGAGTAGGTTGTTTTGATGCAATTCTAACCCCAAACTTGCTGGCTTCTCTGACTGCTATGTAGTTTTTTCTACAATAAAATATTTTTAATAAAACAGCATTGGGGAAAAAGCATGTTCTGACATTTGATCCTGTCCTGCCCCAATTGGATTGTGCTGCCTTTCATACTCTGCAGCACCTGGAAATGCACTGAAAGTTTGGGTTCACTGTACAGCAAGTGCAGGTCTAACTGCACAGCACAGCTCTTTCAGTGACTGGCTCTGACCGAACTCTGGTTTCACTTCTGCAGCTGCAAATCTGGAATTTGCATCTGTCTGGTAAATTGTGGCTGCAGATTAAGCTGGGTAGATTGTGAGGTATTTCTTTCTAACCACACATCAGTGGTAATGAAATCATGTTTCCCAATATTTGTCAAAGTAACACATTCAGCAGAACTTTTTGGAGGCATCAGAAATTGTCTATTTAGAGCAAAAGAGTTCTTGAGTGGTAGACAGTGGTGAAGATTCAGCTGGTTTTTTACAACAACAAGTACAAAAAGACTCTGAGGGAAGTCAGCTGGGCCTCCAGGGCATCTTGCACTGCTTAATGTGAAGTATCCAGTCAATCCATCCATTTATTCTCTGGTCCTCTGCACTGTTCTTGCCTGACGCTTGTCTCTTATTCAGAAACTGTTTGTCTGGATCTGACTGGTGCCCCCCCTCCATCCTTACTGACCAAGTGTCGAGGTGCTGCTCACTTTCATTCCCCTGCTACCAAAGGTTTTCTGCTTCTGTGGAAAGGGGCAGCAGGAGGGGGCACATGCCTTTGTTTCAGCCACCGCCGTTCACTGCCCGGCACATTTGCTGACAGACAAAAATAAATCCCTGACCAGGAACAGAGCAGCAGAGGTGCAGAGACATGCTCTGATCTCCTTCTCCCATAATGTGGGTGGTAACCTCCTGCAGAGGAATCAGATTTTAGCCCTTTCAGTCATGAAGAAATTCTCAGAGGCACAAAAGGGCATGTTAATCAACACAACAATGTCTGCTTCATCTACCAGAACTCCCAAGACAGGGCATCAAGATAAATTTCCATTTACTCAGTGGCGCAGTAGTCCAAAGCTGCCAGTTCCCAAAGGATCTCAAGTTGTCATGCTCTGCGTTTGTGGCCTGTTTGGATGCTTTTACCTGGAGTAAATGCAAGCTAGTACAAAATACCCTATGTCAGGAAAAAAAGTGGGTAATTTAGCTTGCTGCAGAATGCCACGGAAAAAGCACATTTAAGGACAGCTGGAGTAGAGTGCACCTGTGGTACCCAGTGTATGGCAATCTCCTTGTGCTGGTTTCAGCTGGAACACAATTAATTTCCTTCACAGTATCGGGTGTGCGGCCGTGTTTTGGATCTGTGCTGTAAACAGCGTTGATAACATGGGGATGTTTTCGTTTTTGAAGAGCAGTGTTTGCACAACAAGGCTTTTCTGCCCCTCACAACGCCCTGCCAGCGAGGGGACACGAGCACCTGGGAGGGGACATGGCCGGGACAGCTGACCCCAGCTGACCCAAGGGATATTGCAGACCATGTGGCGTTGGGCTCAGCACCCAGAGCTGGGGCAGAAGGAAGAGGGTGATGTTTGGAGTGATGGCATTTGTCTTCCCAAGCCAGCAGTGATGGATCCCGGCTTTCCTGGGGATGGCTGAACACCTGCCCGCCCATGGGGAGCAGGGAATGAATTTCTTGTCTTGCTTCTGCTTTCCCTGTTAAACTGCCTTTGTCTCAACACATGAGTTTTTTCACTTTTGCTCTTCCACCTTTTCCCCTCATTGCACTGGAGGGGTAGTGAGCAAGCGGCTATGTGGTCTCTGTGCAGTCCTTTTTGGCACCCAAAATGGGGCATGAAGGGCTTGAGATAATGACAGATTTGATTGGAATGTGCCTTTTAGAACTGCCACTGGCTTTGGTTCGGTATGCAGTATGGTTGGCTCGCCACAAAGAAAGATGTATCCTATTTTAGACAGCTACAGTTGGAAGTCTGGATAAAGATGGAATACAAGAGAATTGCTCGCTATCCAGGTTGGCCCCATGCTGTCACATATGTGATTCCTGCATGCTTTTCTTCCTGGAAGACAAGGAGAAGTCTGGCACACTCTTTCTCTAGGAAGAGAGCGATGAGAAATGGAAATAAAAATGCTGTGCCATACACAGTCCACTTTCTCTGGTTTAGTAAGAGCTCCACTCTTTCCCCACCTCACTCATGAGAACCTGTGCTTTATACCCTGGTAATTATGAAGTCAAAACTGAAGCCTCCAGGCCTCAGATTTCTGGGCTCTTGACCTCTTAGTCACAGAAGTGTGGGTGTTCATGAATCAGCATGGCATCACTTAACTATCCCCTCTGCTTTTCCTACTTGTTTACTTTTTCCACAAAATGCTATTCAGTTCTTAATCTGAAATAAGAACTGATTGTTTGCCATGTCTGATAGAGCCACACTCAGCGTGGAAATGCCTGGATGTGTCTTTACTCAGCTGCTATAGATTTTGTGGGAACGTTATTATTAGCTAACTCTGCTGCAGAGCAGGAGGAGAGCACCAGGCACTGCTGCTTGATGGGAGATGGCAGCTTCCAGCTCAGGAGTGATACCTTCCATCTGTTCTTACAGCCATTTGAGCCTGGTGGCTCAAAATCTTCTGATGAAGTCCACACCATGGAAAGCAATGTTATTAAAAAGCCACTGCACTTGTTTTGTCTCACCTCCCACGTAAATCAGGCTTCAATTTGCCTTTGCTGCTAACAATCAAGAGAGGTAAAGCAGAGGCCCTCTCTAAGCCATTTACACCTTTGTAGGCACTGGTGGCTGGAAAAATGTCCTGGGATACACTTACACCCCTAGGTCCAAGATGTTCTCATGTGCTGGATGTCCTGGGCTTATTTTTGGTAGGAGAGTCATTCATAGGATGTCCTGTGCTCCAAGAGAATTCATTCTCACCCCTCACCCTGCACCCCCTCCTGAGTCTTAGCCATGATATTTTGGCTGTAAAAAGGAAGCAGCTGAGTGGAGAAATTTTGAGTGAAGGACCCTTTGTGGAGTTCTATGAGACTGTTTAAAGTGAGGCTATCCTAATGATGTCTTCACTGCCTTAATGATACCTTCAGCTTTGTACGCTTGTAGATCTGCCTTTTTGGGGGATTGCAGACCGGGTGGGTAGCAGTGAACTCATCAAATACTCTCTTTGCAGTTCAGCTGGGATGCTTAGAAGCTCAAGGATTCTTTCCTTCCCATGAACCCAACGTGACTAACTGGGAAGGACAGGGCTCTGCACTGGAGCCTTTCTGTGTTGGAGTGGCCACAGAGCCACCACCTGAGACCACGGGTCAGTGGCCACAACAATATCTGCTAAGACACAGCTCTGGATGAAGCAGTTTGCCCAAAGCCATGCAGACAAGGCCACCTCACCACTGCAGGCCTGTGCTGCCACTGTCAGGACACCTCCCTGAATTCCAGATGTGAACCCTCCAAACTCCTGTCTGTCATTTTTGCTGCAGTGCAGCTCCGGGGCCTGGCCTCCTGTTTGTTTTTCTTTTCTTTTTTTTTTTTTTTTCCCCCGTGGAAATTCCTGAAAGTCTTCCAAGAGGTTAGCAAAATGTTGTCTTGCAAAACTGCCAGCATACCAGGTAGGGAAAACCTTAGGAGATCAAACAGAGAGCAGCCTGTAAAACGCAGTGCTGGTGACTGTGAACATGACCCCTGGCCTTGCCTTGGTCTCAGTCCAATGCCAGAGTCACCACCTACTCCTAATCAAGACTCAGCATGGGTTGTGCAAAGCACCCCTCATCTGTACAGGATGATAAGCAGGGTGCATAGAAATTGTTAACATTTTTGAAGGACACCTTCCCCTGCTTTTTCTTCCCCCTTGAAATCAGATTAGTAATTCCCCTCAGGATTTCAGAATGTGGAAAACTTGGATCAGTTCTAACACTCACACATCATAATATATTTTATGTCCTTATTTAGGGCCAAACACTGATCTGTGTGCTCAGTTTTCAGACATACTGCCTATTCCTTGGCACAGCCTCTCCATTTCACAAGTACTCAGGCACAGCAGCCTGTCAGCCTGGCACTCCTGCAGGAAATAGGATGAAGAGGGGAGACAAATGTGGCTTTGGGATCACCAGTGCTGCAGGTTGCTCAGCAGAGCCAGCTTGCAGGGGAAGGAGCAAATGAGAAAGAGCCAGAACAGAGGCAAGAGCTGCTCAATTTTTCATCCTGGGGTAAAGGCAGGGAAAAGCAAAGTAAGCTCACAATGCTGACTAACAATCTGATCTAGGCAGGGTAACTCAGAGTAGCTTCCTACTACAGGCTCTTATCAACCCCTTCCTGCACATGCGTGTGATTAACACTGATTGGTCCTGAAGGCCATTAATTTTGGAGTCCTGCTGTCCCATCTGCAAGACAGCCAAATCCTTACTGGCAGGAATGGTGAGTTCCTCCTGATCCTCCCACTTGATCACTGGAATTGCTGATGCAGATAAGGAAGAGTAGTGCTCATACCACTTCTCCCACTGGGACTTTCACTAGAAAGTTTCCCTCCATATTTAAGGCTGTTCCCATAAAAGATTCCCTTTGTTGTATTTAGCTGCTCCCACATTTTGTCTTTATTCCCTGTGGTGTTAGGAGCTCATAATTACATTTTTAAAATAAAAGGGAAGCTTTCAAGTGATGCTGTCCCCTCATTAGTACAACATCACTGTTTTTGAGGCTTTCTCTTTGCCCGTTTTTCTTGCAGCTCTCAAAGAGAAAGAACGTGGGAGTTACCCTGGCTTCCTGAACAGCCAGCCTGATGCCCAGAGATACACCAGAAGAACAAGTCCTCTCTGCTGATTTTCCCTTGGCTGCTGGCCTTCAACATGAGGAAATCTTATTTCCTCCAGCCTGATGAGCAAATAGAAGAGTCAGAGCACTGGCCTCTTCCTCTGTGCTTCCTACAACAACATTGCTTTCCTTCTGAGGCCACAGGTCCACCCTTGCCCCCAAGAATGAGCTTTTGTCACATGTTAAACCCTGCAAGTGTCAAGTCTGAGCATTGTTCAAATAATGTCTTTGTTTCCCCTTGCCCTGCTTCCACCCACCTTTTTGCCTCTGTCCTCCTCCACGTTTGCCTCATTTCCTTTTCCTTTTCCTGCACCAGGCACCTGTTAAATTGGAGCAGAGGAGGCAAATTAAATGTCTTGTAAAATAGGCATGGAGGTGGGTCATAACAATTGAAAAAGCAGTTAAGTAGCACAGCAGCACTCTTACGGGGCTTTTCTCTTCCAAAGACTGGGATTTTTCAGCTGGAGTGCAGTCAGGTTATAAATTTGCTATTTAATCTGCCGTGTTCATGGCATTGTAAGCAATCAACAAATTAGCACCATTTAATTTCTTTTCATTGCATCTGTTGGGCACTATCCCATTCTCAGAAGAGAGAGCTAGTTTTTTTCTTTTTTTTCCCCTTCTTTTCTTTTTTTTTTTTTTCTTTTAATAACCTTGAACTGCTCTAAGGACTACAGCAGTGCTGCATCTGGCAGTGTGTCACTCAGACCACACAGGGAGGAGAGGTCAGCATGGGGCAAGCACCAAAATTCTTGCACAGCACCAGCTGAGGCTGATTGGAAAATGCACTGGCAGAACTCACACTCCCCCCCCCCAGCCAAAATCTCAGTCTGAGCCTCCAACTCCTGTACTTGCAGAGCTCAGGTGACCCTCCCCAGCCCCTCTAGCAAGGAAAGGGCTCCTTGCCCTGGCCAGCAGTATGGCTGAGGTGGTGTCCTTCCCCAAACCATGAGGCAGCTCCATGCTGGAAGAAGCTGTGGGGGTCTGAGCCAGAATGTTGCCTCTGCATGGCCAGATCTGGCAGCTCAAAGGTTCACAGGAGGCCTGTCAAGCACCTCCAGAGGGGAGGACATCAGTCAGCAAGTCCCATGCAACAAAATTATGAGCTCCAGCTGCTGCAGGAGGGTGCCCCAGTGGGTTCTGGCTAGAATTATGCCAGCTTACCCTTTGGTGCCCTGTCTTTGGTGCCTCACTGTGGGAATGGTCTCAACTTTACCAGTGTTTCCTTATTTTAATGGATCAAAGAAATTTATTTCTGTTTGTAGCAGAATAGTTCTCATTTTCATCTCCGTAACAAAGTTCCTCCAAGGATTTTGGCTTATCTTCTACAGCTGTTGGTCATTTTGTTGGTTTTAGACATGTCCAAGGGTTCCTTCTTCAATTGCTGATTGACACTGGTCAAACCAAGACAAAAAACACAGGCTTTGTCTTTGAACTGTATGGTGGAGTGATCAGGAGTGTGGTAAAAATTAGTTTACTTCACTGGGTTACCTTCTTTATTTGTAATTAAGAGGATCTTTCCCTGGTGGGTCACATTTGGCAGGTCACTTCACCTGCCTTGTGCCCTCTTAAACTGTATAACCCATCCCCTCTATTTTTTTTTGCTCTAAGGTCTGCAAAGCAGGTGGTGTTCTTTGTTTTGTGGTTGCCCAAACCTGGTCTCCCAGCTTGCCTTTGAATAGTGAGAATCTAGAAATGAAAATATTCAGGCAGGCCCAGGACATGGCCACAAGGTACAGATCTGTTTCTTTGCCTGTGTAGTTTGTATTTTCACCACCCATTTCACCACCATTGTCCAGCTGATCTGCCAGGGACTTTCTTACTATTCAGTAAGTGGGTACTTTCTTGGGGTCAATGATTGGGTCAGATGGGAAGTTGTTAAAGCATTCAGAAATAAACTATTAAAGGTACAGAGAAAGAGTTTGATCTTGTTTTGAAGTGGGTTGTATTCTTGGCTAAGTGCAAAGAGCAGTAGAAAATTATTGGTTTTGGGATCCCAGCATAGATATTTGCCAAAGGGGCTCAGCTGTCACAGCAGTCCTGCAATGTGTACCCAGGAGCAAAGAGCTCTGGGGTCAGGGTGACCTGGTGGGTACTTGGCACATGGCAGAGAGCAAAGGGGTTCAACCAACAAAACAGCTAAACTTCCATGAGGCAGAACTTATGAGATAAGTCATCCTGCTCTGGAGGGGAAAAGAAAAATAACCTTCTTGAAAGCACGGATGAAAGGATATAGCATCATTAAAATGTGTCCCATTTAATTGCTGCGTGGGTGGGATGGTCTACCAACAATCTGCTGGAACGATATCTTGCACTTATCTGGAGCAGATAAGCTCTTGCCTCTGCCTTTTTTATTTTTTTTTTTCACTGTAAAACAAGGCACGTTGCTTAGCTAGAGAGTCTTCTAATTAATCAGCGCTGGGACTTGATCAGTGTGCCACTGTCTGACAACCTTTCTTATGACCCTAAAGACCAGAGACTTTTACTTTATTGTGCACCTCGCAAGTCCTGGCGCTGCGGAGCGCTGAGCCGACTGCAGTTTCAGACTTTACTGTTACAAAAGGACTGTCACTGGGTTTTGTTTGTTTTTTCTATGTTTGTGCTTAAATCTTCTGGCCCAGTGCAGGCAGAGGACACTTGCACCCTCTCCTCTCACATCAGGGTAATTCAGCTGTATTAGGGAAAGATGGGTCGCTTTAGCATCAGTTGTCAAAGTGGGAGCTTTGAAGTGGGTTTGGGAAAGGCGTCTCAGCCCAGCATGAAAGAGGGCATCAAGAGCTCAAAGGGTAGTGGGGGTTTTTTTCAAAGACTAAAATGTGGCGTTTATGCTGTGTTATTTTTTTTTCCTACTGGCAGAGGGTCTAGGCTGTAAGCTATCACATTTTCCACGGTGTCTGGCTGCATGTGATAGGAACATACCTTTCCCTCTGCTTCAACCCAAAAAAGGTTGGCAAACTACAAGTGCAGCAAAAACACAGGAGCAATTGCATGTAGATGAAGAAAACACTGCACTGCAATAGGCTGCAGAATCAAAACAGCCCCTTTTGTACCCCAGGAGGAGTAAAGAATCAGCTTTCTTCTCCTTTCTCTCCCTTCTGTGCTCTTTTCTTTGTGATGCATATTCTTATGCCTGTGGTTAAGAAAAACACAACAAAACCAAGTCACTGGACAGGCATGCACCAGCAACCCTCGTTTCTAAATCTCACAATCTCTCTTTAGCAGCTGTTTCTGCTGTAGATATAAAGTTCTGCTGAGTGAGCTGTGAAGGGGAAGCACTCTGTTTCATGGGCAGTGTGTTTTGCAAGTTGGTGAGGAGCTTTCTGAGGCTTTTCTTCTCCTCAGAATGTGGAATTTCTGGTGGAGTGGTGGGAATGCTAAAGGTTTGTCTAGACTGAGAAACAAGGTGTATAATGTTAGTGCACTGAAACATGTGTGTTCCAAATCGCATCTTTCAATGTACACAACAGCTGGGAGAAATTCCTTCTTGCTAACTTCTTTATATTAAATTGCAAATCGTGGGGTATCAGGGACTCACTTAAAAGTCACTAGATCCAGGAGTTATGTGAATTCATGAGAAATTTCAGGGAATCGTAGAATAATTTAGGTTGGAGAAGACCTTTAAGACCAGTGAGTCCAACCATTAACCCAGCACTGCAAAGCCTAACACTAAACCTTTTCCCCAGGTGCCACATCTACACATCATTTAAATCCCTCCAAGGGTGGTGACTCCATCACTTTGCTGGACAGCCTGTTCCAACATCTCACAGCTCTTTCTGGGAAGGTATCTTACATCCAATCTAAATCTCCCCTGCTGCAGTTTGAGGCCGTTCCCTCTCTCCTGTCCCTGTTCCCTGGTAGCAGAGCCGGACCCCCCCTGGCTCTCCCCTCCTGTCAGGGAGTTGTGCAGAGCCACAAGGTCCCCCTGAGCCTCCTTTGCTCCAGGCTGAGCCCCTTTCCCAGCTCCCTCAGCCACTCCTGCTGCTCCAGACCCTTCCCCAGCTCTGTTCCCTTCTCTGGACTCACTCCAGCCCCTCAATTTCTTGTTGTGAGGGGCCCAGAACTGGACACAGCACTTGAGGTGTGGCCTCACTGCCCTGGTCCTGCTGCTACACCATGGCTGGGACAGCCCAGGGGCCATTGGCCTTCTTGGCCATCTGGGCACCCCTGGGCTCATGTCCAGCCACTGTTGACAAACCACTCCTCAGCAAGCCCCCCAGAAATGCCAAAACACAGAAGAAAAAGATTCAAGCACCCCAGAATCATTTTATTTTCCAAGCCACCTGTGAGCTCCTTGGAGACCATGAGCTGTTTTCTGGTCACAGCTGCCAGATAAATTGGTGTGGTTAATGCTGGTGGAAGTTATACTAGAGATCAAGAAGCTCCCCCTACGCCAGCTCTGTTTGCTATTAATGGTAGGCCTGAACACAAGCCAGCTCCCAGCTTCCTCACTGGCTAGGCTGAGCAGGATGCATATGTCATTTTTAACCTGGTTTAAAAAAGAAAAATAAAAGTCAGTGTTTCAGACCTTTGCCTGCATTGCATGACATGCTGAAGCTGAGACAGAGCTGATTACTTGGTGGAGCTGTGTTTAGACCAACACCAGGCAGGCAGCTTCAACCTGCTAGAACTCACCCATGCCCTGCAGAATGTCAAAACCAGCCCCCTGAAGAGTGCTGAAGTTCAGGCAGACCTGGTGGAAACTGTGGAGACAGCTTTCCACCACCTGAAGGGCTCAGGAAACAGGGAGCCACAACTGGTCAGGGTCCAGCAAAACCAGGGAGGAGGTGGCAGTGGTTTGTTGCTGTGGGAAAAGCAAGAAAAAGAAGGTAAGGTTGTAAGGTGTGCAAACAGGGTCACAATGTACAACACACTCAGGCAATTCCCTTCTCTGCACGGCAGCTGTGTCCCATTTTGGAAATCATTTCCAGCCCACAGTGGGAAGAGTAAGAAGTCTGGAAACTGCTAGACTGGGAGAAAGATTGTGAAGTGATCCAAGAGGAACATGACAGAAAGTTTCAAACACTTAAGAAGGAGAGGTAGAAAAATAAGAACTCTCCACCACTGGAAGGAAGATGAGCTCAAGCTGTGGTGATGAAGCTTGGACAGTCCTGCAGCAATGAGGCACTGGGAGAGAAGGTGAGACCTCTGTCAGGGGATGTATTTAAGAGCAGGTTAAGCAAACATTCACTGGGAATAACCTAGACACAGCTGAGCCTCTTTTGGACTCAGGTGGACTTGATGATCTCCTTAGGTGTGTTCTGACAGACTTGCCTGCTTTTAGTAGTGGTGATGGCAAGAAATGCAACATCTGGGATAGGACCAGTGGCTCGGATGTGTTTGGAGGTCAGTGTAAAACATCCCCTTCCCTCCCACACCAATCCCTTGTGCTGGACACTGTTAGATGTTTTGCACTCACAGAGGCTGCTTTCTTTTGTTTCCAGGAGATGGATGCTCATCCCTGAATTCATCTATGCATTCATGGTTCACACCACCACAGCTGTGTGCTCTTCCAGGGGACCACATCCTTGGCCTGCCTCCTGCTCTGAGTGGATGACAGTCAAAGTAGGACTTAAATGCATGGTGGTCTCCTTGACCCAGATAAACACATTTTTTTCTACAAACCCAGTGAATTTGCCCTTTCTTCTAAGTGCAGGAGAGCACTGGGCATGGAGCGCTGAAAAGCCATTTTGCACTCACACCATCTGGGATGCAGTAGCCTTTATGCTCTTGGGCTGAGATCTCTTATAAAATGGATCAGTGTCCAGAGCACTGGAAGGACTCAGCAAGCTGGACAAGCTGAAGCTTCTCACTGTGTCATTACAGTGGCACTCGCCAGTGACTCACCAGCAGCATGACAGCGGTGGGAGCTGCATTAATGCCTGTGGCTTCCATCACACAGCAGCACAAACATTTTTTACCGTTGTTATCTTGAAAATAATGTCTGAAATGCGTGAGCTCTCTCTAGAGAAGCTGCTGTCTTATTGCAGGTCTCCGCTGCAAAAGAAAGCACACTGAGCTTCCCTGCTCTGAAACACTGTGCCCTATCAAATGAGGATATTATTGGTGACCCCCACAACAACTCCTCAGTGCCTGAGGAGCCCCTTCAAGGTTCATTTCCACAAGCTCTGCAAGGAGGCAGGCAGCAGCAGCAGCAGCGATGCTTATCCAATGCTGCTGGTGCCTTATGGAAAGGCAAACCTGGCTGAAAAGCAGGGGTAACACTTCAGTGCCAAAGTGCAGAAAGTCCTCGACGCTGCTGTTCTGTGTTCCCTCTCATGGTCCTCACCCTTTCCAGCTATTACACCTCATCTAGCCAGTCCTGGAGCATGGAGAACTGTGTCTCTCTGGTTTTGCCCTGAAAAGCCATTTCAGAAACTGCTTGCCCAGGCCGAGAACAGCAATAAATACCTGTCTCTCCCCAGGGAAGGGAATTACACCGAGCATGTGGCACCCTGGTGGCATCACCTCTCTGAAAAACCCCAGCAGGTTATGAATTGCTGTTCCTCCACTTGGGCAGAATTTGAGGCCCCAGGTGAAGCTTTCTGAGGCACCACTTCCACCCAAGGAAGTCTGCAGCCACAACCCCTTCCTCCACAGATCCAGCTGGGCTGGGAGCTGGCTCTCAGGTCTCACAGCTCACTGTGCAGGAGTGCCTGAACACCCCATAGTGCCTGAACACCTGGGCATCTTTCCTGAGAGGACGTGATAGTGATGTGGGTTGAATCACCTTCACTGAACTTTTGCAAATTAGGACTTCAGTTCCCTAAACCATTAAACCAGCTTACCCTTTTTTTTTTCCAGCACACAGCCTGGGTACTTTACTTTGCTGTTATTAATTCATTATAGATCACAATGCCACCAAAAAATATCACTTATCCATTCATTACCTGTTCCAGTGAAGAGCCATAACGGAGAGAGAGAAAAGTACAGATAAACAGTTGGAGAGTTGGTTTCCTTATCTGTTGTTTGTTTTCTGGAAAATAACCTAGGCAAAAGAATACCACTTAAAAAAATACTAAGTCTCGCTGGCTCAAATCTGGTTTTGATTCTCAAAATGTCAATTTTAAAGTAAAACATCTTATTTTCTATGTAAAGTCACACAGTGTTCAGTTCTCCTTCATACCAATGCAGAGTGTGGAGGGCTTATTTTGTTTCCTTTAACTATTACAAAGCAAGTCTAAGTTTTCTTCAACTCTAGGATATCAGGGGAAAAAAACCCTATTTCCATGACATCTATCCAGGCCCACTGTAATTACAGTATCAGCTGACTCTTTTCATTTTCATGTTTACTGCATTAAGAATGTAATGAATAGCAGTCCGAGTCCCCTATGGGAACAGTGAAGTATTATTGCAGTATAAAATAATTAATTTGTTGTTAATTAATGATAAGCTGGATTCAGGTCCACACAGTGCAAACCCCGGGAAGGAGCCACGAGGGAGTAGGTGGGGGTGTCACTGTCACCTGCAAGGGGTGGCAGCTGCCCCCAAGCCTTTCTTCCCCCACCTCCTCAGGGAAGCCTTGCTCCCTTTTTGAGCCTGGGAATGGACACCATCCATCCTTGCCACCTGAGCCGAAGTTGGGATATCCCTCCCCTGTAATACAAGGGCTGGAGGAATAATCCTTCACAACAGCACTGCCAGAAAAAAATAGGTGGGCTGGGGGCAGTGTGTTTGTGTGCAAAAATCAGCCTTGTGCTACTTTGCTCTGCATTTTGCAAGGATAGAAAAACACATTTGATTGCTGATGGAAGTTTCTGTTGGCTTTTGCAAAAGCAACACCACCACACACTGGTGGCTGGGGTTGTACTGAGACAGCACAGCAGCTGTGCACAGTGTTCACTGTGCTGACAAACACAGTGGGGAGCAAATATGCCCGAGGGGCAGCATCTTGCCCACAGATAAGGTGACGGGATTTTTATTCAGGGATTTTTCTTCAGGAAGCCAGCAAGTCATTTTCAAAGCCAGCCTGAATTGTCACCTTTAAACCAGTTCCCCCTCCTCATCTCATGCTGGTGCAGAGCAAAAGAGACCCTCAGTGCTCATGAGGATTGCATTAACCTTGAAAGAAGAACCCTCCAAAAGATTTGAGCCACCGTGGTGGGCTGACCTTGGCTGGCTCCCAGCAGCCCACCAATATTCCCTACAGCTCTGCCTCCCCAAGTGAAGGGAGGAAAAGAAATGACAAAAGGGTCATGGGTTGAGTTAAGGACAGGGAGAGATTACTCACAAATTGCCATCACAGTCAAAACAGACTCAGCTTGGAGGAATTAATTCAGTTTATTGCCAATCAAACAGACTAGCATGATGAGAAATAAGAACAAACCTAAAAACACCTTCCTTACACTCTGCCCTTGCTTCAGCTTCACTCCAGCTTTTCTCTACCTCCTCCACTGCAGGTGGCACAGGGGGATGGGAATGGGGCTTGTGGTCACTTTACCACACTTTACCTCTGCCACTCCTTTCTCCTCACACTCTTACCCTGCTCCACCTTGGGGTTCACCCCCGTGGGAGACAAACTTCTCCAAGGTGAGTCCTCCTGTGCTTCAGGTCTTCCTGAGCTGCTCCAGCGTGGATCCTTTCCACAGGGAACAAACCACTCCATCACTTAAAACCAAACACCTCTGCTCATAATATTTCCAGTTTCTGTGAGATTTATTGTAAAGATTTTCCCAAGTATATCCAGTCTACCATTCCTTTGTCAGATGTCTGTTGGTAGGTTCTAGGTCCTCCAAATTCAGCCACCTGTAGACAACACTTCATTTAACCAAAAATTGCCTCCCCCCAAAAAAAGAAACAAAAGAAAGATCTAGCCCTGTTAATTGCAGAGGGAAAAGACTGAAAATGAAAGTTGTCATACTAATGAAAAGAAAAAAACAGTGTTACCTATTAAGCTAGACTGGTTAGGTAATGACCTGAAATTTTTGAAGTCCCACTCTGTCCTCATCCTATTTGTCTTCTTCTATTTCCTACATTGCCTGCAAATGATTAAGAAAAGCAGCAAGCTATCAAGAGAAAATGCGCTCAGGATATCAAGAGGCCATAAAGGAAAGAAAAGGGTTTGAGGGTTTAAATTTCTGCTTTAGGCATGTTAATTCAATATCTTTCACTAAATCAGGACAATTACACCTTTTCCCTCTAAAAAGCAAAACCCCCAACTCACAGGCTGGTGGAAACTCAGGAACAGACAGATGGTGTTCTCTGCTGTTACAGTTAATAATAGGCTGTCAAGCCTAAAACCAGTACACAGCTCCAGCATCGAGGCCAGCAGGGTTTCTTCTAAACCTCTGGATGCAAAGAAAAGTGTGTCAGGACAAGTGCCCTGCTTTCTTTCACTGGGCTGCTCCCCAGCTGCTCCCCGTTGGGGTAACCCTCCCCCCCTGCCCCCCATGATTCACATGGAGGGAAGATGTGACCCTTTCACCACCTCACTCCCATCGAGCTTTTTTGGAGCGCGGACGCAAAGAAGCTTATCATTCCAGATCAGGAAAATTGCCTGGTTTTACCTCCACGACTCAGAAAGTCCTTAAGTCACAGATTAGTGGCGTGGCTCAAGGCAGAGCTGTGGGTGTTTTTTTGGTGGCCACACAGACCCACAAAGTCATGCAGACCTCTCATTTTGCACTGGTCTTGGCCAACAGCACAAGGCCTACCCTCATTTGCATTTGTGGCTTTTTGGTCAGGCGAAGAGCAAAGCCAAAAAGCTTCCAAGAGGTGCCAAACAGGAAAAAAAGTGCTGGGGTGGGGTTGCTCCTTCCCACTGAAGAGCCACACTCTAAAGCCTCCATGGAGTCTTTGCCATGTTCAGCTCTTTATGCACTGTGCAATATCCAAAATCATCTTTGAAGAGAGTGAAGATTTAAGGGGAGTGGGATGAATTTTGTATTTTTTTTGCTTGTCTTCTGGAAATTGCAGATACAATCCCCTAATCTTTACCTGCATTACCTTCTCCAGCTCTGTGCTGTATCAGAGCTCAGTGGAAAGCATCTTTCTGTCCACCCTTGGGGAACTGAGCCATGAGGACACCTGTAAAACCAGTAAGTCACTGTAATCTAACCCAGGCTGGGTTAACAGGACTGAGAAACACTGCTCTAGATTAAAAGCTCTTCAGAGCAGCACATTTCTCCTTGATCAAGGGTGTAAAAGGGCTTATCCTGGTGGTATTGTGACATTGGTTTGGACCTTCAGGTAGTGCTGACATAAAAATAACAGGTGGTTTTCATTCTGTGTCTGTCCTTTTCAAACAGTTAGGATATCAGGGGAAAAACCAACCAGCCAAAAAAAAAACCCAAATCAAAAAATCCCCACAAACAAACAAAAAACCACACACCCCAAAAGCTCCCAACCTAAACAGAAAAAATAATCAAACCCCAGACAAACAAAAACCAACCAACCAAACAAAACCAAAAACCAAACCAAACAAAACCCAGAAAAACAAACAAAACAAAATGAAACAAACCCCAAAAACCCCAAACAAAAACAAAAAAACCCTACCAAATAAAAAAAAACACACCAAAAAACCCAAACCCCAAATAAAAAACCAAACAAAACTCACAAAAAACAACAAAACAACAAAAACAAAAAACAACAACAATTTAAAAAAACACTGTAAATTCTGTGTATGGAGGTTTCTACCTTTTTGATGCAGATTTAAATGGAAAATATTTCAGATCTATATCAGGGTGGATCCTCTTTTGCCATTCAAGTAACAGAACTTTGTCTCATGTGTAGGTCAGGTTGTCTTTTGGTGGTATATCTTTCACAACTGGAGAACAGAACTAGGAGCAGAATCAGTGAATCATTGAAGTTGGAAATTACCTTTGAGGTCATTGAGTCCACCCTGTGACTGAACACCACCTTGCCAACCAGACCACAGCACTGCATGCCACGCCCAGTCATTCCTTGGCCACCTCCCTGGGTAGCCCATTCCAATGCCTGACCACCCTTTCCATGAAGAAATTCTTCCTGATATCCAGCCTGAACCTCTCCTGGAGCAGTTAGAGGCTGTTTTCTTGTCCTGTTGATCGTGTCCTTAGAGCAGGGCCCAACCCCAATCTGGCTGCCCCCTCCTGTCAGGGAGTTGTGGAGAACGGGAAAGTCTCCCCTGAGTCTCCTTTTCCCCAGTTCTGATCTGCTGAGTCTGCTGTGGGAAAGAGAGACCAGAAGGTTGGTCCTCCCTAGGCCTGTTTTTAGATTTATACAAGCCTCTGGAGGTGCATGTGTCTGTCTGACTCTTGTGGCTGTGGGAGGGTTAGAGCTACCCTAGACAAGTATCCCAAACCTCCTGACACAGCAGGAGCACCTCACCTCCCACCAAAGCCAGCCTGCATCTCAGCAGATGGCTTTGGATGCAGGGGAAAGGAAGCCAACCCTCAGATCCTAAAGGAATGGCTGCATACATCAGCATTTTAGGCAAGAATTATCCTTCCTGTGCACACGTGGCCCAAGGCAGGCCTGTAAAAACCACAGAGAGGAACAGTTCTTGAGTGCTGCAGAAGGAAAGCGAGCAGACTCAAACACTAGAAATATCTGTCCACCACAGTGCTGTGAGAAGTCATCTGTCCCACGAGCAGATGGCCGGAGGAAACTGTGACTGCACAGCCAAGTACTGTTCCCAGTCCTGAGCTCAGCTCTACAAGCACATGGGGTGAGGAGCCTCCACCAGACCTCACCCCAAAGACTGATTGTGAGAGCTTTGTGATGGCCAGGAAGGGGAAATGGCTGAGGCTGCACAAATGCTCCAAAAGAGGGAAGGAAAAGGGAAAGGAAAAGGAGGAAAAGGAAAAGGAAAAGGAAAAGGAAAAGGAAAAGGAAAAGGAAAAGGAAAAGGGAAAGGGAAAGGGAAAGGGAAAGGAAAAGGAAAAGGAAAAGGAAAAGGAAAAGGAAAAGGAAAAGGAAAAGGGAAAAGGAAAAAAGGAAAAGGAAAAAAGGAAAAGGAAAAAAGGAAAAGGAAAAGGAAAAGGGAAAAAGGAAAAGGAAAAGGAGGAAAAGGAAAGTGGGAGGGTAAGAGAGGGCTGTGCACAGTCACACAGAGGAGGATGTAAGACAACAGCACTTGCCCAGGAACCTTGAGTTACATCTTGGGGATCACCAGTTGCCAGGGATGGTTCATCTGCACCGTTTTCTGTGCCAGCACTGTCCAAGTGCCTGAACAAATGAGAGGTCTCTGTGCAGAGCACCAAGCCTCTCCTAATTTGGACACAAGGTGAATTATGAAAACACTCATCCTGAGGCGACCTCCCTACCAGTGCTCAGCTTCACTGCCAATCTCCCTTGTAAGAGGAAGAAACTTGGAACTTCAATTGTAAAATGCCCACAGGTTGGTTGTTGGCTGATTTATTCAAACTGATTCATTCCAAGTGATGTTTTGTTCAATCAGTCCAATTATTAGGAGACTACCTGAGAGGGTACTCAAAGAGTTAAACTTCCTGAGATCCACGGGCTTGGTAGGCAGCTTGAGTAAAAGTGATTTGCCTTTCCAAAGAGTTTTTCCAAGCTTTTATGGTCCACAGGACAAAAAAAAAAAGGAGTGAGCAGTGGTGTGGGGGAGGTGATGCAGGCTGCACAGGGTGGAATAAAGAGCTGCAGGCCAGGAGGCTGCTGCTTCTTCCAGCTGCCCAGAGACTCGAGGGGTGAGTGCATGCCTAACCTCCAGTGCTGGAAAGCCAGGAGCTGCCAGCCAGGCAGAATGGGCTGACCTGAGGGGTTTGAGTTTGGAGCTGAGTGGTTCCTTGGTTCTTGAAAAGGGAGCTCGCACACAGGTGTCAGGAGGCCTGAGGACGGTGGTGGCACTTCACATGGACATGGCAACAAAGCAAAGGGAGCAGTGAAGCAAAGGGGACAGGGATTAAAACCAAGCAAGACAGGGATTCACGCGGTCTGAATCACCAGCTTGACGTCCAGGTCTGCGCTATTATTTTGTAAATCTCAGGCAGCAAGCCTTGGCCCAGATGGGGCTCCTCCTGCCAGTCCCATTGGTAGAGAGGGAGGCTCAGAGAGCAGGGCTGTCCTGTTTGCTCCTCTAATCCCTGGATGCTGTTCCTGTGGCCTCTGGACTGTGTGAGGAGGCCAGGTGGTGGATGGAGCCGAGCCAGGCTGACGCCAGGGAAGGCAGAGGCAGAGGCATGGGGACAGTGTGGGGTGGGAAGGCGTGCCAGACAGTGGCTCTGGTGACAAATACAAGAGCCAGCCCTGCACTGTTGACATGTCTTGATTCCAGAGGGAGGCAAGGAAAAGTGCTTCAGGAAAGCCTTTCTTTCATATGAGGTCTCCTCCTACCAGTTCTCCTGAGGTGGGACATGATCCTGTCCTGTGCTAAGAGGGATCATCCACACAGGTTGATGGACAGGCAGGATAGCTGTTAAACCAACCAGAGAAAAACTGGTGGAGTTCAGTAAGTGCCTTCTAATTTTGGTCCTTCACAAAAACAGATCCAAAGGATGTAAGGGGGAGATTTTTCAAAAGCCATGAGTTTCAGCCTAGCTTTGGTCTTACTGCAGCCAGCAGGAATTTTACTCCTGATTACCAATGGGAACAGAATAAAGTCAGGAGTGAGCAAGCCCCACCTTTACAGAGCAGCATTGTTCCTTTCCTCCAGAGCTGAGCAGAGGCATGTTTCTGATGATCAGCAAAAAGCCTGCATTTAATGTCAGCTGGAGGGGGGAGAGTGCTAGAAACCTCAGAGACACCCTGGGATGTCACACCGAAACAGGAGGCTGCGCTGAGCCGGGGATGAAAAGACAAACCGGGCAAAGGCAGCGTTCACATGGACTCTGACAAAGACAGAAGGAGGGAAAGAGGGAGCAGGAAAGCTCGGGGAACAAAAGGACGGACTGTGCTCTTACCCAGGCCGACACAAACGCTGCTGTAGTTGAACTGAGTGTACCACCCCCAGAGCTAACCTGGGGGAGGATGGGAACACTTTGCCTGTTTTGTTTATCAGAGGTGAATGTACTCACACAACAGGTGCAGGGATCTGGACAACACAGACCTGGGAGCAGCGAATGAGGAACCAGAAAACAAAACCCAAGAAGTCCCTGTTGCCAAAACAAAAGGATGACATAAGTAAGACCAAATTGTTCACACCCTGAAACGACAGTGACAATGTCTGACTTCACCTCTATTTCTATAAGGTGCCTGCAATCATCATCCTTTAGATCGTTACCCCAAGACCAACACCAAACAGGGATTTAAAGAAATAAATTCTGGAGAAGAAAATACACCGCTCTCCTCTTTCTTCTATATTTGTAGTGGTGAATGGACCTCTAGTGGCAACAGCAAAAATCTCTGATCGAGTAGAAATAAGTTTTGGTTAAGGGAATATGGTGCAGGTAGAATCCATCTGAACAAAGCTTAGAATGAAGAACAGGTGCCAATAAGCAGATGCAAGTTTTAACTTGTGAATAGCAAGATGATAATTACCTCTGTGTGCTGTTAACTGTGCAGTGTTCTTCGCTGGTTTTGCCAGAGCAAATAATAGTGTTATCTGTGAAAAACAATAAAAAATTCCTCCTCATAGCTGCAATTTATTTTGAATGATTTTTAAACTAAATCATGCATTAGGTTTGGTTTTTTGGTTTGTTGTTTTTTTTTTTTTTTGGTGCAGTCACATTGAGATTAGCTTTTCTTCTTGAAGCCTCAATTCTTTCCTTTGAAATATGAAAGAGTCTGTAACGGTGCAGAAGATCAGTAAAGACTCAAGTTATATCCACGACAATGGGACAGCACTGCAGAGCTGCCCAGCTGAAAGGTTTTGTGTGCCTTACAAACTCAGATGAATGCAGTGGGGAAAGGTTGAGACTGAAATCTAGATTAAAACACTTTTTCCTCCAGCTAGCTTTCTTGCCTATCATTGCAGTTACCCATGAGTTTCTCATTAGGAATGGGGCTGGCCCATGAATTCATGGCACTTTGAAGATATGCAGTTTATGTGTCCTATTCAAAAGAGAATCAGAAATTTAATATGCTAAATCCTATTAGTTTTCAATAAGTCATTAGGTTTCCAAGACCTTAAGTTAGATTTGAAAATGACAGCAAGGCAGCTGAGATCTTCTGGTTAAACCTCCAATGACCATTTTACAAATGCAGAAGAAACATAAGTGCTAAAAAATACACTGTTACAGCAAGGGCTTGTGGGGACTAGGAAGGGAAGGCAGCATGAGAAGCAAATACAAAGAAAAGATGGAGAAAGACAATGTAATAGAAATGTAAATACAACTGTACATACACATACATGTACTCTAAATAAAAGTATCCATTTGTGCCCATTTGGGCATAGGCTGAGACACGTTGTCCATCACTAATATGAATCACAGACTTCAGTTGTGCTTAAAAACTGCATTTTATGGTCAGGTTTCAAACTGCCTCACACTTATTACCCATGAAAACCTTGTGCACGGGGCTCTCTGACCCTTAGTGGTGTCTTCACAAGTGGCTTGAACCTGTCCCACCACCCTGCTTGTTAATGGCACTGGAGCAGGGTGGAACAAGGACTCAGGTCCCCAGGGCTCTGTAGACAACACAACAGAGGGGTTTGAACCACTCTTCCTCCAGATTCCCTTCCTCAAGGCCCCTGTCTGGGTTTCTGGCATCTTCTTCTCTTTAGCTACAAAGTCTTGGATTGTCAGAGGTTTTATTTCTGGTATTGACCTCAAAAAACAGGTCCCTGCCTGAAATAAGGCTCCTTTGTGCTACCAGAGAAGGATAGGCCCAGTTTACTAAATGAGATGTTGTAAGGGGTCCTGCTGCAGCTCAGCTCTGCACAATACTCCTGTGCCCCCACAGCAGGATCTGAGTTCCTCATGCTTTCCTTCTCCTTTCGTTTTCATTGGAATGGGGCAAGGGCAATATTCATTTTCTTTTCAGATAAGGAACTGTTGGACCAAAGAACAACCTCATGTGAAACACCCACAGGTGGAGCAAAGAGCTGAGTTGAGATGTTGGGTTTGTCCTGCTTCCCCAGTACCACCATCCTGTCCAACACTCACCCCAGGAGGAGGCAGACATGGGTCACTCACCTGCAGCATCAGCACCTCCTCTTGCAGCAGGATTTTACAACCACCCACAGTTCCTCTGGAACCATTATTTGCATGCTTGAATTGCAGACACAGTCCTGCAGAGCATCCTTTCACAGGAGTGGAGCTTTGATGGTGGTGCCTCTGTCCGTGCCCGGTGAAGTGCCTGAGCTGGATCTCTCTTGGCATGGGAAGCAGCACTGAAAGTGGGCAAGTGTCCAGCTCTGCAAGTGTTATTGGTTCATTCCATCTGGCTGCAGACACAAGGAGTCAGTCTACACTTTCATTTCAGGTTGTCTCTGCAAATTGTACATAATATTCTCTCCCAGGGAATATTCTGGAGGCAGAGAGAGAAGTACCAACGAACAGGCGCCCCAGCTCAGCTCCAGCAACATACTGCTCCTCTCTTAGGAATGGCTTTCCCTTTTTTTGGCCCATTTTCACTACTCACATAGCATGAAGGGGTGGGAGTGAAGCATGGCTGCCCTGTTCTTAGACTCAGGGCTTCCTGTGTGTTAAAGTTCCACCTCTTCCTCCTCTCTGTTGAGGGGTGGCTCAGGGAGGAGATGCCTGTGCTCACAGGTTGGCTGGAGGTGGCTGCTCTTCCTCTTTGCCTTGTTTCTAACTATGTCACTGTTGATTAAACAACACACTGAGGTAGCCCAGGTGGCCCTGGAACAGAAAATGTGGCCCCATCCTGATGGGCCCATCCAAAGCACTCCCCTTCCCTGGAAGAGCTCGAAGCTTGAAGAGGAGGGGTCTGAGTAGACCCACCCTCCCAGCACCCTGGAAAGGCTCTTTCTCAGAGGAGCTGAGAGACACATTGGGGCCATGCTGGGGCTGCTCACACTCCTGCTGCTCTTGCTTTGCAGAGGGAAGGGTTCTGATGGATGTGGTGCAGGATGAGGGTTCGTTTCTTGATGTCTCAAAGCTGCCATGAGCCAAGGTGCTCGGGCTGGGGGGAGCTCATATCTCCTACCCCATCAATGAAAACACAAAACCAACTCAAACAGAGCAGCTTAAAATGCAACTTACTAGGAAAGAATGTTTTTAGGAGAGAGTGCTCAAGCAACAGGAGCCCAGCTTTTGGTCCAGTACAGCCTAAAGATCACACCGTCATTTCTCATGTCTCTTATCACAACTCTTCCTGATTTTGTGTGTACTTTTGAAATTGAAGGCTCGTCTGAAGATAAATGTTTTTGTTCAAGCCTGAAAATTTGCTTCTCTCTAAAGGAGTTGTTTTTTCCTGATACTTTTTTGTTTTATAAGGGAACAATAAAACAAAAACATCAACAACAAACACCAAAAAAAAAAGCTCCACCAAACATAGCTGTAAAAATTGTCACATGTCCAGAACTAAAATAAGTGTAAAGACCTCTTTTTCACAAAGTTCCTGGCTTATTAATCTCTAAGATAGGTAAGACCCTGCGAGTTCCAGCATCTCTTATCCTCTTCCTGTCTTTCACCACACACCTTGTTGGCACATACTAAAATACACAGGGGAGAGATGCAGATTCAACAGCACTGAAGCCATGTAGGGGGGGACAAGCCCCGTTGAATGTCAGTGCGAGCTCAGAAACCAAAGCCTTCCTCAGTGGTTTTTTTTGAACTCAATTTAAATCTGCAACTATGTGGCTAAATGTTGTTTGTAAAGCTTATGTGGCCCTCCACACTTCAGGAACGCAGCTGTAACGAAATGAGACAATCACCCCTCCTCTTCAGCATGTGCAATTTGTCTGCTACTCAGTGCATGTCAGACATCATTGTGGGGGTGGTGGTGTCAGACACATCACCAGATGCATTCCAATACCCAAACTGGGCTTCTGAGGCCTGCCCGTGTGTTCTACCCGTGTTGTTCAGACAAGTTATGAGGAAATTATCAGAGAGGTCACCAAAATCCTGACAGAAAACATCCTGGTTTGTATCTGTTTGCTGATAAAGGTTTGCTAAACCCTCTGGTGTTAATAAGCTATTAAAGACCATGTTTGCACTGTAATAATAATTAAAATATCACCAGTGGGAATCTGACCCTGTGCGCACAAATTCTTGTATAACAATTAATGTAGTAGGGAGATGTGCTCCTAAAAACAATTAAGATCTAATTGGATGAGTTGATCCAGAAAACATATGGTTTATTTATAAGGAGACAGAAGTGGAAGAAGCAGCCACTTTCAACATGGAACAAATTAGAGCACGAGCAGAGACTACATTGTGGCACTCTGATTGATTGAATTATTTAATGTCTATATTTAATTCAGTTTTTATCATGGGGAGAAAAGCACCTAATTATTTGATGTCACAGCCTCATTTTCACCTTCGCAACGCCTTATGTGGTCAGATGATGTCACCCCCAAGCAGATAGCAAAGCAACCCTCTGTTTCTTGTGTGCAAGGATGCCACCACTGCCTCCTTTCTCTTTATGTGGCTTTGTTTGCCTGGGATCGGGTTCTCCTGTATTTGAAATAAGTTAATACAACTCAGATCTCGTCACGTGGTGGCAGGGGCATGGTTTGGCAGCACACAAGAGCTGTTGAAGATCACACAAAAGATGCCTGGTGGACAGCCAGCTACTAGATTACACACTAACCCTTCCTCGCCTCTGCCTGGCCAAAAGTTGTCTCCAAAAAGCTGACAGGAAGAATAGGCTGGGGATTAACCTGCTCTTCTGGGGGAGAACCGATTTCATCTCCTTTGCTCTGCTGTAGGCATCCCTCCTGACCAAGGGCTGGATTCAATGACTGCGTCCTGCACTGCCTGTTGGCTGTAAAGTGAGATGGTCATGAAACCCAAAGCTGGGCTAATATCTGTTTCATCTAGGTCCGTGACGTGTTTTTTGCCTTATTTGCAAAATAAAAGGCAAAGCATTTCCCTCTTCCCATCAGTTTCTGAGGTTTAAAAAAAAAAAAAAAAGAAAGAAAGCTCATAATGTGCACAAGCTCCACCATAAAAACAGAGTAAGAATATGGTAAGTAAGGTCTCCAAGAGGCCTCAGATAATTTGTTTGAGGGTTGAGTATGTCCTGGAAGAATGGGAAGGAGATCCAGTGAAAACACCTGTAGTTACAGTGCTGGGAGGTGACTGACATGGTGCAGAGGCAATACCAAGCATGGCTGTAGACTGAAAAGTACTGGTCTTAAAAACCTCCCAGCTGTGTTTGGACGTCTTGGAGTTAAGAACAGTCTTTTCTTTTGGGCCTGGGGGTTATCCAAAATAGGGCAACACCATCAAGACTGTAAGAGCACTCCTACCCTTGCAAGAGAGCCAGCAACCAAACAATGCCCCAAATCCCACGGCAAACAGTGGGCTGGAAAGTAAAGGCAGCAAGGACTGAGAAGCCCAGGATGAGCTCACAACACCTGGAGAAATCATCACGTTCATGATGGGTAGGAAATACATGGGTTCAAAGAAACCCCTTCCTCTTTGACATCCTCTCCATAGCAGGAAATAAACCAGCACCATGAGGCGTTGGGTCCACACCAGTGTGGTGTTCTCCACCCCAGCTGGTTTGTGTCAACACTGCTCTGTGCTGGAAACCACTGGAAGAGGCAAAAAGTCACTGAGATTGTGCTGATTTTGGCTGCCTGGTGTCTCCTGATGCCTGACTCAGTATCAGGGGAGCAGCCAGCGGTGTGGACAGTGCAGCATTTTCCTGTTGGGCACGTCAGCTTCTCCTCGCTGAATCTCAGCAGCTTCCCTGTGAGCAGCAGCAGCAGCACATCCTGTCTCAATCCTTAGGAAAACTTTGGATTACTGCAAACAAAACGTTAGATAGAGTCTGTTTGCCCTTCCTGTGTCTTTAGCCACTTCTTCCGGCTGCACTGGGTGTGATATAAGGAAGTGATGAAGATTTAGCCATGCTGGCACCAAACAGGTTCCCAAGAAACAGCATCATTTACAGCTGCAGTGCCGTTTTTCCAGCCTGGATTGCTGTAAAGGGCAGAAATCTTCCCTGCATGCTTTCCAAGGGTGGCTATTTACAAGCCCAGCAGAAACAAATTCCAGCATACTCCAAAGCTGGGACTCTTGAAACACACCTGAACACATACAAAATGCACTTAATTAGGTCAGTATCCCGTTGGAAATCACTTAACTGCTTAGTGGGCTTCATTGCTGCTGCATGAGGAAGAAAATTCTAAAATGAAATGTGAATCAGCCACACAATTTCAGACTGGCAGGGCAAGCTGTATTTACAACTTGGTGCATTCTGTTAAAAAGTTCTGTTAAAAAGGTGAGATAAAACACAGGTAGCACAACTAAAAAAGTTCTGAACCTGAGCAAACTTATTTCAAGTGCTGAAAAAGTTGGAGTTTTCTTATATAACAAAGCAGCAGCCAAAAGAATCAGTAATAAATAGGTGTCTTAGCCCATATCTCTGGCTGGTAGAACATGCAGACACATCCATTATCACCTTTTCTCTTTTTATATGAGCCCTTCCACCTCTGGCTGTTGCAGTAAGAATGGATTCAAGAATCAGAGGAATTCACAGGAGCAGCTGGGAACACAGAGCCCTGCATTTTGTGTATGAAATACCCGTGGTAACAGATAGTCTTGGGCAGTCTGTGTAATTGCTGGTGAGTGTTATAGGAAGCTTTGGACCACTGTCAAGTAGTAAAAGAAAGTGAAGGAATAATACTTTTTTAAAGTTTTGTCCCTTTTCAATGCCGAGGAGTGAGTCACTGTAGTCTGGCAGCCTGTGAAAGTCACATTCCTGGTTATATTGCTTGGTGAAAAAGAGATTCCTGATGTCTTTCCCGAGTTTGGTGAGACCCAAAGCCAGCGTGACACCTCAGCCATAAACCAAATCTGCCTGCAAACTTTGCCTGCTTTCCCTACACACATCTCTGATGTCTCAAATTGCATTTTCCTGCATGGAAAAAATCACACTTCTCTGTGTGCTTCCTTTTAGGGACGCATTATTCAGTGAAGCAGAGATTACCTGGGCATAATAAAAAGTCAATTTGCAACAATATTGAGATAAAGACCGTGTTCAACGTTTTTTATTCAATATGTTTATTGATTTGAGGAACTTGAAAGTCTGTTCATTAGTCTGTAGATTGCAAGTGAGAGGGCCTGTGAGCTTTGAAAAACAGGTTGAGGAACCCAATCTGATCTTGAGAGAGTAGGAAATTAATCGGGGTAAAGGATTGGGAAAGTAAATTAATCCTCTCATAAAAAAAAAAAAAAAAAAAAAGACAACCTGGAAGTAATAATCAATTGTACAAATACAGTATAAAAATATCTGGGGGTCAAAAATTATGTGTAAGCAAAGAGTGATACAGACAATTTATGTCTGGATGCAGGACATCTGAATTCATCCTTCTACTTCTTCACACGGCTACGGTTTTCTAGTAGTAGTAGTATTTACCTACTTGGCCATTTTTGGGGCATCAAATTACAGGAAAAATGTGGGTCTGTTGCAGTAAATGCAGAGGAGAGCAACAGTGAGATTGAGAGGCTGGAAGTCCTGACCTGCAAAGACAGAAAAACCTTGGTGCTTGTCCAGCTCAGAGGACAGCAGAGGGAGGTGTGGAAGATGTCCTCAGCTGTTCCTCAGCTGTTCCTCAGCTGCTCTGAGGAAGAGTGGAATAACCTGCCTGCCGTTTCCATTGCAGATGGGACACCAAATTGTGCGGTCAGTTGCAGGGAAAGGTCATTAGCTCCAGCTTCAGGAAACAAAACATCCAGGCAGCAGGAGCAGCTGAGCCCAGGGGCATCGGTATCACACCTCCACCTCTGGAGAGATTAAAGAAGAGATTAGACAAACATCCATCTTGAATAACCAGCCTTGGGGCATGGAGATGGAGCAGATATCTCTTCCGGGCCTGTTCTCTGGTTTCCTGTTTGCCAATTGACTTTTTAAATAAAGCACCTCCATCAGAGGATTATTTTACTCTTCTGTTGTGTGAATGCGTTGCTGATGCTCAGATTCACTCTCTCCATTTTCCTCAGGCTCCTTTGTGCATTTGACATTGCAGAGCCCCAGAGCAGGGTTTCCTGGCTGTCTGATCACTGTGATCATGTCCCTTCCTTGTCCCTGAGCTACCACAGCTCAGCTGGTACTAGGTGGCTCCTCCAGCCATGGCTGGTCGTGTGCTTGAGCCTCAACAATCCTCCCCAGCTCTGTTTAGTCAAAAAGAACCTGAAAACCTTGGGGAAAATGCACTTTTGGAAAGATTACACTCCTCTCAACCCTTTGGTGTTGAAGGTCTACATGGAAGCAGAATGCTTAATTCCACTTGTATTAATTTCTAATTAATGAACCTTTATTCCCCTCCCTGCGAATCCTCACATAATTCAGCTCCTACTCCCAGTTCTTGTGAATTCAGGAACTGGGAGTGCCCAGCTTGGAAATCAGAGGCTTGCTTGCCAGCTGCAGGGAAATCAGTGTGAAATCAACAGTCTGAAGCCCTGTGGGCTGTGTTCCTGCAATGGATCGTTTCCTCTGCGCTGGGCGTTCAGATGCAAGACCACAAAAGCCAATTTAGATAAGGCACTTTGCAGCAGGGCCTTGTGATAAAAGGATCCAGAAACCAGGGCTGGGGAGGCAAGAACTGAGCCAGAAGGAGGAGGGGGTGGGGGGAATTTCCTGTTTTACACACACTAAACAAAATAGCAGCTAGAAACCCACAAAACCGTATGTCTTACCCCAAAGCTGACAATCACTTTTCCTGCTCTTTCAGCAACAGGAGGGAGGCACACACACATGATATGGAAGGCTGGCAAACCATCACCCCGTGCAAAGACACTGCTCTTAACAGAATGACACCTGTCCACTTCAGTAGCAGCGGTGTTTTTAGGGACTTTATTAGAATTGCGGCAATTGCTGGATAGGAAAACTTCTGTTCCATCCATCAGTCTGGGTGGATAAGGGCCCACATCCTCAGCTGCTGTCCAGAGCCATGATTGTCTATACAGATACGCCTCCCCAAAACAAAGCTTAGCTGCCTGCCAGCAAAGTTCCTTCACTCTAATTTTGGACTGGAGATAGGAGAAACATTCCCAACAATGTTGCTGTGGCACTTGGATCAAAATCAGTGTTATCAGGGGGAGTGGAACAAGGAACTAAACAGGGTTTTTTCCTAGAATTTCTTATTTCTCCTTATCTCTTTGACTCACAGCCTGAAAAAAGTTGTAGTTAGAATATATTTGGGTTTGGTATGGCTTGGGATTTTTAAGAAAAAGGCAGGGGGAAAAAAACTCCAAACCACCAGCCTGGAAAGCCCAGCAAACCTTCTTCTGCTTTGGGATTTTCTTCAGAAGAAAAATGGTATGCAGGAAACTGCCTCACTCAGTTCAGAAAAGCATGCAGCAGCTCCTTCTTTCCCTTCAGCTGCAGCATTCCTGATGGCCAATTGTTGTCACACTTAAAGCAGCAACCAAGGACAACCCCAACATGTTATTTTTTTTTTTCCCTGAGGGCTTCAAGGCTTTGAGGCTCTCCTTGCACCACGTTCGATGCCATCACTGTTACTTCACTTCTCTGGCAATAGCACCCAGCAGCCTCAATCATTTTGGCAGATGTTGTGCGAACACAGAGGTCCATTTACACTGCCCTGCGCGCCCTGAGCTCTTCCATTATTGCTGGGGCTTATTTGCAGAGCTGGTGAGTGTTAACTGTGCTACCTGCCTTTCAAGCACCCTCATCTCAGCCAGATCTCTCAGAGAGCTTCTCAAAGTGTAAGCAAGCCAAGACTTGGTGGAATCTCTCTCTTCAAACTGTCATAGTCCCTGAGAGAATGTTTTTGGGTCTTCTTCTTGCCTCTGGGCTGCCCCTTCTCAAAACTGGAGGCACCAATGCAGATAGATGAGGAGAGCTCAGTTCTTTCTGAGCACTTGCCCATCAGTGTGTTGTTTATATTCCCCTCACTTTTAGAAACCCTTCTCAGGGCTTTGTTTGCTTTTCAACTGCTGCCAAACATTGTCCAGATGGTCTTAATGTCACATCACTGTAGGTCTTTTATTTTCTAGTCTGTGCCCTGTTTTGTCCTTCCTTCCAAGCCAATGTCTCTAAGACTATTTTTGGCCCCTTACTTCATTTCCCCTCCCTTCTGTCCATCAAGCTGGGTGAGTCACACTCATATGTCCAGAAAACCTCATCTATTACCCCAATTGTTCTGGACTGAAAGGAGGAGAAGAACAGTCACCTCCAGATGACATTGTTTATGCCACCCCAAAGTAGCTCACCAAAGGTTTGGGTACTTAATACCAAGCAGTGACTCCACACACACACAAAAGGCTGCCCTAGCAGCGCTGACTGAACTTTCAGGAATGTGCTTTGGAGAGGGAGCATCCTGCCAGGAGCCTGCAGTTATCACATGCCTGTGTGTTTTTTAACAGCACCAGGAGATCCAATTCTCACCTATACACGCGTGCAGAAGGAACCCACGGATGCCAGCAGAGATGTCCAAGCACAAACACTGGGCTGAGATTCAGCTCCTCGCACAGGGTGGGCAAAGGAAGATGCACACAATCCTTGGGTCTTAAATTCAGACAAATGGATGCCTTTCTTCATCATTTTCCTCACCAACGTGATCATTAGAAGCCTTCCTTTCCCTCCTGAGTTTTTCTCTTGTATGACAAGCAACTATCTGCTCTGAGTTTAACTCCATCACAATGAACCCCTTTTCCATTCCTTCAGTCCCATTCTCAGGGAAGAAACCTTTCCTGACTTCCACCACTGCCTTCCAAATTCTGAGGACATTTTCCCAAGGCTGTTGGTTTCATCATTGTCCTTAGTTTTCATGCTCTCCTGCCTGCTCGGTTTTATCATCTGATCCTGGCCAAACATCACATTCCTCCAGAACAGGGAGCTCTTTCTCTCTAATGTAACCATCAATATCAGCAAACAGGAAGGAAAATAAATCATCCAAGCCTCGAGGAACAGCTACTCCTGCCCTTCAGAGACAGAGTAGAGGAGACATTTGGGTTTTGGAAACAAGGCTGTGCAGGGTGGCAAGGTAGAACTGTAGACCCTTTTGCAACCCTCAGTTTAACACCAGTCATTTGTGAAAGGAGTGGGAATTATATCTGATTATAAAAACAAACAAAAAAAAAGGACTTGACTGACAGCATCTCAGGAGTCCCCACATTGTGTTCAATTCATCAAATTTTGCAAAACACAGAGCCAATTATCACATTGCTTGCCTACCAGTGAAGATAAAACCCCTTCTAATGCCAGAGAGATAAATCTGGAACCACACACTTTTTCTAGGCAGTTTCTAGGAGGTGAACTTGGTGTGTTCTCTCCCATCCAGGTCCGGGGTTACGAAAGCACTGCAGAACTTTCCGTGGGGGGCCTTTGTGTGCTTACCAACTTGTGCAGCAAAAAGTGCTGCAACCAGCAAGTTAACAAGGTAGCAAGGTGCTGAGGGTCATAAGGTGTGCATACAAACTAATTTTGGGAAGGAAGGAAGTTTTCTGTGGGAAAAAAAAAAAGAAGAAGAAATCTAGTTCACAGAAACCCCAGGTCGACCTCATTTTTTTTTTTCTAAATGCACACAATTCCAAAATATCAAAAGCACCTGCAATCATTCAACACCTCTGTGAAATCAGGGCAAATCTTGGGCTTTTCTTATTTTCCAGAGTAATATAATACAGCAAGTTCAAACCAAAAGATCCTTCCCAGGCTGCCTAGTAATCTCCTGAGAGCCATCCCATACATCCGAACACAATGCTGTCAGCTGGATGATGGGATTAAATAGCATCCAGGTTAAAGCCAATGCAATCCAGAGAACAATGATTTCAAGCTCAGCAGTCTGGGAAGTGGAATGTATGGTGTTCATCCTTTTTTTTTTTTTTTTTTGGTGCCTTCAGGAATACTCTTCCATGCTGAGAAAAGGAGAGTGAAACTCTCAAAGGTCACCCTCCCTGCCCACCAACATGAAGATCTGGGTGGGATGTAATGGTGTCAGGAGCCATTCAAGACCATATTTAAAGCAGAGATGTATTTTACAAGATTTTAGTTAAAGGAAATGCAAAAAATATTATTATTTTTTGAATTTATATAAATCTGTCCAATCCTACCTCCATTTCTCACCAGGTTATGATGATACAGGCTTGGGACCACAGAAACCAAAGTATTCAGGCACAAAAACTGGCTTTGGACTTTTCACTTCCTCTGTCTGTAACACAGCTTTCATATCTAGAAAGCAGAGAAAATGATCCTGAAAATTTTGGTAAAATCCTTAAACTCTGATTTTTGAGGTGTTTTGCACACACTGAATAGGCAAAGCTGGAGCGTGGCCTAAACAGACGAGTCTGGTGAGAAACCCAAATCAGAAATTCCTATGAACAGTTTCCTCCCGACTCCACACCCCCATCATTACGGTTGTTATTGTAATTATTGTGGTTGTTGTTATTATTTCACCAGTTCTGATGTTTACATTCAATCTCCATCTGCCAGGCAGCTGCTGCAGAGCGGGGATCCTCTGCATATGTGCAGCTACTTTGGTGACCCGAGTAATTACAGAAGTACTTCATAGCTTCTCCCTTCCCTAGGCACCGTGGAGATGACATCCCTGAGACAGCAGGATACGGGTTTGGTCTGTGACTGTGGATCATCACTAAATTGTTTCCTGAGCTTCTGTCACCACCCTGTAAAGATTAATGTGAACTGAATGAAAAGCAGAGTTTTTCCTCTCAGACCCTTCCACTCCTGCTGCTCACAAAGGAGGATGAGCATGCCCCATGTGTTCTCAGCACTTGAGGCAGAGCACAGGAGCCTGGCAGGTGAGGAAGGAGGGCCAGGTCATGGCACAGTGAGGCACGAAGGGTGGGGAGGTCACCGGCAAACTGAGCATGCACTTCTCCAGGCTCTTCTGAGCCTCGGTCAGGGACAGCTCTTTACCAAGAAATACACATTTTTTTCTACCTTGCTTTGTCCTACCTCGTGCTGAATGCCTTGGGCCAAGCAGCACTCAACCCCAGAAGGCAGAGCTGGGGCACAGGTGAACCCACGCCGCTCGTCCCACTCCACACACAGACGCTCAGCCCCGCCACGTGAGGCCACTCAGCTTATCAGCAGCTCCAGTGGTCGGCCACGCTTTTGAAATTATTTATGCACTGATCTCCTGGAGGTTCCTCAGGCTTTTTTGCTCTCCAGACAGGAGGAGCAACAACTCTCAGAGCTTCACAAGTTTATGAGGCACAGCTCATGTCACTGCAACCATGGTGTAGAAACATTGAGGTGCTGGATCCAGCTAGCTATTTAGAGAGGGACATAGGAGCACCTTCCAAATCACTGAGAATGCTCCCGTCTGACTCGTTTTGGCACTGGAACCAAAGGATGGGATTTCAAAGAACCTGGTCGTGTAAATCTGCACCTCTGAGTACCCAACAGGGCAGCAAAGAGCAGTGGCCAGAGCCTCTGGTCAGATTCTTGAGGGGCACAAAGGAAGGTAGATCCATCAGTCAGTGGAGGGGTGGTGATTTGTGCCAGTGGAACACTGTTGCCCTGGGGGAAAACTTCACAAGCAGTCTTAGTCACACATTCCAGCTCATCAGGAAGTTTCTCTTGCAGACACTGCAAGATGCGTGTGTGTACATGTGTGAAGGTAGCAAAATTTCCTTCTTTAAATTTTGGGGTTTTTTCTCTGCAGCTGGGTGGGAACAGCTTCATCCAAGCTCCTTAAGGACTGTTTGACAGCTATCCAAAGACTAGATCTTCCCCTATCTTCTAGTTCCATGCTCTGGTGTTCCCATCTTTCCACATTCATGACCTGTCCTTGCAGGGCCCCCACCTTTCCCAGTTCTCCATGCCCAGTGCATCCCATTAACTTTGTGTCCTGCATTATCTACGTGCCACATCTCTCTCAGGCAGCACTTGTCCTGGCAATGGAACCGAAATTCAGTGCCACAGCTGAACTCATAAGGGATGAGCAGCCTCACTGTCACTGCCACAGGTTGGGAGATACTCAGGAGGTGTCCTTCCATTGTATTATTTTATCTCTTTTTGCAATATTTTTAATAGTACTCAGGGTCTTACTGTGTTTATTCAATCTTTCTGGAGATAATTCAACAGCATTCATAATCTTCTTTTACTGCAGCAGCATGAAGTACTAGAGGAAACAAGGGTTGACCAGTGTGGGTGAGAAAGAAGAAGCTGACAAAACTTCTGGGGTTTTTTTGCAACCCCCTTGACAAAGAGGAACAAGCCACAGATGTGCAGTTGAGCAAAATAGGTGTTTTTGTAAGAAAGGGAGCACTACAGCTCTGGGCATCATGTGAGCCTCAACCTTTTCTAAACTAAGGTTTAGGAGAACCTGTAACAAGTCTTTGTGTAACAAGAAAGAATATTGAACCAGCACAAGTCCACTGACAGTTGAAAACTCTTTATTGCCTTGTTTATATCTCTGGAAAGGCACAAGGAGGGGAAAAGACTCTGGTTTTCAGGCAGGAGCTGGTGGTAGGATACAAGAGGGAAACAAGACAGCTGCTGTGGGATGCTTGCAGGTTTAAAGGCATGATCCAGTTCTCTGGCACAGGGGTATTTTTCATCAGGGTAGTGTAAAGTGCATGCCCTTCTTTAGGATCCACAGTCAGTGAGACTCCCTGATATGCCTCCTGGGCTGCACAAGGTGAGAACTGAGCCTGGTGAGGTCATGGAAAAACACCAGGGAAATGTTGCGTGACATGCTCTGCCTTTGCTCAGCCTGTGCTGTTTCTGTAATCCTGACCTCATCCTTCTCTCCGGTGTCCAGCCTGGATCCAGAGACAGTAACTGAAGCTTCTCATCTCAGTTGCCTGTCCCTTTACCAAGCTTCAGAGGAGCTGTCAGTAAAGGCATTGACTCCCTGACACTTCTGTTGCTTGGCTGAGGTGCCACCAGGCTTCAAAGCCCCCTTCTCTCTGCACCTCTCTTCCAGGTCCACAGGGATAACTCAGCTTTAGTCCCTCTTGGTCACTGTGCCCCCATCTGACACCCCAACCATTCTGTCAGCACTAAGGAGAAATTGGAGAGCATGGATTCCTGCTTCAGTGTTTGTTTAACTAAGTGCCCAGATGCTGAAGTACCAATTGTCCTCTGTGCTGCTAGGGGTGCGTTTGTGGGACTTGGTGGAACAGGAACACGTGAAACCCATCAGGGCAGCTCAGCTGGGACTGAGGAGGAGAGGAGAAGGGACCTGCTCAGCCCTGCCTGCTCCACCCCAGAGAGGGCTCTGGGCATCTCCACGGAGGCACAGAATTTTGGGGTATAGGCATGAGGCAAAACGTGATCACTGCCCTGCCAGCCTGTGGTGCCTCCCCACAGTGGGAACCAGGGCGTGAAGGAGAACCTGGAGTCCCCAGGCAAGCTGAGAGCAGGCGCCAAACCCGAGGGAGGGGCATCACCAGCTCTGCTACACGGTCGGAGCCACTGGTCCTCCCCAGCCGAGGTCCCTCTCAGCCCCCATGGGTGGTGTGTGGTGTGTGACACATCCACAGAGCGAATTCTTGGGATTTCTCTTAATCCTATCCCGCATCCCGATGGAGAGGCGGGACACGGGGGTAAAGGTGATTGTCCTTCCCAAGGAGGAGAAAGGGACCTGCTTTCCAATCAAAACTGAAACCTTCCGTTTCAAATCGAGCTCTTAGCAGCGCATTGTCTCTAAACAAAGGCCGTCGCTGTCAGGACTTAGAGCAAGTGACACCCGCTGCTTTGATTTTCGAGGAGATCCCAGCCAGAGAAATGCTCCTGCACGGCAGGTTTTGCATTCATGGAACAGGCACCTCCCAGCAGAAAACCTTGCCTATGGAAAGTTTCCAGCCGTCATTGCTTTGGAAACAGGGCTTGGGGCAAATCACACTGCCACATCAACACTGAATCATGCCTCAGATGGAGATAGAAGCCTACAGGGTTTCCAGAGCAAGCTTTTTTTCACCACACCCTTCATTCAAAAAAAATCCTTTTTCCACTTCCAGTTCTTCCCAGGGCAATGAGCATTGTTAGGAGTGTTTACATTGCTGCTCTCTGCCAAATTAACATCATCACTCTCACCACCGCAGGACCTTCTGGGTGATGCTAGCTACTCACAAGCAGCGATCTCAGAAGCACTAAAAGCAAACAGGATATATGGCTACATTTAACTACCACTCTGCTTCAACAAGCAAGAATACTGATTCCTAAGCTTTGTGAAAAAGCCGGAATATCAGATGCCTCCGAGTTTAGTGAAAGCGACTTGCTTTGAGCACATATTTTGTTGCTCTTCGCTCTTTCAGGTGTCATTCCACAGCCACTGCTGTATCAGAAGGCAGTGAGAAGTAAAGAACCACCTAAAATATGATTATGGTGACCCAGGTCTACACAGAACATTTCATGACCCCTTTGCCCACCTTGAACCTCCTGTGGGATTCACCTTCCCCAGGTTCCTGCTGTCTGTAGGAGCAGGACAGCATTGCCACAGCTGACTGAGACAGCAGTCATCCCGTGGTGTAGAACACTGAGGACGATTCATCTGAACCTTACCCCCAAGCCCGACCTTTAAGACTGTTTTTCCTCTCCCAGCTGCGTGTGCCAAGTCCCGATATATCATCATCAGTGGGAAATATGCAGCCGCGCTGGAGGAGGAAAATAACTGGGAGACATGTGAGTAACTGAGACAATGCAGAACTGCCAAATCTGTGACAGCTGCTGGGGGCAGCGCTACGGTCTGACATCCAGGTAAATTATCGTTGTGATATGTATTTTCCTGTGGGCACAGGAATCAGCACAAACATCAAGGGATTTTTTACTATTGTTATTATCACATTATGAAGGAAGCATTGAAAGCTCCATTTCACCAGTGGCTGTTTTCTGAAAGAGGGAGAAGACCGGTGGTGTCCCTCCCAAACACCCTGAAGTGGGTTGAATGAAGGCATTCCTTCAAAAATGCTAAATCTACAACTCCTTAGCCGGCCAGAACATATTTTAAATTAGCTTTTCCAAAGTTTTCTAAAAGCCCTCAGCAACAATAACAGCAGCCTAAACACTGTAAACAAAGTGTCTTTTCCATGCTGAACAGCTTAAGGAAGAAGGAAAGTGAGGAAAAAACGGACAGAATAGGAAGAGCAATGGAGCACCGAGGCTGTCCCTGTCTCTGTGGGGACAACTCCCCACACCTGGTCCGAGTGCCTTGTGGCTTCAGCAAAACCTCTGCCTCAAGCCTTCAGCTTTGCCAGGCAGGTTCCTGACTGGTCTCAGCCCGTGCTGGTCTGTTTGGTGTCCATCACCCTGTAGGATAAAGCACTTTCTCTGCTTTTTGTGCTGAGTGAGTCCCTGCAGCTCCACAGGAGCGTAGCCCCAAGCCTCTGGTGAAATGCACAGCGCTGCCTGAGGGACTGAGCTTCCCCAGGCTTGTTAAAACCAGCCTCTCAATATCCTGCAGCCTGCCTGGGAAGTTTTGGCCAAGCTTCGTCAGTGAGATAGGATGAAATATACCATCTTGTGGTGGAAATATTAATTAGTTACTGTTTCTGAAGTGTATTAGATGTTATGGTGTCTCTGTCTCTTCTTATCTGCAATATGGGCTTTCTGGCCCTTCTCTCTACCCCAACCAATTTTTCATATAAACCTGGAGTGCAAAGTCTGCACTGACACATTACAGGATGAGCCAAGTGACTATCATTCAAATATTTATTTCATGAGAAGTAAGAACATTTTGCACTTTTCTCCAGAACTCTTTCAAAATCAGCTCATTTCTTCTTGTTGGAAGAGAGCCCATTGTTCATTTGACACTAAAGATAGAGCTTTGCTGTTTTCTTTTAAGTCTGCATTTGGAGGGTGGACAGCAGAGAGGGAGTTAAGCTTTATTATGCTGCCTTGTCAAAAGGATACAACATTATGCAAAAGGAATGAAGTGGAACAAAAAATTTGCTTTCTTTTCCACAAGCTGTCTCTCACTGGCATACAGTTTTCAAACGATATTCCTCTTTTGCTTTGTCTGGTAGATTGGGTTTCAGATGACTGTGTCAATTAAATGGCAAGAGCACCTTGCTGCCTCAGGAAACAGCCACCAGCTTCCTCCTGCCCTCAAAACTTCTGAATTAACGGGGCAGAGGGGTGGTGCTGTTTGTCTGGTTTTAAATCTCTCTTAAATAAGCATTTGAACAGCTTAGTGCTGGAGCCTGCAGTCTGGAATGAACAATGTTCCCCCAGAGCAAAGGCAGGCAGAGTGTCACACCCGCAGGAGGGCAGGAGGGGCCCCGAGGCACAAAGTGATCTGCCCGAGGTGACACCGAGCCTCAGTGCAGGGGCAGCGACCCAGGCTCACAGCTTCCCTGGCTTCAGACTGGAGGCAAACAGAGAGGGACTGCGTGATCCACCAAGAGAAAAGAGGACAGATGGTTGTTTTCCTCTGTGGCTTTGCAGGATAAACCAGGAAGCACTGAGAGATGGCCCTCCTGATTTGTTTTTCTAACAACGTGTCCCTACATCCCAGCTGCTCGGCTCGCTGCAGAACGCTGTGCAGGGAAGGGCTGGAGCCCAAATCTCATCAGGAGCAGCTGAGGGAGCTGGGGGAACTCAGCCTGGAGAAAAGGAGGCTCAGGAGGGACCTTCTGGCTCTGTTCAACTCCCTGACAGGAGGGTGCTGCCAGCTGAGGGTCGGGCTCTGCTCCCAGGGAACAGGGACAGGAGGAGGGGAAATGGCCTCGAGCTGTGCTAGGGGAGGTTTAGGTTGGGTATCAGGAAGAATTTCTTCACTGAAAGGGTGAAAAGCATTGGAACAGGGTGTCTAGGGAGCTGATGGAGTCACCACCCTTGGAGGGATTTAAAGGATGTGTAGATGTGGCACCTGGGGACGTGGTTTTAGTGTTGGGCTTGGCAGCGCTGAGTTAATGGTTGGACTTGATGATATTAAAGGGGTTTTTCAACTTAAACAGTTGCATGATAGCCAACAAAGTATTTCTTTGTGTGTTTATCACCCTTGGAAGTGGAATCCCTCATGGCTGGATGTAGCTTGCATGGTGCACAGCGAGGGACTCCAGGCAGACTCCCAGTGAAATCCCGAGCTGGGTGTGATTAACTTCCCTGCGCCTCTGAGGAGCAGCACCAGGAAATTGCTAACACTGTAAATTGTCTCAAACACGCACTTACTGAAGCCTTTAAAGAGCAATTACTATATGTTAACTGAACACCCATCAACTGTAAAACCAGCAGTTATGTGGGTTTAATAGGTATATAAAGGAGAAAATCTCACCACCCTGCAATTAGTTCTAAATCACATAAAAAGTGTAACTTGTACACTTATTGCTTATTAATACATAAAACATGTACAGCGTGTTAAAACATTTAATTAGCACGTGCCTAACAGGCTAAAAGTTAAGTACCAAATTATGACTAAAATACTGCTGAGCTCCTCATTAGCCATGTGAAACCACCCCCCAACACGCAGAGCTCATATTGTCCTGGGAATTAGGTGCTTTCAGCTGCTGTTCAGTGATTTTAGATCGGGGACAATGATATTCTGCCCATTTCCACTGACTCCAGAATCACCTCACAACACAGGATATTCCTGAGAGAGCCAGAAGGCAGAGGAGGGAAGAGATGCTCCTGAGCAAAGTCTACAGCCCTCACCTCCATGAGGCTGGGTTTAAAAATCTGGCCAGAAAATGAGGTGTGAACAACAATCCACATTGTGCTGACCTCCACCAGGGGCTATCAGCACATCAGGACAGAGAGGAGGAGGAGTGGAGAAGGTCCTCGTGATGGAAGAGGAGATGTGGTGAATGACATCAGCAGGAGGGTTTGTGGCAGAGGCCAGGGAAGAGGGGAGCCAAAACTGGAGGGCTGGAGGCCTCCAGCATCACCAGGAGGGAAGTGAGGGACTGGATATTACTGAAAAAGTAGGAAAAGGGGGTGAGGGCGGGCAGAGCAGGGGGTAGGGCTGCAACTTGGACCTGCAGCAAGGATGGATTCTTACCAGGGATCCCAGAGGGAGGAAAATAATATCTGGTGTGTGCCATTGGGAACGCCACCCCATCACGCAGTCTGTTGACAGAAGGAAACCACAACTCAGAATTACCCTTTGTTTAGTCTAAGTCAGCTGCCAGCATGCACATACACCACATGAAAGGCAAAACCTGAACATGTTCCCAGAACATCTTCCTGAAAAAGCCATCTGCTGCTGCCCGAGCTAATGTTACCGTCCTCCCCACCACAGCGAGCTTTGGAAGCATAAACTCCATTTTCCAAGCGAGATAACATCCTCACCTCTGCTTCAAGCCCCAGGAGACTTGTAGGGTTTCTCTGCTTGCACAAGGAGGTGGTGGGGGTGGGACATCCAGAGAGCTCCCTGATTCTGTGGGGTAGGTCTGGAAGTGGTTGGCCAAACTGAAAAGTCCAACAAGAGAGGGCTTTCTCTTGACCCCCAAACAAACAGAGGTGCAGTTGCTTCTCCCCAGAATGTGATGGCACTTTATTCATCTAGATAGTAGATCCTAACTCATGGTACCCCACAGATGGAAAGATTTAAAAAAAAAAAAAAAAAAAAAAAATTAATAATTAAAAAAAGAATTAAAAGTTGTGTGACTTTCATGCACAAAGATATAACTTGGAGCAAATATTTAACTGAAAGCTAAATCCTTTCCACTTCTAAATGTCTTCAAGCTAAGGCCATGGACAAGGATCCAACTCACCTGAATTTGGTTTTGGGTTATGACAGAATTCCTCAAAACAACCTCAAAAATACCGGTTCTCCATCTAGCAAAAAGGGATGGTAAACTCTTTTTCTGCTCCAGCAGAACAGTTCTTTATATTGCAAGATTTTTTTTGGTGAAGTATTTCTGCTCTGTTCCTTCTAGAGGAAACACTACAGAAATACTTGTGTGACATGACTTCTTTATGCTATTGTCATGTAAAATAGATTATTGTCTTGTTCCATTTTTCTTATTCCATCCTCTAATTACTCTCTTTGAAAGAGCATTAGTGGCAAAGGATAGTAGCATGAAACACTAACAGACTTTTGCTCAAACTCTATCTACTCTTGGTGAAAAGAAACATTAGATTTAAAATAACTGAAATACTTCATGAACAACAAAAGCCTCTCTAGTGCAACTGATCCTTCATGAAAGGGACCTTGAAATGGTGATAGGAGATACTTACACATAGTTTTAAGCCCTTGTCTGTCACTGGACTATAAACAGGAATTAAAGTTTAGGGATTTTGAATGCAAGTCTTTACAACTCTTCCTCCTTTGAGAGACTCAAAGCCTAAATATTATAGGTTTAGTGAGTGTTATTCATGACACAGTAAAGTTAATCAAGAGGGGACTATCACTAGCTTTAAAAGAAAGAGATCCCAGCCTGAAACTGGAGACAACCTGGACTAACCAAAGCTGTGCTGGAAACCTGCTTTTGAGGAAGAAAACAAGATTCCCCACTGCTCAGAGTCAGCTGAAGACAATCGAGAAAACTTTGTGTGTGTTCAAACCAGCCACGGAATGGAGTTCCTGGCACTTGCAGAAAATGTGGCTGAACACAGAATTAGTAAACGCCCACAAAACAGAAACTCACCTGAGTGCTGGAGAGCAGCCCAGCTGTACTGCACCCTTGATATTTCATTTACAACACTTGCTGGTGCTCATTCCAGGATGGGAGCTCTCTGAAACTTAATCTGGACATTTTAACTGAGAAATCTTGGAGACTTGTCTTGTTCAAGGTTCCACTTTTGCATGAAAAATGAAGTGATCACCTCTTTCCTGAGCATTTTAACCACCTGGTAGCACAGCACTTCTCCACTGCTGACTGGTGAAGGCACATGATCATGCCTCTATTTGAATTCAGAGTGTACAATCACAGAGTTTGCTTACAAGGATGACACTGAGGAGAAGGTCTACATTTTTTTCACAGCCAAAACCCAGGTGAATTCTCTCAGTCTAAGGCTCTTGCAGAATGCAGTGTCCCTGGGAACAGCCCATCAACTCAGCAACAGCACCCACTTGATATAAATTAATGGGAGAGAAAAAAACATCTCGTCAGCTTTCCAATTAAATTACATGGAAAGAAATCTAGGTTACAGCACGAGACCCTGCAGAGGTCCTAACTGCTGAACATGCACTTTTAAATGGATTAAATAACAACATACAGTTAATCTGATGGTAAGAATATAATTATACTTTTGTTGCTGCTGGTCATTTACGTGGGATATGATATCAACCTCTGATCACCTGTTCTTCCTGCTCTTGGTTAACAGGACAGAAGCACAACCAGTTCCTCAGAGAAGGATCAGTCATATTTAAAGCTGTTGACCCCCAAAAATCTTTTTTCTGCCATTGAGCTGAAGAAGCACAAGTCCTGTCTGCAACACCTCCCAAACAACCATAATAATGTCTCCTTAAATGTCCCAGCTCCTACCAGCCACATCCTGGGCCAGAGTTTTCCACCAGGCTTCCAGAGCACTCCTGTGAGGGAAGGTGGAAGAGGTGGTTACAGGAGCAGCTGAGGAACAGGGGGAGTAAACATCATTTTCTAACCTGTTTTCCAGGAGGATATTCCTGTGGCATTAGCAAGAAATAGCCTGCAACTGCAGCAAAATGTCTCAAAGGCCTCATGCCTTTCTGCAGGCAGCATGTTTTGAATGCTGGGTATTTATTCAACTATGAGAAACCAGATCCTTTCCACTTCTGAATGACTATTTTTGCTCAGATCACGTGGCTCCAACAGTCACGTGCCTGAAGTCCTGAAGAGTCTAAGCAAAGGAAAACATTTTCTGGAAAAAAACACATCAAAGACCTAGTGCTTTACAGAGCTTGCCTGCTAATTCTCTATTGGTTCTTACAGACCCAAACTTCATTCCTTTAACTGCAGCATCTCTGCTAGAAGTCTGCAGTGACTTCAGTCTAAATGATTCCACAAACACTTGAAGCAATGTTTGGCACAGTAGCTGAATCTGGTTTCCTCCAGTTACAGAGAAAAACTTAAAATTTCAGTCTAACATTTTCAACATGAGCTAAATTAATTTGAGGCATTGCTGGTGAGTACCCCCCTCTCTTTAAATGCTGCTGAGAGCACAACAGAACAGCTGCAGAGAGACATATTTCACTTAGATCTGGAAGTCATGCATGTACAGTTGGCTAGACTGAGCTAAGCTCTTCATTAATAGAAGTGTAAACTCTATGGAGAATTCAAGAATTGAGCTGAGGCATATTTGCTGTTACACCAAACTTTCAAAGAGAGGAATTATTTGAGAAGGAAAGCGTGACTCTTCTCATTCCAGCACCTGACTTCATTTTTGTTCCCTAAGCATCCCAGCTGAAATTAATCAATTGCAATTCCTGACTGATTATTTTATGAAAAATGCATTTTATGAACAATGTCAGAATAACAGGGCTCTCACAACTAACTTTTAGGAAGCACTTCCTTTTAGGATACTAAAATAGCAAAATTTTTTAACACAGAAGTATTTCACCTCTCAGTTCTCATCAGAAAAACCAGGTGTTTAGTCAAATCCAAAACTGAACTGGTAGCAAAAGTACTGTGACTTATATTACTAGAACACAAAATTAATGTGAAAGAGGACTTCTGTGGATAAAAGCTTTTGTCAGAATGGATTAAGGTGAGACTTTCATTAGAGACAGATTATTCCCTTCCTGCTCACCATGGGATTTTCTTTTTTCTCCTTCAGGAGTCAAGACATTGAACCAGAGAGGGAACACACCTGATCTGATCAATTTCCACATTCTGCTGGAACAAAACAAAACAGATCTCAAATGCAGCAAGAGGAAAGTCAATAGTGCTACCCGAGTCTTAGCTGCACATTCTATTGCTACACAATACAGTGTAGTGCATGAGGATTTATGTTATTTTGCTTATTTTTTGAGGCTTTTTTCTCACTTTTTCGCAAGCTGACAGAAGTTTGCATTGGATTCCTCTAGCTGTAAAAAGCAAGAACACTGGTTCAGCCATGAGAGCAAAGCAAACCCAAAATCTCTCCACACTGACACTGTTTTTTGGGTTTGATTTGAGGCATATTGCATGTGTGCTGCAGAGAAGGGATTGTGGGATCCAAGTTGGGATGAATTAAATCTGAGCTAGAGATCGATAACTTCTCCTCTGTCATGGTCACTTTCTACCTGTTAAGGGCTCTCGTGTGCTGTCACCTGGCAGTGATGCCTATGAACCTAAAGAGAAAATCTGATAAAACCCACTTTGATTCTGCTAAGAAACCATTGCCTTAGTTAGGTGATGTGCCACTGAGCATACATTTAGATGCTCATTTTTTTTTGGTCAAAAATGATTAGCCGTAGGACAGGCAGAAATGCTGTTCAGAGGAGGGCTGTGTGTCAGTGAGCACAGCATCAAAGTAGTTCACACTTTCACCAAAAACCTGGGCTTGCAAAAGCAGACAGGCTGGAGAAGTCAAAGGTTTAGAGAACACCAGAGAAAGAGGAATTGGGAAACAGGCTCATGAAGGAGATATGGAGGTCTCTGGTTCCGCCTCTTGCCAAAACCAGGATTACTGCTGACACTAGACCAGGCCAGTGGTGTTTGTGGTCTCTTTGCCTTGGAGCCAGACGGATGACTTTCATGGTGGAAAAGTCCTGTGTCCTCAGAAAAATACTGAAGGAAGACTTCAGGGTGAGGAAGAGAGCAGAAACTTGGGCCAGCTCCCATTGAACTGAACACCAGCAATTGTGTTTAGATATTTTCTTGAAGCCTGGGGGCTCTTTTGCTGTGTAGGTTCACATGAAGTCCTCCAAGATAACTGGGCCAAGAGTACCAACATTCCACATAGTCCCTATCACTTCCCTAAGAGTGGATTTTCCTCTGGAAACCCCACAGATCCAGTCTTGTGTGTGACCCTGCCAAGTGCCAGTGCTGTCCCTGAGTCACAGGACAACCTCAAAGGCTGACCTCTTCTCCAGGGAGGTTGGATGTTTGGAAGGGAGGGAGATATCAGCCTGATAACTGCTATTCCCATAGCAACTCCTGCCAGGCCTTTGCTCTGGGGTGAACACAAAGGCAAGAGCTCTGCATGGGGAGAATTCAGTACCTCCAGGCTGAAGGAAAATGCCAGCAGTCAAGATAGCAACAGTAAGGCAAACATTTACCCAGGCTTCATAAGCAAAGGGAGGACAATGAGCCTGGGAACACAGTGTGTGCAAAATCCTGGCTGTCCCACGGCACAAATGCTCCCTGGGAAGCCCAGGGCTGAAAGAAAAGGACTTGCCCATCGAGGCAGAGAGGTAATGTGAGTAAAGGATCACTGTCAGTCACCATTCCCTTTGCTTCTTCTCTCCCACTCCTGTGTTGTGTTTCAGCTCAGCACAGGGAGCTCAGCACAGGTGATCCAGGACCTGAAGGGAACTTACAGGAAAGGTGGGGTAAGGCTGTCACTGTAGTGATAGGACAAGGGGGAGTGGGTTCAAATCAAAGTGAGTGGGTTTAGTTTAGATTTTAGGAAAAAAATCTTGGCTGGGAGGGTGGTGAGGCCATGGCACAGGGTTCCCAGAGAAGCTGTGGCTGCCCCATCCCGCAAGGCCAGCTTGGACAGGGCTTGGAGCAACCTGGGATAGTGGAAGGTGTCCCTGTCCGTGGCAGGGGGTGGAACAAGATGAGCTTTAAGGTCCCTTCCAAACCAAACCATTCTAGGATTTTGTGATCCAGTCACACCCAGCCTGATACCTAAACATGGGGAGATCAAATGCTTTTGTTTCCAACTCACACAATCCTGACGCCAAGGTGGATGGCAAAATGCAAGTGCAAGAATCTAGAACTCATCCCAGGGTCTCCCACTGTTACATCAGTGATGCAATCCTTATTAGTAATGTCTCACTGAGCAGCCCTTTCCTTTTTTAAAGTGGTGGAAGTGCAGGCAGGCTCTGGGCTAGAACACATAGCGTGCAAATTACTTGTAGGCCATCCTGAACAAATGTTGCCAGAGATCACTGGAAAAAGGTAGTGTCTGACAGCCCAGAATGCATCATTCCTCCCCTTCCCCTGTAAACACAGGTTAAGGAAATAAGCACTGTAACAGGGAGATAGAATATTTCTCTGCTTTTTGACTTCTAGGGAAAAAAGCACACACAGCTACGAGGCGATCAAAGGTTTCATGCTGTTTCACAGCACACACATTCCTTTAAGATCCAACTCCAGTAACAACCAAAAAGCTGCTTAAACTGGGAACAGGGTCTGATTAAAACACAACCAGATTAAAAAAAAAAAAAAAATCTTCTGGCATCTTCTGAACATGCACTCAAAAATCTGTATTTAGCAAAGGAAGATTCCATGACGACACCACGAGCATCACTTTAGGTTTCTGGAGGATGAGGAAAGCCTCCAGCTCCAGATTTCCGGGTGTATATTCAGCTCCAGTTAAGCACAGCCTCAGTGCTGGATCCAGCAGGTCATCAGATACTGGGGAATACAATACTGCAGCAGCTCATGACGAGGCTGAGTTGGTAATCCAAATACCAGCCTGTCTCCATCTATTTTGATCTTCTGATACAGCCTGCAAAATTCCCTCATTTCTATGTTTGGGTTCAGGAGGAGTCAGCAGAGCTTGGCAGCATGCCCCTGACCTCTAATGGATGTTGGCTGGGGCATAGTTGAAGCATTCTTGGGGGATGTTGTAGACCAAGACCTGTGTGAGCTAGGGAAAGTCACTCCCCATAACCTGCCAATGAAAAATTCCCTGTGAAACACTGGGGGAAAGGGTGCAGGAGGGAAAAAAGAGCACTTTGCTCCCCTTCAAGAGCTGCCAAAGCCAGTCCAGTTGTAGGGACCCATCTCCAGAGCAAGCCAATAAAAAACCACACACAGACAAGCACGCACTCTTAAAAAGTTTTTATTAATTTTCATTGTTTTTTTTTTTTAAAAAAAACAAACCCGTCAGTGCAACAGTTCAGTATCCCCTTCCTATCCCCCATCAGTAAGCAGTAATTTTAAAATCAGGAAATACCGAGTGCTGAAGCCAATGGGTTAGCATTTTGCTATTATTTCCTTCTGTCAAACTCTGAAAAAGTCCTCTGTATAAATTAAACAATGAAAAAAATGTTATTTTCAATTCTATGTCATTACAGTCAACAGAATCATAATAATGCACCTAAAATGTGTGTCCACAATATATCAGGTATACATTTTTGGGAAAAGAAAAAAAAGGAAAAAAAATATGACATTCTAAGTTGTTAAAAGGATAATGGTCCCATATTTTTTTTATTACAGGTTAGCAAAACAAAATCCAATGGATTACAATATTTACATGTTATTTGAAAAATTAAGTAGTGATAAAAGCATGTCACAATCATTGTTTCTTTTTTTTTTTTTTTTTTTTTTTTTCCTTTTTCGTTTTTGGTAACCATTACAAACACCCAATCCAGGTATGGAACTGTTTAAATATATTTGAAATTAGGCCAATTAAAAAACAAATACACAAATAAAGACACAAAATGTGTATTTATACTTGTCCCTCCAATGTGTTTTTTCTATGATGTTCCCTCCCTATATAAAAAAAAAACCAAACCAAAAAAAAACCAAAAAAAAAAACCCCAACAGAAAAATTGAAAGAATCCCCTTAACACACAATTGATGAATCCCCAAAAGCAAAACACCATGCTTCTCAAGTAGCACTTATTCCACAAATGCAACATTTTTGCCATCATTTTTAAGTGAAGCTCTCCAGGACACAATTTCCTGGAGAGCTTCCTATTTTCCCCCCTCCCCCTCCCCCAGATCCCCCCCAAAAAACAAAAAAAACAAACAAAGACACATGCATTTCTAAAACTAGGTTTCAGTCAAGTACTTTCTACTTTTTGGAAAGAAACTTTTTTTTTCAGTTTTTTTTTGTTTTTATCATTTTTCCTTTTTTTTTTTTTTTTAATTATTTTTTTTTTCTCTTATTTTGTTCACAATCAGAACATACCATGGGCACCAGATCCTGTATTGGCCACTCAGGCAAAATCCCCAAATTGAGTTTAAATAGGCTTCATCGCCAAGGAGTAGTGCAGGATCAGCCACTTAAGGTATGCAGGTTTCTATCCATTCTACACTGCTCCCCCCATGCTAAAAAGCTAAGGAGGAGGGGAAAAAAACTCAGCAACTCCATCCACTGGATTAGAGTAAAAGTAGTTCTCCAGGCTCAATGTCGTGTGTAACCAACTCACCTCCGCTTGCAAAAAGATGTGTTAACAGACACCCCTCCCTCCCACCACACCTAAACAAAAAAAAAAAAAAAAAAAAAAAGAAGAAAACACTCACAAACCACAGACAGAATTAAAAAAAAAAAGGGGAAAAAAACAAAACAAAGGCAGCCAATCTCAACGAAAAGTTACTGGTGTGAGACTGATTGATGTTAATATGACAAGCAACAGAATGGTTATGAGGACCCATGTGTTTGGCCCATGAGCTGCATAGCTGTGCTGTAAGTTTGGTTCTTAAGGTTTTTTTTTTTTTTAAAGTTAAAACTTCTTTGTTATCTCCATATGTTTAAAATTAACGAGGACGACAACGACGACAACAGCAACAACGAAAAAGGTTCTATTCACAAGATCTAGTCTCCTTTCCCTGTCCCCCACTCAAAAAGAAATACTCATTTTTACATGAGAAACTTAATTGTGCTGTATTTGTAACACCTCAGGCTGATAGAAAATAAAACGTGTGGCAAACAAAACTGCACAATCAGTCACATGAAATCTACCAAATACTAAAATTATAACTGAATACTAACAAACAGCTTACCTGGAATAAAGGATGACAATTCACAAACAGTTATCTAGGAATTAAAGTATTTCTCTCTTTTTTTTGTTTTTTTTTTTTACTAAAATAATTAAAAAAATCACAGTATTTTAAGAAATAAAACCCACACTGGGATTTTAAGCACAATTTGTTTTTTTTTCCTTTCTTTAAAACTTTTTTCTTCTTCTTCCTCCATTCACCACCTTGCCCAGCAGTCTCTCTACATTTAACCACAACAACAACAGGTAGTACTGACAAATGCAGAGATCTCCCTTGGTTAATTCTGAGGTACTAGGAAACAGGTGACTGTTTTTTAAGCAAAGCAGTTTCTGTTTTGTTTTTTTTTGTTTTCCTTTTTTTTTTTTCTCCTTTTTTTTTTTTCCTCTTTTTATCTAATTTTTTTTTTTTTTTTTCTTTTCTAAAGCAGTTGCGTTCAGTCTGGAAAAGCGTTACGTATTAAAACTAGAAAAACGCACACAAACTTGTGCGTTGAAAAGTTGTCCCCCCACCACTTCTTCCACGCTCACGACGCTTCCACTCATAAAACAATCGAAGTCTCTCCACTGCAAAGCACGATGTGTAATGTAGGAAAAACACGGGGAGTTGCTTCATTAGTCCAAGATGAATATAACTTCCCATTGTCAGATCCAGGAGGAAAAAGATGCAGTGACGTAATGGAACCACTTATTCCATCACTTAAATAACTTTTAATATACACACACTCACACAGGTACCAGTGCTTTGAAAATAGATCATTCAGTCCTAAAAGCAGCTTTATCTCTTCCTTCTGCCCGCCCCACCCCACCCCACCCCTCTCATCACCGTTCAAGTACGTCGATTAGAACCACACACCAAATGCTTATTCACTTTTGGCCTCCGGGTTGTCTAGGAGAGGTTTGTCAGCAGCCACGATGCTGACCGCTGTTTCTCCAGCGTGGGAGTAGTCCACCACCATGGTCTCGATGCCTTCCTTCTCTTCTGGCAGCGTGCTGGCGGTGTCCTCCACGTCCTCCTTGGGCTGGCTGTCCTCGCCGCTCCTGTGCTTGCTCTCGTTCAGCGCCCTGCGGTGAAAAACACGAACGGTCGGTCGGACACAGGGTACAGCAAAGCCATGCCCATCACATGAGGGACAGGAGTGGATCACTTTCCAAAAAAGCAGCCACACCATGCCACAGGCTCAAAAGGAGAGGCAGACGAATGAATGTGCTGGTTGGACCCATGACATTCAAGCCCTGAAATCGAATCTTTGTTTGTTCCGCGCTGGGACAAACTTGGGACCAGAGGGAAGAACTCAAATTGTGACACTTTAAGTTTATTCCCATCTCCCTGGCCTCTTGTAAACAAGACTTAGGAGACACCAAACAAAAGAACAGGAAAGGAGTACTTTCCCCAACAAATTAATAAAATCCCATAAAACTTTTCATAGGTTGCAGCATTTCAAGTACTTATATTCAGACTTATATTCTCTTAAGGGTAAGAGAAGTTTTTGTTTCTCATCCCATCGCAGTTAACCCACAATACTGTACTCAAATGCTTCCCAGATGTCCGCAACCTTGAAAGAAATCCACTCTTTGAAGAAACTCTGGCTATAAAAAGAAGATCTCTGCTACCAATGAGATCTTCATCAAAAGAAGGAAACAGACTGTTCCAGAGATGCCTGTGATGCATATCACACCACAGTGTGCAAACTGCCACAGAGAGAAAAAATTATTTTAAAAATCAACAATACACTTAGGGGAAGTTAATCCTGGCCAAGAGGCATTTACCTAGAGACAATCTTTTAGAACCACAGTTAAACCCTACGGTTCACAGCCAGCCTGGTCAGCAGAGTTAAGAAGAATGAATGGGTGAACATGCAGAGACATCTGATGACAGTATCCACAGATTTAGGTCTACACAGAACTGTGTTTGCACATGTGTGGCTTTTTGGGAGGGGAGATCTGGGGTGAGGGGAATATGCAGAGTTCTACTGACACCCCTGGCTGTTTGGCAAGGGAACACAGAGCAACTTACATGCCGTGTCTCAGCACGTGCCGCTCCCACTCAGAGCCCTCTGTAAATGATCGGCCGCAGAACTCGCACGGGAAGCGTTTCTCTGGAGCGCTGCTGTCAGGAAACATCATGGGATCTGGAAAAGGACAGCACAAGCCCATGAACTCGGAAATGCCAGGGCAAGAAGGGACCACTGTGATCCTCCTCTGATCCCCTCTGCTGCACCTCTCATTCCAGAGAAACAAAAGGACTTTCCTGTCAAGTAACTGGGAAAATGCAACTCCTGCAAAAGAAAAGTGACGCTGCAAGTGACAAACCCCATCCTAGGTCTTAAAGCATCTCTGCAAGCAGGGGCAACAAGTTACTACTCCCTGTTCTTGTATTTCAACAAATGAAGAGACTGTGGAATTTGAATTCTAAATCAAAACTTTAAAGTCTAGGACTGAAGTGGCCTGAAAGCAAAATCGAAAAACCCACTCAAGTCCATCTATAGTTTTGGAACCGGTAGTACGAATTTTAGGAAATACATGGATTTGGTATATTTAACATGTGATTCTTGTAGTAAATCATGAAGTCTCATGGATTAAGTCCTGCATCTTAACTACACAGGTGTTTCATCACATCCTAATCTTTTATACAAAGTGCTTGGGGCCTCATTTGCAGAAGTGTCAAGCACCTTGTAAAATGAGTGAAGTCACTGGCAGCTCAGGGAATGACATTCCTGAAAGCCAAGCTCCATGTGAACACAGCCTGCTCCGACAAAAGATGAAACATTTTCTCACAAATTAAGATGATCACCGCACAAGCCATTAAAAATAATTGCACGAACTATCTCACTTGATTCTTTTGCTGGAAATGAGACAGCACCATCTGCTCAGAGCATTAATTCCTTAGCAGGGATTATCTTAAGCAAGAAATCAACAGAATGTCTTTCTGACTCCTCCTGAACTACATAATAAAAGAAAAGGGATTTTGCTTAATTTTGGTTCTGATCTCTGCTCACTTGATTTCTTCTCTCAGACTTACTCTGCTTAGGATCAGTCTATGAACTCAAAATTGCTCACACATTCCCTGTTATTCATACCTAAGTCCTGCAAATGCATTTCTCACTAGTTAACCTTTACCTCAATTTTATATGGAATGGTTCTTGACATAATTTTTTGCCTCTTCCCGTGAAAGGAAAAAATAAAAATCCACTTTGCATTTCTTATTGTTGGGAACTTATTTGTTATGTGGCTAAATATCATAAAGCTGCTGTGTCAGGCGGAACACCAGAATGCAAGCAAATGCCATTAGCTCAGTTTACATCTGGATTTTTAACACCTTAAGCATGGCACAAATGCATAAACACACTGCAACACACAGACTAGTCATGATAGGGGGATTAATATTTTTGATATTTAAATCAGTTTTAGAGGCAAATGCTGCTGATGTTCTGTATAAGAATATACCTATGGTATAGCACACAACAGGGTGTTTATTCTGGGCCTCTGCAGAGAGGAGATGTGAAACAGAGAGACTGTTTTTGCCTAAACAGGGAGGAGCTGGGGTTGTGCAGCCTGGAGAAGAGGAATCTCTGGGGAGACCTTTCAGTTCTTAAGGGAGGATTATGAGAAAGACAGAGAAACACTTTTCACCAGAGAGCAGTGACAGAGAAAAGAGCAACAGTTTTAAACTGAGAGTAGGGTAAGACTGGACACAAGGAAGAAAATTTTTAAGATGAGAGTGTTGAGACAGCTGCAGAGGGTGCCCACAGAAGCTGTGGCTGCCCCATCACTAGCAATGTCTAAAGCCAGGTTGGACGGGCCTTGGAGCAGCCTGGGACTGTGGAAGGTGTCCCTGCCCATGACAGGGAGCGGAACAGGATGAGCTTTAAAGGGCCCTTCCAACCCAAGGCAGTCCACGATTTGCACCTGCAACCCCCATTAAGTTTAGCAAGTGTTACTCCAGTAAATTCACCACCTCTTCAGACAACACTATCCTGCTCATCCTACTTCCCAGTAACTTTTGCTTCTAGGGATGTGAATTTGGGCTGGTTCCCTGGAGGAGTATCAGCAGCTGCTCTTCTCTGGGTCCTGCAGAGGAGAAGTACCAGACTGCACACACACCTGACTTCTCTGTGGTTTTGCTGTGTCACACATACAAGCACTCACAGACATTTAATTTTTGCCTGTTACAGAAAAACACCTCTCGATCTGCTAAGACCAACACATAAAGATCAGGAAGAACCTGTCTGACACAGAGTTCCTATCTGGGAGAGCTGTACTTTGCATGGTCTATGCCAGACACTTCATTTCTCCCCACACATCTCCTTTTATGCTATATCCTTTACCACAAGCAAATGACTGTCCTCCTTTCCCATCCAAGACTGCAGGTCAGCTCTGCTGCCCAGCTCTGTCTGTTCACATGGATAATGGCCTTTCTTTGGACCAACAGCCCACTTGGAGAAGCCACAAGCTCTTATTTGCACCTTCAGTACTGCGCAGAGGAGCTCAAGTCAAAGTGGTGAATTTAGGGAAGAAATCCTGATTCTCCCAAAGTCACACACCTCGGACAGGTACTTGGAGCACACAGAGGCACTCTCAGCAAATCGCACTTCCTGCTAACACCACAAAGGCTAGAATTGTCATATGCACCCCACTAGCACCCAGGATTACAGAATTTGATGTGATTTGAAAGCTGTGACAGCATTAGCCACTGTGACAGGCTCTGTCTGAAACCACAGGTCTGGTCCTTTGCTAAGAGGACAAACCATTTCTGTGCCAGAAGTATCTTCTGAAAATGCCTAGGAAGGTGCCAGCATGCAACTGAGCATCCACCCATGTCTTCAGTTCCTGTCTCATTGGGATATTTCTCAAAAATCTTGCACCTTAGAGTGGCAATTCACACAACTTGTGTAGAAAAATGCAATCAATACGGCTGGATCTTTTCTAATATCCTTGTTGCAGTAGGCATAAGTGTTTTCTGCATTTTCTACCTATTTTAGTATCATCTATTACAAACGGTTAAGAGATTAAAAAGGAGGAAAAAAAAAAAATAACAACAGTGAGACATTAACCCTACAGGCCAGAGAGGAAAGAAATGCTGCAAAACAAACTTGAAACCTTGCCTGATTTTTTTAGGCTGGTCATCCAAACAAGCATGCAGAAATAATTTTAGCCAGTCATGGATTGAAGAAAACAGAGAGACACAGGTGAAAAAAAAAAGTACAGGATCATTAAAACACTGCCTTGCTTAACTCTGAAACATGAAGACAACACATCCATTAACCCTTGCAAATGTAAAACTCCTGCATAGAAGGTGACGGTTTTACACTTTCACAGTGTAACCTAAAGCCAGTTTAAACAATGAACTTCACCTTGGGCTGCCCCCCCTGCCCGTGGCACATTTGCAGGGAGTTGTAAGGCTTGGCAGAGAGCACTTTCCTCTCCTTGGTCTGGGTACCACAGCCTCCAAGGTCACCTCAGCACCTGTGCCTGTGTGTAATGCTAAGGTAATCCTCACCAGGACAGCTTGACTCCTCACCCCCTGCTAGCTGTGGGTCTACACAGGACATTAATCAGCCTGCTGCATCTGCAGCTGTGGTGAGCTGGTGCTTCAGTCAAACCACATCACCATTTTTGTTCCAGCCACCAAGCTCTGAGGGTCGAAGCTGTCCCTGAGCAGACACAACCGAGCAGGTTTCCAAACAGCTGCTAATGCTGAACTCTGAAATGCATATGGAACTGACACCCCTTTAGGTCCTCCTCCACTGGCTTCCATTCTCATTTAAGTAAAAGCCATCACTACCCACTCTTGAAGTGCTGCTGATAAGCAGAAACTGAATTTATGCTGCAGGGACACTAAATGAAACCCAGGATGCTGGGGTCTTGCTGTTAAAAGGCAAGAGGCATTATCTGAACCCCCCCCCTAGTTCTGTAAACTACCTGTAAGCCCAGAAATAGGAATTTTTGAATGCCTGAAAACATGTACAGAGACATGTTTCTTTTTCTGAAAAGCCCTTGAGTGAGTTTGAAAGCTAAAAAATCAGGAGGAAGAAGGTAAAAATGGTGGAAGTACAGAGAACTTGGCTAACTGCAGTTGTCAGCATCAAGAACTGGGTGACCTGTTGTACAAACCACAAAGGGACTAAAGACATTAGAGACCTGTTGCATTTGTATGCTGAATTGTTGCACCAGATAAAACACAGTTACACCAGATATTGAAATAACTTGGCTTTCATGGGAGAAGGTTGTTGGAAAAGAAACCCTTCATTTAATTAACTGAGAACTTACTTTTTCCCTGCTGATCTAACTTCAACCAAACCAAAAGCATATGACCCGGCCTTGTTGAAGTTAGTGGGATTATTCTTAGATACAAACCATGGCACATATTTAAATATAAAATGGTACAGACAGGTGGGGTAGGGATGTACCGTGGCTCTGGAGCTGCCAGCTGCAGCGACTGCAAACAGGACTGACTATCTGACAAAGAATGCTGGCCAGAGAGTAAATAACAGCCCACAAAGCAGCCTACATCCCTCACTTGGACAACGCCAAGTGAAAGCTGGGTACTGGTTACTGAAACAGAAAATCTGACAGGCCACTAAAATACACTTCCATAGTTTTCCAAGCCCTTATAGATGTTATCTGAACAGGCAGATTAGTCACAGATGCTATCTGTGCTTCCTCATAGCATGTATTCTCTTAACAGAAACAAGGAGGATTAGAAACACAAGATTCCCACAGGAGCTGTGTCTTCAGGAAAGCCACATTCTGCTTCTGCTGCCATGCCTGCTGCAGACTTTGTGCTGTCCACTCAACAGCTGACCTCGCACAGTTAGACTGCTGAGGCATGTTGCAGTGCCTAAAAAAACCCAATGAAAACCCCCCAACACATCAAAGAGCAGCACTGACCTCTCTCTTCAGCCTTGGGGCTTAACTCTTCTTCTTTTTCTTCTTCATCACTGCTAGAGCTCTCTGTTTTCCCTTTCATTTGTTCCAACTGGTCCAAGTTAACCCGTCCAACCAGCTCAAAATTACGACTCACCTTTGAAAGAAACACTTCTGTTAGCACCCAGCACAATCACCAACCAACCAGAGACGTGGCCACATATGCAGAACAAAACCAAGCACACCCCAAAGCCTGCTCAGGTCGAGGTGACATGCAGCCCCCATAAACAAATTAACACTCATTTATTTCCAGTGACAGCGAGCCTTCTACTGCTGTTTTTTCGGCATTCCTAATTTCTGGTTTCTGGAAATTAATGAGATTTGGCAAACCCCCTTCATTTCTCCATCCAGTAAATGTGAAACATCAAGTCGTATCCTCATTTTTATGCCATTATTCAACCACTGTGATCAAACACTGCTACCACAGATCCACGCTGAAGGGAAACTCTCTGTGACTGGTTCATTCAGCTTTATTCATGAAAGGATGGTTCTTTTTCTCACTAAGCACACGGCTGCTGTGTGCCACATACACTCTCACTCATTAATAACAGATTAATTTTCATTACGCCGGGCTGCAAAGTGCTTTGCAAACTGATACACAGACTATAATGGGAACACTTCACCCAGCAGACAAATTCAGCTAACCCTGGGGTGAAATGCACCAGCTACTTAACAGCTCACAGCAGCAGTATGAAAGGAGCAGCTCAGGGCACAGGAGTCAGGAACTCCACCACATCCAACAGGAACAGCGGAGCAGCAGCCCAGATTTACAGTGGAGGCGGAGAGCGTGGAGCATGACCAGGACACTGAGGCTAATACTTGCTGGATGACAAACGCCCTCTGAGCTCATTGATCACTGCTGGGAAGTGTTTTGGATTCATCTTTCATGCAGAGAGACAGCCCTCCAGCAGCACAGGCACTGAGCCACGGAGGCAGAGGGGATGGAGACAGAGTGGTGAGTGCAGTACAACATGTCCTGCAAGATGCTGAATGAAATATCAACACCCACTGACTGTTTTTTACCCCTCTGTGGGAAAGGAAATGGGAACGATCCTGAGGAGGACGTGAAGTAGACTGCAGTGTACATCCAAATAACAAAGTATCCTGAATGCAGAGGTGTGAGGATTCCCAGTAGTGGGTACAGACAGTTGTGACGAGGTTCTCTAACTCAGCACATAACCCCCAACGAATTTAAACAAACAAGACCACACGAAAGGCACTTGATTTAACTCAGCTCATACAAAGAAACTCTTTTTAAGGTGCGATAGACAACCTGTGTAGTAGCTGAGCCCAGAACTTAAGACACAAATTGGAGAGGTATAACTTCCAATGAAAAAAGGGGAAAGGATGCCCTAAACTACCCAGCACCACCACTGCAAGTCCAGACTGGAAGGGAGAGCTAAGTTAAGGGAATAATCTTCCCAGCCTGAGGCACTGTGTCAAAAAGAACCAAGCAAAAGTTCCTCCTGCATATACCAGACATCTTGCTGTGATGACCAGGAGGTGTGGAACTCCTTCTGCACCATTTGAATTGCAGAAGACTCTCCAGAAGTAATAAAAGATGGCAGAGGAGCATAGCAGCCCAGCATAAATTAACAAAGTTTGGTTTTGTAAGATGGCCAAATATTTTTTAAGCATAAAAAGTGGGAGTTTTTTTCTGGGACTTCTGCTGCTAATACCTTCCCTATAAATATACTTGGCTTTAAGGAAAAGTCATTCAGTCAATGAAGTTTTCAGTGAGGACCTTGGGCAGCTCAGCTCCAACAGGTGAAGGCACATAGCTGCCTCCCCTGGAAACTGCCAAGGAAGCACGCTAGGAAATATTCCAAAACACATCCCAGTTCTAGAACTTAAACGGTTTCTCAGCTACAGAAATTCAAAGCTAGCAGTCTGTGGAAAGCCTTTAATGACTTCTCAAAGACTGGTATGCACTCAGGTAATCCACAAAAACTCCAAAGCAGTCTTAACTTAGGACCTGGTTAGATTTGCTGTTTATCTTTCCCTTGTTAAATGTAAAGGGGGATGTATAGCCCTCTTTGTTAATAAAATATGCATGGCATGTCACGCTGCTGAAGTTACCAGAGCAATCCTGTGTTTGGAATCTCCTGCCTTTTTATAGGGGCTGAATCACACTGCCTTGGTATTGTTCCACCACCCTTTTCCCACCCCCTTTTAAATAAACCCAGCATGCACAAGGAGCCTTTTACAGATAATCACACTCTGCATGCAGCAGTTTGCCAATTCTGATCAATCTGAACAGCTTCAGAAATGATTATTTTTCAGTTTCTGAAGAAAAAAAGTAAGAGAAAAATGAGGAAGGGAAGTGCAACATGGGATTAGTTTCCAGATTTGGGGAGGTTAAAAACCCCCAATGCCAAATTGGCTACTAAGACATGCAAGTAAACTAACAGTGTTTGCAATGGAATTAAAGCTATTTGGGTCTTACCTTGTGCTCATCTCGAAGGTGAGCGTCCAGCTCCTCTGTGTGTTTGGTCTCATAGTAGCAGAGTTGGCATTTGTAAGGTTTCAGTTCATTGTGCTTCTCTATGTGCTGCTGCAAGCTCTCGTCACTGGAGCAGGTGAAGGTACACTTGTCACAGCGGAAAACAACTCCCTTCAGGTACTTGGACAGCTTGGAACGGCAGACTTCAATGGGAACGACCCTCTCCTCTGTGGGGACAGCACAACATTCACTCAGTAACACCAGGGAACAGTTCTCCCTGCCAGGACGGGGTTAATCTCCAAAAACTACAAAGGCAGGTAATGGGTGATTGGGTGAAGAGGATAGGAATGGAAGGTTTTGGGCCAAATGAGACTCCATCTGTGAGTCAGAGGAGCAGAGCCCAGGAATACAAAACCAGCCACAAACCAGCCAAGACCAAAAGTGTGATTTTGTCCAGTACTTGACAGTGGCCAGCAACAGCTTCTAGAAAAGTAATAAACAGGGAAGCTGCAGGGTGCTTCCCAGTGCATTACAGGCTGCTGGCTCTGCACAAATCCAAGCTGGTGTTCTCATCATCACACCCAAACCTACCCTCTGGGGACTGAGAAGGTGAGCAGGGCAGCACCTTTCCCTGGAAAAAGGCTGCATAGTTCAGCCAGCAGCAGAAACTTCCCGACATACCCAGAGCCTTCAGAAAGCTCAGACTCAAACTCTGCACACGTACGATGTACTGAAAATGCTCTTGCTGAGTTTCTAAACTCTCCACTCCTCTAACAAAGCACTGATGTTTAACAGAGCAGCAATTAATTTCGGTCACTTGACACAGCCAAAATCCGATGTGCCTCAACACTCATCCACTGTGGTTCCCTCCATGCTGTGCACACAACAGAAACCCCAAATCTGACCGTGCAGCTGAGGGTCACCAGCAGATCCTCATTAAGGCTTTTGTTACCCCAACTGGCATTTTGAGCTAGAACACTTGAAACTTAGCACTGTTCCTCCTTACGGACTGCACGTTAAAAGGAGGGGTTTGATCCTTCTCATCCAGGCTCATCCCTAAGGACAGGCAAAAAAAAGAGGCCTGAATCTCCTATGGTAGACATGAAGGCTGAAGGAATGTGAGACGTGGCAATGCACACATGGATCTGAGCCAACAGGCCCTTTCTTTCAGTGAGGAGGGTAAAATTACATCCAAAGACAACTACAGAAACACGCGCTCCCTTTACAGTAAGACTTTTTTCTCCAGCTCAACAAAATATTCCATCCTGCCTGGCTTCTCCCTGAGCACAAAACTTACCCTATCTCGTAACTTCCCTCTTTTTGAAGTTTTCCCCAAAGCTATGCCTTAACCAGGAAAGAAGAAAACAAACTCCCAAAGACTTGTGATTCTTTTCTACACCAACAACAGCTTCTCTAACCATAAAGAAACTGAGTAGCAGCCATTCAGGGTGGAAAGAGGGGAGGGGAGAATAGGGTTCAAGACACAGCAGAATTTGAAGCTGTGGTACTGAGATCACTAGAAAAACTTTTTACAAGGTTGTTGCAGCTGTGTGCTTTTGGACTCACAGAAGTAAGTGACATAGCCAGTTTCAAAAGTCAAAAAGCCAAGTAAGGTTTTCAAAAACAGAAATACTAATTAAAATACTTTAAAATTCACTTTTCCTGTAATGCCTGGCACAGATTTAAAAAGTTAAGACATGGAATGGTATAAAACTTTAAATCTACCAGTCTGAAGTAATGAAGCATTCTCTTACTCACATTAACAAAACCTATTACCTCACAATCACACAGAGTCCCCAAATCAAAGGCAACACAGTAAGAGGAGAAGAGCGAAATAGACATGAACATCAATTCCAGATTGAAGGATTTCAGTTTCAGGGAATGACTTACAACCTTCACATGATGTATTCATGTCAGTGAGCTTCCTCCAAGCAGTGATTTTGGAACCTGCAGGGCTACCTGGACCTGGAATGTTACATTTCTTAAGGTGATGCTCTCACCTCCAGCTTGCCCCTGCAAAGCCCTGTTTATCTAATTACTCATTTACTATGCACTTATCATGTCTGGACAACAGAAAAATTACAGCAAACCATAAAACCCCACACACAAATTGAAGAGGTAGCTTCTTTACCCACATGTAGACTTCTTCAAAGTTCATCAGTGTGTAATCAAAGGCTGCTGGAGACACCTCACAAAAAGATGTCCTGGCTTGTGGAACAATTTTGCAAGAGGTGTAATTAAAAAATAACAACAAAATAAACACCTGACAAAAGCATCATCTTGGTTTAAGAAATCCAATCCTTCCATTAGACTGGAATATTCAGGCTAATCACATCAGGGAATTAACTGAAAGGACATTAATGACTAACTATTTGCAGTGCTATAACAAAGTAGACACACATTTTTTTGCTCAAGGCACAAGAGAGCTCAGGACTGTATTACTCCTTAGTTTTAAGGAGATATCTTTATTCAGCAACACACCAAAGCTCATACAACTTATTTCCTTCTCTCAGAGGTAAACCAAAAAAAGCAGTCCTACTATCTAGACACAGACCAATTATTTGGTCATCTTGGGTTTTGAAAATGTGTATTTTTTGCCTGGAAATCCAAACTACAATCACAGAACATGCAGAATTTGCATTCCAGTAGTCAAAAGCAAGCACTGCACAAGGGCTCTGTATGTTATCAGTGAAGTTGTATGCACAATGGAAAATGTCAGAAACAAGCATGTGCAAGGAATCAGGATATGTGGCAAGGAAGCCTTTGGGGAGGTAGCTGAATCTGAAAATTTATCCAGAAGGTAACTACTCCAAACATGTGGGTGTTACCCCTCTTGTATGGGAGAAGAAAATCACTAATTCTCTAAGGGAAGGAAAAGGAAGAAAAATGCCCAAGGATTTAAAAGTAGAGCCAACAGTGAACTTGGTAAGCTGCATTCAGCCCTGGAAAAACACCAATACACTTCAAACTGCATGAGGGGAATGCTACTGGAAGGGATAACATCAGGAGAAAAGGTGGTCAGGCACTGGAAGGGGCTGCCCAGGGAGGTTTGGAGTCCCCATTCCTGGAGGTGTCCAAGGAACAACTGGAAGTGGCACTCAGTGCTCTGGGCTGGCTGACAAGGTGGGGATAGGTCACAGCTCGGACTCGATGGTCTCAGAGCTCATTTCCAACCTAAATGGCTCTGTGACACACTAATTGCATTGTCCAGCATAAAGGCCAACACTGCTGCTGGTCACGGATCAGGAATTCACTGTCTCCTCTTGCCTGTCATAGAGACCGGGAGAGAAAAGACCTGTCATAAAGAACCAGAGAGCCAAACTTCCGTCAGTGACCTGCAGCAGCCTCTGGCTATGTCAGCCCCGTGGGACAGGACACCGGCAATCAGTCTGTGCTCCACCTGTACCCACAGAAGGGAGACTGAGCTGCCCTTACATTGATCAGGGGTGAGTCGTACATGACAGAAGCTCTTGGAGCCTCTCCTTCTTCATGGAAAGCAAATTCCTTGCCTAATTTTTTTTTTTGTTCTCACTAGGCATTCAGGCTTCTAGCTGATACTCCTTTAACCCTGTGAAATTCAGCCTCAGTAGCCACTCATCAGGAGGCAAATATATTCTCCATTTCAAGCACATGCTGTTTCACCAAGGATTAGGAGTGCAGCAACTTGGAAGTAATGTAAGAGTCATGCATCTGTAAACATGCCTTTTGCACAAAAAGGAACATTAACCATGAGTGGATCAAATCTTTCACTCCTGATTTTACATACTGCACCACTCCATCTACCTCAAAACTAATTTTCTTGGGCCGCAGCTCAGGGTTATGCCCTTGCTTTGCCAATGCAATGGCCATAAAACAGGAAGGCTATCTCAGACTACATTGACTATCCCTCAGTCTCTTTTCCAGTGCACATTAAATCTTGTCAAAACTGTCTGCTCCAGCTGCCACACAATTAAACACAATAGCAGAGGGTTGTTTTTTAGCTGGGTATATGCGCCAGAAATAACTCTTTAAGTATGAACCATGCTTCCTTTATTACCTGGATACGTGATGTCAAAGAAAACCCTGTGGTGGCCTCTGTGATTCTTTATCAGCTATAATCCCATTTGCATTAAAACTTCTTATGCTGTTTTTTCTCTCTCAGCACCATGGTGCATACACCATTATGTCCTTTGCTATAAGGTTTGTTTCAGCAGCAAAAACTCTTTGAGGCTGGTTTCTGCAACTGAAGCAACAGTTCTACAGAAAAAGAGATCGACAGTTTTACTCACCCAGGAGGCGAAAACCTCCTTGCAACGGGCCAGAGCTGCAGTAGAGCTCACAAGCACAAGCAGTAGAGCTGCTTGAGCTCATTAAGTGCTCTTCCACTTCTGCAACTGGACATTCCCAGTATCAAATCTATGCATGATGGAAAACACCCTAAATCCATCCAGTTCCCCCTGTTTTAAAAGCCTGGCATTGTCTCCTGGAGCCCTGGCACAGCCACAAAATGGAGCAAACCAGGCAAAATCTGACATAGCAACACCTTCAAAGACAGTAAGTACAAGCCAAAGCATCTGCCAAACCCTTGCAACCAAACATGGCAGCTTTGTAATGTGCATTCTGAATCACTGATGGGTCATTTCCCCAGATGTTGCCTCAGAACAGCCCTGCTAGCAGAAAGAAATCCGAATTCTGCCAAGCTCCCTGTGCACCTGGTACAAGAAGGACTTCAAGCTACCAGCACTGAGAAGTGGTATGTTACAAGGAATTACGGTAGCACTTGTCACACCAGAATCTCCTCCAGGAAAAAGATGGCATGCAAAACTTGTGTTTGCTCACCAGCAGTACCCCACTGTGAAACTCTGCCCAACCTGCACGCAGGCAGAGTGCCATCCCAACACATGGGTTTGGATTTCGGCAGCCAACAGACCATCTACAAGCATCAAGTGTGATAGCTGTGGGCAGGAATCCCAGCCCAGAGAGCCCAAACTGCTGTCTCTCCTGAGCTAGCAAGCCCACAGTTAATGGAATGTAGAAATCCCTAATCCCACTTTTAGCAGGCTTAAAAAAAACTTAAAAAAAGGAGATATGTAGACAGAAAAGGAGTCTTACAGTAAAACAAAAAATGAGATATTTTGTTTCTAAGAACACTGAGGAGAAAATACTCAAGGAATTTATCAAGGGATATTTTGAGGCCTCTATGGTTAGCTGATAAACCTTTTGGGTGAGTTTATGATAGCAAGGCCTTTAAGATAACAAGGACATGAGCAGGGCACAGCTCTGGCCTAGATCAAAGTTGCAAATTAAGGCAACACTTGCTAAACAGGTGTTTGATGGCTGCTCACCTCCCTTGAGGAAGAACTTAAAAACTATTCCAAATCTGCTCTGTTTTGGCACTGGTGAACTTTGAATTTTACAGGAAATAAATCAGATGCATCGTATAGAAACAAAACAAAAAGATAAGCAAGGGCTAGTGACTTCTTCAACATAAACTTGTCCTCATGTACAGAGAGAGTAAAAATTTAATGAAACCAGTGTAAACAATTTAAAGAAACCAGACCAGGGCAGCGTCCAGCACTCCCCTCGCTGGACACAGACACGGACACGGACGTTGTTACCTCTGTGCAGAACTATGTGGTCAATCATGTTGCGTTTGTATTTGGTGTGATAGAGACAGAGAGGGCAGCGAAGGTCTTTGGGTCCTTCCTCGGGGACTGCCGAATGCCCGGCTTCCACGTGCATAGTAAAAGCAGATCTGTGAGAGAGGAGGGAGAGAATGGCAGCAGTCAGGAGGGGAACCACGAGGTGTCACAGCTCTATAAGGGATGTGTGGTGTAAAGAGGTGCAGATGCCACTCAGCTCTGTCTGCACGGCCCTGCAGAGGGGCTGCTCACATGAGCGACACATGAGCAGAGGTATCTGCAGGCTTGTACCCTCAAAGCAGCAAACACTCCTTGTGACAAGATATTCTGCTGCATGGGTTGCCCCATATAGTCACGTTGCTATAGCTAAGATAGCAAAAGAATTCCCATCCTTCATGCTCATTATCTGTCTTCAGGCTGAAACATTCAGTATGCTTTCTCCAGCAAAGGTTCAATTTTTAGCCAGTTGAGCAAAATCTGTCAACTGTTCTGGGTTTGCAGAGGGGAGGACAAACTTATCTCGGGCAGAAAACACCTTAACCATCTTGATCTAACCAGCTAAACTTTAGGTTGTGGGTACAAAAGGGATTTGTATTCATACTGAGTTTGGCACGGAGTGGTTTAACTTTCAAAGCATCAGCCATAAATATGAAAACCCAAGACTTAGAATACTCTATTTATTAGTGTGGAAGAATAAATGAATACTCCACAGTACTCCTCAACCAAAAATTTCATGCTGGCATTACGCTGCCTGCATACTTAAAGGTTGCAAGAGATAACAGAACTTAACTGTACATCCATCTAACCACAAACTCAGTTGCTGAAATGAGAGCTGTGCCTAAACCTGAGGCACTTGGTAATTTTTTCCCAAAGCAGTGATAAACCTTGCAAAAGCTAAGAGACTTGACACATTGAACTGGAGTAAAAAGTGGCTTTGGACCCAATCCAGCAATCACTGAATTCTGCAGGTTTATTTCTATCAACTTTGGTCACTGCTTTCATACACTTAAGTTTCTAGGGTGGCTTGAAGAGGGGATTGGTATGGGTTTTTTTTTTATTTTGCTTTCCCCATCCCTTTTTAAAGACAGAAAATACACTGCTATTAATGTGTTTAAATGCTGCCTATTTCATAACACCAAGCTGAAAGAAAATGGCACTTGCGAGACACAAAGAGATTGGACCTGGAAATTTCTGGTAGCATTTAAGACAGAGAGCAATCAGGATATTAAGCAGAAGTAGCACATTTTAACACAGAGAAAGCAAAAGTGAAGCCACAGAGGGTAGAGACATGTAACTAGGAGCTGCTCTCATGTGGATTCTCCAAGCTTTGTACTCAACATTTTCTTCAACAGAACTCCTTCCCTTTATCCAGTCCTACTGTTTACTGTCACTCGTAACATGTTTAAGACCACAAATGTCAGCTGAGGGTGTTATGCTCAAGGGCCCAGCACATCAGGAGGAAATGATGAACTGCACAGGTGCCTTCTCTTTTCTTACAGAGGAGCAGCTAAAAACACACACACAAACAAACACACAAGGCACTGAGCCTTTAAATTTAAATAATTGGATTTTCTGCAATGTCTCTGTATGCTATCAGATATGCTAGAGAATAGCATCTTTCTACCATTTAAGCTAGAAAGATCGGGGGGAAATAGAATTACATGAGAAGGGTTTCTTCAGTAAGGTGATATAAATTCCCCTGTAGCCCCAGGACACTTGATTGTCCCACGTTTCATGCTGGTTGCACCAGGAAATTACATTATTTCTGCAGAGAAAATTTCCACACTTAAGGACAAAGGGATCATGAAATGATAGTTCTTGATTCTCAGAGAATCTCAAGAGAAGGAGGGGTGCAGCAGAACTACCACCATGGACTTCCACAGGGCAGACTTTGGCCTGGTTAGGAGACTGGTAGAGAGTCCCTTGGGAGAGCATCCTGAAGGACAAAGGGATCCAGGAATACTGGATGTTTTCCAAGAAGGAAATTCTAAAGCTGCAAGAGCAGATTGACTCCATGTACCAAAAGATGAGACTGGCCTGGCTGAACAGAGAGCTATGTCTGGAACTTGGGGGGAAAAAAAGGAGAGTTTATGACCTCTGGAAGAAGGACTGTGCCAAGAGGACAATGGGGACGTTGTGAACCTGTCGACCTTAAGTTGCACCAAGGGAGATTTAGATTGGATGTAAGGAAAAAATTCTTTCCAGAAAGGGTTGTCAAGCACTGGAACAGGCTGCCCAGGGAAGTGTTTGAGTCACCACCCCAGAGGGATTTAGAAGATGTGCAGATGTGTCACTAGGGTTTAATGTTGGGCTTGGCAGTGCTGGGTTAATGGTTAACTTGATGATCTTAAGGGTCTTTTACATCCTGAACAATTCCATGACTCTAAAGCCTACTGCAAGGACTTACTGTGCTGTTGTCTGCAGCAGATGGTACCGGCTGTTGCAGGAGAGAAGAAAATGGATTACATGGATGCTGCTGTGATCTGGCATGGCATTTCCTATGCTCCTCTCCCTGGTCAGCAGTGGCCATGCCCCTGTTAGCTACAGCCAGCTCTCAAAGATCTCAGAAGTCTTTTCAAGTGCTTAAAAACAAAAACCCCTATGAGTAAATTTCATCTGTTTTGTACAGTACTTACTTAAAGCCTGTATAAAAGGAGCAATCTTTGCACTTGAAGAGCTTTTTCCCTCCATGCTTGTCGCGGTAGTGGCGCCGGATGCTCTGTATGTAACCCGAAGAGAATTCACAAAATTCACAGTTAAGGATGGCTTCCGCTTTTTCCACTCCTGCAGCACTCCCTGAAAGTGGGATTGGGCTGATGTTGTTGTTGTTCCTGGCCAAAGCTGCTGACTGGTAGTGGTTCAACTGCTGCTGAACATCAGGAGGCTCCGAGTACGAAGAGTCTGCAGGGAAACAGAGCAAAGTTGTTATTCCAGGTGGATCAACAAATCTAAAAAAGGCTTGATGATGCCTGCTCCAGAACCTACTGGCTTTTGGAGGGAGTTGATCAAGCTGGTGGTTATGAAACTAATCCTGCTTTCTGAAGGGATTAAGAGGTGCAGCATTTCTTAATCTAATTTAATGTGTATTCCACAATTTAAAAGGTGAGCAGTATGAATTATGGTTTTTTAGATCTGATTTTGGGGCGGAAAGGAGTGACACATTTAAATTAAAAGTAGCCTAAAAAGAAGCCTGATTTTGAGACACTTAGTTTGTGAAGGTAAAGCCCGTTAATCATACTGCCAAATGTTTTATGTGTTTGGCACATAAATCAGACCAGATCCTCTCAAATATTTTATGCCAGTTCACACAAGGTGAAGATCTGGCACTGGATACATGTAAATAATCTATCTATAGGGAAAAAAAAAAAAGAATAAGAAATGGGTACTCTTCCCTATTCATGCTGATGATGTTAGAAATTAAATCACCACTGGATAAAAGAGATGTTTAATCATCAATTACAGCAAAGCAAACTTTCAAACCACTGTGTTTTGCTATACTGAGGAAAGAGATCCCTATAGACACATCCCTTCTACAGCCCCGCAGAACTCTGCCACGCCATTTTAATGGCATGTGGAAGAACACAGTCCATAGATGTCTTGGTACTGAAACTGAAAGCTGTTAACATCTTGGTTGGATACCCAAAAAAAGGAGAGGGGGGTGAGGGAGGGTGGTGTTGAACCTTTCCCAACACACTGCTTTGAATGTGGAGGTTAGGAATTCATCTGCTTTGTTCAATATAACCCACAGCTGCCCATGAATGGCACAAATCAAAGCAGATGAATAAAGCACAGATGAATTTCAGTGCAATTTTCCTGAATAGAAGACAAAAGGCTCTTTTCCTAAGCTTTCTAGAAGGCGGAAAAAAGCAATGAGGGGGGGTGTTGGGAGGGAGGGAAGGCAGGACACAAACTGTACCAGCCACCTCCTGCTTTGATGTGTACTTTGTTTTCCAAAGCTGAATTCCCCAAAGCTAGATATATAGGAATTCCCTAACAGACACACATTTGTGGGAACTTAACACCACCCATTCCGACCAATTAGTATGGGGAGACAAAAGGCAAACAAGCCTATACAACACTGAGTGTGGGGACTTCTCCACCTGTCTTCAAAAGAGCAAAATGCTTGCTTTTCTTTTCCCACTACCACAGGCAGGGGTTACACATGCCCAAAAAATGAGTAACAAATAATGACAATAAAAAAACCCACACCAAACCCCGAAACAAAACAGGCACAGCAGATAAATGTCTCTGGGCTCCCCTGGCTTTACCACCAGGTGTAGACAGCAAAGAGAAAGGCACAGACAAGAAAGATTCTGGTAAAATGAATTGTTTTGTTTTGTTTTTGTTTTCCTTATCCAAGCCCCATGAGCTGAGTGAGGCTGGATTACAACACAGCATTTCTCATCTCCTGCTTCCACCACTTCTACAGCACGTTTGTTCACCAGGAGAGCTCACAGTGAGCTCCACCTGTTTAAATGTCAAGGCTTTCTTTCCCTTGTGCTTGAAGCAGGCTTCCCACTTCCTTTACTTTGGCACAGGACAGGCCTGAGGAACTGTAAACCCTCTGCAGAAGCCTCTTTTCTCGCAAAGGCAGCAACTGTGTGCTCACTCTCCTTTAGAAGAGAACCTTGAGGGTCAAGTGCATGGCTCAGAGGGGATTTGCTGACTCACTTCTCTGGGCTACCAGGTTCAGTGATTCTAAAAGCTCAAAACACAGTTAGACATGACAAGGGCATGGCAGCCTAAAAAGAAAGTTCATAGCATTTGGAACAACCTTTTTTTTGGTTTGTTTTTTTTTTTTGTGTACTAATCAAATTACTCTTAGGGTAACAAAGTCTAGTTTGCAGCTCACTTGTTCCCCTCCTCAGGAAGAAACGATCAAAAATTTCCACCACACCACCAATGTTCCTGGCCAAAGCCTCAAGAGATATCCATGGCTAAGAAAGCAATAGGTCTAAAAATGATTATTTTCAGAAGGAAGTTTTGCTGTTGTCTGCAAGATCTACTTTACTTCAGATGTTTTTACTCCTCCTATCATCTGGTGTCTATTATTCCAGCTTTCGAACTTTCCATCAGTTATTTACACAGCCCTGTGGAACCTGGTACGTGAAAACTGCAGAAGTGGATAGCTTCATGTCAATTCCCACACACACACACACACACACACACACACAAAAAAAAAAAAGCACATCAGGTCACTTTCCCTGTCATCAGGAACAGCCAGAAGAAAATTCTACCTTTCACGCTGGCCACCTGGGAGGTTTTGGTATATTGTTCCTTTACAATTAAAATAGTTATGATATTTAGAGGAATTTAAAAAAGCCATTTGAAGAGTTTTTTTTCCAGTGAGTCGTACCCTTGGACAATGGTAGCATGCATGGCCTGGTGTACTCTTTGCCTTTTCCCTTGCCAAATTCTTTCATTATACGGCAATCTTGCTGTAGCTCAAGATCTAGCACTTCCTGAAGGAAAACACTCAGGATTAACACGTGTGTAAAGGGCTTCTGTTGGTGTCTGAGAAGCAGATTGCCAGACAGCTATCCTGGCATGAAGGTGCAGCCCAGCTCCACCAGGAACACCCTGGACAGAGTCCAAAGCTGACTGAAGGCACGGGAAGTTTTCCACTGGGTTCAGCAAGCCCCACCTTCATCGTGCCCACTCCAAAACCAGCAGAGGCAGTGGAATGACAGCAACTGACTTGAGCTTGCCTCCAAAGATCCTGGCACACAGAGCACAGAGCAATCTGCCAGCAAATGACAAACAGTGGATGGGGGTGAGATTTTGGATATTTTTTTAACATTTATTTTTCAAAAGCAGTGTCTCAGAGAAGGGCCAGGGGTTCCAAATCCACAGCCATGGAGCAACAGCAATGCTTTAAAAACGGTACTTTCCCTTGGGCACCAGCTGGAAGAGTGGGCTGATGTTCCAGACACATTCTGGAGGCTGCCCCAACAACAGGATGCCTGGATGCCAGGCTGGAGAATGAAGGAGGAAGGGAGCGGAGCTTTTCCCTCAGAACTGACCCAAAAACTGAGTCATGGCTGTACACAATGCAAGTTCCACCTCTTCTTTTTCCTGCACCCCAAGCACAAACAGCTGGGAGTGCTCTGATAAAGTGTTAACAACCTTGGCCTGGAGCAGGAAGAGGGTTTAGCCATCCACGTCTGAAAAAAGCAAAAAAGGCCCTAAGAGCCTACAAGGTCAAAAAGCAGAAAACATTTAAAATAAGCAAAGGGAAGATTTAAGAAAATTTGTATTAAGTACATGTAAAACACAACAGCAGCGAATAAACACAAATGAAAGGGAAATGAAATGAAGAAAAATGAAACACCAGGAAGTACCGTTTACATTTTAAGGAAAAAAGGAGGGTTTTTTTTCACTGAACAGCCTTGAGGCAGCACAGGAAAATAAAGCACATTCATATATGCAGTGAAAGAGAAGAAAATTGAACACTTAGCCCTGACTCATTTGAAACAACCAACCCAACAAAAAAAGCCCACACCCAAAAACACTGAGATTCCTTTTCAAAAAGTAATTTTATTCAAAACAAATGGAAGGACTTCACCGTGCAACTCCAAAAGTAAGACAACAGCATAGGATGATCTGAGATAAAATGAAGGACACCTACAGTTGTGTCAAGAGGCAAAAATTAACAGTGACTGCTGTAGTTAAAAACGGAAGAACAGCGGCAACGCTGCAAATCTCAATTTTGAGATTTTACATACGGCATCTACCTACAAATTACCTGCAGAGGATGAATAACAAGGCCAACAAATAATGTAACCCCTGTCAGCACCTGTGGATCTGAAAGCCATCATCTTCCCTTAGTATAGAACAGCGTTTTTATACCCAAAATTCCAGAAGTGACTAGCTGAAAGGAAAGCAGGGGAAATGCCTGTCCATGTGGTGATTTAGCTGTATCTACACTACCACTGCACTCTGGTAAGAACACACAAGCAAGTCCCACTGTGTCCCTCCATGGGCATTACCCAGAGTGCCTAAAGCACTAAAATGCCTGGTCAGGGATCTTGTCACCCTGAAAAATTCATCCAACAACTGGGACAATGAGTCTGCCAGCAAACCTGGAAGTTACTACTTCACCCAAAAGAGCAAGGCAATAGAGTCATGACAATTCAGCTTGAATCCCTGCATACCCTGGGATCACACACTGGGGAAAAAATGTACAATGAAAACATACAATGAAAACCCACCAGAGAAGCAACATGAAAATCCAAGTTTTATTGGATCCTAAGCAGCATGTAACACGTTTGAGATACCTAAATGAAAACAAAACTTTGGGATCCCTCCAGAAGAAAAATATGCAGTTTCAGCCCCTGAATACATAAATTTACACAGAAATTCAGTGATGTTTCCGTTGTTTGTAGGTATTTTCAGCACCATCAATGAGCACCATACGCAACAGCAACACTTCCACAAGACTCCTAAACCCAACAACAACAGGCTGGAAATACACCCAGACATGTCTAAGTAAAGAGACACTGAGCAACCACTGGGAAACAAGAGGGAAAAGGACTTTATTAAAGGGAAGAAATTAAACCACTGCTTCATCCTTTTAGGGTGGACAGAACCAGATATATGTAATATAAACACTTTCATGCTTGCAAAGTGATGGATAGGGGTGGAGGGAGGAACACTGCTCAGGAAAAGCAGTTGTTGGAGTACACTGGAAAGTGACGTTATTGAATTCACAGAATTTTAATAATTCAGCAGCTCAACAACCAGGAGGAGCCACTGGGAGATTAAAGTGAAGACATCATGCTCTCCTGGTATATCCACACAGAAACATCAACCACTCAAACAAGACCAGCATTTGCAAGAACAGTGAAACTGGGGACAGAGATGTTTGGCTCGTGAGGTACGAAAAAAAACCGAACAGAATGTATAAATAACATTATACACACAAGCACAAAAAGTGCTTAGTAACGCTTTGTGAGGAAAAAGAAGGAAATTAAGTATTAATAGAGGCCTAGGACATTCTGGATCTGTGAGGAAATGTTCTAGAGAGACTAAGAGGAAAATATTTGGAATGTTATTTAATTTTATCTTTCATTCATAAAGAAGATTTTCATCAAGAACGACAGAAAAAAAATCCAAGGATTTAAGAAAAGCAGCAGTTTCCTCTGGATAGAAACAAATTTGTAAAACCAAGTACAGATGCAGTAAGACCAAAGAACATTGACAAACAACATACGGCCAATTATTGCTTTAAAATCCTTAAGATAAGCATAAGGGTGGAACTTAGGAGATTTAGGAATACAATCCCTTCCAAAATTCAATGGGACTCAAAATTACCAGCTGACTGAGTGGCAGGATTGCACATAGCCATGAATGGCAACAGCTTGAAAAGTGGGAAGGTGGCGAAGCAGGGTGTCATACAAAGATTGTGAAGACTGCACACATTTGTTCACTTTATGCCATGCAGCACTGACCTGGAAGGAAGAGTACGTGGGAGGGTGAAATGTTCTGGCAATAAATTAAAGCTGAGGGGAGGGGAAGATAGAAGAGACTAAGACTCTGAGAGATACAGCTAAACACTCATGAAGAAGCTCAGGGAAGCAGACAGCACAAAGAAGTCTTGTTCACTGCATATTTAAAAACAGAGCGTGAGCCCTCTACCTAAATCCTGATTTCTGCTAATGAACCTTTATGCTGCTAGAATGTTGTGAGTTAGAGACAATAGAAGCAAGTTTTGTGCCCTCAGTCGCACGCTCCAAAAGAAAAAAGAAAAGTAATCACCAAGTAAAGAAAATAAAGCCCTGGAATAAAATTGCCGTTTAAAGGATTTATACACTGCCACCACGCCCCTAAAAAACCCACAAAACCCAACAACGAACCCAACCCAAACCAAACCAAACACCTTCTTGGAGGAATTTATTTCAGCATTATCTGTGAAGGCCACTTCTTGGATCATGTCAGAGCAGCTTTTGTGAGAAAGATATTACATCTATTTCTAAGCCTCAGAAGAGAGCAATGAGAAATACACATGAACTATGCAATCTTGTTTATTCAGAAGAGGTGAGAGAAACTATATCCATATTTCTTTCCAACTTTTAATTTCCTCCTAGGTTGTGTGCATAACCTAGCTCTGATTGGGACTGAGACAGGATAGAGGCTATGCAGCTTCTTGTGCTAATATCCAAATAATTTCCAAGGGACACAAATTTCACCAAATAAGAAGAAAATAATAAATAATTTTTATCATCTGAATCACTTCCACAGAGTGAATCGCACACTGCTGCCTGTAAAAGGATTTTGGAGCTTCACAGCTGAGATCAAGAGTGGCTACAATAGTCCGTGTAAGATGATGCATTTGAAAGCAGTAGGAACTAATCAGGATTTATGTAGGAGTAATGTAATTTATGAAGTAAGTTATACCATTGTATTTCCGTAAGAAGAAAAAGATCAGTCCAGGAGATCCCCATGCCCTCCTGTTTTAGAGTATCTGGCACCACCAGGAACTCCTATTTGCATGAGCTCTCAAGGCAGGCACAACCCTGCTCTGCTGATGCTGTGATTTGAAAGGACCAATTTAGCAGTCAGGAAATGCTTCACCATAACTTCCAGTTATCCCTTGTTTTTATCTCTTCTCCCCACAACAATACTTCTTTCCTGGTTTCAACTCAGTCTAACTTTCCTGCAGTTCTTTAGGTGACTTGGCCACTTACTGGTCTCATTTAGGCTGCACACAACCCTCTCATTCTAAACGGAGTTAAATTCCATTATCTAAATACAGGATTGCACTTAAAACCAAGACTTCTGCTCCATGTCAAACACTGGGACCTCCACGAACTTACCTATTTCCATAAAATGCCTAAAATAAAAAGTTTGTCTAGCTATTCCTTATTCTGTTGAACCAAACTCAAACTTCATAAATGGAAGTGCATTTACAGAAGAGAAAAACACAAATAAAAGTGGAAATAGCTTGAGCAAGACACTGATTTAACCAATCTGCTAAAATGACTTACAGGTAACAGGTTCTTTTCGGAGTTTACAAATGTACAAAGTTCTACTTCAACTCACTCTTCACTCAAGACAATAATCTACCATCAGTGACCAAATGATCCTCGTGCTATTCTGTTCCATGATTTCCTTCTCATTTTTAAGGGCAATTCATCAGGTGTTTTTCAGATTTCCTTCTGTATTGCACTGACCCTCTACATATTTGTATTAATACAAACACAGTGCCACAAACACATGTTCCTGTCACCTAAATGCTCACTCTCCTCTAAGGCTTGAAATGAAGAGGAAAAAGAAATCAGATTTATCAAGCAATAGATATTTGCATTCTGCTTTAAAACTGGCCCTAAAATTACAGTGGCAATATATGGCTACCAAGGATTCATTCTAACCACAGAGCTCAGGAACATGAACTTGTGTGATTTGTTCTGGAGACCTCCAGCATACACCTTGACATTATTTTTACTGCCAACAGAAAGTCCTCATCTCTGTCACCAGCTCGGAGCTCAGAACACTTCGGGCACTATTTTCAAGCACTTGTAGTAACAATGTTCCTTAAAGAAGAAATAAAACCAGCTACCTAAATGTCAAATATTGGGCTGTCAACTATGATGATACCACACATCCATTTCAACAGAGCTAAAATGAGCAAAGAAGTTATACCTCTCTGCCAAGCACCAAATCCCTCCAGTATGTTTTAAATCAATGGGATAAACTGGAGTCTCAGGTGACAGGGAGAATATCAGTGAGGCTGATAGAGAAGGCTACGAGTATGTGGGAATGCAGAAATGCCCTCTTGCACATCCTTGGTCATGTCACACCCTGTATCCCTTCATGCCAACAGCATCCTTTTTACTCTGTGTTGAGTGATCACAAATTCCCCAGACACACAAGTGATCAGCATCTACCACTCTTGTCCTCTTCCTGAACATAAAAAACAGAGCCAAAAGAAAGCGAAAACCTCAGGGAAAAAAACCAAAGCAAAACGCACAACAGGAATCAGGATATGCTTCTTTCTTTTCACTGTGGGTGCAATCAGGTGAACTCCTTTCTGCTCAGAATGAACCCAGAAGATGTTTCTTCCTTCATCTGTTTCTTGATCCGCCCAAACATTTTTCTTCTCCCTACCCTAGGGAAGCCTTTCAGTGCCACAGCAATCCCATCACAGCAGGGAGGCCGACTCCATACAAGGCTGACAGCAACCTTCTCCCAGCTGCATGAACTCCAGTCTGTGTCCTGTTGAATCTCAGCTCTGCCTTTGCCCATCCAGCTCAAGCACAAAAAACAGTACCAGAAAAAAAGCACAATGAACAGCGAGCTGACACTCCCCTCAGCACAGCCAATGACATCTTCCTCTGTTCCACCAGCCACAAAACAGCTCTCAACGTGCTGTAGGAAAAGGCCAGAAGCCAAACAACCATATCGCAGTGGAAGAGAACTACAGAGAACAAGGTCATCCCCCCCCAGTGCCTCAGGACCTTGAAACACTGAGGAGTTTGTTCAGTAAAAGCGGAGGTGAACAAGCCCTGTGCTTGTTCCACCAGTCTCTGCCAATCTCATGAAGGAGAAAAGTCCTATCTGATCAAGCATCTGGTATTTAGCTTTAACACTAACCACAAGGAGTAAGACACACCAAGTTCCACTGAGTTTTACAAGCACTGGAAGGCAGTGTGGCCACTGTGGGAAGAAGAGACAGGCAAAGGCTGAGGGGAAAGCAGGAACTTGCTTGCTCTAGGTTAGAGAAAGAAGGAACACAGCTGGGGAAAATAAAAAAAGCAGCCTGGAGGTAACACAGGTTAATCTGATACTTGAGAGTGAGCATGAGGCATCACTCCTTTGGGGCACAAAAGCAGGGAAACAAGCAGAACAAGCTCTTTGCAGCCCAGCTGTAACTACAAAAGCAGAGGCATCTGCTGTTCTGCAGTAGGCAGGTCACCATCTTGCATCCTTACCATGGATGCAATCCTTCCAACTCACCTGGCAATTAAAGCAATTAGCTGCTGAGGCTCAGCCTGAATTTGCCCTGTAGTCACTACTGGCTCTCTGCCCTTCCAGTCAAACTACAGTGAAACAAAAGGGTCTGAAACTTCAAAAGAGTCTTTGTCCAAGCCCCTCCTCCCAAAAACACCCCAAACCCTGAACTAAATACACTGTGCTCTAACACAGTGTCTTCTGGCTGTGAGGACTGACCATTGTGATTTTTCCCCAGACAGCAGCAGCCATAAAACACAAAGACACACCAGCAACAATGAGAGAGAAACAGCACCACAGGGGAAGGGACCATCTTAAGAACTTTCTGCCCCGAATGCAAGGTTAGAAAAATATCCCTTACCAAGAGTAACAGTGCACATGAATAAAAATAAGCAAGTCAGACACAATCCATTATACAGATCAAAAAAACCAAAACCCAACAGCAACAAAAACCAAGAGAACCCAAAAATCAGGGCAGCACGTCTGATAAGACGGAAAGCTTGCCTCTCTTCTGAAAGGTGGAAGGCAGAATCATGACTCACTGGCATCAGATTAGTGGATCTCATTGAAACGGTGCCCTGCTGCCCACAGTTCTCCTCTCATTCTGGTACTACATGAAATTGCTTCAGCAAACCTACTACCAAAGGCCCTCTGCACCCTTCGGGGGTTCATCTGTGAGGCACCACACAAGAAGACTGATTATGCACTATCTGCTTCATAAAAGTGTACAGAAACAGGAAGGGATTTACAGTTCTGAAATAGCAGTCCAAGACACAAGACTTAGTCAAGTAGTTTTGTGCCCAGCCTAGCTCTGGCAAAGCAAGCAGATGTATTTATATTTCAGTCTCTAGATGAGGCAAAGTTATTTTCCACTGGCAAAGGCTAAAGTTCAGGAAAAAAAAACTGGAACGGGGCACTGGATGTTTCACTTAGCAGTTTTCAATGCATTTGCTGCTGCAAGTAATTAAATTTAATGAAGATGTTGACATACCATGTACTGGAAGACTCAAGAAATCTTCTAGTTCTGACCTTACGTGTGTTTTGTGATGTGTGCTGGTATTAATGACAGATCCGGTTTGGTTTGCACAACAGTGAAAAGAGTAATTATTCAGCTTCAAGGGTACACAGGAAGTGTTGTGGCTTTCTACAGATCAAGAACTGGTGACCAGTAAAAACAAATGGCCTTATACCACAGCAGCACGACTGAGGAGACATTAGAAACCACACCCAGGTCTGTTCAGCCTTGCACTTTGCTGTTTTATTTTGACAATTCTGTATTCCTAAACAGTAAAATTTTAAAAAACGATAGTTTCGAATCACTGCACACAGTCATGATACAAAGAAATTTATGAGGCTCCAAATCTGCCAGCCATATGAGTAAAGAGCAGTGCTTTTCTCTACAACATGGTTAGGCCAACGGGGTCATTTTCAAAAAATAAAGGGCTACTCCAAAAATCAGTAATAGCACCCAGGGCAATTTAGGCCAGGTATTTCACACGCTCTCAAGAAGCCTCTGCTGTTGGTGAAGTCATAATGTGAAACTCTTTATCAATCCATTGAGTCACTCTACAGACTTCATGACAAGGGGTTGAGCTCGTGAGTCTCTCCAGTTTCTGAGAGGGAGGCAGTTCACCACCTCCACAGCCCCTGAACACGAGCACACAGTTGTAACACCAGCAGTGTCTGTGGACACATGCTCTCCCCTCAGCTTATGATCCCTCTGCACACAACTCCTGCTGCTGTTTGTGTTTTGTCACATTCAGCCACACAATCTTTGTGTCCCTGCCTCGCCTGCAGCTCTTCCCTATGGAACGAGAAGGGAGCCTTCCAGTGTGGCGCCTTGGCAATGCAGGTGGTGGGATTCCATTGCCTTGCACTGAACAGGAGCAGAGCTGGGAACACTTACCTGTGACACACAGAGCCCCACAGGATGACACCACCACCAAAAAACCCAAAAAAACCATTCTGGCCAGAGATCAACATGAACGCAAGCTCTTACTCTCACAAAGGCTGAAAGAACGTGGAAGCAGGTCTTGTGAAGAGAGTCATCCAGCCCTCCTAGCAGTTCGTAGCATTTAAATTTACAATTAACTTTTGCTGTGCAAGTTCTCTGAACTGTTAAGCAACATTTTGGTGTAAATCACAAATAAGTAAACTCAAGCAAACAAGCCAAACACACTTGCAAATATATAGGAAATCCCCACCACTTCCTTCTTGCAAGACAAAAAATACCAGTGAACTATCAGGAGAGCAAAAGAACATTTTACCACAATGGCAACCTCATCATGTTAACAAGAGGTGGACACTACAAACTATTCAGTGCTCCTATACTTTGAAAAGCAGAAAAATAGCACTCGTGACCAACATTATCTGGGTTGGTTTTTTTTTTCGTGACTGTTCGTAAGTAAAACACCCACAAACCAAAATATTATTACCCCACAGTGCCCAAAAAAAACCCTGTGAGTGCTTTGCCTCTGGTTAGAATAGCATTCAGTGAAAACAGGTTCTTTATATACCAAAATATTGCCCAGCAGGCAAAGAGGGGTACAATACAAAAGGCAGGATCTTTGAATGATGTATCTTTAAAAAAAGCCTTCTCTGCTGACTCACTGAGAGTGACACAATCACCTTCTTACACTACTGCCCTGAGAGAAGCACACACGCCTCTGAATCACTGTTATTAACTGGACTGAAGAGGTTTTTATGCTTTCTAATGACAACTGTCACTACCAGAATTGTCACTACAGTTGGCAAGGATGGGTCTACCCAAAACGTTCAGCACCTACTCCATTTTCGCTTCAGTTCCATGAAAAAAGTCTATCAAGCACCCCGAAACACCTCTGGGATGTACAGCTGAGTAGCTTCAGGTAAGTCTGCTGCTACCAACACAGAGAAGAAAGAGACGAGCCACAGAAATCTAAATACATTCACTTCTTTTAATGAATGGTTCAATCTAAAAGAACAAAAGGAATGTTCTAAGAAAGGCCCGTCAGGGAACAATTTTTTCCGGGAAAAGAAGCATCACAGAAATTCCACTGGGCTGCTGTCCCAGAGCAGCTCTATTCAGACATGCACTCTGCTATTACAGCTCAGTACCCTTCTTTCTCCCTCTTCTACATTTTTACAGAGCTCCACAATCGACAAGATGAGCTCTGCTAGCTCCCCAAATACCTGCAAGCCACCCTGCCGTATTTCCTATTCCAACCACAATACTCATTCACAGACAGGAACAGCTCCTCTCTGCAACCATTTCAATCACACAAGCCTGCTGCACACCTATCAACTCACAAAACAAGTTCCCTAACAATGGGATACAACCTTTTGTCTGTCTCTCACCTCAGCCCTAGTTCAGTGCTGCATCCCAGGTGAAATGACTCGATCACGGTTCACACTGCAGGTTAATTTATACACACCCACAGACAAAATCCAGCTATACCACACCATATGAGCCCTTCCTAATACTCCAGCTGGACATAATAGTGCCTGCACAATAATTTCTTATTATTGGGACCAGTATTTTATCTAGCCTTGCACCTATTTTATCTATCACCTGCAACTCACAAGCCTGGGCCAGAGGCAATGGTTTACGGCCTTCTAAAACAAAAAAAACCCATTAAATGGTGTGAGAGTGGCCACCATTAACCTGATCTGCAGCCAACAGTATAATGTGAAAAAATTACTTAAAGCAGGTTATTCCTTCCTCAAGCAATGCTGAAAATGCTAACATGATTATTTTAACACCTGTACTTGTCTGACCAGCTCCCCAGTGGGTGGCTTCTATTCTTGTCAAAGTGACTTAACCATTAACCCCATTTAAAGATGATCTAGCTAATTGGGACAAATTTGGCCTTGGTCTCAGGCTGTAGTGCGTAGTGCAAACCTAGGTAACAGAAGTCAACCCAATGAAATGCTTTTGTTAATAGAGTCACCAATTTATCTATTTTTAAGAGGAGTTCTTAAAGGCTGAAAAATTATCCTCTACAGGATCTGCAGTTGAATTTTAACTCCACTAATCATGAGTTTGAGGTACCAGAATAAGCAAAATAATAATAATAATAATAATAATAATAATAATAATAGTAATAAAGTAACTGAACCATCTTTCTCAAAACTGAGTATTGTCCTTCTGTATCTCTCCACACACCACTGCTAGCAAAAGACTGCTAACACACAGGAAAGGCTAGGACAGCCACTGAAAATTATTCTGCACTTCTTAAGTCAGTAACAGAACATTTTATTTAAAAGGCAGTAAAAAAAAAAAAAAGCAGTGGAACACACCTCAAGATGTACTCAGCTTGTTGGATTAGTTTAAGCAAGCACTAGCAAAAAATCTCAGTAATTTCACTCTTCCAGACAACCCACTGACAAAAAGTTGTCTGGGAGCAGCTGGTCAAAATCTTTTGTTAAGATTCTGATTTTGACCAAAAAGTGACTTGCTAAACTACAAAAATATTTTGCATGCCTTTTTTTTTTTCTTCAATAAAGTATTTCTATGCTGATTACTTATTTCTTCCAATTCCTTTCAGCCATTTTCTGAACTTCTTTCTTTTCTTGCACTCTTTCTCATTTCACTTCTAGGTTTTTTTGTTGGTGGTTTTTTGGTGGGTTGTTTTTTTTTTTTTTTCTGGTGAGAAAGAAAAGGAAGCCAGGACACCAAAAATGCTACAAAATGATTACTGATAGTGATTACCTCCCATCCTTAGTTCACCAGTATCCCAAGCAAAACAACAAATAACAAAATTCTTGCTGTTTAGCAGCTAGAACCACTCAAGCTTCTGGAAAAAGAAGTATTTTCCCTTCTAACACTCCTTCCATACATTCCAGTTCTCTGAACATCTGCAAACATTCTCCTTCCATGTCAATGAAACTCATCCAGGAATTAAAGCTGTTTTGTTTTGGTTTTTTTCCACAGAAGAGCTCTTTTCTTAACTGGTAGGAAGTGACACCCAAAGATGCCTCATAACCTACTACTTAAAAAGCCTTAAAGCTTGCTGTGATACCACACAACACCTCTTCTATTTCTCTGTTTAAACAGTGTCCCCTCCCTCTGCTGCTGTCCAAGAGTCTTCTTCCCCAGCCCTCCAGCACAAGGGGATTAACAGCTTTCAAAGGAAGCACTGAAATGAAAACAGTGCTCAGGTTCTCCTTCCTGCAGCTGAATATCTGAAGGTACTTTTGGTGCCCTCTGTAGCCAGGACACCAACAATAACTACCCTTACTACTATTACAGGTTCGCATTTTAAGCTTAATCATGTAGTTTCACTGAAGTGCCCTACTAACAAGATCAGGTATTAGGAAAAAAATTGTTCCCTGTGAGGGCGGGGAGGCCCTGGCACAGGGTGCCCAGAGAAGCTGTGGCTGCCCCTGGATCCCTGGAAGTGTCCAAGGCCAGGCTGGACATTGGGGCTTGGAACAACACCTGGGATAGTGGGAGGTGTCCCTGCCTGTGGGAGAGGGGTGAAACAAGATGATCTTCACGTTCCCCTTCCAACCCAAACCACTCTATGATTCTATGAATGCAACGGAAAATCAGCAGCGTGGATGGAATCTGAAGATCCCTTCCCCACTGGCTACCAACAGAAACTATGAAAATCTTCTACAATGTAAGTATCTGCTAACAAAGCCAGCAGTGACATATTCCGAAGTCAGCTGGTGCAGTGAAGGAACAAATTAATGTGGAATGAACCAGTGAGGCCCTCAAGCAGATCACTTCCTACAACACCACGTTTACTCTTGGTTTTGATGCAACTTCTGGGTTTCCTCTTAATGGTCAAATGAAGATGCTTTAGGTGCAAAGCTGCCTGCTGCAATTTTGTTTGCAATAAAAATATTAAGCGGCACCTTAGACAATTAAATTCTTGCTCTGAGGCACCTCTTACCATTAGAGTCCTCCACTTCTTCAGCAGGAGTGTGGTTCTTGGAGGTGTGGTGGGCGTGTGAGGCTGCAAGGTTGACAATGCGGGGTCTTGGTAGTGTCAGTGCTTTCCCATGCACTTTCAAGGAGTGCTCTTTCAGCTGGCTGATTGTCATGGTGGAAAATGAGCAGGAGGAACATTTGTAGGCATGTTCACCTGGGTGAGCGAAATACAGGCAAGTCATCAGCTCACAAAAGAAACAAAACGGGGCCCTCACACTTCTCTTACTGAACTTGGCAGTAAAATTCCCATGGACTCTTCAGCGAAAGACTGATCCCAAAGAAAACAAGCTATGCATGTCTCCTTGCTGGAGCAGTCTGGAGCCTGTGGGTGTAGACACCTGCTTTGGACCAAAGTATCACTTTCTGACAACTGCAGATCCTTGCACAGCAGCTGAAGTCAAAAAAACAGAGACCAGACTCTTAGCATGCCTGTGTTGCATGGTATGGGAAGAAAACAGACTCTGGGATGAAAATGGAGTCACTTAACCACGGCACTTCCAAATTTCTTTGGGAGCACAGCAACTAGAGATGGTGAAGTCACTTGTTTCTGCATGCAGCACATCCAGCGTCATTATTAATGAAGCAAGAAGGACACTACAAAACTTTTAACAAAGGGCCCTCCACAGAAAAATAAGAAAGAAAAAAAAATTTTAAAAAACCCCCGCCAGTGTGGTGTAATTACACCACAAGTTTTCCTTGTGAAAAACCTGCCATTAGGCAGCAGTAATCTTCACAAAAGTGGCAACCAAGTCAAGGTTGTGAACACAGCAAGGCCAAGTACAAAGGGTGTACCTACGAGGCTGTGTGGAAGTGTGTTATGAAAAAGCACTAAAAGGAGTGAAAGAACAGAAGTAATGCACAGTAGTGGATATAATTCTGAATACATTCCAAGCCATAGAGACAGCAAACAAAGGGAAACAAATCTTGATACAAGATTTGTTTTGCATGGAGGCATGGAAGCAATTGGAACACAAAGTGAAACTGTCCCAACACAAACAATGTGATATTATATACAGGTGCCAAGTTATTGTTTTGGAAGTGCCACTTCCATGTACAAGAGTAACACTGGCCACATATGAGTCATACATAAAGTGCCAAAACTAATATAGGAGTGAAATATTCATGAACAGGAACAGAAGAACAAGAGTTCTGGTAATGAACGAAGCAGAAAATGTTTTCCACCTCTCAACAAATCCAGCAAAGAAGGTTCTCAAGCAGCATGGTTTCCCACACCAGAAATAAGTGAACCAAAAGAGACTATGAAAACACACTTGTTGCAGTCAATCAGAGTAAGCACACCTGAAAGGATTAGCAACCATCCTCCACAAAACTCCCACCCCTGTCTTCCAGAAAAACCACACTAATCGTCAGGACAAAATACAAGCTCTTAGAACACCCTTTTTTGGTGCACCTGAAAAAGAACAGATCACTCAGAGTCTGAAGTGGTGAAACAAAAAACTGCCCTGCGTGTTTTTTTCAAGTGACATTCCTCACCTGTGCATTGTGTGAGCCACATATTTCCTTTTTACAAACAGAAGTAGAACATTTCTTGAGTAGCACGCACAACGAGTTGTTCAATGGAACACAATAATTTGTGGACAAAAGATATTCCAAGGTTACGAGATACCAGTGGGATACAGATATAGACCTTCATGGCTTTGTCAGTGTAAGAGATTCCTGGATGACAACATGCACCAACCAACCATTAACTTAAAAACACCACAAGACATTAAAGCAAATAAAGGATGATTACATACCAAGCAGCCTAGACACACTAATAAATATGCCCACTATTCATTTCAAATGGACATCAAATCATGAAAGGATGTGCCTGGTTGCAGAGGAAAAGCGACAGTTTGGCTCAACAGAAGTCTTCTGCACTTTTTTTGACTGCTAGTTTTGCATCTGACAAAGTGATCACATTAATACATATACAAATGAATAAATAAATGCAAGGATTATGTAGTGGGTCTCAACACTTGATATGTACTCAAAGCATTATGTTCCAGATTACGCAGAAGCTGAACAGGCCCAATGCTCTTCTCCTGCAGTCACCCATTTCTGCATTTCCAAATTACTAATTAAGAAATTGGTAACAAGGATCCCTCAAAAACACAAGCAAAAAAAAAAAACAACCCCCCCCAAAAAAAAAACAAAAGAGAAAACAACAGGTGAAAAAGTTCAAATGAAAACAACAAAGAGCCCGTTTAGAGAAACTGTAAACTGTTCTGCTCCACGCCAAAGGAGATGGCACAACTGGATGAAAAACAAATGCCAGAAACACTGGTACCAGCTGTCACACAAGAACGGATTTTGTAGTTCACTGAATTTTGATCCATGCCCAGAAAATGAGGGAGAGAGGCAGACTGAGTAAAACACTTCAGGATTCAGGATTTTACAGACTTTTATAAGACCTCCAGGAGACTTCAGGAAAAATTCAGGAGGACTGAAGTTTTAGATTCTGAATAAACGGATAACGAGATGATTGACAATTGACAAAAAAATGGCAACATGAGAGAGTTTCAGAGAACCACCATGTTACTGAAAAACTGGGGAGTCTGAGGAAGTCAGACATTTGTTCAGTAATACATACTTCTGAATGACTGACTCAAAACATACTAAAGCAAAGGTCTGACTGAAAAACATACAAGCAACTTTTCTGTGACGTGACCATTCATTTGGTAGATATGGGACTGAGGCAGAAACACATCTGTAAGCCTTTGGAAACCCTATTACCCAAGTCATTGTGCGAGCACTATCTAGGCAACCATGAAATTGTGTTCTTGTACAATGCAAAACACGGCCCTTCAAGGGGTGTCCATCCACTAAACCAAGTTCAGAAGCATGAATTCCTAATAAATAAATCAATGAACTACATGAAGAGAAGTGTGAAGTAAATATTAGCTGCACGGAAACTTTGGGTCTAAAAATCTGGCAGGTTCAAGCAGGGAGCCCAGCTGTGTAATAGCATAAAGAAAACATTACTTTGTGGTTGGTGAAAATAAAGAACCATGGCTCCTCTGTACAGGATGTGGGATTCTGTGACCTGGAACTGCTGCATACAGTTGGATTTCCTAGAAGGGATAGAATGCCATGGTCCCATAGAATGGGAAGGTGGCAAAAGTTGAGCTAATCTGTTTAATCCATCCAAGTACAGAAACTGGCACAAGCTTTGTGAAATCCAAAAAAAATACAGGAAACAAAGTACACAAGACCATCAATCCCTCCTATACTTCTGTAGATGAGAAATGCCTTTGGATCAATGGCAACAGTTAATTTTTAGGGGTTTTTTTTAATCAGCAGACAGCTAGAAATTTCTTATGCCTTTTCCCCCCATTTTTCCACCTTCCTCCTCCACCACAGCCAGAGTATATTACTTTAAGCAAGCAAAAAATAGAAAAAGGAACATTCTTGTAGTCCTTTTTGTCAGAAACTCCTGTTCAAGGAGTTCCTAGTCAAAAGTTTTTAACAACTGGGCTGGTTTTCAGGTTCTCGGACTGGTCACTATTCTATTATTTGCATCAGAGTGCATGTTTGGATTGCAAACCAAAGGATAACCTTTCAATTCAGGATGCATGACGGTGCCAAGAGTCTACGGCCGAGGAATAAAGATGAGGAAATCCTGAGTCTCATTTTTTAATGATCAAAGGTGCAACAATCTCAGGTGACCTACTCTGTGTGACACATCACCTTCCCAGTTCCAGTTCCTCAGAAGCATGTCTGCTTGCTTGCTTGCATGGATTCCATACTGAAATACAGAGATTTGCAGATTTCCATGTTTGGTAATGCAATTTTGACATTCTCAGTCTGTTGCACACAGACCTGACTCCCAAAGTTTGCAGTGTTTGGTTATAACATGAAAGCCAGCATAAGACTCTACCAAAACCAAGGTGCAGTTCACAGTCTTTTTCCCAGAGTCACCTAAAGCACAAACATAAATACAAAGAGCAGAGCAAAACTCACTGCCAATTTTGTTACGGCATCTATGGTGTTAAGTGATGAAATCCACTTGGAGAAAAGCAGAAATAAGGAAAAAAAAAAATACCACTCATATAAAAGAAAAGAGAAGAAAGAAGTTCTTAAGTACCCATCATTTTAAATCCCTGCCCTTCCCATTACCCAAACGCCCACTTATCCCAACAGGTTTCACTGGCTGGCAAGCCACGACTGTGGCCTTTGGAAAAAATCTTACCCAGTTCTGGTGACAAAACACGTGGTTCAACCCAGCATCTGTGATGAGCCACAAGAACAACACGGGCCATTTCAGCTGCCAGGCTGCAAGACTCAGAGAGGAAAAACTTACCAGCGTGAGCCTTGAGGATATGGGTTTTCAGGCGGCTGTTGTAGGAGGACTTGAAGGGGCAGAGTTTGCAGCGGAACGGCTTGTGGTGTCCATGGTGGGTCTGCATGTGGCGGTCCAGGCTTGAAAAGAGACAGAAAGGGAGACAAGAAAAGAGTCAACCATTTCAGCCGTCCCTTCAGAGGCAAACCAAAGCACTTTATAGCAACAACAGAACAAGTAAGGATTCTTTCTCATACTCTCTCTTCAACAAACTCAACACATCTGCTTAAACAGCAAAGTCAAACCTAGTGTGATGGAAAGGAGCAGAGCTGACACCAGTTCTGTTCATACAGAGAGCAAGCCACCTAAATAAACTTACAGGGCAAGATTAGTATAAACTAAGTTATGCATGACCCAGAAAGAAGAAATATGAAACAGGCAAGAAATTATTTTCTTATGAAATTATCATTATACAGTTTTTCTCCTGCCAAACGTTTTTGTGAAAATATGTCCCCTCTCATCCTGTTGATCAAGGATTAAAAAAAAAAAAAAAAATTTTTTTTGTTGACCAGCTTTACTGAGGAAGCCTTCTTTTGGTTACTGCAGCAAAAGCAGATTAGAGATGCTGCTCTGGGGAGGGTGCCAGCAGGGTACAGTTGATGAGTTCCAGGATTAAAAGGCAGCAGAGTTTCAGAAGCAGCAGTGTAGGAGATTCTACATGAAGCTCAGCAGGAGGAGAAGGGGTGGCAAAGACCAGCCTCTACTTTCTTCAGGGAAAATGGAAGTACCAACAGCCTGAATACAGCGAAGTGATCAAACACTGCTCTCTCCACAATTTGCTGTAGCAGCTCAGTAAAGTTTGGAGGAGAAAAAAAGGATGTTTCCCACATTTTCTAACATAAGATCAAATTCATTCTAACTGAGTGAATCCTGCAGAGCTCTGCAGTTCCTACACTGTGGCTAACAGGCATGAATTCACTGTCTCTGGGTTGGCAGGCAAGTAGTCTGAGCCCAAGCCGTAAACATTTCCAGTGCAGCCTCTACTTTGGACACATTTCTGCTTTGTGATCTCGTCTTAGCTTGAGTCATCTCACACACGGTGATGGAACAACAACAGGGCAGAGACACTGCAGGAGTTGCAACTTGCCAAAACTGCCCTCCATCCCCCACTTAGTTCTAGATGTATTTCGGGCATAGTTCTTTTTTATTTGTCCCAAATTGTCCTGCTCTTTTATGGAATATCAACATGTAGCTCAAACAGCAGTTGCTCCAGCCCTGTCACACTACACAAGATTTCACGTGATCTTTAGTCCCACACTGACAAGAGCCTGAGCCAGAAAATCCCTGTTTACGAGAGCTAACACTGAAGCCTGTGTATTCAAACATCTGATAACAGCAAAAAAAAAAAAAAATAGAAAATGAACTTGTATCTCCTCTCAGGGTCACTTCATACAATATAACTTTAGCAGAAATCCAGGATGGGGATTCTGGCAAGACAAAATGCACAGGTTTCCTAGAGAAATGGGGGAAAAAGTTCTCCTAAATGAGTAAGGCTTTGAATGCCTGCAGCGAGTACTTCATAGAACAAAACTCGTTTTAAATAGCCTCCAGGGAATGAGATTACTTAACAATTAAAGCAGGCTGCCAAAGAGGTATGTAATACATATTAAGCTATTATAAATATATACCTTAAGGTACTCTACACGGCAATAATTAAAACTATATTCACAACCACATACTTTGCCAGCTGCACTCTTCCAAAAGGAGGTTTTAAAGTTTCATTCAGATTCAGGCAGTTTAAACATTTCGTTTGGTTTCTTTCACAGACTTAATCTCCCAGGAGAATAATTGCATCAGAAACAAAAATAAAAGAAGAAGCAAACAACTTCAACAACAGAAACCACACCTATTATCAAGTTAGGTGATGAGCTCTTCCCTGCCATCCACCACTTTTTGATTTACCCATCCTGCAACTTCTGGGACATGACTTATCCTCTGTAGGAAACAGAGTGACTAGGCACCAAACCCAACAAAAGTCTGATTGTTGAAGCAAGTTTACTGGGCAAACAGCAAGTCCTGCAGGGGCTCTCCTCACTGTCAGCCTTCCCAAAGCAGTACACATCCTTCCCCTAAATCCCTTTCCTACTCTGGGCTGCTCAAGCCCGTGGACCTTCCCAACAAGGCAGACCAAACTGTGGCATCAATTTTCAGTGCTGTGACACCACCAGAAACATTGCTTTTTAACACAAGGAACTAAAAAAATGCCTTCTCTTCCACATGCATTTGATTGCAAAGTGGTGACGTCATCACCAAATTTAAGAGTGCTGTGAATGCCTACATCAAATGAGTACCTGGATCTGTCTTCTTTTGTTAAAAGAGTGAATAAGCAGCTCTCTCCCCAGACATTAAGAGAAAACACAGACCTGTGAATCAGGTCCAGGATGCCAAAATACAAAATATAAAATATATCACAAACCCCATTTTGGGGGAGGGGGACACACATTTTTACAATTAAAATAATTTCTAAAACTAAGTCAAAGCTCAGGGAAACAAATTGTAAGAAATGTGACTATTAATGATCAACATGTATCAGACAAGGAGGCAGGGTGAAGGAGTCATTCCTATACCACACTGGTATGAATTTGAAATATCTGTAGACTGAAACTGCATGCCATAATTAAGAAAAAAAAATCTGATCTAAGATAAATTTATGGCACTGTTTTAACAAGAGAAATGAAAACTCAACCCACAAAGAGCTGTAGTAATTACAAACAAGGTAAGTTACATGCAGCAGAAGTTTCTTAAATATGAAAGATTAACTAGGAAAACACTTCTTGGCTTGTTAAGCCTCATGCATTTGACAAGGGTGCCTAAAGTGGTGGGCTGCACTGTTTGCCTACTGAAATAATTCTTATTCCTTGGCCTGCATGCCTCTCCCCTACATGCAAAAAGAGGGCTGACATGAATTCAAGAAAATACAAAGGTGAAATCTTATGAACAGCCAACCATAATGGCCAAGGATACTGTAGGTGGGAACTATGTAAATACCACGAGAAAAGCGCGGCTCAACATCAAGTCGAGCAAGCCCTTCTCCAGTGTCAGCCCACAAAACAGCACTGCTAGCAGGTGATTTTTAGGAAACAAAAGTAAAAGCCACAACTTACTTGTGCCTGAAAGCAGAGACAAAGGAGCAATACTGGCAGCTGTACTTGTCTTCCCGGGTAAACATGGCCAGAGCCAAGTGACTCCTCTCGTGGGATCGCAGACCCTGCATAGACATCAAAACCCGGTCACACTGGCTGCAGTGGTAGCCCCCAGGCCTGGCTTCATCTTCCAGGGATGCTCCATATTCAGCTTCTGTAAATTCCACAATGCCAGGGTCTTTGGCTCCCTCAAAACCCTCCATCAAAGTTGTGTTTGAAGGATCTTCAGCTTCCTGCTAAAAAACACATACCCCCCCAGAGCCATCAATTCTCTCTCCCTTCTGCCCCTCGGTCTTTTCCCTGTGTTCATCAGAATGTCCAGGTTTCCCACTGCATTATTTCTCTAAATATATCCCTACACAAACTCCACATCAATGGCTTTCTGAAAAAAAAAAATATAAAAAATTATCTATTCTTGGGAGGGAAAAACATAATTACATCTATTATATACATGCATGCGTACGTCAAAAAAAAAAAAATCTCACTCCTTGATCAAGTTTGTGTCAGATCATGTAAAAACACAAGAAATCTATCTTTCAATGGTCTTGGTGTGAATCTTCTAAACTTGATGAGGTAATAATTGCTAAGTTACAGAGCAGTTAATTTTAGTTTATTTTGCTCTAGCTGACTGTAGCTACCCTGCAGACTAATATAGTTGTCTACTCCACAGTAGGTTTTGTCCATCAGTGTCGAACTCTAAAGAAAGAAGCCGGTACACTAAGCCCCTAGAAACCTCTTCAAAAATATAGAGCAAACAGAAAAAGTCTTTTTTATTTTAAACTCTCTTTCATAACTTTCCTTTCTCTTTTCTAACCAGAACATGCATTTGTGCAGCTACTTAAATACCCTGTAAGAGCACATTCTTTAGACCATGGCTCTCAGCTTTTGTTCCCTGATGCAAGATTTCTATTTACTCAAAAGAAAGCACTGACCCTACATAAGCATGATTTGAGAAGAGAGGAGAAGAGGGAAAGGACTCTTAGGAGGGAAGCATTTGAATCTGTCAGGAGTACCAGATAAGAAGGTAAAGAAAGGTCAGTGGTAGGCAATGAAAGCTCTCTCAGGTGGTGCGAGTTAGGCTGTGGAGGACACGGCTTCCCCATAAAAAGCAGATTATGTCACCAAAAAAGCCCTGTCAGTCAGGCAGCAGGAGTCTCTGACAAGAGCTAGTTCCCACAGCCTTGGTGCACTTTCACTTCCCCTGCCAATAAATATCCTGGAAATCAGACTTTGGGACATCGCCTGTCCTTGGAGATGTCATAGGAGGCACCTCTTTCCACAGGGAGAAAGGAACAACACGTTTGCACCTCATCACCTGAAGGGGATCGCTGGCTCAGCTGGCCACTGTTTTGTTTGGAGCCAGCGTGCAAGTTCCAATGTGGAAAGGTGCACACTTCCTCTTCTTAAAAAATTAAAAAAAATATATATAAAAAAGGAAAATAAACAGCTCTTTTTGAGCTTAACTAAGCAGAAACGTAGCCCAGAAAGTAGCTGAGAGAAAGTTCCCCACTCATAAACCAAGTCTTTCGGTCATCAACGACATCAACTCCTTTGTGGCTGAGAAGAAATGAGAATTTAAAGAGTCTTCGTGCCCCTGGATCAAGAGTGAAAAAAAGTTAAAACATCTTGAAATGAACCAAACACACTTCAGAAACTTAATGTTAGATTAAAACATCATGCTGAACCAGAATGTCCAGTTCAAAACCCATTCAACTTCACAAGAGCCCTCCACAGGTTATCAACAAGGCCTTTATTTTACACAATGCGAGTAGTTTCAGTCACTTTCAGTCACCCTTAAGGAATTCTTACCTTTACTGTGGCTGACACAGAAGAGACATTCCCGTACTGGACATGCTTGCGGAGGTGATTACAGATGGCTCGAAGTGTTGGATGGACTTCCACGCAAAATTTGCATTTGTAGCCAACCACCTTCCTCTCCTTGAGTTTTGAAACATCTTCCAAGTGTCCAAAAGCCTGTTTGAGCACACAAGCATAAATCAATGAAGCAGGTTTTGTCACATCGTTCTTAGGAGCACAGACCAGACTTCAGACCTGACGTTATACTCAATGTCCAGTTCTGCAAAACTGCAAGGTCAATTCCTGTTGACATCATTAATTCTTACCAAGTGGACGAGACATCTGTGCAGAAAAACCCTTCAGTTCATGGTTAACAGCAGTCCTCTAGAAGACCATTCCACTTTAGCCTGAACTGTGCCTTCTCCTCCATGACCCCATGACCTCCCCAACATCTGTGCAAAGCTTTTCCTGCGCAAGTGTATTTCTCAAACTGAAGCAGAAGGAAGGAGGAAAGCGGGCAAGAAATTGAGCAACAATTTGGTCCTCTAAGGCACTTGCCCAAAGCTTCTGTCACCAGACAGGTTTATGTCATGCTCATACTGAGTGCTCAATGAGAAAAAGGACTGAGAGAGAGAAGGTTGAGAAGCAAACTGATATGTTATTCAAAGGGACATGGAAGAGGATGGGACATTTTGTAGAGAATCTGCGACACAGTACATGGCAGCCTTGCCACAAAAGAACAAGCGACTGTCAGACACAGATGGCCCTCCAGAAGCGTGGGAGGGAGGAAAGAAGATAAAGAAAATACTGAATGAAGCAGTAGGAAGGAACAAGATTTCCTACAGAACCTAGGGAGATGTGGGGATGGACGAAGAATTAAAACAGAATGTGTAATTAACTTATGGAGCTCACTGGCACTCTGAGTCATCCATTAGCCTGTGGTCATTTGGCTGTCAAAGAGAACATGCAAGTGGGTATTGCTGGGGTCCCCAGCGGGGAGCAGGGGGCAGAGAAAGAGACCAGACACACAAATCCTTACCCTCTCTTGTTTGAAATCTGCAAAAGCACCATCTGCATATTTCTGCTTGCTCAAAAGCTGCTTCCTCCTCTCCTGACGTTTGGCACGCTTCTGGAATTCCTCATTGTGACCATTCAAGTGTGCAGTCAGCTCTGCCGTGCTATGCAGTTTTGTATCACAGTGCTTGCACTGGTAGACGGGGCTCTGAGAGCGGGTGCCGCTTCCAAGTATGGAAAAGTCCCTCTTCAAATCCTTGCTGTGGTGGTCAGTGTAATGCATGCACAGCAGCTCTGCCGTGCTGAAGGACAGCTTGAAACATTTAATGCACCTGAAGGGAAGCCACTCGATTTCCTGAGCCTCAGCCTCCACCTCAGGCTTTTCGAAGTCGTTCCTCTCCTCGGCTGGAGCTGGTTTTTCATGCTCATCAGCGTAAACGGCAGTGAAGTATCCCCCCAGCTTGCTGGCGTGCTGCTTCTTAGGGAAGACACCAGGGTGACGCTTCATGTAGTGGGAAACGATGCCCTTCTTGCTGAAGGACTGGAAGGAGCAGAGCGAGCACTTCTTCTTCTCTACAGCCCTCCTCAGCTCCTCACTTAGCTGAGGAGTGTCATCCTTGGGAGGAGATGGAATGATCACTTTATTGGGTTTGTCGCTTACCGTCCTGGAGGCTGCCAGGCAGTGAGTGTAGTAAGCATCAATGTCATGTCTTTTCTGGTAGTGTGCTGCAAGCCCTTTGCGGATGGGGTTGGTGTAGGAACACAGAGCACACTTGAAGAGGTTGTTCTTGCCCTCTGGCTGTGCCCGGACATTGTTATGTTTGATGCGGTAGTGCCTGGCTATCCCCTTCCGGGTGGAGCAGAAATATTTGCAGAGCTGACACCGGAAAACTGTGTGAGACACTAAGTGAGAACTGGAGAAATGAGGCGCTGGCATGGAGACCTCTCCAACATCCTCAGCAGCAATTTCTGGAGAGGCCTTGATTTCAGTCACCATGTCTGGCTCCACTGAGGCAGACACCTTTGGTGGCGACTGGGCAAAAACATCAAATTCAGGTTGATTGTGGTACTTCTCGTAGTGGATTTTCAGCTTCTCAAGGGTTCCGTGGGTGTAAGGGCAGAGTTTGCACCGGTAAGCACCATAGCCTTGCTTGAAAATCCTGCTTGTCTCTTCCACATCGTTCTGAGCAATATCAGTCGACTGCTCCACGTCATGCACGAAGTCTTCAGCAGTGACTTTTACTGATGGGTGCCGCTTCTGGTAGTGTGTGAGGACGCCATGAATACGTGTGTTAATGTATGGGCAGTGTCTGCACTTATAGACAGCCCCTGGGTTAATGTCTATGTCCTGAGCAAAGTCTGCTGCTTTCACTTTCATGCCAGGATGCTTTTTGCCATAATGTGTCAGGAGGCCATGCAGGTTGTTGTACTCAGACTGGCACACTGTGCACTGATACGGAGTGGAGGAGATGGCAGGATTTGCAGAAGCCAGCTGGACAGTTTTTTCATGGGAAAGGCTGGGATCCTCTGCACACTCGGCATCCTGATCCATCTGTGATGTTGCCATCTGGTCTTCAGAATCCATTCTGACCCCACCTTCATCAGGCTGTGGCATGGTTTTCTCAACAGAATCTTTCTCCTTAATGATATCTAGCAACACAGACTCATCTCCATTCATGGCCCAAGGGTGAAATGCTTGGTAGTGATTAGTAATATCCCAAATAGAAGATGCTTCAAAAATGCAGTCTCTGCATTTATAGGTCTTCATCTCTGTTGGCATCACTAGGGCAGGAGGGGAAGGATCAGGACCTGCCCAGAGTTTGGTTGCCATGTAGGTATAATCAACATAATGCTCGGGATGTCTCCTTTGGTAATGCACAAGCAAGCCACTCGGCTCAGTGTGTGAATAAATGCACCATTCACAGTGATAACCAGCTTCTATCAAGCCATCCAGAAACGCCCACCTCAGTATGGATGTGACCGTGGCCTTCAGATTCGGGTGGTCTTTCTTAATATGCTTCCTCAATGCATAGAAGTACGGGGACGTGTAGCTGCACTGCCTGCACTTGAGGGCTCTCAGCTTGGACTTGTCCCGCTCGGTGCCGGAGGTGTGGGCAGGCAGGCTGCCAGCTGACTTCTTCTGGCTGCGGTCACAAAGGCTCCTGATGGTGGCCGTGTGTTGCCGGATCACATCCGCGTTGGCTTTGAAGTCGCGATGCTTCTTCTGATAGTGGATGAGCACACCCTTCACGGTCCGGTTCCCGTAATCACAGTGCTGACAGAAGAACATTTCGTTCTCGGGAGGGTTCACGGAGGTCTCGGATCCGCCGCGGCCCAGCTGCTGCATGGACACCGGCGGCCTCTGCATGCCAGGTGGCAGCTCCCCTGCCCGCATCATGGCTGCGGTTGGGGGAGCCTGCCTGATGTACTTGGCTGTGACCTTGATCTCTGGGTGCCTCTTCTGGTAGTGGACAAGCACCCCCACCACAGAGCGGTTGCTGTAGGAACAGTGTTTGCAGTAGTAGAGCTCAGTAGAGAGGTCTGGGGGTGGTGGTGGGGGAGGTGGAGGCTGAGAAGCCAAGTTGGACAGTTTTGGGGAGATGGGAGCCCCCAGCTCAAATGACATTTGAGCGAGGGCAGAGCCCCTGTCGACAGAGACTACACGCATGGTCTTCTGGATTCTGAAATATGAGGCTTTCTCTTCGGGGTGCTTTTTCTGGTAGTGCACCAAAACTGAGTGCATGTTAGGGCTTGCAAATGAACACACATCACAGTCATAAACAACCACAGTGTTGACTGAAGGTTCCTTCTGATTTTCACATTCAGGACTGAAGCTCTTGGTGGCACTTTTGTTAAAACCAGCTGGCACACCAGCCCCGCGAGCCACGGGGGTGGAGGTTGCCATAGTTTTTGGAGCAGAATTCAAGATCTCTCTCAGTGTCTGAGACTCCGTGTTCAGCCCTTCTTGCTGCTCAACAACATAGCTTGAAAATATCATTGCATTGTTAATTTTCACTGTGGGATGCATTCTTTGGTAATGTGGCATCAGGCTTCTAACATTTGGGCTTGTGTAAGAGCAGAAGCGGCAGCGGTAGATCAGATCAGAATGATCAAAGTTCAGTACATTCATAGCTTCAGGATGATGCTCTCCATAATGCTGCTGCAGGTCTTCAAAGTTTGTGTAGTCAATGTAGCACTCAAGACAGCGGTACACTGCACTGTGATCATTGGGATCCAGGATGTACCTAAAGCTGAATTTAATGTAGGGATGCATTCGCTGGTAGTGGGTGCTAACACTCCTGGCAGATTTGTTGCTGAAATCACAGTGTTTACAATAGTAAAGCCTGCCAGAGTCACTGAACTCCGAATTCTCATTGTTCTGGTCGGTACCGTACATGTTGGACTGGCTCCCCAGAACAGAGGCATTAGGGCTCTGATGGTCCTTCATGCTGACAGCAGAGTAATAGTCCTCCTCATCCTCGGACAAAGTAAGCTCAATCTCTGCCCCGTTGGTGGAATTGTAGTCATGCTGCATGCTCCTGAAGCTTGCCTCCTTCTGGGAATCATTAGCCTCTCTGCCCCACATTTGCTGGGGTGCGTAAGAACTAGAAACCTCTATCATTGGTTCTGTTTGCTCTTCTTCTCTGTCTAACTCCACCTCTATCTCCACCTCATTGTCCTCCTCCTCTTCCTCATCATCTTCCACATTAATCACAGCATCCTCCTGCTGTTTGTTTTGGCTGATCTTGCTCTGCAGGTTGCTCGCTATTTCATCAATTCTAGTTCTCTTTTTCACGGGAGAGAGATCTAAGGGGAAGTCATTTGAGACCTTCCTAGGAGCTTTTGCAACAAAGTTATTTTTAGATGAGAGCCCAAGGATGGAGGTCTGGCTCTTCTTCACCGTGCTGGCAGAGGGGTGAGCATCTGCCTCGCTCTCCTGTGGTGCGTTCGATGGCGGCCCATCGTATTTTGGCAAGTTGTCACAGAATGAATGCTTGTGCTGCTGATGAACTCTGAGGCCTTTCAAAGTGGTGGTGGAATAGTTGCACAACGTGCACTTGTATGGATGCTGTGAATGGGGCTGGGGTGATTGCTGCTGCGGCGGCTGCGGCTGCGGCTGAGGCTGAGGCTGTGGCTGCACGGGTTCCATCATCCCAGCTGACTTCCTGCCGTTGATATTCCCACTCTCAAAAGACACTGTGCTGTCGTTCAGGGACGAGGCAATGCTCTCAGCCTGGGAGTTCATGGTGTCCCAGTCGGATGTTGTTCCTGTGTGACACTGCTTGTGGGCACCAAGCTTCAGTGAGCTCTTGCAGGTGAAGGGGCACTCATCACACTTGTACACCGCCGTTTTCCCAGACAGGTGGATGTTCTCGATGTGACGGGAAATACTTCGGCGGTGCATCGTCAGGAAAGGGCAGAAAGGACACTGGAACCTGTTCATGTATCTTCTAAAGGGAATTCCCTTTGTTTCCAATAGTTTGTTGCCATCAGATCCCATCAGCTGCTCTGCAGACATTCCTGAGGTCTGGTGATCCATGGAGTTTAAGCCATTCTCGCTGTCCATTTCATTTAGCTCTTCATCTGAGCTGGAGTCATTTAGCATACTGCTTGTTTCCAGGTCAGCAGAAGAATTCGTCATATCAGCAATTCCATAGCGGGATCTGTCAGACAAATTAACCATGCCCGAGTTGTGAGGTGACTTAGGCTTTATTTGAGGGTAAGACACAGAAGAAAACTTTGAAGATGTAGAAGAGTTGGGCCTGATAAGAGAATTGCCCATTGATCCCCTGAAGTTTGAGACATTAGCATTCGACATCTCACGTCCTGTTGTGTTCATGGAGATGTAATTTGAGTTTGGAGAGGCACTCTGGGCACTCTTACTCTGCAGCTCGGGTGCACTGGTTCCATCCTGCTGCTGCCTCAGGCTGGACAGTATTTTCACCATGCTGCGGTGCTTCTTCATCATGTGGTCACACCAGCGCTCCCTCCGAGGTGTCTGGTAGCTGCACCACTCACAGCAAAAGTTGCCCCTAGACTTGGTCAGGGGCTTGACCATGGACTCCAAAATGCTCCGCTCCACCACCTCTGCCGGCAGCTCCTTGCAGGGTTCCTGCACTGGCACAGAAGCAGACGATGATTCAGACACAGCAGCAGCAGCAGCAGCAGAAGAAGAAGGAGCTGAACTCTCTTTCAGGTTGTTTTTGTGATACATTTTCTGGTGCTTAATAATCCTTGCACGCCTGGGTGACTTGTAGGTGCAGAACTGGCAACTGAAAACTTTACCAAACCCTTCATGCATCATGATGTTGTAATTTAGGGAACTAGAAGCTGGTGGCCCCACTGAGCTCCCCCCAGCCTGTGCTCCATGAACCTTCCGTGTGTGCTCTATGAGGAGGTTTTTGGAACGGAAGTAACGCACACAGAACTTGCACTGGAAAAACTTGCTGGTTGGTTTAGGATTTGGAGCCATATGCTGCCCATAGAAAGTCTGGCTCTGGCTATAGTAACTTCCAGTCCCCATCTGACTTGTTGCATTTTGCCCTAAAATGAGAATTAAGGTGTATATGTAAATAAATAAAATAAAATAAAAAGGCTTTTCCTCCACCCACCCCGTATGCTTAAGAATGTAACCACATCCTGAACTGACAATAACCACTCCAGGATTCCCTCACTTACTTATGGTAGTATCTACAGACCTGGCAATGGTCAGAAAAGTGACCACTGTGCATGTCTACATATAAATGACTGTGGTGTACAGTTTTGGGTGGATAATTACCAAAACTACCTTCTTGGGGGAAAAAATAAAACTAGTACACTAAAAAAAGTTGAAAATTTTGAGGTGATTCATGGTAGTGAAGAACAACCATGAAAAGCTGAAAATGAAAAATCAGTATGCAGAACCCCATGAAAAGAAGCTGGGAAATAAAACCATCCTCCATGCTTACATTTGCGGGGAAAAAAAAAAAAAGCCATGGTCAGAACCAGTATGGCTGATGCTAGATATCTGCTTTGCTGACATAATGCAAATTTTTAAACCACATTAAAGGCAGAAACTAAAACATATTGAAATAAAACAAACGTAAAATAGGGGGTAAGAGCTCAGATCTTAGAGTTGAGACCAGTCTTGGAGTTGAGATTTACCTGCTATGTCATCTGCAATTGCGAATTCATCCTTTACAGAAGAAAATTCAACCTCGGTCTGGTTGCTAGCATTGATAGAACCAGACCTTGGCTGGGTAGGACTCTCCTCAGAGACATCAGTTGGCTGCAGAAAAGCAGTGTGAACATCCTGAATGTGAGCTTTTAGGTCTTCGTAAGATGGAGCTCGAAAATCGCAGCCATCACACTGCAGGACCTCCATGGTTCAGGATGATCTTTTACATTAGAAAAATCTGCAAGAAACACAGGGGAAGGAAACAAGAAGAAAGATATGAGTTTATAGCAGTGCTTTTGGAACAAATCCTGGAAACACCAAGGTAACACCAAGCTTCTGATGACTCAGTCATTTGCAGAGATTCCACAAACACAGCAGCGTGAAACTCAACCTTTCCTTAACCTATTAAGAAGCGTCTACTCAGATCCACAAGAAGTCCTATCTGGTAGCTCACAAGCTGCTGACTCAACTCCATGAACAGTCGAATCTCTGACAAGTGACTACTGATCCAGTGGACTCTGTCCTCTTGGCTTTTCCATTACATAGTGCTGTTATTCAGAACTTGGTCCTGTTCAAAGACCACAGCCCATGTGCAGAGAAATGGCACATCACTCCCTGTCATGCACTGGAATTTACCAACAGAAGACAGGAGCTTCTGCCTTCAGGAGACACACCCTAACCTTCCGGGAAGTTGACAATTCCCGCATCATTCACTACCATGCATCAAAAGCTTTCACAGGGAGAAATCTGCCTTCCTTCACAGCATCCTATCAGTCCTGATATTGGTGGAAAACCTAGACCTAACAGCAAGGTTAGATGCAGTGACACCAACCCAAGGCAGAATACTTTCCTCTGCTTACTTCCACCAAGCTTTTAAGGGTACCTCCACTCTTGTTAAAATGTTTACAGTTTCATTTCAGTCTATTCTAGGGACAAGACCTTTGTGCCTTAGCAGTCTGTGAGATGGAGACAGCCGGAGGAAGAAAAGGACAGCAACGGGAATAACCATACCGAAAAAGTACAATGGAAACATGAGTTACAAAGACTCAAGAGCCATTATGACTTCCTTGATTTATCCAAAAACCCTGCATACCTTCAAGTATAAAGCAACATAAAATACAGTGAAGGATGGTGGTTCAGCTCGTGACAATTAATCCTGCGACAGAGGGCTGCACTGCCATGAAGGACAGGAGACACAAAGCACAAGCCAAACAAAAGACTTAGACCCTCCTACCCTGTGCAGTGCTTAGACACAAGAGCTACCTTCCTGTGCTAATACAGCAATTGCCTCTCTAGGCTTCTATGCATGTGCCGGAAAAGGATGACAAATCGAGCATTTCAGAAGTCCAAGACACAACAGCAGCCCAAAGCAATTTAAATTCCTTGCATCTGTTGTATGTGGAGTATGAAGGAAGCAACCTACCAAGTGAGGAAAAAGCTCCAAAACACTAAGGCACAGAAACAACAGAGGGTACTGCACCAGGATTTTAGATGAAAGAATGCTTCTTCTGATAGCCTGCTAAAATAAACTTCTAGCAAGTCAAATTCCGGACAGTCTGAGCACAGAGGCTCTCCACATATTTACCTGCATTACTTTGCAGGCTGCACCGTGTGCTTTCTCTCCCCCCACTCCTTCTCACCACCAATAAAGAAAATGAACGCTGCACCAGCTTCTTTTCAGCTAACAAAGTTACAATAATCGAGATACTCAAGCCTTTATGTGCAAGCACCAGACCAAATTGTGTGGAAGAGGTTGCTATCTGCTCTGGATCAAATTACAGCAGTCAGTGAAGCCCCACCCCACGTCTCCTTTAGCACAGTCCATTAGACCTGAAAACAAATTTTTCCATGGAGCAGACGACTCCTGCATTTAGAGCACTTCACAGAAAAGCAGATCATCCAGTTTTCACTACCCATCCCCCAAGCTTAGTCCTTTCATCTCAGCCAAACAAGCCACAGCTCTGCTGAATGTGTTTATCACACTTTCAAGAGATATGAGCCCCTGCGTCACTGAAGCTTTAAGACTCACTAAGCTGCCCTAGTCCTCTGAGCTTTGGGAGCAGCCATTTTAGCTCAGACAACTCCTGCACTCAGAGCCTCAGAGCTTCTTGCCTGTGCACAACATGGCCTCACTTATCTCAGCTTCAGCTCAAGCACACCAGCCTTTTTCTTTTTTTTTTTTTTCCCCCTTTTTTAACTCCTCCTCCTTAGGTGATGCTTTAGAAATCACCATCCCCCAGAACACATCTCCCTTTGTCCTGCATGGCTTGCCTTCCAAATGGTGTGGCTGCTCTCCCCCTGCCCTCCTCAAAGCTGCACCTTCTCTCCTTCACCAGAGGCTTGGGTTTCCCCAAACCATCTCCTCAGGGTTGGGTTCCCCTGTCCCATGGATGACAAAACGTGACGGTTCGCTCCACAAACGCTGCATTCACAGCATCAGGACACTGGTCCAAGCTGTCCTACATGCAGAGGCGACACACCGCTGAGCCTCCCAGGAGCAGGAGGAGGAGGAGGAGGAGGAGGCGCGGGGGAGTGAGGGGAGACAGCAGGCGGGGAGCCTCCAGCCGGGCCTGTCCCTGGGGAGCTCTCCTGCTTGGCGCAGAAGACACACCACCCCACTCCCCTGCCAGATTCCAAAGTCTAATGACCTTTGTTAATCACCAGCCAGCCTGTCTGCATCAGCAAACCCTGCCAGCAGACACACCCTTCACACAAAGGCTGTAGCTATGCCTTTTAAGAGAGGTTCTCTGAAAGCTCCATTGTGTGGAAGAGATGAAAAACAACGCGCACACAAAAAAACCTCACTCTTCCCCCCCCCCTTCCCACAGCCCTCCCCCTCCTCAGACCCCCGAAAACTTCAGACCCTTTAGAAACATCACCGCAAAACGCTCTCAGCTCTGTCTCTTTTGGAAAACTTCAGGTCAGCTTACGAAATAGAAAACCAGAAGGGAGACCAACGCTGAGAATATGAAAAAAAGACAATCCTGGCAACTTCTAGAGGTGAAAACCACCACCATGTTCATCTCCAGCACAGGCTGCTGCTTGGAGAATGCATCCTTAAGGATGCTGCTGTCTACACAAGCTTAAACCAACCTTTGTGTTGAGAGGTATCATTAATAGCTGGTGATTACAAAACTGGTGGAGACTCTCTAACGGGTTCCAGCTTGAATCTCAGCAAGGTCTGCCCCACAAAGGCAGCACCAAGTCCGAGAAGAGGTTAGTGTTACTGCTTCCCGTGAGGAACAAACATCAGGTACAGCTGAGTGGACTTCAGTGTGATGTTTTCACCATGCATCACCCTGACAGAGGGACGAAGCATTCTGTAAGGAATTCTGCTCTACCATTTCCATGTTCTTCTTTAAAATCCTGTCATTGCACGAGGGCTAAAAACAGAAACTGCCAGTTTGAGCTCATATATCAAAAGAAACTGTAACACAATGTGCATCTTTCTTCCTTTTTTGTCTGCATGGGACCTGACACCGGGAGAGACCCACCTACCAACCAGCAAAGAGCGTTTTCAAGTGCCAATGGTAATACACTGGCAAGACACATTCCAACACAAGGAGACAAAGCAAGGTTCTCACATCTCCATCATGGTCAGCTAAGGGAACACATTCCATAACCATTTACATTTTCAATAAGAAAATTCAGAGGGGAATGGAGGTGGAGTGAGACAGGAGTTACCAGATCTACTAACTCAACAGCAGAAGTGTGGGAAGAAAAACCCGAAGCAACCAAACAAAACCACCATTAAATGAATCCATAAATCCCACAAGCCCTTGAACATATTCACAAGCAATCTCTTGAGACCACATTGCCTATAAATAATATGTGATTTCTAAAATACTTTTACTAATGCAATGCTAACCTCACGAAACATTATTAAAATGCCATTGTCTGGCTAATTTGCATTTACAACCTCTTCTTAAATACATGGCCTTAATGCTTAAATATGGAGGTATTCTCATTTTTCTTATGAGCAAAAAGCTTTCAAAACATTGGGCAAGAGAGATTCTCAAAGCCACCATTTTAAAGACAAAAGGTGGTCTCAAATTGTCTTCAGCATCCTTCTCTACACTCATAAATGCCTGAGAACATCTGAGACACAGTTGCATTAGATTTCGAGGTTTTTAAAAATCCAAAACAAAAGATAATTGTGCTTGTTGAACAACAGTAATTACAGAATTTGGCAGCAGCCAAAGTAGTACAAATCATTATGTTTAAGTTTGGTTTTAAAGCTTCAAAATATAAAATTAATTGTGAAGCCCAAGGCACTGACCTCAAAATTGAGCTTCTGTGGTTTGACTACCCATCTGTTATATTTTGAGATGGAGTCAGCAGAGCTTCTACAAGTTAAGAATATGCACACGCACAACCACAACTAAAAAGGTCAGTCAGACCACACAACACTGTGAGCTTCCAGCTCAGCATTAGTAACACTGCATGTGAAACAAAGGCATCTCCAGCTCTCCAGCCCTTCCTCTGGTCAGAGGATCTGAGGCATCTTCATCCCTACATCACACAACCCAGATTGCACACACAGCTTTCATTTTACTCAGTGAGAAGGTGGAGCTGAAGAGAAAATTTCTTCCCCCTTGCAGGGACCAGGGAAATGGTTGAGTCACCTTCCCTGGAGGTATTTAAAAGATGTGTGGATGTGTACCTTGGGGGCACGGTTTAGTGGGTGAACATGGGCAGTGCTGGTTGATGGTCCTCGAGGTTTTTCCAGCCTTCTGCACCCTTCCAGAAATTAACTACCAAACACCATGGAACTGCCATTTGCTGGCAAGTAATTGCTTGATAAGACAAGTTCTCAAAACTCCCATGAGTAACACCTCAGGCATTTTTCTTTGCTGGAGAAGGCTGGGTTTTATACCAGTGCCTACAGCTGTGCTGAGAACATTCCAACTCAGCCCTGCTGCCTGGGCTCCTGGCCAGGTTCAGCCCATGCACAGTGGAGCTGCTGCTCTGATGTCTTTGGATTTGGGACTTTCTTTTTTCCCCCCTAATTTTTTTTTTTTCTTCAACACTTTTTATAATGTAAGATCACAACAGGGAAAACGAGGACTGAACAAATACAATTATAGGAGTAATGCAAAAACTTACACATTGAGAAACTGGAAACCAGAAGGCTATTCCAACTGGAGGAAGCCAGCCTCATCTTTCATTTATGAAAGGAAACCCCATAATTAATTAAGAATTCAGAAAATAAATTCAGCTCTCAACTGCAGTCAGGCAAACTTACTCAACTCATGGGTCTTTTTCAATGACTGAATTCCAGTCAAGCTATTGGAATTCTAGATCTAAATCCTCAAGCTAGAGGAATATCTGTCCTCTGAGGACTGTCTTTGGAGTTACTTCTCTGAGCCGGTAGCAACATAAACTAAACTGAAACACCATTTCTTTTTCCACTTTTTTTTTCTTTTCAATTTCATAGAACTGGATTTTGATGGAACTCCATGAATTGGGTTGCAGCTCTGCAATATACATACTTTGTGGTTCATATTTTTTTGTAAAGGAATTAATGGTAAAATTTTATCACCTGTTACAGCTTTAATTATCAGTATCTCCATACATCCAGTTTGGAGTTGTTTGTTCCATTCTGAAACTCAACAGTTAAGGTGAAAGAGATTTGTTAGCTGATACCTATGATTCCATTCTTCCACTAAGTATTTCCCTTGACTTACATGGGAAAATGTATCAAAATGTAATGTATTTTCAGGAAGAACTTTACTATTAGAGATTCATAACAAATCAGTAGTAATAACAATCTAAACTGAGAAGACACAAACTCATTTTCTTCCCAAAATGTCCTTATCCAGCCACCTGAAAAGGTGTTTGAACCTGAAGTGGGCTTCAGATCTGATTCCACGAAAGGAGGTCTTCCTACTACACATTCTTAGTACATTATCTTCCAGACTTTTCAGAAATCTCCCTGTCATGGACAATAGGATAGCAAACTTTGTTGATCTCCATACAGTTGATACTTATTTATGTTCCTGAATACAGACATTTAACATACCTGACACCACACTAAGTCTATCACACCTTGCAAAATCTTCTACATTTTAAAAAAAATATAAACCACATTAATCTTAAAGCTCATGGAAGAGATGCTACTAACTGCTGCCAGAAACATGGATGGGTTTTTTTTTTTTTCAGTTCAAGAAAACAACAAAGATTCACAGAACTTCTCACATAAATGACATGAAATGAGTCCATACATTGCTATCAACTCAACTGGGTCCCCAAGACTATGACTTCTCAAAAAATGGGAGTGGAAAAAAGTCAAAACAAAGAAATAAAAAATCCAAAACTCTAGAAAAACATGATTATGGAGTATTAATACCTATTAGCCATCTCACTGTAAGACCCTAGCAGGATAAAGGCACACCATGGATTTTCGATGAAGGTGTGTAAGGAGAATCAGACAGTGGCACCTGTCTGCTTCTGCTGGGGCTTTACTGATTCAGGCTACCTAAGTGCCGATCACGCCTTCATTTCTCACAAATAATGTTTCTTCTACTTTTTTCTGTCCTGGGGTCTACATATATATCTGTTCTGTTTAAAAAAATACATTAGGAGGCCATCCAAATGCCTGAAGGATACTTTCAAACTTCAAACTTTTGAAATAAAAGCAGATTGCAAATAAAATGCCACAATCTTATTAAAAGACAGACTGTCATGCAAATTACAATTCTGGCTTTTTTTGTCCTTCTTTCCTTTGGCTTAGCTGTGAGGCAGTACATGATACAGAGCATAGGCAACAGAGTCTTAGGATAAAGAACTTCCCTTATGAGAAAGGCTCTCAAACATTAAATGCTCTTGCTCCAAGCAAGGCTAGGATGAGTTCTTCTGATCTTCTGAATTACTTTCATGGCAAGTTATTAATCCCTACAGAAATCAGAAAGACACTAAAATTATATATAAGAATCTGAACAACTGGATGGTCAGAGTAGCGCTTTCTTCCTTATTAAGTATGATACTTAATTTGCTGCACAAAACTAGTTTAAGAGGGAGATGAAACAGCATGGGGCAAAATTTTTAGAATAGAAATGTGGTTTTGCCACTTGGTTTCTGTACTAAATGCTCACAGGACATGAGCCAAGTCATCCACCTCCCTGACACAACCCAGCCCTTCAACGCTCTTGTGCACAGACACACGTGTCGAAGGGGCAAGTGGGCTGGCCCAGCCGGGGAAAACAGACACCAGAGCCAAGCAGCTTGGCTTTTGTACCCTGCTCATTAGTGCTCCCCATATGGCACAATGGAACTGAATGCGTGGGTCTGGGGTTTCTAATTTCCAGCCAAGAGTGTATTGTTAATTACCTCGAGTAATGCTGTTGCTGTGAGTTAAGAGGTGCAAACCCCGGTGTGCGTGGAGTTGAGAGAGAGGGGGAGATGTCAGTAGGTGGTGCTGAAGAACACGGCAGCACCGTGCCTGGGTACTCCAGAAACAACCTAATTCCTTCTCATGCATTGCAAATACCTTCCAGGAGCTTTTACACAAAGGATGCATTACCAGCCTCACCCTGGAAGGAGCAGGGGAGGAGCAGGCTCCTCAGTTTGGCACAACCCCAGCAAAGATCTCTTCCCTGCCAAGAAAAGTCAGAGCTGTTTTAAAGGGGGCCCTGCCAGGAGCAAATCAGATGCGACAAAGTCCACCAGAGACTCTGCTGGACCACGGACAGAAAGAACAAAGTCACAAAGTTGTGTCTGAAGAGAAAAGAGATTATCTCCTGATAGCCATATACCCTTAAAACACTCTCTAGTGCCTTTAGAAGTAATCTTGCCATTCACCCTGAACTCCATGCTCCATGCCATGGTCACTGGCAGTGCTGTGGCTGGTGAGCTGCAAACTTTAAAGACCAAATCTCAGTGTGCAAGAAGCACGGTATTTTTACAGAGGCTAAATGCAGCTTTATAAACTGGCAACAGAGCTAAACCATGGGAACACAGAAACTGCTGGATTATTTTAGGGGCCACAGAATTTTAATCTTAAAAAGATCTGAGATTAGGCCAGCCAACACAGCTGGTTTAAAACACACACAGGCACTCAGTGTAGTCACAGAGGTGAAAATCAAGTCACTAGCACTCAGAAACCACAAATGCAAAGGGCAAAGCTCTGCTTTGGGCCTGCTACTGAAAAAATGCGATGCCAAATAAAGCCACAGTATCACTAGCTTGAAAGATGGATGTGAAAAGTTGCTTTCCTGGACTCACGTTCCTCCTTTAAGTGCAGAAACTGAACCGGACCTGATGTAGCTGTGGTGACAGAGATTGAACTTGGCTGGTGAGAGGAGTAATCTTCCAGCCAGAGATCATTTCCCTAATTTGGCACCCCATTACCCTGTTTGGTCATTCAAGACTCGCTAAGAGAAGTTCACAGGGGCAGTTGGGAACCAAAGGAACATTGCCTGGATCAGATCCAAGGAAGCCACAGCCCTCTGCCTGTCTTTCATCACCCATAAGAGCTCAGCTGAGTAAGGACCCTTGGAAGTAAGGAGCCCTCTCCCTCAGTCCATCCAGAGATCTTACATGCTCCAGAGGTACTTTAAAAGTGTGGAGGGGATGGAAAAGGACATTCAGAGGAATGGTTTTAACCCCACGAAACCGAAGCACCAGAAGTCATGTTCTGTACCAGCAAGCAAAGCTCAGTGCAACAGCACATCACCTCATGCAAACCAAAACCCACCTCGTGCATGACTCCAATTATAAAGCAAGATCCACTGCTGAAACCCTGCTGGAGGATAAGAAAATGCTGATTAACAAAGTCTGAAGATTGTTCAGCTCTCCCAGCCTACCCCTCAGAAGCACGTTTGTTTGAGGAGCTCCACTGACACCCTAGCTATTTTAACACTGCCTTTGTCTCCAGCTATCCCTCCCCTTCCCCCAAGCTTTCTGCTATATTTGACATTTGCAGGGCAGCAAGCAGAAGCTTCTCTGTCCGCCAGTTCATTTCCTCAGGTAATACAAATCCATCACTGACCCATTTATAATACCAGACAGAATACACAGTTTTATTTGCCCACTGACTCACACGCAGTATGGCAGCCAGCATCTCTGCCCCAGGTAAAAGAGCACACACTTTTCCAGCACTTGACAGATCTCAGACCAGTGATAACCATTAGGCTGCCACCTTTTTCCCTGCCAGCCCCTCCCAAGAGATCTTTTCCACCTGAGAAAGTGAAGGTCCTCTGTCTGTTTTGTGGTGGTGGCAGCAAGATGCTGGTGCTGCCACTGATGGATGAGACGGGATGATGCAGAAAAGGAGGAGAAGTTGCTGCTAATGTATTGCCCAAAATACTTTGTCCCAAACAACTTCAGCTGTAGATAAGAGTCTTTTGAATTACATGTTGAGATGCACTATGAATGCAGTATCCTGGGTCCAAATGAGAAACTTGCTCCTTTTTGTCCCCCCTTCAGCCCCCATTTCCACCCACTTACTCCTTCCAGGAATCAAATTTTTGCAGTTGTTCTGTAACAATACAAAAATCAACTACAAAATACTTAAAATAGCACTCTGGCTCATAATCATAATCATTAATGTGATACATAGATGGCAGATGTGCCCTAGAAGAAACCAAGTGTCTACAGTGCACTTCACGATGGGGGGAAGGGGGAATTCTGAGTGATCCTGGGATTACGGATCACAACATTTGTGAATCCACCATAGTTAATGAAAGTTCTCCAGCCAGAAAGTGTTTTAATCAAAGAGGAATTAGAAACTATTAGATTAAAACCAGGAAAAAGCTGTTATTCCCTAAATATTAAAAAAACCCAAACTTTGTTATGCAGGTAATAATTAAGAACAATCTCCAATCCAAAAAGAAAAACAAATAACACAACCAACCTCTTGTTAACCTTACTTCAATTCTTTCCAGTAATAAACATCTCTTGCCCCTGACTACTACAGATGCATTCAAATTAAGGAGAAATCTGCTATTAAAGCTTGGTTGTATCAAAAATGGTAAGAGGTTGAAGCTCGTAATGGAGTTCTTCTGCCCTACTTTAATCCTTTTTTTGCTTTAAATAAGCTGTTTGAGGGTCAACCACTGAGATCCAATTTCTTTTTCTTCCTCCTAAGAAATACTCAAACAGGAAATGGATCATAACAAATAAAAAATAACTAAGACTTTCTTTGTAATAAGGGCTGCGATTATAAGCAACTGCATCCTTCAAAAGCTACAATCCGTGCAAGTATGTAGCCATTACAGAACTCTTAAAGAGTTTTTTTCTCTTCTGCAACTCCATTACACAACACCTTATTTTTTTTTCAGCTGTTGCAAATGCTTTGCATTTAACGACTTAAAACTCAGCATTGTCTTCAGGCATTTAAATTCATCTAGGAAGGTAACAAAATCCAATTTTAGAACAAAATAGTCAGTCCCCATTGTCATAAAGATGACTCGTTTTGAAGAGCCATTCTCACTTGACCTTAAAGATACCGGGGATGAAATCTGATAAAAAGAGAAAGTGGCTGCCAAAACTTGGCTCCAGAATATGTAAACAATTGCCAAACTACGTATATAGCCCCCAAGGTCTCTTGCCACAAGGAAAGTTCAGTTCAAGACTAGTTTATCAACATAAAAAGTATCTCTTGGGATAAAAAAAAAAACCAAACAAACCCACCCAACAACAACTGAGTAACCTGGAATCTGCACTCAAGTATTTTATTTTTGTAACAGGCAAGAAGAGACTGGAAGAGATTTTGAGTTTTCCTGGCCTAAGAGAAGAGAATTTTTGGGTAAATTCAAGGTGTCAGGACTTTTTAGAAACCACTTAATGTGTGTCCCTAGTAAAAATTTGGACGTTTTCCAATTAGGAAAAAACAAAATGCACTTAAAACCCCATCAAGATTCTTAGACAAATTCAAGAAAAGGCAGCCCAGTGGCAGCTCAGGCTTTGTCAGGATTTTGGTTTGGTGCATAATAAGCAATAAAGAGAAGCCTCAGGAGAAGCATTAAATAAACAGCCAATAAATGGTCTTCTAATAGGACCTGTCCTCATAAAAACCCTTATTTTGTTGCAAATGCAGTTACATTATTGAAAATTGGTGGGACAGTGGCTCTTCAGGACAAGTATTCTGCTTTTGGCAACAACTAGAAGGCCACCCACACTTGGCTTCAGAGAAGCAGGGTGGGCAGCAGGTCAGTTCTCCTCTCCCCCCACCAGCACACTCGCTTTAGAGAGCACCTGAGGGAGAAGCTGCTCCAGGAATATTCCCTCTCTGGAATGAAGCAGACAGATCATCTGGGCTGCCAGCAGCTCCACGGCCAGAACACAGAAGCACAACCCAGTGTCTGCCTGTGTGAGTGTGGAGCAGATCCTCAGGTTCATCCTGCACATCACACCCAGCCACGTGTGCGAGCAGGGACACAGGTGAGGCTGTACCCAGAGCCAGACGTGCTTTGGGACCAAAAATGGCTGTTTGGAACTGCAGTGCCTCTGTCTAAATAACTCCATGGCTTGGAAAACCTTGACATTTACTCTGCATGCAAGAGTGGATAGAAGCGGCTAAGATATTTTAAGCTAATAAAGATGGAAAAGAAAAAAAAAAAGGTTTACAAATATGCAAAAGAAACTCAGAAGATTCAAGTCCTGTGGTGGTGTAAAATCCATCTGTAAACCAAGCAGAACTTTCAACCTGATGAGATACAAACAAAATTATGGAATACAGCTTGCCTTTTAATCTGGAAAGTTCAGAAGTAATGTTCTGAAAGCAAAGGAAGGGTTTTCTGGCTCCCAGTGATTTCAACAAAGAGAAAGTAAATTCACCTATGATAATGGCAAAGACACCTCTACTGCATTCCCAGTTCCAAAGCAAAGGGGTACATAATTCCTATTATCTTTACTGATTATTGTAGAGCCACTTAAAAAAAAAGGAACCAAGGTTTGACTTAAAGGGAAGGCACTTAAAACCTTCCCAACTTACTGCTTTTCCAAGACGTACATATAAGTACTTCCAGAAGATCGAATGCCATTGAATCCTCCAGCTCAAGGAACTTTTAAAATAAAGCAGGATTAAGTTCAAAGCAGAACCACATAAAGAATTCTATTTTGTTCTTACTAAAGGAATAAAGATGGAAACAAGCAAGCAAGAAACAAAAACAAACAAGCCAAAAAAACCCAGAAAACAAAACCTAAAGTATAAAGACATATGTTAAACTCAACTGTTTAAAAAAAAAGAAGTTTTATGGTGGTTGAAAGGGACAGGGTACATATTTTCATTTACAAATGGAGAGGAGACAAGGACAATCACATATATAAACAGCACATTCTCATTTCATTAGGAGTCCAGCTAAGTGAACAGCTCTTCAGACACAGCTTTCAGCAACACCACTTGCCAGTCAGTCAGGTGGATCTCCTCCCCGTTCCTTTCATCCCAAAAGAGCCATACATGAACCTGATGACATCAGAATTCATACAAAGAGCATTCCGAGACATTTGATTTGTTTTTAGCCAACATCCTTGAACACTAAGGAAGAGAAAAAAGAATGTAATGCGGTTTGCAGTCCACGCTGGACTTTTTTCCGTTTTAAAAGTCATTTGAATAAAAGGCATTTGCGCCTTTTTTTTTATTCGTTTCTAGCAACAAGCATTCATTCAGGCGTGGGTTCTTGTTTGCAGGAATGCACGCAGAGTCAAAGTTCCACATTAATTTATGACCTCATTGACAATGTGTCTATGGGAGAAGTGTACAATCAGTTCTGCGCAGATTTCATTTTCCCTTCTGCTGTTTATGGAACACTGGAGCATGACAAAAGACAGGATCATATGTTTCAGGTTTCCATTCATTTATCACAGACAAGTCATTAAAGTCAGCAGAAGTCACTTGCTGCCAGACAGAGCAAAGACTGAAGTATCCCCCTGTTTTTCAAATGGCTTTAAATTCAAAACGAAATCTGAAGGTTCACAATTTTAAACTGCACATAAGAAACAAAAAGGCAGATTTAAGTATTTCAGGCAGCAATACTGACAGTCTGTTCCATCCAACCACAACCTATTTATTTGACTCATGCAGTTCAGGCCGCACTTGTTGGTGGGCTCTGTCTGTGTGAAAAGCGAGTTGAGTGAGTCTGCACCACAAAAAAAACTTCTTCCTTTACCTGGTAGTGGAGAACCACAAAGAAGTGCAGCAGCCTGGCTCCAGGTCACACAGCTGGTCTGTGGCACAGCCAGCAGCACAAAGTGGCTTTCCAGACTCCAGTGCTTGCTTGTTAGGCGATGCTACCTTCCTGTCCCTGGAATCCCAGTGCTAACTTCCCACAAGAGGAAGAAATGAAAAAGCTCCCCAGCAGAGCAGAAGTTAAAATTCCAGAAGCAAGGGTAAATCAAAACACCACACACAAGGATACAACTGATGCTCTTTATTTATCTTTGTGTTTACTTTCTAACTGGAGTTGCCATTTCCACCTTTCTGCACAGAATCCAGGCCTTTTGCTGAAGAATTTAGGTCAACTCGGCAAAATGTCTGCAGAGCTGCAGAGAAGAATACCAGTGGAGACAAAGTTCGGGGCTGGTGAACATGGTCTAACCCTCATAATACTTGACATTGCAGTGGAGGAGGGACTTGGAAAAAACACTGGCCTGTTTTTTCAGGAGGGCTTTATTTGAGGGGGAGGAAGGATATTTGGTTTTCAGGGCTGGCATCTAGAAAAAACTGAAATTCTCGGTGAGCTGAGAGGCTTTTGTTTTAATAGGACTTTGCCCAAACTGCTGAGCCTTTCTACTCTATTCCCAAACTCTTCCAAATAATCAGCAAAATAATATTAATTCTGTTCTAGCAAATATCTGGACAAAACTCCATCAATACTTACTAGCAGTGAAGTCTCCTTTATAAAGGATATCTGCAAGAGGAACTCTCTGGGTCTTCTTCAATGTCTTTTTTTAAGCAGGAGATATTCAAGACCATGGAAGAGGAAGTTTGATTTAATCAGACCTCTCTTTCACTCATGCTAGCTGGAGCCACAAAGCATGTGCACACTTCCACTCCACCCTGGCTGTCAAAATTTATGACAGCAAACCAAGCAATTAGTTTTCACATGCTGACAGTTGGCACCTATCCTTCATTGTTTGTACCTCACCACAAGCAAGATACAGGTATTTTATGGATTTCTTGCAAAAATGCTTAGGTTGTAAGAGAATCACATCCTACAAAACCTTTAGGCTACATATCACCTTCGGCCTATGTTCAGCCAGCATGTGAAGGTACTGTGGTTTTTTTGAAAATATAGTTTTTCAACAAAATAAGTGTTCCATACTGAGAGTCTGGTGTCTAAGAAAACACATCTTTCCAAAAGACTCTGTGCTCAGAGCCATGTGCAGCCTACCAAGGACTCCTGATCCCGTTTAATGTGAACCCAAACTCTGCAAAAGGAGCTTACAGACACAGAGCAGCCTCTGTAGTAATCCAAGATACTGCTGGCATTCCTGCTGAAGGAAGCACACTGAGCATGCTTCATCCTGTGTCTGCAGAGCAGAACCAGCCTGAGCTCTGCCAAAAGCCAAGTGTGTCATGGGCAGCTGTGACTGCTACTTTGCCTGGGCAGAGATGAGGGAAAACACCTCTTCTTTGGGTGTTTATTTTCCCTGCCTGTAGCTGTCAACTGCGATACACAAAGATTCTTGGTGCAGCTGGAAGACACCTGGCTAAAAAACTCAGTTTGCATTTGCAAGGTACACCTGGGCACACCATGCAGTAGAAAGCATGGGCTCCAATCTTCCAGCACACCTGAGGTGGCACACGGGCTGTGCACAGGTGCCTGCTGCACTCAGTCTCTGACAGTGTCACCCCAGAGAAGGACAACCCCTGCTGCTTCACACCCTGGAGGAACCCTGGCTTCCCACCCTGGTCAGCCCTGCTCACAGTTGCCACGCAAAGCCTGGGAGTTGGTGTGAGATCAGCACTGTGGGGAAGCAGGCAAAAAAGGGTTAAGTCTTTCACTGTCTTCATCCCTCTCTACATTCATAATTAATGAAGAATTGTATCCTCCTAGGTTCCTAGACTTGTTTGTCTGAGTAGAGTCACCTTTTCTTTCAAAAGACCATTCCTTTCTAAGATAATTTGCCTCACTTTCCAAGCTGTGTTCCTGGCATTAAACTGCACCTTTCTGCTTTTCTGTCACAAATTATTCTTCCTGGTCTATCCACTATCTCCTCTGTATGCCTCTCATCCTCCAGGTCTTCTAGAAAGATGATCTGATCATCTGCTATTTCTACAGTCCAACAGATAAACATGCCAGTGATATGGCTCTGAAGCCAAAATAGTTGGTCCTCCCTTTCTTCTGAAGGTGTCTGGCGTCCCTATCACTCAGCACTCAGCATGAAGTAAAAGCCACTGCTTTTCTCGCTTAAGAAAGGAGCACATTCTCAAAAAAGACCTCAGCCCAGACCCCTTCCTCAGTAGGGCAGAGAAAATGAGGGAGAGAGAAGGGAGTGCCGGGAAGGGCCTACAGCAAACATCACCAGGAATGACTGGCAGCTGTCTGTCCCTCAACCTGCTGCTGCTGCTGGTGCTGCTGCTGAGGGGCCTCCCATGCACACCAGAAACTGGCATCTGAGGCTACAGAAGCCCTGATATTTCTTCCTCTTTCTTTTTGAGGAACAAGACTCCCTTTTTGGTTCTCATTGTCTGCTGCTCGGGGCTCTATAACTGATACAACCGTGGCCAGCCGAGGTCCTGCGTATGTGTTGTGCGTGTGTGTTTGCTATGTCTGGATCCTCAGGAAGGCAGCCTGGTATTTTATTTTTAAACTTTGGCTCCTGTTGCACAGCCCCACATATAATGGCTCCACTCCTGAAGGTTGGATAGTCTTCTGCTATCAGTTTTCAAAGAAAAACAAAGCCATCCAAGCCAGTACCACCAAGAGAACAGGAGCAAAGTTCTCGCCTGAAGATTTTCATTCTCACAAAAAAAACCCAAATAAAAAACCAAAAAAAACCCAAGAGATTACAAAAAATATTAAGCCATCACTGTCATCCCAGCTTCATGCTGCTGTATTCTTGCAAGCTGTAGAATATTGTGCAAGTCCCAGTAACTGCTGTGGTTTTAGAGACTTCTCTAGGTTTTTATTTCTAGAAATTTGCTGGAGTTCTGCCAGTTTTCCCCAGCTGAGGACCAGACCTTAACGTGGATCAGTACTCACTACAGCTTTTATGATGAAGTGGAGAGTCAAAACAGGAGTTTCTCCTCACCTGAAAGCAGAACCTGCAATGGATCTCCCAGGTCTCAGAAGCTGGAGGAGACAGAACCCAGACATGATAATCAAGGCCTGGTGCTATGGTTCACCCTTCCTGGAGCACCTGACCTTCAGATGTGTTGCAAAGCTGACAAACTAACTGATATCCTATACTTCTAAGCCACCTGCAGTACAAGATCATTTAAGCAGTGAAGGTTCACTGTCAAAAAAGAAATAAAAAAGAAGGATGTTTCATTTTCAGCTGAGCACACAGGGTCTCTATCTACAGTCCTGATTACTAGAAGAAAGGAAATGTTCAAGTTGAAGACAAGAGAACTTGCACCCATGCCTGGGAGAAAAGATTTGACAAAGGATATGGGAGAGAAATGGAGAAAAACTGGTTTGAAAAGAGGAAGTCATCTTTTTATATCTTATCTTATCTTATCTTATCTTATCTTATCTTTACTTGCAGTTCATGATGGGACACCACTAATCAGAGTGTTATTTACAGGTTAAAATAGTCACTCACTCCAAAAACAAGGGGGGAAAGCTTCAACATCTGTCTCCTTCTTCATTGCTGACCACCTTTCTTCTCCCATTGTCTTCTAGCTCTTTCAGTCACACTACTGCCATACAGAGTTCTGAATCTGGAAAGAAATCTTCCAAAACTGAAACTACAAATTAAGAACTGAAAACAATCTGCCAATTAGGGAATCAAAATTCTCCTTCATCCTGCCGTAGTAATTGGTTTATAAAGTTTAAAAAAAAAGCATTTACAGTGAGGCCTCTACTGCTGACCTTCAAAGCCAGGCTAATGTACTATTTTTCCCCTGAAACTGACTTGGTTTTTCATCAGTTATCAAAAAAGAGGATCTAATGGTAGTGCTTACTGTTAAAGTCTTTCATAAGCACAGATGATGAGTTAATCTCTAGGTTGCCTAGATTTATCACCTTTAACACTCCAAAGGCTAAGATTTTGAAAGATGACTAACAAAAAAAATATGAAACCAATTACTACTGAAATCACTGAGACCCTGAAATCTACTGAAATGCATTCACAATAATAATACTACTGCTAGTAATAATTTCAGATGGCTTGGTTGGGCTACCTAGAGTAGAATGTTAGGTTACCCTAGGAGACTGGCATGTTGACAAATTATGATTGGGTTTTTGTGCAACAACCTCTTCTATGGTAACTACAGGACAAAAGCCTCCGGTTCCCATCTGTAAAACCAGGACGAAAGTTTGGGGTGACTAAAGTGCTGCTAAATTCCAGAGGAAACCAGAGATCTTCCTTCTGGGGGATTTATTTATCCTGTAGAAATCACTGTGTGAAAGTCTACAGTAGCTCTGTCAGGACTATTAAAAAAAAAAATTATTTCATTTTTTCTTCTGCTGTAGAGACAACAGAAAAATGCATCTGACTATGAAGAGGATCAACTTCCACCCACCTTCTGCACAGATTCCACTTTTCCACTTGGAGAACAAAATGCAAATCACTGGTCCATAGTTTTAAGCTGAAAACGGGGATATGGAAGAAAACCCACTATAGATAATCAAGCCCAAACTGATAACTACAAACCCACATTCAGCCTTATCATTTCACTCAGTTTGGTTAATTTGCTTCCCGCTCGTTTGCCAGGTGAGAAGGAATCTTCTTGCATGTTCTGGTAGAACACAACCACCTCCTTGGACTCCGTGCAGCTCCACATGGCAGGATTCTCATCAGCTGTGCTTTAATCCCTAAACTGACACGAGATAACAGCACTGGGACTCATCTTGCTGAAAGTTCACCTTCTACAGCCACACAGTTTGTCCACAACCAACCCAATCAAGCCTGTCTCCCACCACAGCATCTGAAGAGAAACTACACTTGACCCCTTACAACTTCTGACAGTCCATCAGAAATTCCAGTACCTCTTAATTTTTTTGCACCATTAAATTAGAAATAAAAAATTGTTTACATAATGAGCATTTTTCTAGTCTCATGTTCCAGCCACTGCAGCTTTATACAGCTTAGTACAGACTCCAGATTCCAATAATCCTGGACACAGACTAGCAAATTGTCTGCTTTTAGTCCTTCAAATGTCACTCCTGAAAACCTCTGAAAGGAAAGAATGGACTACCTGAAAGCTTTCATGATGAAGCACAATTTTCTAGACTTCAAACTGTTACTATCCCCAGCATTTCAGCCTAGTCCGCTGTTCTAACTGTTTTAAATATCTACTACTTTGCAGGATCACTTTTTTTGTATTTTTTTTTTAATTCAAAAGGAGGACAGGACCCTCTAAGCCCACACAGGCTACAAAGCCAACACATTTCTTGAGTGAGTCACAGAGCTTTTTCTGTTCCACATTTCCTATCTTTTGCAGATACAAACTGAACAATGAGCTTTTAGGTCTGACACATTAAAAAATATAAATTACTGGTGTAGAAAACAGACAGAAAAAAAGGAAAAGTCTCTTTAAATCCTGTCAGATACCCTTCTTGTCTGACCTGTGGGATGCTTTTGTTTTGAATGGAATGGGTCCAAAATACAAAGGAAAACCCTTGCTTATCTCTTTGGGATCAAGGGTTCTCAGAGGCACAGCACTGGTGTTATTTGTTTGATACATCAAAGCAAGGTCATTACTTCAATCTTGGAAAGATCCAAAAGTCTTCTGATATGCCAGAAAAGCCAATGGCCAGTGGGATCTATGACTCTCCTGCACTGCCTGCATGGAATTTTCTCATCCCACAGTCCCTCTCTCCTAGAGCTGCAAAAAACAGGTGCCTCCATCTGGATGATCCCTGAGGCACTGACCCAATTCTCAATCCCTTTTACTTGGGGGGAAATAAACCAAAACAGAAACAAACAAAAAGCAAACCACACAAGATGTCAGACTTAGATCTAAAGATGGTGCAAATACATGTTTTGATCATTTGTCTCCTTCAGCTCAGCTCCACTGTGAACGTTCAACGACAACCCAAAGGTCTGTTGTAGTCTTTTGTGTGCAATGGATGAATTCCAAAATTCAAGTTTTGTCCACAGGAACTTCAGACATCCACTCTGCTTGACCTAAGAGATGCCTGAGAACCCAAGCACACTGCTGTCATTCATGCAAGCCAATCCTCCATGCTTCCCATGCTTCCTCTTTGATTTAGGTCACAATATAGCTGCTTTTTTTTCTTTTTTTTTTTTTTTTTTTGGCAAAAACGTTATCTGCTTTATGATTGGCACAGCGCTCTGACTTTTCAGAAAGCAGTGATTGGTCCAACTGTCTTATATCTTAAAGAGATCTATTACTAAGAAAATAATAAAAATATCCCATAAAGATAAGATCTGCCTAACATAAATTTGGTAACAGCTTCAAAGGATGCTTTTCTCAAGATCTCCAAACCTAGCCAAGATCCTCTGCTGTCCCTCCTACTTCTTGAAGAGGTGAGTATGCAGAAGACAGTGAGAGATCATTTTGCAGCCTTCACTGATACACAATTGACCTTTTAATCTCTGCTTAGTGGCAGGCTGATACTGTTCTTTCACTTTTAGACCCAAAACTTTATCACTTGAGAGAGCACTCTTTTTTTTTTTTTTTTTTGGTGAGATTTCTATGCACCCATGAGATTTTTTCCCCTTGTCCTCACACTCAGGCATGGATTGAAAGCTCACTGATCTCCTTCCACAGGACAGTTTTGGAATATAAACATTTTTGATCATCTTGTCCAAATAACACTGACTTAGTTTAGACACAGTTTGCAGCCGTGGTTGAATAAAGGAGCAATATTGTGGTATTATTTCCTGTCCCCAGTATTACTCCCTTCAGGTCAAAGACGCTAGAAACTCATGCTGGTGGTTGTTGGGACAAATCCAGTATGGCACATCCTCTGGGATGGCTTTTTAGCCTCTGCTGAGAATAAACAGAGGGAACAGTGAGGTGGATTGAGAACTGGCTGAAGGGCAGTCTCAGAGGATGTGACCAGTGGCACAGAGTCCTGTAATTAGTGGTGTCCCCAAGGCTGGATACTGGGTCTAGTATTGTTTAATGGCTTGGTATAGAGTGTCCCCTCAGCAAGTTCACTGATGATACAAAACTAGGAGTGGCTGATGCCCCAAAGTGCTGTGCTGCCATTCTTAAGGGCCTCGAGTGCCTGAAGGGATGGGCAGAGCAGGACTTTTTGAAATTCAGCAATACAGGGTCCCGCACCTGGGCAGAAATAACCCCAAGGAGCAGCACAGGCCGGGGTGATCTGCTGGAACACGGCTCTGCAGAGAAGGACCTGGAGGTCCTGGGGGACAAACAGCTGTCCCTGAGCCAGCAGAATGTCCTGGGCACAAGGAGGCCAATGGGATCCTGGGGTGCACTCAGAAGGGCATTGCCAGCAGGTCAGGGAGGGATCCTGCCCCTCTGCCCAGCCCTGGGAGGCAGCTCTGGAGCGCTGTGTCCAGCTCTGGCTCCTCAGCACAGAAGGGACATGGAGCTCCTGGAGCAGGGCCAACAGAGGATACAAATGTGATTGAGGCACTGGAGCATCTCCCTCATGCAGAAAGGCTGGGAGAGCTGGGGCTGTTTCTTGAAAAGAGACAACAGGAGGTTGGACCAGATGACCTCCAGTGGTCCCTTTCCAACCTGATCCTTGCTGTGATTCTGTGTGATTCCGCAAATTTTCACAATTGCTTTTGGATACTAAACATGCCAATCACGGCAGCCCAGCCATCACACATTTGAAAGTGTCAACACAGGCTTCCAGTCAGGAGAGTCTGATGACTTTCTGATGCGCTTTTTTTTAAGTGGGCTTCTAAAGCAGCAGCTTCGTTCCCAGTGCATGCTGATGATGGACTGTCAGCATCCTGAGGAATTAATTATGTCTCTTTTGAATTGACAGAATCTTCTAGGCTGTATGTGGGGGGAAAAAAAGGGCAGAAGGGATCTTGTGGATGGCCAAGACCAGTTGTGTTAGCAGAGATACAAATCTAATCTTCATTAACTCAAAGAAGGGAAAATAGCATGTTTGCTAAAAAAAAAATTACAGCTGTTGATTCCTGAGCCAAGGAATGCTCTATTTTAAAGAAAACTGGTTCCATATGAAAGCCTTCCAATCATGGTGCACCTAACTGCTAGCAATTTCTAGTCCCAGTGACCATGCAAAAAGGTAATACACAGAGATCTAACCAGCCAGGTTACTGATATAAATTCTACACCCCTCCCTCCAAAGGATTCATTTCTCAGCTGAAATACCCCTTGAGGCTGGAAGTCATATATTATAGTTCTGAAATGTGAAGTAACCCTCAATTCTACGCAGCTTATCAAAAATTCCTGTCCTGCTCTCACTCTTCTCACATTTCCTTGGCTTCATTATGCTTTTAAAAAGGGAGATTGCTACTAAAATCCCAGTTGGGTTAATCTGACAGCTGGAGCAAGAGAAACCACAAGAATCTCCCAAGGAGAAGGTTCTGACTGTCCCAGCAATTTCATCAGTCCAGCTCTTCCTATGCAAAAGTCCCATCAGAAGCACAACTGAGAGGTATCCCAGAAAACACAGACAAGCTATTTAGGGGACACAGGGAAAGAACAAAAGGGGAAAAAAAAAAAAAGAAAAACACAAAAAACCAAAAAGAAAAGTATAGAAAAAGTCTCAGCTAGGAGGTCATAGTTCAGTGGATTTAAAGATCCACTGAGTATCCTTCAAGGTAGGCTTGGTCTCATATTCCAGGCCTGGAACATTTCAGCAGTTTCCTAATTACAGATCAGATTTTCTATGCAGGCTACAGAAGTGAAAGTGCTCCTTCAATACCAGTAGTCCACTGCCACATTTTCCTGCTACAAGCTTGTCAGCCTGCCAATGCAGAGAACTTCTAGAACTCCTCCTTGCTCTCTTCCCACAGAACACAAAGCAGCATATTCCTTCAGAAGCCCTATTCAAACTCCCTTTCTTCTCCATGAGCCTGCATCTTTGAGACAATGGATAAGAGGAGGCGGACCACTTCCGCCATTCATTTGCTCAGCCTGCTGAAACGTCAGATCTGTCTGATCTTGCAGCAGAAGCATTATCCTTTGTTCTGATCAGGTTGCACAAATAGCTGTGCTTGTGTCAGTCGCAGAGCAGAGATTTTTTTTTTTTTTCTCCTTTTTATTTTCATGACCAGTATGATTTTCGGCTCACACAACACATTACGTCCTGCTAAAAATGTTGCAGTTTTGTTTTCCACCAGGCAGCTCTCCTACAAAAAAACTCAGTTCAGTATTGCACACTTAAGGAAGAAGGGGAAACTGCACAGTGCTGTTGCTACATGTATCCTAGACAAACGTGCCGAAATATTCCCAGCCTCACACAAATGAGCCCGTAGTCAGAAGATGCACCTAAACGGGCTCAGGTTGAAGGACTTAAGAGAGGCACGAGATGACTATGACTCCCACCACTTCTCTGAAGGTTGGGCACTCCTCCTGCCCATCAGCAGCACCTGCATGTCCTGACAGCTTACTGCATCCCACACAGACAAATCAGGCTGGGCCCAGCCCCCCCCACCACTGTGGTGACATACCTCTGCCCAGAATTCACACCTGGACTGCTTGCAAGCCATCTGCAAGCGAAGAGACAAAGGTTGGCCACTGCCAGGTTGTGTGAACACACACCGTGGAATTACTGTCTGGTGAGCAGTTCAGCTTCCAGCACACTGGGAGGAAAAACAGATCTCCACATCTACTGATAGAGTGCTGAGCTCTGAAGAGGTTACAAAACGTGGCTTTTAGCTTTCCCTTCCCCCTGTTCTACCATACTTGCTTATGAAAACAGTCGTTATCATACATCCTTCCTCTTCCTAGGGCAGAAAACCAAATCAACCAGAAAACACAGCCAGCAAGTTCTTCAGAACTTCAGCGTGTCGCAAAGCCTCGTTCAGGCTGGAGGTTGAACTTTACCTACTACCTCCAAATTCCTCATATTTTTGCCTAAGTGCAAGTATGTGTGTGAGTATTCTGTCTCTGTTATCAGGTAAAAGCTCTAATACCCATTTCTGGCTTCCAGCCAGCATTTAAAAAGGAAAAAAAATTTGCTAATCCAATGGTTGCAATGGAAAAAACACCTACCACAGGGAAAAAATCCTCCTGCCTTTAGCCAAATCTAATCTAATCTTTTCTCACAGCTGTAATATCACTCTGAATGCTTCACTACCTAACTTTAGCTTCACATACGGAGCAGGGGGAATTATTGATACAAACCTTTTGTACAAGGCCAGCCTGGGAAAAAAAAAAAAAATACGTGAGTGGCTGTGTTCAACATTCCTGAGTTTGCCATCAGAATCAATACAGCTCCATGAAGATACTGCCATTTTTAGTAACTACGTCCAAAACGCAACAGCATTATATGATTTCTGTCTCATAGAGGCTTTGACGTTCCATCTATTATCCCAGTCTTGCTTTAGCACATATTTTATAATAGAATGCGTTCCAGGAGGCATATGGCAATAGAACTAGGTCAACCATTAACCAAATAACAGGAAGCTGCTCTGCAGAGCACACCCTTCAAAGCTTGCCTAATGAGCTGGCTCTTCAGAGTGTGTCCTTCAGTAAGGTGGAAGCTTACTGTTCCATGGGATTTTCCTTAAAGACACAAGGTCGCCCAGGGCAGGTGACTTATGGACATGACAGACTCTGAAGAGCCATCCTAGAAGTGTAAAAGCATCTGGGTCAGATTTTGATATGAAGAACAGTCCACGGTCACACCTGGGACATCAAACATCAGGAACCAGCTCCAATGATTCCCTTATCTTATGTGAGAGCAGAGCCCGTTCCATCATTAATCTGCTCCCACAACTTCACAGGGAAAGAGAAGAGCCTCTGTAGAGTTTGTAGGGAAGGATACCATCACTAGATAAAGATTTAGCATCTCTCTGTCCAGATGAGTCAATTCCAAACTCTTTCAAGGTTTGGGAGAAAAAAGGGCTGATACTAAGCCTTGCAAGTCAGTCTTTGACTAAATTCTTTGAGAAAGCATGTTTGCTTTCTCATTGATCTCGTTGAGATACATGGATTTAACATCATCTGCCAAATCCAGTAGAAAAGGAAGTCCATCATAATTGCTGATATCTTCATTTGTTCCACCTCAATCTTACCAAGGGCCTCCACTAAATATCACATTCCACACTTTTAAGCAACCGCAGGTGCCCAAGCTTGAAAGACAAGTTTTTAGGACTGAGAAGCACCAGGCACCACAGAGGAGAATCCATGAGTAACATGGAAGTTAGAAAAAGTTCTGACTCATATTATACTGTCAACAAAGCAGTAGAGATGGCCCGATCCAGTTGTTTTTAGACAAATAAAAGGTGAACACTTGCCAGCACCCTCATTGAGAGGAAGTTTGCATACAGCAGCCACTGATACCCACCACATAACTGTTGCAATAACATGGTAACTCAACAGCCACGTAGCACAAAGCACTGTGAACTTTTCAAATTCAAAAAAGACACCATCGAGCTATGTGACTACAGCTAAATCTTCCCACTAAGTATATTGGGATACTAATATTAGTTTTCTACACTCTCATAAAAAATGGATACAGTCTCTTATCTCTTTATCACAGTCTTCCTTCTGGACAGTATCTCTACGAAACGAAACATTCAGAGATCCTGAGGCCATTATTTAGCCAAACAAAGCAAACAGTAAAAAAAAAAATCCTCTCTACACTATTACCAGGGGTAGGCTTGTATTTCTCCATAATTTAAAATAGGAATGAGTGCTGTAAACATTATATATATATATCTCTCAAGAGTTTCCCCAGTAATTCACATCTATCCTTGTGACAAAAATAAAAGGCAAAAAGCCCATGTCTAACAGACATTCTTCTACTAGAGCCTCCATAACTGAGAACTTCTCTGCAACCAAATCTTTGTGAGGTGGGAACTCAGGTCCATCTTTCTGGTGGTGGATCCTGCTGGTTTACCAGACAATAATTCCAGTTCCTAATTACAGACACAGGAAATGATAAGGCATCCATGATGACTGAGAAAACAGTCAGTGTGTGTGATCATATGTCCCTGCAGATTGCTTTGTATCTTAAGCGACAGCTCCTTGCTGAAACAGGCTAACTCAGTGGAAGACTGCCAAGCATGCTGTGGTGAGATTATCATCTTAGTAGTTATTTATAATAAACTATCTTCAGCAAGTAGCACCTTTTTCAGTAGGAAAAAGTCAAGGACAATGCATTTTCTTCGCAGTACAGAGATGGTGTATGAGAAAACGTGCAGACAATTATCTGGTGGCATTGTTCATTTGCATATGAAGAAGAACCTCTGATGAACATTCCTCCAGCATGTTCTGAAAACTGTTCCAACGCCACTAGAAAAGGCACAAAACAACCAGCCACTACAAAATACAACCTGCAATGGATATTATGTGGATAGACAGAACAGGGTGGCCATACTTTATTTTTAAAAAATCTTTTGATTTGCCTGCATCCCTAACACTTGTGATGATGAAACAGCCACACCATGGCATATCTATGGAACCAAGAGAGAGTTCTGCCCTGAGAGATGGTGTTCAAGTCTCAGATAACTCCTCAGTGCCACTTCTTTGCAAGAGCCCTATGCAGAAGTGCCAGAGTCCCATAGCTCCAACCAAAAAATCTGAATGGGGCCAGTGGGGCAGTTTTAAGGATGGAGTTACTGCAGAACAGAACAAACAGTCTTCACACACAAGCCATGTTTTATGTGCATCCCCTCCTCCCATCACCAAGTTGCAACTGGGAAAACATACCTGTGGGCTGACTACTCCCACACTCCCACTCCAGTTCTTAGGAACACATGAAGGAAGTCATGCTTCTGCAGGGCTGCCACGGAACGGTGTCTAAGACAAGGATTCATTCAAGGGGATCTGTAATATATTCTCTGAAGATCCTGCTGAACAGGCAATGGAAGCCATGAGAGCTCTGATTATGAAGTTCAGCTCTGCTGTGTCCATCAAGAAGCAAGCTCTGGTATTCTGGAGTTTCTCAAGCTGCAGCTACAGGAAGGTATCTCCAAACGGTATGGGTGGAAAAAAACCCTAGACCAGTTGACCAGTGTGTGGCTGAGCTGACAGAAGACATACCACCAGATTTTTTAAGTCCATTGAATGCTTAGCAAGCTTATTTAGAATCTTCTTTCTGCAGATTTAGATAGACATGTAACAATATTTGGCTCTTAAAAAAAAAAAAAAAAAAAAATAAAGGGTGTCATGGCTTTAGCCAAATAGGACAAAGGCGTTCTAAAAGTGCATTTCTGCTAAAAAGAAAGCAGGAACAGTTACAGTAGCTTCCTAGAGTTTCTGAGTAATTACAGAGTTTCAAGGTCTACACAGTATCACAGCATTCCATACCTTCTGCATTTCGCAGCTGCAGTTCAACGCTCCCAAATGGTTACAGCTTTTGAACAAACTGTGTCTGCACTAAAGCCAAAAGGATCTACAGTGGAGCTTCATCGGAAGCTCAGGACTTGCACATGACTGAACGCTTCTCTTTCTCCAGCTCTGCTTAGCCCTTCAGCCTCCCCCCAGCCCCTTTTATAATCCATCTGACGTGCCTTTGGAGTGCACTTCATTGCTTTGTGTTTGGTTTGTTTTTTTTAAAAAGAAACATACACACAAAAACCCAAAAAAAACCCCCAAAACAAAACCAAGGAAAAAAGCCCCCAGAGGTTCAGAAAGAGAGGAAGAAATGGAGCCCTGCTGGGCTGAAGTTTTCAGATGACAAAGCAGAAGATAGTCGTTTAATACCAACTATGAAAGCAGCACAAAAGGACAAGATGCAGAAGGGGGGGAAAAAAAATCTATTTGGGCTTCCTGCACTGGCATGAAATGGCTGCTTTCCTTCTTACTGCCAGCTCCCATGCTTCATGTTGACATTACACATCCTGTGCTGTAGATCCACCCCCATGCTGATGCTTGCCCAACAGAATTATCTCCTGCGTCACAGCAGTGGTAACAGAACTGCTGGCTCTGCAGATCCCAGAGCACCATTTCAACGCTTAATACATGCAGCAACTGGACACACCACCAGATATTCCGGGCTGGTTTATGGCACTCTCAGCGCTGTACTGCTTTGCCTAACCTTCTGTTAACCAGATGGTCTGCTCTCCCCTTGGGACCAAACCATTAAACTTTATTTTATTAATTTCTACCGAAACGCAGGGATGGTTTGGAGCACTTGTATCTGGTTTATCTCCAACAGGGTTGCTAAGATGGAAATGGCCTAAAAATAACTGGAAACGCTGCTTCACACCAACAGAGAACAAGATCTCTTGGAGTAAATATTTAAATGATCTTCCAGATGAGCCACCACAGCAGCATGAACCACATGGATGGGAACTTGCATTATGTACACACACGCAAAGGTACACGCTCCTGTCACTGTGGATGGACCTAGGTTGCCTTTTTCCTGATCCAAAACACTTTTGTCTTCAACAAGCCATTACCATATTAGTATCTATTCAAGCCAATGCCTTAATTAAGAAGAAAAAAATGAGGCAAAATGAGGGCTTCCAAGATCACCACAGTTAATGATGGGACTCCAGAATGCATGAACATCATCCACAGGAATCACACCAACAGGAATGTTCTCACTAGAACATCTGCAAAGTCACGTGAAATCGTACTTCAGGGACACGCCAGCACTAATTGAAGTCAAAGTTGAGTATTTATAACATTCATACTCCTACTGTCAAAATAGAAAGAGTGAGAATGAAAGAAGGAGCACATGAATGAAAGTGAAAGAATTATCTCATGCATATGCTTCCGCTGAATCTTGCAAATCTGCTACAGCCATGCCCTCACATGCAACCACAAATGAGCATCTCATGTATGTAGGTGGAAGCTGTTGAAAGTTAAGGGCATCCTCAATTCAAGATGTAATTTTCAAACGCCTCCCTGAAAGCTCCACAAGAATTACTCCACGCAGCTAAGGATCTGATCTTCAAATGTTTACTCACACAAGTAGCTGCAGTGAAAACTCAGAATCAGAGCACAGCGACTATTCACATGAATGAGCTCTTAGAGCACAAGGGCTTTAGCTCCCATCATCTATTATCTACCAAATGCACTACGGTAACATGAAAATGCAGCAGTGGTGAGGCCTGACCTCTTAAAAAGCCTTTGTTAACATTCCTAAAAGTGGCAGTGAGCAGTTATGAAATAAATAAAGCGCACATGCCTGCACACTCAACAAAATCCCAGGAATGTAAGAAGAATCCTGTAAAAGTTGCAGTTTTGCCGTCTTCCAAAGGAAATAGGAAGCAAATCCACATAAAATCTAACTATAACAAATCATTAAAATCTGTTCTTCATGGCTACCACCACAGTGCAGTGCTTTGAGAGCACGACTGGATTCACTGCTCAGATTGCTGCACGCATAAATTTGTCTGAGACTGGAAATTATCAACCTAAAGCTCCAAATCTCTGCAGGCTGGGGTGTCACTCAAAGAGGACGGCACTGCCACTATCCAACTTCCTACATGTGACTAACTTCTTCACAGCACCTGGGCAGCTAAAATGTTCTTGTGGTCATCCATTACTAAAAGTCTTACTGAGACATGAATAACCCTCCAATCTGGATGTCAACAGATCAGCAGGTATTGCCTTCAGCTCATAAGCAGACTGCTTAATTCACCTGTAAAGAGGATTAGATGTCTTCAGCACATCAAGGAAACAAGCATGAGAACAGGCTGTGTGACATTTTAGCTCCATCTATCTTTAAAATTTCCCCAAAGAGCAAGATTTTTTTTTTTAATGTCCCATTTAAGTTACTAACTCATCATCATATGACTGGCCTCCACTGCTATGACATACAAAACTTCAGTATATGGTGACAGGCCCCCTAGAAAGTCATTCCACAACCTGAAACATCATCTACCCTTCAAACACACTAAAAATAGATTCCTCACCCCCTTGAGGTCTCAGCAGCCCATCTGATATTACAGTACAGTATTAACAAACCTATGTAGACACGAATTCTTAAAATAAATATCTTCAGAGATAAGACCAGAATACCAGCAAGCAAACTATATTCCTGTGCACCACTGGTGAACCTGTGGAAGCACTGAAGAACCATGGAGGGCAATGACCATTCCACGTTCATTTTGCAGGAGCACAACTCGTGCAACCTTTGGTCAACCTGCCTGACACCTTGCCAAGCAGCTTCTGATTGTCTGAAAGACATTTTCTGAGTACAGCCTCAGCAGTTTTTTTATGTGGTTGCTTGGGAAAATCTTGTCTTCCCTCCCCAGCCCCTGCCCCACGGTGGGAGGAGAGCAGCACATTTGTAGAGGGCGTGGAATGGAAAATTCATAGTAGTGCTTTATCACCTCTGCAATCTGATCCTTTTAGAATAATTCAGGTTTACTCATTTATTCATGCAAAGACCCAAACACACTGACTCACTCTCTCAGCGGTCCCAGTGAGTAACAGTTATGTCCTTGGAGCCAGAGATTTCAGGTCTCACACATGCACGGGGTGTTCTGGCAGGAGAAACCCACATGCTCTTGAGCAACAACAGCTTCTTCTCAAACCTACCAGGATGGGAACACACCAGGAGCCAGCACCACTGAAGGGTTAAACACACCCATCCTGCAAGCCCCGAGGTGCCATTCACCATCTATGCTGAGAAGAATGTGGCCTTGGGTCACATTTACCTACAGAAGGGCTGCTGGAGTGCTCCTCTGCCCAGGCCCTGGTGCTGTTGCACACTGGGCTGTTTCACACCATCTGCTTGATCACAGACAAGAGAACTTGGCCTCTAGGTGACCTGACAGAGCTGAAAGCTGATACGCTTTCTCCCCACTGCCCTCCCCCAGCAAAGATAAAAGGTCATTTAGACCAAAAGAAACCTGTCCACACTGACTTGAAGTTACATTAATTCAACTTTTGGGATGCACTCCTGGCCAGGAACCCAAACCCTTTCTCGCAGGGCTGCAAGCCACAGCCATATGACGGGGCAGGAACAATTCAGCAGTCAAGGAGCTAATTAACTAGGCTGAGAGCTGTCTGGCTGCTCTCAATTTTCCATCAGCCATTTGTTACATTTTTTTATACTTGTCAAGCTATTTAGAAGCTGAGCAGGATAGAAGCAAGGCTTCAGAGCCCGCCAGTCCTGGAGGTCCCACAGCCAGGAGCCAGAGCCACCCAGCTGTAGACAGAAGGGAGGGGAAAAACTGAAATGCAAAATCAGAGCTCCCAATCAAATACTGAGAGAAATAATTCCGAATTTCTTCACACTCAAGTTTTATTTATTTATTTGTTTTCACAGCGCCACTTGTCTCACAACACAGAAGAAAACAAGAAGATGACTCCGTTGGCCACCGTGCCTTCCAAACTTTGCTGCATCACCAACTAAGCAGATACTGTGAATATATGTATTTGTCCATACTCACCGCAAGCAACAACACACTTGAGAAGACAGGATCAGTCAGAATTACAGCAGTGACACAGAAACAAGGTGGCAGGTAACCACATCTCATATCTCAAGCGCCTGCCAAGAGCAGGGCAGGTCTGCTCCAGGCTGACACACCAGAACCACTCATGAAAGGAGGCTTTTCTTATCTTGTTTTGTTTTGTTTTAACACACACAGCAACAGAATCCAGCACCAGGGTCTTAATTTCCAATATGGCTGTTAAATCCTAATTATGCCTATTTTACTGGGTAGGGGGATAGATGGTTGAAGGAACAAAAAAAATTAAGAGCAAGTTTCAAGGGCTAGACAGCAAATCTTTGGTCTCCTTACAAAGAGCCTCATGTCCACAAATCTAGCTGAGTCTGACTAGAACTGAAGAATCCAAGTCTGAGTTAAAATAAATAAACATCCATGGGCCTCTTAAGTTCTCTCCAGAAGCAGTTTGCTCAACTAGAGATGAGTACTCATCCTTGACTCACTGCAGCCCCCTCAAGACCAGCACTCCTCAGGCTGTTCCAAGTTTAGCCCAGACTGCAGTTATCAGTTTGTTTAACAAAAACATAAAACTAAAGATTAAAAAAAAAAAAAAAAAAAGGAAATGACAAAAAAGTTGTTAAACAATCACCACTGACATAAACCACTTTCACCAATCCTTCTGGAATTTCTGACCTAGGATCTATTTCAGCTGCCCTAATATCAACAAGAGGGAGGCAGAAAGGAAAAAAACAAACCCTTTTCAGCATCATCAGCCAGCTGAATTCTGACTTTTGGGCCACAGCAAGGCCTTTATTAATGATCCCTTTCCCAGCTGCACACTCAGTTGAATTCTCCAGCATGTCAGTCATTAGAAGGTAAATGGACCACCCTCCACATCACCATCATGCTTGGACCAGAATCTTCCAGCACAAGTAGTCTCCCCTTAGCTTTGCTGTTTATTTGACAAATACGGAGAAAATTTTAAAAAAGTGTGCCTGCTGGAGCACAGGTTCCAAGCGTCACATGCCCCCATCCTGTTCTTTTCTTTGAGAGGTCTGGGGACAGTGTGTGGGAGGAATGTGTTTGCCTGGCTCCTGTGATAAGTGGCCATTGTGCTTTGAAGCATTTGCATGACAACAGTCCAACCCAGGATGACCCATCTTCTTCCCAAAAGGAATATCCTGTGATGCCTTCTTTCCGCAGCAGCCACCGATACCACCCCGAGCCACTGTTTGAACCTAAGAGCTGCAGGCGGAAAGGAAGGGTTTGCTCATCCGAGCAATGCAAAAGAAGCCCCCATTGTCCTACCAGGCCACGGAAACACTGACCACATGTGCATCAGAAGATTCCATTTTTAGCATCTTTCAAAACAAAGTCTTCTCTTTCACATTATCACAAGCACACTGAATCCTCAGTCTTCCTATATCATTCTCTGCAATGTCTGCTTTGTTTTGTCTTGAAAAATCGTTCTCTCCTGCCTCTCTACCCCATGCCATTGCTCTGTTAGCAGCAAGTTTCCACTGCACATAATTACGGCATGCTTTAGCCTACTTTTTTTCTGTTTGCTGAATAGCTCTGCCTATTTTCTACTTGTGCTGATGCTACCATTTACTTTTCCTGACGCTCTAATCCTTGTATCCTTTGAAGGCCTGACTTCCTCCACACCATGACAGCAGCTGGGGTTCTCAGGCCCCTTTCCAGACCTTTTTAATAGCAACAGTAATGCCACTGATGAACATCCTACTTCCTAATCTTCAGGTCAGCATAGAGCCTGCATCTGTAACAAGTGCTGCAAATACACCACCCAGGGCTGCTGAGCACCCATTATCTAAATGACTATCAAGTTATTAATTGCATATTCCTGGAACTGGAAGGAGAAGGAAAAACACAGCCACATAATGCAAGCACTTAGCTTCTTCACACATAATCCCAATTAGAAGGTCTTATTTTCCACCAGGAAGTAACAAGTGACACACTTCAGGAACTGAATACTTAATATAACTGGTTTAAAACTAATAGAAGTAGCCCAGTGAATCAAGTGCTTTCTCAGAATTATTCGTCCTAAACACACACTGGCCTTGCAATGATTGCTACCCTAATAAGCTCTAAATAAATCCTTCCTAACCACTCAGTACATTGATGCTGTGCCTACAGCTCTTTATGCTGACATTATTAAACAAGTATTCTTAAAGAAATTGCGTTTGACTCCACTCAAGAACAATTCCTGAACATCCTGAGATCTCCTGTTTCCATCTTCCTTCAACTGACAGCTGAACTAAACTAAATTAATTGCTTCTCTTGATGGATCTTACCATCTTCTACCTAAGAAGCTGATTTTAGCCCAAGCCAAAACCCCTAGACTTCCCCTACTTCCCCTAGACAGCAGCTGTGGAGGTCCATCATTATACCACCAAAAAATCCAGCCAAAAACGATGAGACTTTTGATCAAGGTAAAATATAATATACAGCACTGCTGCTAGGTCTGTAACAGATGTCCTGAAAACCAACAGATCTCCAGAAATGACTGCTACAGAGCAGTCAAAACCAATGATAAGGGAAAGCTCTTTCCCAAACATTGCTCAAAGAATAGTTCCTTCAAGTATTGATTAGGCCAGGATATTTTGAGTTACTGCAGTAACATATGTTGCCTCAAGCTGACCAAAGCAACTGTACCAAGATCTTCAACTCCCAGAGAGCTCAAAAGAGCACAGGAAAAAAAAAATATAATTATATTGTACTTAAAATTGTATTCAACTATAGGGCACTAGACACAAAGATTCCCCTTTCCTCATCTCAAACTCTCTCCTCTCCTTCAAATCCCTTTAGAGATGTATTTGTGCTGCAACTTCTGGCACGGCTCAATAAAGCTCAAGAGATGAGGGGCAGACTTTTTAGTTCTTTGGCATTGTTTTTAAAGTTAAAAGAACAAAACTGAATAGAACCCAAAAACAGTCTCACGTGCTTTTGTATTTACCTATGTGCTGAACTTCCCAAGCACAACCTGAAAGCAGAAGAGTACTTCCAAAACTCAAGACAAAACTGAAGAGCACATTCTATTAAACCTGGTCCTCTTAGTTTGGAAACTTCTACTGATGCCCTTTTTTTTTGCTACAACCAACAAGATAATTATCATAAGTCGATCTATCTCCCTTCCTCCCCCCTTTTCTTCTTTCAGCACTGGCATACAAACCATGCTATTTTAACTTCTTTCCTGTTCTCCCAGTTCTTCTGGAACATTTTATTTTCAACAGTCAACTCATTTGGAGAAGTGCCACGCTGAAGTTCAACCGTTTACAATGTTAACTGTGTCTCTGCCAGCAGCTGAGGACTTGCATCACACCTCCTTCTCCAGCACCTCTTGATTAAACAATTAAGAGTTCCTCTCTCTGAGAAGTCAGATGTTTAAGCAACCTTCACTCTCATCATCTCATCTTGTCCTAATTTTTTTCCCCCCCTCAAAAATTATTCTCACTCTCTGAAGAGTAAGATGGCATTTCTCATTCTCTCCTCAACTAACACTTAGCAGACCTCCTGCTCACCTCCTATGGGCCCACAGATTTCTTGGTTATTTAGTGTTCTAGAGTGAAGCAGCTGTTTGACAAGCAAGCAAGCATTTGAACTGATGAAGTTCAACATCTCTGCTGAAGCCAGCAATTAGAAGTTCATACTTGAACACATCTTGGATCAAGAATGCACCTTAAGCAAATCATACAGTTCTGGCACGGGTAGCAGACCATATTCATCCAGAACAAGTTCACAAAAATATATAATCTTTAAAGTAGAGAAATATCTGTTAAGAGTCAAAATAGAGAAATATATGATGTTAAAGGAGAATTTCCATTATTTTTCTCCTACAATGGATTGGAACTGTAACAAAATATAAGGAAAAAAAATACACATGAAAGGACACAGACATCTTGGCCTTTGTAGACCTTTCCTGATCTGTGAAAAACAGGACCTCCTTCCTCTATTAGCAGCTTCTTCAGATCACTATTTCACTGGGGACTTTTGCATTTGTCCCTAAGTTTGCCTGGTGAAGCTTCAATATGGGACAATAGTAGTTAATAAACAGTACGCAACTATTCACCAATTTCACACTTTTAAGTCCTTTTTATGCGGTTTCTTACTTCAAAGCAGTGTTGTTCTGCCCAATTAAGGAAATTATCCACAACACCACACAGAGAAAGTGTTACAGTAAACTGAGGTAATCTCAATTTATGTTGTAACTCCACACATGTTGCTTGGAATAACGGGAAAACCCAGTAAGAAAAGATGATTTACACAGGGTTTCTGCGAGTTCCAGATTTCAAGAGACATCTTTTGAGCTCTTCTGAAGTAACCTCCCTCAAACTGTAAGTTGTACTATTATAAGACTTAAGTTCTTCCCATTTCCTTTTTAAGGCTAAAATTAAACTTGCCCATTCCTTGGGGCCCAGAGGAACATCTGCCAGATGTCCAGACATCTATGTTGAACAACAGTCATCTACTTGTCAACTCTCTTTTTAATCATCCTTTTATCGGTCTTCATAAAAGTCAGTCCTCTTTTAAGTCAAAGTTCACAACACTAAGAAATTTGTTATAAAGGTTACTGGATTGGAATAATCATATTTTTATCCGTTTCCACTTGCAGTTGCCCTGCTTTCCCTTTCCATCACCCCATTATGTCCTCATATTCTTCACAATCTTAAGCACATACAATTGTATTTTTAGTTTTCCTTTTGCAACAAAATAGTATTTTTAATTACAGAAGGAAATTGTAAACATGACATCTTAAGTTTCTCATCAACATAACCTGGTATGAAGCTAGTGAAAATATGAAAGGAAATCAAGTAATTGTTTACATATTTTTAAAGTAGTGGTTCATAGGCTATGTCTAATAGGTGTGAGAAAAGTGATTAAGAAAAGCATATTTAAATACTGGAGAACAAGGTATCAGTGCTTATTCTTTCTGTTAGAGCTTGCACCAAGAAAAGGTTCTGTGTGCCCCAAACCAAAACCAATTGAAAGCCATTGTCTGAATGAAGAAATTTATGCCTAATTAGGAGAAACATCCATGTCATCACCATGGCATGAATTAAGATCTTCTCTCTGGAGCTTCTTTAAAAACCAATGGGTTTTCAGGTTTTTCTTATTTGTTTCTTTGTTTGTTTGGGATTTTTGGGGGAGTAGAATTGTCTTGTGTTGTTTTGGCTGGTTTTTAGGTTTTTTTAAATAAAAGTTCTTCAGCTAGTATTGTAATAGCAAGGTGAACTTCAGTCTGTGTGAGCAGAACTACAGCAAGAAACACCATTAACAAGAATATAATTCTCTGAAGAGGTTTCAGTCTCATAGGGAGGAAACCCAGAAAAAAAAAAAAAAAAAAAAAACCCAAACAAATAAACAAACAAACCATTAAAACACCACCATTCTCACTCCAGCTCAAACTACTGCAATGTTGTTTGGTTTTCTAGGGTGTAAGAGGCCCTCCCATAAAGATCCTGATCTTAAATCTCAGCGTTGTTCTTGGATTGCACATGCCACGTTCAAGGGCAGTGTGTCTGCAGGGCACGCCGTAGTGCCAGCACTGGGCTGACCTCCCCAGAAGTAAGAGGAGAGATTCACAGCTCTCTGTCAGAGAGCCACAAGCACTCTGCATACAGTCCATATAGGGGATGGATATTTGGGATCTGACCCAAATAACCAAAGGTCAGTGGGCAAATTTTCAATTTTTCTTCAATGGCTGATTTAGACCTGTGCAGAGACTGAAAAATGCATCAAAGAATATCACCTCAGGGGGGGAAAAAAAGAAAACCAAAACACCACAACAACAGCAGAAACAAACAAACAAAACCCCAAAACCAAAAGCAGTTAACCTCTCTATTTGTCAAAATATAAGATTAAACATACCTGAAATGGTATGTTCCATGGCCCTCTTCTGAAAGATGGAGACAACCAGAGTATCTCAGTAATTTGGGTGACGCATCAGCAACCAGAACTTAAGAAATGCACAGTTGATAAAGCAATATCCTTGCACAGCATATTAGATTACACATTAAAACATTTCTTCCACAGCAAAAATAAAACAAGGGCATTGATTTTAACGTTTAAGCCGGATCTCAAGTTCATCACCCGTCACTGCAATCCTCAAATCTTTCTGGTTTTTTGCACATCTGGGATCGTGTTCTGATTCACATTCACTGGTCCCCATCCTGCCACTTAACATCTTTCCATATTTGTTCTTAAATCCCTCAGAGTAACCAATGTATGGACATTACTCACACCTTCCCATGGAGCTGTGCCTTCAAGCTCAGCAGCACTGCACCCTGGTATCCCCCTCATGCATTTCAGGATGTATTTTGAACTTATTGAGGAGCTGCATCTACTGTGCAGCAGACGTGCATTTTTCAGCGGGTGGGAAAAGATCCGAGGCCTGCTTTGGGTCTACTCAAAATCGCTTCAGATTAAAAGGTGGGTTAAAAACAAAGCACACAAATTCCTGCTCAACTGCTATCTCACTTTAAAGATCTCAGGTTTCCATAATGACATTAAAATCACAGTAAGAATGTTGCTGTAAGTTTTCAGGAAAAAAGAATATTTTATGACACCAAAAAGACAGCTGTGAAAACTGTTTTGCTTTTTCCAAGAGAAATTATGTATGTTATGATGCTCTGAGGAACCTACTAAACGCTTGCCAGTATCACTTTAATGCAACCTAGTGAGTGGAGAGAAATATTCCATCTTAATTTAAAACACATCCAAAAGAAGGAATGCTCTTGAAAATGAGATGTTAAAAATCCCAAAAAATTAGGCATCAGCACCTAGGAAAAAAAGAGACATTTCATGATACCCTCTGGAAGAACCTGAGCAGCCTCAAGCTGCATGCACTTACCTCCAAATGCTTTCAGAAATCTATAAATATATGCTTATATACACTATTTACTTGGCCAACTGATCAACCTCCAAAATCCTGTGGTCTTTAACCAAAGAAAAATATCTAGAAAGGTGACCTCCGCATGAAAGCATCAGAGAAAAAAAGCCTGAGGATGTGTTTCTCTGTGTGAAGGAGAATCTGAGCAATTTCCTCCAATCCTCATTTCCTGATAGCATGAAGACAGCGAGAAGACCCATCACAATGTTGTGCATTGAAAAATCTGAAGGAAACCTTAGGGGAAAAAATCATGATTAAGCCAGCTCCTGCCCAGCAAAGCCTCAAAACATGGAGAGACATCCACAATGTTAGGAGCACTTCCCATCTCAGCTTTGTCTACTCTCTCTCTCCTCCATTTTCTGGTGGAGCTAGAGAACATGACATGGCTTACCTGACTCAGATCACAGCTCTCTGCCAAACTAGTCACTTCCTCTTAGACATGCAAGCAGCTTCATGAGACAAACAGACCCCCACAGACGCGCACACAAAAGCAGGAGCAGAAAGCACTCAAAACTTGAAGGTCTTTCCCCTTCCAAACACCAGAAAAACAAATGAAACTTTTCCCTTTTTCTCCCCCAAAAGAGGGGAGGTGAAGGGAGGGGGAAGAAATCCTATCAGATCACAACTACATGAAGCTCCAGGAGGATCTCTCTGTGTGGAGAATAGAAACCACAATGCTGAGAGGAGCCGGGGGGGACGGGGGGGGAAGGAGAAGGTTACTCCAGAAGACATAAAGAGCCTGTGGACCGTGTGTGTGCATGTGTGCGAGAGCGAGGAGAAGCTTTGTGTTGTGGAGCCTGGACTGGAACCAAAGCAGACAGCTTGCAAATGGAGGACAGGGAGATAAAGAAAGGGAAAGAGGGGGAGAGATAGGGAGAAACCTGCTCCGGGTGGGTTGAGAAAGGGGCAGGGGAGAAAGCGCCTTCTCCCTTGCCTGGTTTAAAGGTAGGGACATCGGGGAACTGAGCAAGTAGAAGTGGGCTCCTTCCCCTTCCTTTCTTCCCTTCTCGCTCTCTTTTCTCTCAAAGGAGAGCACAAGCGTGTGTAATGGCTCCTGCTCTCCAGCTGAACGCTGTCCTCCTCCAAGCCACCTCCTGCGGGCACCAGCAGCCCCCCAGCCCCGACGCCGCCGGGGACCCCCGCATCCCAACTCCAGGAGAGCCGCGGTGGAGGCACCACCGCCGGGGTGAGGGACCAGCCTCGCCAGCGGCGAGGAGGGCAGCGAGAGGGGACGAGGAGAAAGAGGAGGAGGGGGAGAGTGCCTGGGAGAGAGAAAGAAAGCAAGAAAGAAAGAAAGAAAGAGAGCGAGAAAGAAAGAAAGGAAGAAAGAGGTCACCCGATTGCCTGGGTCGTGCCAGCACGGAGCTTTTCTCTCCTCCGTGTGTCTCCCGTCTCTGATCCAAGTCCACACGCACAGCACCATCCAGACCTCGCACACACACACATATCCTCTCAGGCACCCCCCACCCCGAAAGCTCGGCTGGTATCTCACTTATCTCCCCATATTTCCCCCCCACCCCCCCGTAATGCAACAACAAAAAATTAATTAACCGCCTTCCTCCTCCTCCCACCACCACCACCACCACCACCAGCACCTCCTCCTCTTCTCCTCCTCCATGCAAGAGACTTCTCTCTCAAACAAAACACCCCGCTCTCGCTCCCCTCTCTTCTCTTTCTTTTTTTTTTCTTCCTTTCTTTCTTCCTCCTTCCTCCGTTGACCGAATGAATGGATTTCAGAGGAAGGTGGTGGAAAGAAAGACAGACATAAAAGACCAAACAAAATAACACACGCACAGACACACACACAGACACACACAGACACACACACACACAAACGAGAGATGATCTCTCCAATGCCAAACCAGAGATGGGTTTTAATTGCAAGAACTTACAGGAGCGTCCCGGCACTGCTGCTCTTGCTGCTGCCTCCTCTCCTCTCCTCTTCCTCTCTGCCTAGCTCTTCTTGTTATTGTTGTGGAAGTTGTTTTGTGAGTCTCATGTGCTCCTTGCCAGGTCTCAGCAATGGAGGATCGCCATCTTTCCCTGCTTTTCCCCCCCTCTCTCTCTCTCCCTCTCCCTCTCTCTCTCTCTCCTTCACTGGTTTGCTGCAGCTGCAGATGACCTGAGATATCCGTCTCTCTCTCTCTCTCTCTCTCTCACCCTCTGTGTCTCTCTCTGAATAATGAGCAACCAGAGGGAGAGAGAGAAAGAAGACAATCTCCTCTCCTACCACACAAAACGCAAGAGCACCAGGGGGTGCAAGAATCCTTTCTAACAACAACAACAACGTGTAGGGGAAGAGGAGGAAAAAGAGAAAGAAAAGAGAAGAAAAGAGAGGAGGAAAAGGCAAGAAGAAAGAGGAGGGAGGTGGAAGAGGAGGGGGGAAAGCAAGCAAGCGAGAGAGAGATCCAGCAGGCAGACAGATGGAGGAGAAGATGGTAGTGATAGAGGAGGAGGTGTTGAAGATGAAGGAGATTAAGAGGAGGAAGGTGGTAACAAAAAGTTAAGGTTTGGGACACTGAATCACTCACAGGCCAGGGAGGAGGAGAAGAAGGGGGAAAGATCTGAAGATCTTCCCCTTCCAAGCTGTTGCCTTCACAAAGCTTGCTGTGCAGGAGCACTCAGCAGCTCCTGCGATGCTGGGGGAGCCGCTCGGATGGAGCGCTCTGCTGGGTCATAGCTCTCTTCCAGCCATGACAAAAACCGGTTTCTGCATGCAGATCTGCCCCCGAGGTGATCCCTCAGACACATCCATCTAGAGGCTAATCTTCCCTGAGCAGGGTAAAGAACATAAATGGAGCTGGAGGTTGCAAAGTATAAAACCAGATCTACCACGTGGTTGGTTTTTAATCCCCCTTCCAGCTCGCATTTGATGTGGAGAAAGGACACTCAAATTGTCCATTTCTGGCACGTATTTTGAAGTCTACTCCTGGAAATAAAGACAGTCATCTCCAGGTTTTTTATTTCTCACAAGCGTTTGGGAGAAAAGAGAGCTTGTACTACTATCACCAAAATCACTTCCTACATTGGTGAAACGTTTTTTGGCTGCAAAATAAAATAAATAATTCCACTTAAAATAACTTTTATGCCTCCCAACACCTAGTTGTCTGCTTCTTTGTGACTGATTATTTAAAACCGTGGAAACTAACGATCAAGGCTCACAAAGAAAGGTATCTGGGTGATGAAGGCAAGCAGACAAAGACAAAGAGGCTGTAGCCTGCATTTTTATTTAGTCTCGTTTCTATTAAGCATTGTCCTGAGCTACTTCTTTTGCTGCCCCCACCTCAGCGCTCCCCCCCCCCCTCCAATCTTTCCACAGCACCAGGTCAGATTCTTCCTGGGGTTATGTCTAGCGGGGAAAGGGGGATGGGGGTGGAGAGGCGGGAGGAATTAGGGTTTACGTGCAGACTCAGTGAATCAATACGCGGGAGTGAGGCAAAATCAATTTGAGCACAAGGGCATGACTGGTATTGGAACATCAGTGGGGTTTCTCGAGCTCTCAAGCTCTCTGCAGCTCGCATGGGCTGGAAGAGAGACTAGAACCAAGGAGCTCCGGTTCGGGTGAAGGGGGAGATCCTCCCCTGCTCCGAGGAAGTTACATATGAGTGTTGAACCTGAGGTGATCTCCTGGAAATTTTGAGTTCAGGTTTTACTGACTCTGGGAGAAGTGTCAGGCATGTTAGAACTTCATTGTCTCTCCCAGCTCAGCTGAAGACCAAATGCAGAAATAGTAACAATAGCAGTAAAATAAAATAAAATAAAATAAAATAAAATAAAATAAAATAAAATAACGAAAATCGGTCGCCCAGGTACTGGTCAAATATTAAACCCATGCACCCTCCGATCTTCCCATCCGCAAGAATGCCGTGAGTACAAAGCACACATGCGGGATCCCTCCTATTAAATCTTCTTTTCCTTTGAGCCGTGCAAGTTAATGACTAAACAGGAGAAAGATCTTCTCCCTCCTCCTCCTCCTCCTCTCCCCTCTTTCCGCTCCCCCCCCCTCCATCCCAAACAAGTGCTGTGAGAAATGGGAGGAAGGATAATATCTGGGCAGAAGGAGCACTGTTGGATTTAGAGAATCCTTCTTAAGGAAAAGGGGAAAAAACACCAAAACTGAGGATTCCTACTAAGACTACTGGTTTCATGCAGACAAACGGAGCGGACACCTCCTAAGAAGCTGATAAAAGAACATTAAGGAAAGGGAGGGACTGTCTTTACGGCTGCCAGAATGTGCATGTGTTCTGCCTGCAATTTTCTATAAATCATCCTCATCGCAGGAGCAGAGCGCCTGGGCTTTGCAATGTTGACGTACCATCAACGCCGAGGCAGATAATTCACCTCTTTGTCTCTCAGCGTTATATCTTATATTTAAAAACCAACCAACCAAACAAACAAAAGGGGGGGGGGGGGGGAAAAAACCCCAAAACAACAAACCCAAACCGAAAAAAAAAAAAAAATAAATAAAAAGAGAGCGAGAAAGAAAGAGCAACCCACAACCACAAAACGCGTTACTTCTGACCAGAAAGAAAGAAACTGGATCTTCATGGAGATAGTCTGGAAGTGTTTTCCCGCCCTATCCCCCCGCTCCTCCGGCGGGGGGGAGGGGGAGTCCCTCCCGCGGCGGTCCCGGAGGAGACCCCCGAGCTCCGGGGGGACAGCGGGGCTCCGGACACGCACCCGCGGTCCCGGCGGGAGGAGGTCGGGGCGGCCGGAGGAACCGCGGTTCTGTGGGGCAGCGCCGGGGGGCACGGGGCGGGAGGCTTCTCCCCAGGGGTCCGGTGGTCCATAACTTCCTCCCGCAGGCTTTGTGACATCCCCGCCGCGCTCCGAGCGCCGCCGGGGAGAGCCCGCAGCGAGGTGGACACGCTGGGCTGTGAAGAAGCAGCCACCAGGGAAAAGAGAAGGGGGGAGCCTCCCCGGAGACCCCTGAGCCCTCGGAGCGATGGTTTCGCGCAGGAGCTGGCATTTCTGGCTACGGAGGCGAGGGGGGCGAGCCCGGAGGGTGCAGGACTCTCCGCGGGTGGTGGGAGTGCGGGGGGACCCTCCTGGCTGCCCCCGGTGCCGCGGCCGGCAATAAAGAGGTTAATCGTGCTGACAGCCCCCCTGATCTTAATTACCCCGGCGGATTAAGTGTCCCATTAAGGGCAAGGAAGACAGTTTGGTCCTCTCTGGGTCTCCGGGGGACGTCGGGCTGTAGCCAGGATCTGCGGGGGCTCCTCTGACAAGAGCCCACGGCAGCCCCGCTGCCCACACGCGGGTGGGAAGCTAGAGAGGAATTTCAGCCATCGTCCATCTTCCCAGCGAAGGTGGTGTCCCCACCGCCGTGTTGGTTTGAAGCCACCGGAAAAGGGATGATCTTGGTTTTAAATTAAAAAATTAAGCCTTTGGTCATTGATGTGGAGTAGATGGTCGATGTTCCACCAAGGGAAAGAAAAGCCTGGGCTGAGAAAAGAAAAAAAAACGAAAAGAAACAAACCCAGACATTTTTCCAGCCTCTCGGATTGGCTGCATCTTTCCTCACCCAAAAAATTCTAACCAGCCTGAGCCCAGTCCCAAGCATTTCATCCCTAAAACTGGGGTTGGCTGGTGTGCAGTGGTCAGGTTTGCATGGCCGTGGCTGATACCTGCATCCTGCTCCTTCAGCCACAGCAGCCCGTGGAGGCTGCACAGTGAGCCTCAGGGTAGCAAGGCCACAGGCAGAAGCGTGAGCAGGCAGTGTAGAAAGATCAAGATGATGCTGTTCTGACTTTCCTTTTCCCCTAGCCCACTGCCTCCACCAAACCTATTTCTCCATGGGATGGAGAAACATCATTTCAGGGTTTGGCAGACTGGTACATTTAGCATGGTCAGTGAACACAGCCTTAGTGAGCAGGAGATACCAGAAAAGCAATGTGGAAAATAAGACACTGAGAACACAGTCTTTGTCCATGATCAGTAGTGAGGCGCTGTTGTTGAATGTCCACTGACAGAACTGGAAGTGGCTTCCCTTTTTTCCTTCCCAGATTTGGAAGGATTTCTTCCTTTTCCTACAAGGAGTTTGTATGAACTTCTGTTTATTCTCCTCTTCTTCATGACTGTTTTATCCTACCAGAGCCAGGCTTCAAAGTCCTTCTGCAAGAGGCGAGTAAGTATTCTATCAGCTGCCTGAACAACTAAATATCAGTCTGTCTGTAGAATAGTGTGTTCTGCAGCTATTGAGAGAACTCCACTTTCCTGTCTCTAAAAGATTAGTAATGTGCTGATCTGACCTTTACCCTGTCAACTCACTTATTTTTTTAACCTCCAAGAGTTTCCTTACTGTGAAAGGACTTTGAGGAGAAACTGGTTGGCTGGCAACACTGAAGTCTTGCCCTCATCTATGAAACACAAGGGATATCTCATCAATAAAATTTTCTTTAAGCAGATTCTCTTATAGAAGACAGTGGATTTAAGAAGGTTTACCTGTAAATAGCCCAAGTCTATGCTCTTAAGAACTCTTCAGAAAATTCTCCTATTAAAACATAAAACTTTCAGCCTGCTAACAAAATTTGAAATGCTTTTTTTTACCTGACAGAGCTCAGACTGGAATCCGAGAGCTCTGACTGGAATCTCCAAGAGCCAGCTCTTCACTGGTGAGATCACTTTGCCTGCAAGGACACCCTGGAATGTAGTACACATGTTGAAAACCCATAGAAAGATGTATTTTTATGTTGCTGAGAATGCTTAAGAGAAGTGCACTGGTGAGGACCATGCTGGGTATTGCAAGTAATTTCCTTCTCTGATAGATGCATATTGTGGCAATTATAAGAGAAATAGAGGTTTTGCTCCTTTGAGGAAGATGAATCTTTGGCAGTCAAGTGTCTGAGTAAATTCACAGTTAGGTTTTTACCTGCCCCCAGTATTCCTCAGAAACTCTTCACTAGAACCAGGACTCAAGAAATCACTTTGCAAAGAGAACCAGCCCTACTCCAAAACCTTTTAATTGAGGCATGAGACAGGAATAATGGATGTGTGGTGTTGGCAGGCTGTGGTAGACCGCAAGGTGGGTTTCGTGGGTACCACAGGTCACACTTCCCCAACCTTAGAACGTGTCTAAAAGTGCAGGCAGCAGAAAAACTTGTGCTTGGAGAGCAGTGAAACTTGCAGTGGAGTTAACAAAAAATAATTCCTCCAGTGATAAAATTAACTGGGTTGGAACCAAACAAAACACATCCCTAGTCACTAAAACATGAACCTCAAATGGCCCTAGATCTTTATTAAGTAATTTGTTGGCATATATCCACTCTTCAGTGATAAGTTTGATTTAATAAAATAATAGAATGAAGTCTAGTCAAAAGGATGTTTTATCCACCACTAGAAGACTAGCAACAAACTGACTTTGCAAAAGTCTGCAATTACCATAACAAGGATTTCTAAGCAACTAAAGGCACATCCTGACTTCACTTCTCACTGCTGAAAAGCAGTGACCATGAAGCTTAATCAAATTCAGGGTTTTTTTTTTCATTTTTGAAATCTTTAGAAGCAAAATATTCTTTGCTGTAGGTGCAAATTAAGTTTTATGAAATTCAGTCCTTCAAAAGACACAGCTGGATTTCATTTACCTTCAGTGTGGCTTTAGATGGAGTCAGTGAGATTGGAACTGCAGTCATTTTACATCATCTGACCTCTGGACGATGACAACAGTTTGCTGGTTGGGATATGGTATCCCAATATTGCATTATGCTCACTGCTAAGACGACTTCAGGAGAGAAACATTTTGATGTTGTCTTCAGAAGAGAGAGGTACTGAGTGATTTTTGAAATGATTTTGAATTTATGGGTTAGACACAAATGGTTTCTGGCGATATTTACTGGTCATTTTCCAGTGTGTGCCTCCTCGTGTATTTTACTAGATGTATGCAATTCAATACAAATCTATTTATACTTGTATACCCTTGGGAAAAGCATTTCCCTTTTTTTTTTTTTTCCCAAGGCCTAAATACAACTCTTGCATCTCCTAAGGTCTAACGCCTTAGTATTTTTAAAACTTAAGCTCTCAAATACCAGCCAAATAACTTTTATTCTGTGTGTCCTAATCAACTTGTATAATATACAGCCTCTGAAAGGCTTGAGTTCCCCTTCCTAGCCAGTTTTTCTGATACCTAATTTTTCTAGACACGCCATAAAATTGATCAAGGCCATCTCTGGCTTTGTAGGGAAATACCTGGTACCACGGAATAATCTGTCTGGTATATGCAGTTTGATGACACTTTTATTGATACATTACAAAGTTAGCCCAACTTTCATTTTTTGAAGCAACTCCGGTAGGTATTTCCATTGCCTGTGGAGGGATTTCAGGCGTAGTTGATTTCCCATCTTGCATGCCTTTGAAGATATAAAAAGGAAACAATGTATTTTATCTTCTACTTTTTGAACTACTTCAGCTGATAGTTTATCTCCTAATGAAGGTGTTTCTTCTTCAGCTTTTGCTGAAGTCCCAGTGCTACTCATGGGTCAATTCCAGTTCATTTTCCCTGGGAGCAGAGGGATGCACGCTGCAGAAAGTGGAACGTTGCTGAAGTGCCTGCCAAAGCTCTATTCTTCTAATAATTCTCATTTGTTTTGGGCACCCCTTTTCCTCTCTTTGAGCTTGTCACTGCCGCTGCTACTCTGGAGAGGTTTCGACAAAATCCCTCTGAAGATTTTGCTCAGGATTTTAAATTTGTGACTAGCACAAAATCAAGGTCTTCCTCATCCCTCTGCCAGCCATTCATCTTTGTTAAAAGATTGAATTTTCTCTAATCCCATATATTTATGGCATTTCTTTCCCCCCCCCCCCCCCCCCCCCCCCCCCCATTCTGCATCTCGAAATGATCAGCCAAATCCTCAGCTGATGCAATTTGGCTGGCTTCATTGACTCCAATGGATAAAGTGCTAATTTAAACCTTCTGCTTGGCTCATTCTTGCATCTAATTGGGTTAATAATCTTTACCAATTCCTTTCAGTAGTTTAGAGATTTCTCTTTTTACTTGTAGGTGTCATGTATTGAAATTACATGTTTCTCTCTCCATTGGTGTTTTATTTATGATACAGTGATAGCTCATAAAGTCTTAGTCTCTTTTTAAAAATTACATTTTTTTCTGCTTCCTTTTCTGATCTCTCCAGAGTTACTGTCTCCTAATGCCCACCCTGACCTCCTTTATTTTAAACCACACTTTTGCTGAGTTTCTCTCTCCATTAATTTATTTTAATATGCTGTATTTCAAAGGAGCCCTTCTTCTGCAACATCTCACCCATACTCATATTGTGACAATTATGCAGAAGGTATTTTTTCCAGTCTTTATCTTCACAGCTGTTGTGTTCTCTAGAATGATTGAAGATGCACCATTTGTAATATGAGTTCATATTTCCAGTGATTACATTGCAGGCTGATCTAGTCAGGGGTGGCCAATCCTATTGTCATTAAATGTAACCTCATATTTAAGGAGAGAGGTGCTACACTGTATATTAAAAAAAAAAAAATCCAAATATATTTCATAATTTACGGACATCCTTACCTGTCTTGCAACTGCACATAGTAATGTTTTTACACTAACACATGGAAACAGCTGGATACATTTTGCTTCCTTTTTTGCCAGCGCCAAATATCAGGATTTTCCAGCCTTTTTATGGAAACCTAGGCATTTGAGGTGACTGGGTGGATCCCATTAATAGGGAGAAGGTAGGACAAAAGAAAGATGCAAAGAAGAACACAAAAGAAAGTCCATAAATAGTACCAGCATACTTGGAAAAAATCCTCACCTATAATTGCAAAAATATTTCAGCATCCCATTCTCTCTTCAGAAAGGTAACAATTATTTATACATATCAGTCGCTATGTAAATGCCACCTGTCCAATCAATATATTAATATTTGAATTAATTTCAAAAGAAGATGGCAGAAAAAAAAAGCCATCATTTCCTCAGTAATGAACTAATTTATCTGAAAATCTGACAACTGCAAGTGGGTGGTACTCTTTTCGGTGTAGTCTTTCAAAAGATATAGCTGCAATCAAGCTGGTACTTATTATTCTAATAGTAAAACATGCCGAGCATCAAAACTTGACATGGAATGTAATGAGAAGTGATATAATTGAGCAGAGATTTAGCAGACATGTTAGTGATATTATGTGAGCATGGTTTCTGCTCCGGTTCTTGAAAAGTTTATACACACACACACACACTTGATGAGTGAGACAATCTCTGGTGGAAAGTGGACCTTAGGGAAGGACCTGGAAGAGACAAAAAAAGGAAATGTGGCCAATGTAGGGACAACGCTCTGATATTAAATAGGCAAATAGAAGAGTTTATTATGACAGATGAAACAGTGGCTTGTTCAGCAGAGTCCAGGGGAAGGGAAGGGAAATAAGGCAAAGGGGTTAAAAAAAGGGAACAGAGGAAGAAACGTTTACATTTTACTTGAATGCAAGTAGTAACCAGAGAAGAGGATTCAGGAGAGGGCTGAAATGTAGCTGGGAATCACGTGTAGATATTTAGTGGTGGTATCTGGGACAGATTGAAAGGGACATGGTGGGTGTTGGGAAATGCACCAGAACTGATTGTGACAAAGGTAACCAAGCCAAAGTTTCTCAGAACAGCCACAAAGAAATCGATAGCTTCAGGGAAAAGAGTAAGGATTCATGTTTGGGCTAAAAAAGGTGTGGGCAATAGCAAGTTCACAGCTCTTCAGAAGGAAAACTAGATAAATTACATATGCAGGGGGTATAATCAGGTTTATTCTGCAGCCAGTTAGCTCCAGTTCAGTTGAGTTTGCACTGAAAATTGCTCCCTGTCTCTAGTCTGGATTATCATACTTGTTGCTGCTTGCCTGTTCTGTTCTCAGTGGTTTTTTGCTGCAGGTGCTGTTGCCTGTGGAAGCTTCTCCCTGGTGCCCGGTTGTTCTCCAAGGCCCAAGTGTGCATGTTGTATAACGTGTCTCTAGTCATTGTGACTGCAAATTAAATTCTGATAAATGTGCCTCAAACACAGCTGATGCAGGTACTTCTGAGTCTGCAGAGAGCCTGGAGCAATAGCTCCAAAAGGTTTGGACCTTCTCATTCATCTCAGTATGTTCTTAAATTGTCATTCTTCACATTCTTCTAGCTTAAATATCAGCTTTAGAGCTGGGCTCACGTGTTTAACTGTTTCCCTTTTGATCATTTCATAGAAGCCCTCTGAAGTTTTTATTCCTTAATTTCAAAGTGTTTCTTGTGCCCTCCAGGTGAGAAAGTCCGGAGCTGCAGTGATATCTGTTTTCCCTCTTGACAACTTTCAAGCTGCAAATGGGAATTTCCAGTGCAGGAGCCCATGGCATACTAGAAAAAACATAGGGACTCCAATAAATTAATTGGTTTGCCTACCTACTAAGTTGTCCCTGGGATTAATGTATTGAGTGATTAATTGCCTTCATAGCCAGTTACTCACGGGTTTCAATATCTTCAGTGTAAAATCAGGCTGCCATGTAATTTCCGGGCAAAAAGAATGCTTTGGCACACCAACTCAGGTGTGGTTTGCTGGTGAGGAGCTCTTAGATGTCAAAATGTCTTTATTCACTCTTGATCTTGCACTCCTGGGGTTGGAGGGCTGGTGTTAACCAGTTTTGTTCCACCAAATGCTACCTAATTGCGCTGATCAAATGTCAATTCACAGCAGTTTAGTGCTCCACGAGTTTATTCAAACATCCATCCTCCTCTGCTGTTAAGTCGTTAAGTTAAACAATTGCTCTTTGTCCCTTGGGCATGGGGATTGAAGGACACAAGCAGGGGAAGTGTGAGTCACAGGGGATGGACACTGGCATTCCCGGGCAGTGAATCCTGTCCCAGCGTTCACCATCAGAAGGAACCCAGTTTCCCCGCTGGAAACCTGTTCATCTGCCAAAAGCTGTTCTCCTTGGTCTTCCCCAGCAAGCAAGACTGAAAGCCAACTTTGGACTAAGCTCTGAGATAGCCACAGTTTAGCCTGATGGGTAATCCTGGCCAGCTTTGTGCTTTCCCTCTCTCATAAGGATTCCTTTGCCTTGCTAAGGTCTCATCTGCATCAGGAAACTGATGAGCCAAGCTTTAGCAGTATCATTATTTCAATATAACCAGTCCATTTCCTGTGTAGACAAGCCCTTCAGACTAATCTTCTTGCCTGACCCACAACCCCAGTTGCAGAAGCCTTGGAACATGTTTTGGAGCCTCGTTCCACTCCTAGATTATGAAGCCTGCCAAACCTTTTCATTTTGCTCAAGGCTTCCTGCCATTTCAGCGTTGGAACCCATCTGATTCCAGATCTTTTGCCCACCAGCCAAGAAGTTTCAGCCAAGCCACATACATCCTGCCACCAGGATGCTCCTACCGTGCCAAGCTCAAAATCCTCCTCAGTTCTTCTGTCCATGGATATCTAACCTTGTTCAAACTTTAACGACTTGAGGAGTGGACATTTTGAGGCCAGAACGCAAGTTTGGAGGTCTGTTCCTTTTCCTCATTGTTAGTTTTCACAAATGGATACAGAGGCACCTGCTCCTAGAGAGTTCTGTGATGTAAAGGCTGTCTCTAATGTTGCCTTACAAAATCAAGAAATTCCATCATTCCTGTTCAATCCTTTTCTTAGTTTAGCCACCAGACACTGATTTCATCAACTTACCTCTGTGAAAATAGCAGGCAAAGATGACATTTTTCTTCTGCACTTCTTATTTCATGCTCTTCTACATACCATTATTCTTGCTTTAAGTTTTTTTACACATTATTAAATTATATGAAAAAAAAAAACCCAAACCAAAAACCAGCAAAACACCTAACAGATATGCAATGATGCAGATAGATGTATCTTATTAAGACACCTAAATGCAAGTATGCACCACGGGGTGAATAGGGTTTTTTTTACATTTTGTAGTTTTCAGTTTCAGTAAGTCTCACACACTATTCCAATTTTTTTTAAATTTCATTTTTATTTTTAATTTTTTTTTAAATTATTGTTATTAGATTCCAAGCCAGACCAGCAAGAGCAAGCTTATGTGCAGTTTTTAGCATTGTGGGCATGCACTATAAAAAGAAGACTGCAACAGAAGCACAAGTTTCACTGTATAGCAGTAATTCTTCTTCTTGCTGTGTAAAATTCAACACTACAAAAGAATCCCACTGCTTAAATGCTCTCAGGTAGGAAGTGCAGTAACTCCTGCTCATCCCTTCACTGGGGGAAAAAAAATATCAGTCACCACATCAAGATCACAGTCTTGGCTGTTTGCCTCACAATTTCAACCTCACTTCTGCCAAGTTTTGTCAGGGCCTTCCACTGCTTACCTGAAATCCCCTAAAATCTTCACTGCTGACAGGACCTGTCAGCCAGGTCAGCCCTCTCTCATTTCTCCCGTCACTTGGGGACCACACTGAGGAGCAGCATTCCCATGTCCTTCATAAGGATCTGCTCTCCAGCAGGGCTGGCTGTCCCCATGGCCCCAGAGGGACACACTTATCTTGCACTGGAAGTCGAGGAAGGGTTGTATCCCAACTTCCAGCCACGTCTTTCATCCTGCTGTACCAGCCCTTCCCAGCTCATTTTTCACCACTGGGCACTCAAGGTTGAAATCAGGGCTGGGAAGGACCTTGAAGACCAGAGATCTGACCTGGAACAAAGTGTTGGAACCAAATGTTGTACAGAAATGTGTGTCTAGAGGGCCATCTAACTTTTTCCTGTCTCAAAAAAAGTGTTTATTGAAAGGTAAAAAAAGCACTCAGATTTTGAAGTGTGAATACTGTTGATTATGTTCTTTGCTTTATTAAGAAAAGCTCTGGCAGGTGAGGACAAAAATCAAATTAATCCCATTCCCTGCCACTGGTGACTCTTCCCTGTGGTCTTGAGAGCATAAATCATTCCTTATTCTCTCCTTTCCTCTGAAACGTAAGAGAACAAGATGCAGTAGCTTTCAAATAGCTTTCAATTGATCTTTCTGAGAAGCATGGGTGTATTGGGTCACTTCAGCCATGCCGTGGAACACAATTAAAGCTATTCTAAAGTATTAATAAACATGCCACAAAAGGCCATCAATTAATTCAGGCCCTTCTTATTTCAGGTGTCTTTTCTTTAATGAGTGTGTTATTTTTAATGGACACTAAGTAAAGTTTTCAGGAAAACACACTTTTAAATTCAAGAGAGGTTGGCTATTTTTAATTTTTTTGTTGTTGTTCTATTCAGAAGAGGAAGTAAAAAGCTCTTACGACTGTTTCAATGTATTTTACATTAATGGCTCATTTTCTGATTAAAAATTACCAAAGCCATAACAGTAGCATTTTGGTAAAACTGTATAAGTGTATACAGAAAACTGGCATCTCAAAAGTAATTTTAATAATTCTTTTGTGCTTCCATGCATTTTTCTAGCCATAAGTGCTAAACACATTCCAATTGACCCAACTTTTAAAATAATTTGTTAACAATATATAAATGGTATCCCAATAACTTACTTACTGATAGCTGGAGAGGTTTAAAAAAATAGTCTTCTCTAACAGAGGCTTGAATGAAAGTATAGTTGTACTGAAATATATGATTTTTTTTTTTTTTCTCTGAGTACAGTGGTAGTGATTTGAAAACTTTTAAAGCAGGGATTTAGCATTTTCACAAAACTTTTATCACTTTAGAAGTTATTAGCATCCTAGATTAAACAGATTCATTCCCTAGTGTGGGAATTTGGGAAAATTATAACCCCAGTCATTGAGATCTACAGAAAAAAATTAGGTGGAAGATGTAATCCATTCACCTGGGCAAATTTTGTGGAATTTGCATTCCAGTCATATAAACAATTGTCGGGATAAAAGGGAAGCAAGCATCTTTCCAACATTTGGGTAGGCATGGCAGATATGAAAGACTGATACTCACTGAACTAAAGTTTCTCAGGCAAGTGTTAACAAAAAAACCACCAGTGTAATAACAGTGTGTTCAAAATAATGAGAAGAGCAGAGCAGGTGAACAAACCAAAGTTTGAAAGACCACAATTAAGCAGATCTGTAATAAAGGTGAAGCAACACAAAGGCTAAACCAAACCTCTCAATACTGGGATTGCCTGGAGAAAACATGCAGTTAAGAGGAAAAAAAGTGCCTTTGCTCAGTTTGAGGCACAGGTGGGTTCGGCTGAGTGAAGAAGGAAAGGCATAATCACGAATTACTTTACCTCTGACATCCACAAGCACCTCACTTCACCACCTGTGGCAAGGAGGGGCACAAACCACCCCTGGTCTGCCCATTTTCTGCACAAGTGTGCAAAGCACCCGTGCCTGCTGCTGCCCCTGACCCCTGGAGAATCCCTCGCGCACGGGTCCTGTCCTTTGGCAATTGGTGGGGCTGGGCGCAGGAGGCATGCTGGAAATTGAATTGCCAAATATAGGAAACAATCTGTGGGAAAATGAATGCTAGTCGGATTTGATCGACCTGGAAGCCACGTTTCATAAACAGCAAAGCGTCCTGAGCTCCAGCCTTGTCCTATTTCCACTCAGAGATTTTCAGCCCTGTCGCTTTCTCACCCTCGTTTTGTTGCAAGGGTGAAACAACGGCAAGTATTGCTTGAGGAGGAGGTTTCTACCTCGTTATGTGTGTATTCCTTGTTGCTGAAGGCAAAGTAAGGTTTTCCTTGAAGATCAAAGACTTCCTGTAGTGTGATCGGTATCTAAAAAAGACTTCATATACATGATGAGCTTGCACCTTTCTGATTCATACCTGTAACGGGGAACTGCACGCTCACTGCCCTATAAACAAGGCGTGCCACCACTCATTAATGTGTTCCACTCAAATGAATGGAAGCCTTTCCATCAACCACAAAAGGGTTTGACTCAAACCTTGAGGGCCTGGTGCATCTAATCTTCTTTGCTCCGAGTGGTGCTTCCCTTTGGATGTAGTCCCACCATCCTCATCCTCTCTGGCAGCCTCTGCCACCTCTTCCCCAGCTCAGGCACTGGCTTTTTTCTCTCTGCAGCAGCAGAGTGGAGAGGGAGAAGCATCCGTGCATCCCTGGTTTTCAGTGTGGTCTTAATTTTACAGGCAAGGGAAGGATGCTTCCCCTTGCTCCTCCTCCAAAACCCTGCTCCAGGTCTCAGTTAGCAAGGCCATGCTTCAGCACACAAAGCAGCAGGATAAGCAGAGCAATGGGCTGCCTGTTGCAATCGTTTGCTAGGCTTTTTGGTTTGGGTTTTTTTTTTTTTTTTTTTGCATCTTCAGATGGTCCTCTTCAAAGGATTAGCCCCTTCCTGCCACACATCTAACCAAACCGAGAAAAAAAAAAAAAACAAAAAGGTGTTTCCTTCTAGGTCTACTTGCACTTTGCTCTTTTAATAGAAGAACTTGTCAGTCCTTCAGTTCAGAAAGGATTTTAAGCAGGGGAACAATGTCCCGTGGGGCCTCAATCATCTTTCCCTTTGTTTTCCAAGGTAACAAGTGCCCTTCATGCTTGCAGAGCAGAGTGGATCCCCCACCCTGCAAAGGCAGCACTTGCTGAGCAGAGCAGAGCATCTTGTCAGGGCTTGGGGCCACGCTAAGAAATGGCCTTATAAGGACAATTGCAAACTGCACCACAGTTTAAAAAGGAAGCTGTGCTTCTTTGCAATTGCCCTGGCTCATGCAGACACACAGCCACAAGCACATGTGAATGTGAAGGCTGCGTGCATGCGAGCACACAGAACTGCGTGAGCAGAATACCTGCGAGCCCAAACAACCTGTTGAGAGAGGGTCAGAGAGCAGACACCCCACAGACCTCAGCTGGCTTGCTCAGTGCCCCACCTGAAATGCTCAGAGACCCAAGTGATGCACGTATACGGACCCCAAGTAGAAGAGAACAGAAAGCTCTTCAACCACTCAAAGTGAGTTGATTTTGGCTGAGCTACTATAGAACATTTGATAAAGTCAAAGTTTTGGCAAGCTTCAGGCTCCTCAATCCAAGCTCAATATAGTGAGGATTGTTCTACAGAAATGAAGGGATTGCCTGTTCTATTTTGGCCAAATAGTTTGCAGGGTTGAGTATTAGTGGCACTGTGACTGTCATCCTCACGGTGTTAACTCCCCCAGGGGCCCTCAGATTCCTCCTCTGTGTTTGTTCTTCCACTGCACAGGGAGCAGTCTGATGGATTTTGCTCCTGTTGTTTAGGTGTGTGCTTTATTTCATTCCCAGTTAAACCTATTTTGGAGGAGGGGTTGGGGGAGGTGGTGGTGTTCAAACGTGGCCGGGGCTGAAAATCCAAGCTGCGTTGCAGTAAAAGTGGATGACTTGATGAGGTGCTGTTCTCTGACAAGACATTCAAAGGCTGCAGTTTCAAAGCTCTGCTCTGGGGTGCAGCAGGTCAGGTGCTTTTTCATGGAGTTACTGGCCTTGTGAGCCAGCTGCTGCTCAAAGTGTGAGATTGGAGTGAAGCGACTGGAAGCCCCTTCCGGAGGTGCATGACATTAAGCACAGGGGCAATTACACAACCAAATTCTCACAGCATGCAGTAATATATTCAGGTTTGTAGAGGCTTATCTTAATTTATTTTTTTTCAGGATGTGAAGGAGTATACCATGAAAAGATCTCTCTGGTAGCTGTTCTGACCTCATATTCCTTCCTCAAGCATCTGCTGTTGGTCATTGTCAGAGATGGGACCAATCTGACCTAACAAGACGAATTCTGCATACCTTAGGTAATTGCACATTTTCTTTTTTTTCCTGCTTGACATTGCAGATGAATAGTTGAGTGGGATGGAGCCTTGATTTTGTCTGATGCTGCTAAATAAATAATATTAGTAAAGAAGGAGGGAACGGATTAAATTCGAAAGTCTTGGCACTACAACAGCTCTACAGCATCACTTTCTGCATTAGGAGCACAACAGACATGCAAAAAATTATGTATATGCTAAGGTAAGCCAGAGTAGGCCTCAATTTTCCACCGAATTTACACAGGCTCTCTGATGCCTTGCTTTTTATTTAATCAGGAGTTCTAATGTTCCTGATTGAAGTCCTTGTTCTTAAACTCTGAAAACTGAAGAGCGTGTCTTCTTGTACCTCTAGGAGGCTGAGATGTGGGTCCCCAAGAGGAGTCTGACATTTTTATTTGATTTATTTTATTTTGTTTTGTTTTGTTTTATTGAATTTTTAATCTTACCAGGCCACTAACAAGCCTTTCAGAGGAGGAATCTGATGGAAACACAAGCCAGCTCCGCTGGTTGTAGGCACACTGGCAGTGCTGTGGGGAACACAGATCTCCGTTTTTGTCCCCAAAATCCTTGCCCAGTAGGTAACAGTGTGGTGACAGTGGTTTTGGTGGAGCTGTGTTGACTTTCCCCTGCAGGATTTCAGATGTGTGCAGGCAGTCATGCCAGAAATATATAAGAATTTGTAATTCCAGAAAATTCCATAAGATGAAGGCTGTATTTGCATGTCTTCCCTATAGATTGGTCATGAAACTCTGGATGTTAAGGACTGAAGGTTTAACTGCTTTGCTTTTCTCACAAAAGTCATGTAATGGATATTTTATAGGTCCCTCTTGAGTTTTTGATGAATTTTTTGGTATCAGATATTGACTACTAGACTATCATTTTCATTCATGACTTTTTAATAAAAAAATGGAAATTCTACAAGATTAAGTTGTTCACGTGAAGTAACCACTTAAATCTAAACTTGTCAATCTTTGTTTACTATATTACAAATTTTCTCTATTTTCCACGAAAAGGTAGCCTTTTTCAGAAGAAAAAAAAAAAAACAAGTGGGATATATTGTCAGTGATTGTTTCTTCATGAGTGAAAGAAAAAAAAATTATGAATAGTTATACTATAAACACATTAAAGACTTGAAATGTAAATATTCAGAGAAAAAAAAAAGAGGTTTCAGCTTTTCATTCATGAATACCAGAGAGCTAAACAAGACTGTCTTTATTTAATCTCATATTACCCAATTCGATAGTGGGGCATGAAAATGTGAAGCATATATTTTGCATATCTTGTATAAACAAAGGCATCTCATGTATCATGGAGAAATTCTGGACATCTTTAAAAGAACAAATCCTGGGGAGAGGTGTCTGGGTGAGAGGTGCAGTAGAAAGACCAAAAAAAAATGAAGTGCCAGGGCTGTAAGTGGAGAAATGCTTGGATGGAGTGGTAAAAGTGTATGAGAACAGAAGCCTGAACCAGAGAAAAAGGATTTAAAGCTCCCTTATGCCCTCAAGATAACTCTCTTAATGAAGAAAAAGTCCTCCATGAGTGGCAGAAATAATGAATTTTGGTTTTCAGCATCTCTTTCTTATGTGCTTTTTCCCATCTCTAATAAAGGGTGAGGTTATTAGCCACTCTCGGGGAAAGAAAAAGGAAACATCGTACACTCAATTATACGAGAGGCTTCTCTCTGGAAAAAAAGGGCTGAAGCTGCTGTAAAGCCTCTGCTCAAAGAGAGCAGAGCCAAAGCTAAGAGCACCCAGGAACCGTATAAAATATCCCAGTTAAAATTCTGGCCTGTTGGTATGGATGGCAGAGCTTTCCTTGACTTTACGATGCTGGGCTTTCACCCCTGTTTTTAATTGTCTGCTGAAGGTAAACAGCTTTTTTTCTCTTCTCTCAGGGTAGGATGTGAAATTTTTACTAACCCTTTGGTTCTTGACTAGCCCAGGTTTCCTGGGATGATAAAATAAACCTAAATTTAAAAAGTGCCCTAGCTATGAGGCTGGGCGAGGACATCAGCTGTATCTCAGGGTGAAATATCAGAAGACTGCAGTGCTGGAGGAGAGGCTTAGCACATCGACTTTTCTGTTAAAAAAAAAAAAATAGTACTTGTGATGATGCAGTGATAAAGCTAACATGGTTATGAAGGCAAGTGACTACAGACTTTCCAAGCTTAAGGATTAAGGTTTTAGGTTAAGCAGTCCTTCTGGACAGAAAGGGGGAAGGATTAAAAATCAGAAGGAAGATCAACTGTCTCTGTTCATAATATGGGCGATAGGTAAATTGGAAAAAGTGCTGTTAAAATATTTTGCCTTTGGAACATCAGGGTGGAATGGACGTTCAGGGCCACACAGAAAAGGGGGAGTCCTCACACTTTTAAATCCCAGCTGTGTGATAAGGAGTTTTCACATGACATGGGGCTAATCTGTTTACAGCAGTGATGCAGATGATCCCATGGCCTGTTTGTTTTTGCTTTTGTTTCCTTTTTTTTTTTTCTTGGGGATAGTAGACTGGAATAATCCATAGATATGAATCTGCAAAACAAAAATTAAAAATCTCCTTCTGCTTCTCGATCTGTCAGGCATGTTCAGAGTTCCTCTCTGAGCTTCCAGCAAGGAAGCAATGTTCCTTCAGGAGAGAAAGTGAAGGAAATCTGCCTGACTGTTTATGCCACCACATTTTTCAATGGTCAAAAGAGGACAAGTCCAGAATCTCTGTGGTGTGGGTGGTTAACCATTCTTCTTTGTTCTGCTACATGCACAAAGCCAACGCCCACCTGTTTTCCTCTTAAACTTGGTTTGCAGAAACTTGACATTTTTTACAGAAATTAATTTTATTTCCTTCCTAGGACTTTGAAAGCACCCAAGGTATGTTTATGTTTCACATGCCTCCTTGGTGCACAAAAGGTGCTACAGAATGGGGTGGGGGGGAGGCTGGGGAGTGTGGGAAATCTTTCCTATAATCTCAAATATTTGCAGGGCTAGAAAAATCAATGTCATTTGCACAGTGTTATAGAGGGAAAAAAAAAAGGACAAAAAACCAAAACCCAGGACCATTTAAATTTCTGTTGCAAGACACAGTGAATAAACTATGACTTTTGGGGAAAAATAGAATGCTACAAAAGGCTGAGTTATAATCAGCTCAGCAGGGGTCATAGCAGGTTGATCCAACAGCCATCCTCATTGAGGTCCCAGTTCCACACAGCATTTAAATGCATGCTTAATTTTAATCACATACGTAAGTCCTGCATGACCTTAATGTTAAGCACGTGCTCCAGTGAATTGCTGAAGTGCGGGTGGAGACGTGGTTTCGTGAGGGCTGGGAGCAAGAAGAGGAAAGAGGCCCTTGCTGTAGGTTCTCATGTATGGGCCTCAGGCACGATCAAAGGCTGCAGCTTTAGTTCTGAAGCAGGAAATGTCCTCACAATGCTGTGAAGCAGACAACAGAGGTAAGCAATTTGTAGGGAAGGTGTAGTAGGAGCTGGAAAACATGGCCCACAGGTTGGCTGTGCACTCCCCTTCTCTCTGGGCTGCATCCAGCCCTGTGGCACTCATTCCACAAGGCCTTAGGAAATGCTTATGGTCTGATGACAATATCTGATGACTTCAGTGGGAGAAATTCAACTCATGCTCTGCTTGAGTTATTTTGCAAAATGTAAGTCTACACACACTGCTCGTTGGCACAAGGTTGAATTTTACTGTCTGCTCCCTTTTCTTCAGACTTTGCTGTCATTCTTTTGATTTTAAGGATGTTCTCCTGATGCAAATGCAAAAGCCCACCCTTCTAATTCAGGATAAAAGGGGGAGAGAATTTTTCTTCCAAGAACATCAGGCCAGCATCCCAATGGCAGTCAGGTTCCTCAATCACGTTCACTTGCCAGTAGTACTAAACTATCAGAAGTGTCTTGATATTTATGCCTGGATTCAGTAGTTCAGCTGCTTCAAGAAAAGTCTTGGAATGGCCACTTCCCCTTATTTACTTGTGGAGTTCTGTCAAATAAATTGAACGCAGGGCAGATGTTAGAGGGAAGCATGTTAGATGGGGTCCTAATGTCAGTATTGTACTCACCGGGCCAAATTCTTTTATATTTGTTCATTACTTTGTCAGGAACACTTTGGTAGATAATACTGATTTAAACGGGCCAACAAGTGCATCAAACAGCCCAAGAAACTGGTGTATGAGAACAACCATAATCAAAAATGTGGACTCTCCTAGTGCAGTGCTCCAACTGGCGAGTTTGGCCTCTCTGGATTCCTTGGTGACTCTCCTGCACAAACAACTCTGCTCCTTCACCCATAGCTGGGGGGAGAAAAAGACTCTCTGTGCCTTATTTGTAAAAGCCAACACAGTAAGGGCTATGGTGAGTGCCATAAAACAAATATTTTAGGTTGAGGGTGAAGGAGGATCAGCGTGGTTCACAGTTCCACCACTGTTCTGCTGTGATTCTGGCCAATGTGGCTGGCAGCACAGGGACTTCTTCAGCAGTCCTGCTGTTTGGCCTCAGACAGAAAGTGTGTTCATGACTTGGGCAGATGTTTCTGCTTTTAGGAATCAGCCGTTTCCTCTTTTCCAGAAGCACATGCCAGCACAGTCAGTATCTGGAAACCTGCTGCTTCACAGTAGGTCCAGAGTCTAAACTGGTACTTTACTAGAAAATGGTAATAAAGCAGTTTGAATTCCTTTTATCCTTCATGCTCTTAATGGCTTTCAGGTTCATATGAGACCAATCAATTAATCCTGGTTCAGACCTAGAGGAATAGGATGTTTCTCACCCTCTGAACAGGAAAGAAACCCATAACAAAGATTACCAATCCACTTATTAAGACTTATGTTGGCAGCATAGTCTAACAGAGCCTCCAGCTGGGGTTGGGACTACAGATTTGCAATCTTGTATAAGCCTAATGTTCACTAGTCATATGCTAATTAATTGCTAAATCACAAAAGGCAAATCATAATTATTGTTTCAGGTTAGCAATTCTCCCTGACCTGATTGCATGCTTGCTGTTTGGAAGAATTAAGGAATGAGGCTCATTTAGGAACGCTCACCTGTATAATCTATGTTTTTGGCTCCATTAGCTTTTGTTTCCAGGTGATGAAAAACTCTTTCTGATCTGAATTTTCATTTTAACTTTTCTTGGATGGATTCTGCTACACTTCATCATCCTGGGAGGTCAATCAAGTAGTAAGAATAAGAGAGGAAGAGCACAAAGAGTTGAAGTGATTATTTCTCTGGTCATGCAAAGATTTTCAGTGGGCTGAATGTGTCACACTGTGGCCAGCCACACTTGGCTAGGTTTGTGCAGACTGGGGTACTTGAAGTTTCCCATTTCAGGACTTCTTTCTGGAGGCAATTGGGCCACTTGTATAGCAAGCCTAAGCTTTTCTAGCTTCTTTCCTTATTTGCCCCATGTAGTGCTAGCACTTGGTAAAAACATTCCTGCTGAAGTTTTTGTTGGTGAACAGAGGCATAGGAATTACTTAAGCTCTTCCAAAAATCCCACTAAAATGAGAAGCAAAACTCCTGTTGATCTCAGGCATACAGAGTCAAACTTTTATTTTTTTAAAAAATGTTAATGGCATATTTGAAAACTGATCAAAGAAAGCTTCCCCAGTTCTTTTGTCACGTGGGCCAGTGCACCCAAAACTCCCAGTGAAGGGAGTCAAAGGGTCATCAGGAAGCTTTCTGGCTGACAGTCAGGCATATTCACATGTGAGGGCTGGCTGACATGTGGCTGAAGTCATGAGGATGCAGAGGATACTGCCTTGGCTCAGAAAGCTCTTACTCAGCTTGCTATCTAAAACTGTCCCAACCCATCAAGCCTAACGTGCTTAGATCTCTTCCAATTGTTGTCTGTTAGTTGTGTGGTGAGAAGGTTGACTTGGCAGCTCTGAAATGACAGTCCAGAAATTGGAGTAATTTCCCTGCTAGGATAAGGTAGTTCTGGCAGTCCTAAGAGTAACTGTGCAGGAGGGATGAGGCTGCTGCATAAATCCCTAGTCTGAGGATATCTCACCAACAGACACATGCTGATCTGCCCACTGTTACTAGTCAAGGTCATAACTGAAAGATTTTGATGGTTGCCCCGAGCTAGCCAAATCTCAGGGCTGTTGCTCCCTGCTGCCCTGTGTCCTCTGGTTCAAACTGGGACTGCAGAGGAGCAACCCCTGGCCAAGAGCAGCTGCACAGGTTCCTGGTGGAAAAAGGAAAAGCAAGAGGAAAAGAAAAGAGGGCTGTGGCTCCTGGGCAGTAGATGAGTCAGGAGCATTGGGAGAATTTTCTAGCAAGCTGCTGCAGATGAAGAGGCACTCCCTCCACCCTGCTGTAACTCTAGCCAGCTGGCCAAGCAGCACAGCAGGCATTCAGTGGCACTGGCCCCAGCCCAGCTCCCTGTGCCAGACTCCCAGCACACCTGTTGAGCATATTCCTTTCACCCAGCCTTCAGCTAACATTTCAACCGTGGCTGGTGATACACCCAGCCTGCTGCAGAGCTGCAGTCCTCACTCATCACACCTCAGTGCCCACCACGGCGCTGGGATGTCCCAGCCAGGCAGAGAGCGCTGTCACCCTGAAATGCACAAGGTGATCCACCTGCCTGGTGTGCCAGGAGGAGCTCAGGGAGCGTGGAGTTGCGTTGGGTTTGGTCAGCACTGAGGAAAGGAGATGGGAAAACGCCCAGCACAAGGGCAACCTCTTCATAAGTCCTGCCTTCTGTCTTTGGTGCTCCGTCCATCCATCCATCCATCTGTCCGTCCATCCATCCATCCATCCATCCATGGGCTTGCACTGGCATCTCTCTGCCCAAGCCCCACATCCTGCTGTGCTGTCCTGCCTGAGGATGGTGAGAGCTCCATGGTCTGGGTGAGAGCAGCAGACAGGCATCCTGGCTGGTGCTGAGCCTGCTCTTCCCTTCAAGATGTTCAGCAGTGAAGTCTGCTCCCCTTAAGGGCTACCAGCAGCTTTTAGAGGTGCAGCTCTCAGAGATGTGAGGGTGGGGAAGTGTAGGATGAGGGGCAAGGCCTCAGTGTGAAAGTGCAGGTTACCTGCCCTCCCTGCTGCTACTCCCTTGATCTTTGACTCCCTTGAAGTTAGAGGCTGGAAATAAGAGTTGGGTTAAGCTTATGATGAATTTCTTAACAAAGGAGGGACAAGGAGCTGCAGGAAGAGTAGGAAAAACAGCAGCAGACGTTTGAAAGGACAACTCAGGCCTCAGGTGGCTTTTAGGCAAGGTGTAATATCTCTACAGACATGTCTTCTTGCCACATGATGCAAGATTAAAAGGAGTGCAAAATGATATGGTACTCTTCTTCCTCTTCGTTTAGCTTGTCTCTTTTTCGTGTTTAGAAACACATATGGATGGTGTGTGCCTTAGTGTTTCATGAGGAATTTCCAGGTGTGCCCTAGCTAGTTTTATGCAATGAAGAGGATTAAATTGCCTCCTCAAATAATCTCTGGATTACCTGTCCACTGCTGGAAAATCCACTGGGCAGTTTTGTTAGAAAGTGCTCACAGCAATGAACATTTTCATGTGAACTTCTGGTTTAGAATCAGGGCTTTTGAAAACCTCAAGAAAAAGTGTAGACAGGGAGGACTCCACATACAAAGGATGGTTTATTCCACCCCAGTATGCAGATAGAACTGTTCCAAGTACTGTTCCTGAAGCCAAAGTTGGAGCTGTTTTCTACAAACCTAGAGATAAAGCCACAATTCTTGCAATATGAGACAACTCACACATACTGATGGGTGAGGTTCAGAGCTGCTTCATTTCAGTCATCCCCATCTGACAACACAGCAGGAGCAGAGGGAGTTTTGGAGGTTCAATCTCTCCCCAAGAAACTTTAGAGTAGTTATGAAGCAACCTTAAACTTCTCTCCTGATCGTGATCCAGCTGAGTCCTTGATCCCAACCCAAGTTAAGAAGGCTGGAATTGTCTCTAGGCTGAATGTAATTTTCTTGCACTAGGACCTTTTATCTCCCTGTGGTTGTTTAGAGCAGTGGCTGTTCTTTCATGTTGAGAACACATTGTCTGTGTAGGCTTGGCTGTGGTGGAGTACAGGTCTCACTCTTTTCGTTAGCAAAGTCATGAGTGAGATGTTTACTCTTCACAGCGCTCAAGGGCAGCGCTAATTTATTTTTGTAGCAGTCCTTTTTAGACGGAGAAGTTGGTGACAGCCATAATTTATTCATGGTGCTTTGCAGCTCTGCATGGCATGTCACACAGGCCTGCAGCAACTGGAAGTAGTTATTTTCTTAGGAAAGTGTAGAGACCAAAACTGATAACACACAGCGACATACAGGAATCTGCTTATGCTTAAGGAAGATAATGCACGTCAGCAAAGGGAACTGCAGACGGATGAGACTTCTTGTTTTCCTCATGTCCTCTCTCTCAGTTCTCCTCACATGAGTGTGTGTTCAGCTTCATGAGACCATGTTTACAGCAAGCAGAAATTATTTTCATCCCTCCATGCTGGTGTCCACAGCTAATGCACTCACAAGAGCTGCATTTAAGGGCTCTCTCCACGATTCCCAAGGAGAGACGTGGAGATATAACCAGGTTTGCTCTTCAGGGACAAGAGCTCCAAGTCATATCTGCTCTCATTAGGTTCAAATTTGGCTATGCTGAACACATGCCATCATCACTGTCATTGCCATGGCAACCCGTGGCAACATCAGACTATCCCAGCCATGTGACAGGAGGTCAGGCAGAAAGGAAACCTGGGCTGGGAGAAACGCGGCGCTCGCATCCTCACTGGTATTAATCAACAAAACAGCCACCAGCAAAGTAAATTTGCTTTTGTGCAAATATTCCCTTCCTCAAGCTTGCCTGAATGAAAAAGCTGCTCTCCAGGGATTTGTCTGCTGCTTTGGTCTGGCCAGGGCTTCAGGCTGCCCATTCTCCTACCTACGGCTGGAGTGCTGGTTCCCACAGGGTTGTTGGGGGGGGACTGGTGTCATTCTGCATGCCTTCCACCAAATTAGAAAAAAAAGAAGGAAATCTTTGGGAACCAGGCATCCAGCTTCATGCAGTTTGTGAGCATTAGCCTCTCTGTTCAGATGATGGAATGCCATAAATTATGTGCTTTATTTTTTTATAAAGTTGCCTGTCCTATTCAAAGGGAGGGGGAGAAAAACAAAGCCTTAAGATTGAGGGGATTTTTGAATAATTTGAAACCATGTTAGCTTTTAAGAACATCTGGATTAAACAAAAATTAAACTGGAGCATAAGAAATTCAAAATTAGGATTGTTGTTCCTTCTCATGCAGTCTTGAAGCCAGTAAATGTTCTTCCTCTGACTTCAACGTGTTTTACCAAGACCTCCAACAACCACGATGTCCTGATTCTTCTCCACTAGAGACAAGAAAAGCAACAAGAGTATCACCATTTGTTACATCCAAACAATTTCTCAGCGCATGCAAGCTGAGGGTTTATTATGCCACGATCTACAACAAGTTTTTTCCAAAAACTTACCTAGCAACATTTTCATATTAGCTTCACCATCATAGTCCAAAAATATGATTTAGTGTTTTGTCATTGTACATATGGGGAGAATCACTTTCAAAGTCAGTGCTGGGTCAGCTTCTGTTTCAAGAATTAAAGCAGAAGTTAATTAACTAGCATATTTCATATCTTTGTAGTATAGGTTACACTAAAATTAGCCAGAGAGACCAAAATCTGCAGTGACATAAAGGACAAGTTAAGGTGGCAAACACATGTTTGGGGTCTTCAAAATCCTATGTCTCCCTGTGATTTCTTGGGCAGTCCTTCACTTCTGCTACCATTTCCCACTGAAATAAGAGTGCATGGAAAATTATGAAAGAAACAGTAATTTACTATGGCCATACCCACTCTGTATGCATTTTAGAAAGGACAAGCGAAAAACCATAAAGATGCCCAACAGTCACTGAGAAGCAACACCCAACATGATCTTATTTGTAAACCACAGATACTAACAAAATAGGTTCCTTTTGATTGTAATCACTGGACTGGTTTTATAGTGCCTCACCCAGTATGATGCCATTCAAGATAAAAAGAGTTAATGTTTCTGCATTTGTAGCTGGGGGGGTTGAGGGGAAAAAAAAAAAAGAGAAGCTGCAGAAGATCTTTCTGGAGTACATTGTTTGAAAATCCACACTTACTCTTTATCAGCCTGCAATTTTTGTAAAATAGAATTAGTGTCATTCAGCCTTAGATAAAGCTTCATTAACACCAAGATAGGAGGGAACTCTGTTTACTCGTTTGCGCAGTCCGTTGTGAAAATTTTAATATCATTGTGCTCTCTAAAACCCTAGTAGCCTAAATACGTAAGATAATAAGTAGATATAGATTTACAGAATAATTTGGGTGTAAGGGAGCTCTGGAGGCCATCTGATAGTTCAACATCTTACTCAGCTAGGTCAGTTTGCTCCAAGTCTTGACAAGTTAAGTTTTTAAAAACAAGGGGAAAGGTCCCATGAGAATGCTGGGCCTCTGTTCCAATGTTTAACTACTCATATTGTGATTTTGTTGTTCCTCCATATGTAGACAAAACTCAGCTAGCTGCATTGCCTTTCACCCTAAGAGGAGTCTGGCTCTATCCTATCTCTGCTTCCTGAAGGGCTGAAATCTGCAATAAGGTCCTTCTTTAGTCAGACCTCTCATAGCAAGACGCAAAAAAACCCCCATAAAACTGAGCCACAGGAGAGCTCTGGCAGAAAAAGTTTGTGCAAAAATCACCTTACAGGACATCTACTCAGCATTGTTTGCATGGGAGGAGATCCTAGGAACACCAATTGGGGACTGGTGTCTGTGCTGGGCACTGAGGAGGAGCTGTAGCTGCGTGCACGGAAATGTTTTGTAGGGATGGACAGACAATAAACAGACCAGAGGGGAAATGAGGAACAAGGGAGTGAAGCTGTGACCCCATTAACACATAGAGGAGCAAGGGGGTGGCAGATTATCTTACAAGTCATTTGAATGTTCCTCCTGAAATACTGAATTGCGTTGCCAAGGTTATAAATTCTGTATTCAAGGAAAAAGTAGGAAGGCCCTGCACGCATACAGATGTCAAGACGACCCTCCCCTCCTACCTTTATGCCAAAGGTATTGCTCAAAATGTTTATTGGCATTATCAATATGTCAAATAATATTAATGACATTACTAATATGTCTTGGCCTAAGTGTGATTGAACAACTCCAGGCAACTCTCTGCTCTCAGAGCACTTGTAAGCAAGTCTGGCAGCCTCCTATTGGAACTGGCTGTCTACAGAAAGGGGTCTTGTAATAAACTGCCAGTGCCACTGGAATTAATAAATTCCTCTGTTGGGTGGGCTTTTTTTCTTTTTTTTCTTTTTTTTTTTTTTCCCCTCTTTTTTTTTCCCAATTTTTTTCTATCCCGTAAGGAAGAACCAAAGAGAAATTTTGTCTCATATCCACAATCAGACCCATCAGGCAGATAAACCTACGTGGGAGGTGGAGGGCAGCACCTTGAACTGAGACCATGAGGGGACAGGCTGTGTCAGACCTTGGGTTCTGCTTGCTGCAGCAGCCTTTGCCTCAGGGTAAGGAACACCTCCAGACGTTCAGGAGAACTGCTGTCTGCAGTATATCTTCAGCAGATATGTGCCTCACTGCTGGGCTACCGACTACAGAGAGAAATCTTTGTTACTGCCAGATCAGAGACCTCTGTTTGAACACTGAGGTTTCTCCCTGTGTGCAAACTTTTTTTTTTTTTTTTTTAAAGCAGAGTCCAAATAGTCCAGTAGCCCAAATAAATGCATCTAACTAATGAAATCCTGTTAGCTGAAGGGCAGCCAGTAGGTGAGAAGAGGTTCTGTTTCCTCTGGACATCTTTTTGTAGCATTAAATACTAATGGAAGTGCTGAGCCTAAATTCTAATAATCTCCTGCAGGGGTTGTTTTAGTTATTATATTTATCATCTTCATGGAATTAACAAAAAAATATAAAACTAGATCTTGTTCTCTTGCCTTCTTCCACCCCCATCCAAAAACTTCTTTCCTTTTAGCTCAGCTTTTTCTGTAGAACCTCTTTGCAATTTATACTTACCTCCACATTTTGGAGGGTTTTTTTTAGAGAACATTTGCTGGAGCGGAGGCATTATTTCTCTGTGCATTGAGCTTGCTTCTGCCCACTATGAAGAACAGAAGTTTCCACAGATGCTGAAAGTAGATTATTTCCTGTTTGGTCCTGTTTCTAAGCACTACAAGTACAAGAAAACCAATCTGCTGGTAGACCCAGGTCCAGAGTCCACTGAGGTAAGAGGCTTCAGAAATTGAGTGAATAACTTTTGAATGGATGGAGGAACAAGCAGTCTAAGGCACTGCATGAGTCTCAGTTCATTTTGATGCTAATCACAAATTATACAAAGTATTTAGTTGAACAGATGCAGGTGAGTTTATTTCATTTTTAAAGATCAAGTTCACTTTCTGGTCCTTGAAGACACTGAGCAGTGAAACCCAGTTGCAGTTTCTAGGGCTGGATACTTCATTTAGCTGCTTGCTTATGTATAAGTGGTGGAGTTTTGCTTTCATAAAATTCCAGTGGTCTAAGTTACAACATCCTCCTTTGGCCCCTCTGCTTGGCCACAATGCTTGAAGATCTCCATGAAAATGGGAGATTTGACCCAGGCAGCCCTGAGCCCCGGAGCAATGCTGTCCATGCCGACTTCCCAGCATGAGGCATTGTTTAGAACCAGAGATAACGGCGGGCAGCGAGGTACACCTCCCTTCTGGGAGCTGTGTGCCACCTTTCCAGCACTTTATCTCCTGGAAGGAAAACAGCTTTAGACTAAACCAAACACTCTTCTTTCTGCCCGGTTGCCTCACCCTTATTGTTCCTTTCTGGCCTGAGGCATCCTCTAAGGAGCTCAGGATGTTCCCTCCTCCACAAAAGTCCTGCTCTGAATCCTGCAGCAGCTTCTCTGCAGCCCCAGCCCGGTTTCCTTATGCCTTAGCTGATCCTGCAAGTAAACAAAAGCCACCTGCCAAGTAAGCACATCCTGCTCAGGGGTCCTCCTCACCCTGGAGCTTTGTCTCCTGAATCTCATCCCTTAGAGAGATCTTTTGCTTCTTTAGATGACTGCATTGATACCTGGCTCCTTTGTTCTGGCTCCAGGAAAATTCCACAGCCTGGAGCCTGCCCTCAGCACGGACTTACGGCCTCAGCCTTCCCGTCGAATTACCGATGCTTCCACATAAATGGAAGATGTTTAAGTTAATGGTCTCCTGTTGTTAACCATGTGTCATCCCCACCCCGTGCAATCTCAGTTTAAAACTGTGGTAAAAACAGGACCAAGAGGGATAATTGCCTACTTTCAGAGCCGGGCTTCCAGTCTGTCAAAGAAAGTCCTGCATTTTCCAGGAGAATTAGTGAAAATCTCAAGCCGTTTCCAGATATGCAACTGTGCCAGTAGACTTTGGTTTACTTGATTTCAGAGGTTTTCTGATTTGACTAAAGGTCACACAATTAAGTTAATAGCTAATAATCCATATATGTAGTTTAAAAGAGGTTTTTAACAAATACCTAGATGAAGATGATAAAGCATCTTCAAGAAATTTAATTAGGTCTGAGTCTTCAAAGCTGATTTTTAGTATATTGGTGTATCATAGCTGGAAAGTGTCTTGGAAACCCCTTCATATCTTCCACAGTTAAATAAATATTAGGGCTTTCAAAAGCTATTTGAGACTGAGATAACCAAGATGAATTTGGAGTGCACCTTGGAATTTACTTATTAAATCTCATCAAGGTCTCTTCTCTCCACTGAGCTCAGTTCCTTCCTTCATGTCTTTTAAATGTTTCACTTTTTTTTTTTTTCCCCCTAAATTAATCCTTTGGACAAACTTTTAGGCCATAAATTTCAGAGCAAATGATTCAAAATCCCCACCGTGAGTTTTTCAAAATTGCAGAGTATTGGCCAAATGATGCTTTCATTGAAGTAAGTGGTAAAAAACGTCAAGCAGTTTCAAAAGAAGCCAGCACGAGTCCTTATGAAAATACCACCTTTATTACTTTAAAAAGGAGAGGAAGTTTGAAAGGACTAACTAAGGAAATTCAATGCCCAAATCCCATTGTAATTCAATAGGAATGGGGCGCCAAATTCCCTTAGGCTGCTTTGCAAATTCTCTCTCAACAATGGATGGCAATCCACTGCCATTATGAGCCGGTCATTCTGCAGTGTCAGAGGGTCAAGGTGATCGCTGGGTGGTGTTACCTGGCCCACAGCTGAAATAACGCCGTGGAACTTTGGTGTTTTCGCCACTGAGACAAAATCATCTGGACCAGGCCAGACCCAGCTGGAGGCTGCAGATGGCTAGGGCTGGTTGTTGTGTTTTAGAGGGTCATTGAGCATCTCCAGGATGCTTCACCTCTACTTCTAGGACCCTCTGAGCCTTGGAGAGAGAAATGGGACAAGGAACTTGCAGGCAAGCTCACAAAGGCCTGAAGCATTTGATTAAGAAATCACCCAAAAGAGCAAATCCTGTTTCTTATGGTTGTCTCTCCCGATCAAGTGAAGGCAACACTGCAGCTCCTTCCTCTGCCAACCATCCCCCGGACACATGGGCCAAGAGATATCAAATCTTCCTCGCTGCTTGCCACAGGCTGGAAAAAGCATTTCTGTTGCAGCAGAGGTTTGGGAAGCAGCATCCAGGAATGGCAGAGCCTCCACCCCATGCTGAGACCTTCCACACCACCAGCAGCCCAGCTTTTGGCCCTGCACTCTCTGCAGTGAATTCTTGTTGTTCACAGCCTGGTGTGCCAGCTCCCTCTAATGCTCTGTCTGCATGTGAGAATATTCACCTAGAATAGCAGAGGGGTGCAAACAGGTTCTTTGGGGCAAACAGTTCCTACTGACTTTATAAATTCATACAAAAGGCTTTAATTTCTCGGAAGAAAAAAGGCCAACAGTGGTTCCTGCACTGGCACCAGACAAGAAATCTTTTTCTACTGAGGCTTATTAAATCTTTTTTCCTCTTCAAAAGGAGAGCCCTGTCCCAAAAAATAAAATAAAACCATCCTGTGCCCTTTCAGTCATTGTTAATATTGGTCAGCTTCATGGGCTGAACCAAGAGGTTTATAAGGTTTCTTTCATTGTGTAGATTAATTCCACACACTTTTAGATTCTCAGAGGTTTTTCTTTTTCAAAAGACAGAAGGCATATTTTGTTTTGACAACTCAACTTTTTAACCAGTTACATCAATTTTTGCATTTAGATGAACTCCCCCCCCCTTTTAAGCTCAAATTTACCTACCAGAGACCAGGGGAAACAACCCAAGAGTGCTATTGAGATATCATTTGTTTCAAGCTCCCTTCAGAGCTGTGTTCCTCATGCCTAAATTATATCTCATGGTGCCGTTTTTAGCAGGCAGGTTCTTAGATTATGTATGATTTGGGTTTATTGATGGAGCCAGTCAGTCTGCAGGCACTGTTTCTTAAACAGTTTTCAGAGAGAAAAAAGAGATTTCCAGTTTGTTGGTATTATCTAAACCAGAGCAGGCTGCTGTCACATGTAAGGAGGAGCGCATTGTATATCACAGGGATGTGGTTTCCCTTAGCAATGAGATTTCAGAGGGGTTCCAGAGCAAAGCCCATGAAAGCCTAAACACTCCAGTTGACTTGACTGGGCAGATTTGAGCACCAAGGAAAACCCACAGAGTTAACAACACCGTGATTGAGGGCACATTTGTTGATTATGTTTCAATCATTCTCTGTTCAGGTTTCCTGAAAGTAAATATGCAAACTCCTAAGACACTAAAATCACTTTCTCTCTTTATACATATATATATATATATATATATATATATGTATGCATGTATGTATGTATGTATATATAAGAATTTTCATGCTGTTCTCCCTGTGATCTTCAGCCATTTCTGAGTCTTAGTTGAGATAACAGTGAAGTCAGTGATGTGTGAAAGGCGTGGTGGATGGAGCTGGCTTAGCTTTGGGATTGCTTGTGGGGACTGGATATAATTCTGAACACTGCATGTTTTTGGTGGGCACATCACAGCTCAGAGAGGATCCCATATTTGAGCTAATTTAATGTCACAGCAAATGGTTTTTCTGTAAAAACTGCTTGCAAACAAATATTTGAGGTTCATTCTTCCTTGAGGTGGTGAGGGCTAGGAGTTTGGAGGTGGGCAGAACACTCAGTTCATCTCTTTGGTTTTGTTACTGAAGGAATATTTTTTTAGAGTGAATAAGACCACCTTCCAGTAGTTTCTTTCCTTTTCCTCCTCAGGCTATTAGGAGCTTCTGTGCATGCAACTATTCCAAATCAACTCCATGCAGGAATGTTTTTCTTGAGAATAAGCACTCATTTTCATAGTTTACTTTAACCCACTTCAGGACCAGCAAGGCATTCCTGACAGTGGAATCAAGGAAATCAGTGCCTGTGTTTCACAGAGACTGAGAGGCGAATCCCTCACCATCTGCTTTCTAAACACAGAGAGCAAAAAGTGATTGCCACTGATCTGCTCGTCTTCTAGAGAATCCTCCTGTCCACAACAGAGAAGGCCTCAGGTGCTCAAAAAAAAATCCCCAAAAAAACCCAAAAAACCAACCAAACAAAAAAAACCCAGTCAAAATTCCTAGTCTGAAAATCATTGTGCATCAGGACCTTGACAAATTACACCAAGCAACTTTTCCCCCACCATTTTATCAGACATTCTTGATTTTGCATTGCAGTGCCAGCTGTATACACATACTGTTATATTATGCTTTGTATTTATGTTATTCACCAGTGATGCCAAAGAGAATACAAAAATATGCTTCAAGTACTTCAAAACTGAAACTAGGGCTCTCAATTCATCTATTTATGTCATTTGAGGACAAGCAAGCAAACTCCTAGACAAGAGTGAAATGTACATTTGTTAATGTATTTTTTTTTGGAGGGGGGGAAATTGAGTTCTTCATAAATGAATCCCTGGTGATGCATAAAGGCAGCTTCTTTTCTTTGTTTTTGCTTTTGATGCCTTGTAGATTCTAAAAACATTATCCTAGTAAGGCTGCATTCTGGACAAGGACCACTAAAATTTGCAATTTTAGTATCACCAGACATTCCCTATCAGAGAATAGCCAAGCTTATTGGAAGTGTCATATGTTTTAAAATATTACTCGCCCACACTGGCCTTGACTCGTTCTGTTTTCTAGTATCAGTAATCTCTGAAGGTCTTTTCACGGTGCTGCAGTCTGTTAAGTAGATACAGGAAGTATTTATCCTCTGAATGGAGTAATTAACCTTTCGTCAGTGTCCTCCCAGAAGGCTTCCTTGTCCTTCTCCATGGCCACTCAAACGTCCAGACAAAACAAAACTCCCTTCTTTCTGAGGGTTCAGCAATATGGTTTTCTGCAGAGTTCTCAGAAGCTGAGAGAAGGAGTTGAAGTACATATGGAAACCAGGAGGTCCCAATACCTTGGGCATAAGCTTCCCTCCACTGCTGCTATACAGCACAAGCAGAAATCCTCTGTGATCAGAGCTTTCAGTGAAAGCATTGGCAAGGCTGGAAGACTTTCTTAATCATCCTTTGTCCCTGGCAATTTGTTTGTTTGTGCTTCCAGTGGATGTTACAGCACACAAGGGCGAGCACAGTCACTTGTTTTGTGCCTCAGGTGATTCCAGGAGTCTCTCCCAACAACTTCTCCATTAAATCCATAACCTGAACTGTACATTACCTGTTCAGACAGAATAAACTAGCAAAATCCTTAACCAGTCATTTCACTGATGTCCTCCCCCATATTTTTCCTCTAATTTTGTAATTCTTCATATCCCTCTCATTCAGCTTTGCTCTTTGCCTGTTCTGTCATGTAGAAGAAAGTATCAGAAGCTGGTGGATGGTGACAGACTAGCAGGCTTGCCTACCTGATTTTGCACGTGGCTGAAACTGTCATGATGCTGCCCTCCTTCCATGTGTCTGTGCCTCCTGCTTCCCTCAATATGTTTATTTTGCTGCTCATGGCAAATTTCCGCCTTGGGCACAGGGAAGAGGGGAAGGAATCCCAGAGGTTATTCCTTTCCTTCCTCAGAAACAGGCGACTTCGTTCAAGGGCTGCTTTGCTGCTTTGCCAAGTAAAGTCTTAAATGCACCTCTTTTCTTCTCCTGCTCACCAGCTTGCAAAGTCCTTCCCTCTCTTTTTTTGTCCCCACACGCAGGGAGCTACTTGCAAAAAACTGAACAGCTCCAACAGGAAAAAAAATCAAGGCTGTGATTTGATGAACACTGGCTTCTTCCAAAAAGGACAACTTGTTCATAGTTCGTCCTTTACCCTTCGCTCCTGCCCACTCAATCATACCAGCCCAAGTTTGTTGCAGCTGAACAGAACGAGGAAAATTGTCTCATTTAAAATCACCCTCCTTTTCCTTGCTTTGGTTTGGTTTTGGAGGCGGCTTTTGTGTGTTTTGTTTTGTTTGTTTTATCCTTAAGCCTGCAAGCAGTTGTAATAACACAACTGGGGAAGCAGCTAGGAGGGAGAAGAGAACAACAGAAAGATGGGTGAGAGTCACACCAGAGTTGCAAATGAACAAAAAGCTCACCTAACTCTGGCTTTAGACACCTCCACCTCAAACAGAGTTCTGGGGAGAGACAACTCTCCCAAAGATTTACAGAGGAAAGTAAAGGCATTAATTCCTCCATTAATTCCTCCTGAGTCTAAGCACCCCATTAAAAGCCCCCCAAAAACTCAAAGTGAAAACAAACAAAGAACCCTTTCTTAGCTTGGAAAAATGTGACAGAAACTTTGACATTTCAAATAACATGTTTTGGATTGGATAGAAAGTTTCATGCAATCTGGAGAAGTCTCTTTTTTTTTTCCCTTCTCCCTTTTTTTTTTTTTTTTTTTTAACTCTGGATTTTTTGAAAGGCAGCTATGTTATCAAACAGATATGCTGCTCTGTGCTCAGCAAGCCTGCATGCCCTGAACTGCTCCAGGTCCCGTCAAATGGAGTGCAGACACAGAGTGGAAGTTATTGGCTCAATGAACATCACTCAGGTCAGATCTGACATCCACCTGTGTCAGAGAAGTCTAACATTACAAAGCTGGAGCAGAATCCTGGCAGTCTGAGGCTTTGAATTAACCAAAAATGCATCCGGAATGACCAGCCCGCAGTGCTAACACGCAAACATAACAAAAATTTTTGCCTCCCAAAGGAACACAGCTGTGATTAGAAGGAAATATCATTTCATGAGCTATTCACCTGAATCAATGGGCATTCCCTGCATTGCTTCCCAAAGCAGGAACATCCCCATAGCAGGATCAATGCTTTGTAATTTTATCCCAAATTCTGCCAGTCAGTAAGGAAACTGTCTTTTCACTAGGTGTAGAAAAAGGCATTTTGGTCACGTTGGATCGTTCCTTACTTCTTGTAAAGTTGTTTAGCTCAGAGGTGGTTTGTTGCGGTTTTTAAATTTGTTTTGCTTTCGTTTCGTTTTGGCTTGGGTTTTTGTTGCTTTGGTTGTTTGGGTTTGGTTTTTTGTTGGGGTTGGTTTTTTTTTTTAATCACCAAAGAGATGAGCCATAGTAATCAGGGTGCCTCCCTGTTTTTCTCTACAGGAACCTTAAATCACATACCCTAAACACCACTCTGCTCCAGGCTTTCCAAGGACTTTGCAAACACCTTATCGGAAGAAGGTTTTGGCACTGTGCCCGAACTGGAGGCAAAGCGTAGTTTTTAACACAGTTTTGGCTCCTCAGTGAAAACAGGATACTGCTTCTCCCTGTCAGTGTTTCAACGTCTTTCCTGGTGCTGCTGGCAGTGTGAAGTACAGGTCATTCCCTCTCTCCCAGCCTGGTAAATTCCAGGGACAAAGAGCCCTGCTGCCCTCTACCAAGTGGGCTGCAAACGCCTCGATCTGGCTTGAAGAAATGAGTCTGTAGGGGCCACATTCAGGCTCTGAAAAAAACCCCTTTTTTCTTTTTGAAGGTTAAGAAATGTGTTCCTGGCTGTCTTTTTACTGTGAATTAAGAAATAATTTAGGGTGCCTTGTTCTGTGACACAGGGAACTTGGCAGTGATGATGCCTAGGAAAGAGAAGTGATGGTATATATCAACATATCAAATAGATATGACAATATCTGCCATTACATATAATAAAATCCCAGTTGATTGGTTGCCTGCTCTCTCTGCGCCATCAGCAGTGCTGAAACACGATCATAAATTGTTGCTGAATATGTGAGATCGAGCTGCAAACCCAGGTGAAAACAGAATTTGCCAAAGAGCAGTTTCCCTGATGTGAAGTGCTCAGTTATTTTTAGATAGGGACACCCCAAGCCCAAACATTTGTCTCTCGGCAGATGCTTCCCACATCAAAAGGATCCAGCTCGTGTTAGAGGCAGTGGAACCTCCCACCAGGACCCCTCCAAGCTGGCTCGGAGCCCATCATGAGACATTCCTCATCTTCCACTTGGTTCTTTAATTCAGACTTGACAACCTAGGATGCAGATTTAAATCAAACTACAGGAAAACTATTAATAAGCTGACAAATGCTGAGGATGAGAATTCTCAGCGAATTTAAAGCTGAGGGATGATTGCCAAGAAAATTTGGCTTTCACTCCCCTGTTGCTTTGATACCCCTTGCTTTCAATTCTCACAGCCTAAGAAAACACTTTTTCCTTCCTCTCTGCTTTATCCCTAATCTCCCCAGGTATAAGCAGTGGAAGAGATGAAGCCCTCTTTCAACAGCTGCCCAAGACTGCCTCTCCTCACTTGTCAGCCAATTCTTCCTGCCTTTTAATGATTTTGGCAACATCTTACTCTCCACAGCCTGTTTCCCACCACTGCTGCCAGCCTGGAGAGCAGGCTGGACCCGGGGTGGGGACAAGGCTGGCAAGGCAGTGCTGGTCCCAAGGCTGGCAGCTCCACATCACGTGGCAGAAGGGCTGCTGGTGGGCAGCAAGGCAGGGCAGCCCCCTTCCAAATGCCACCTCTCCTTGGCTGTCCACCCTGCCCATAAAATTCACTCAGCAGGCACAAGGAAAGTGATAAAGGGAAGAGCAGAGTATAGGGGAAAGCTCTGAACCAGTTGCACATTTGCCCTAGGAAAGTTCAGGTGGCCACAAGTATTTACAGCTTGGGTCACAAGAACATAAATTGAATTAATAATTTTGGCTAGGGAAGGGGATGAGGGAGGAATTAACTTTTGTGGTGTTTTGTGTTGCAATATTATGTTCCAGCAATTTGATTACATTTTGTGTGTGTATGTGGGTTTTTTGTTTTTTTGTTTTTATTTTGGTGTCCCCCTGAAAACAAAAAAAAGGCTGATATAATTTGTTTTGACAGTTCAGGAAGGAGAAGATGGTGGATATTTTGTTTTGAATATCATTCAAAAAATTTACTATCAATAAAAAGGAGAAGGAAACCAGACCTAATATTTCTAAAATCAGAAAAGTTAAGCAAAAGCTTTTCTTCAAACCAAGTATTCTGGATTGAAGCAGACTGAAATTTGTTTTTCCATTTACTGTCTAGTAGGAAAAAACCAGTCTCTTAGAAAAAAGCCACTGGATTTGAATCAAAGCTTTCTCCCTCCAGTTTTTCACCCATTATGTGAAAAGCTTTAGTAGCCAGTGGGGTTCCCCAGCTTGGACATCTTGCAGTGAGCTCAGGACTTCCCATATTCCGACGTCTGTACACCCAAGGATTCAGGGGATGGCAGCCGCTCTTATTTACAGCAGCCAGCCACCATGTAAACACCAGCCTGGGGGTAGCAGCAGGCCCTGCATCCAGAGGACTCTTCCACAAAACATATCTAAGTTATGGCTGTGTCTTTTCCTATGAAGAGATCATTATCTCCCTCCCCATGCCCATGGCAAAACTTTCCTCATTCTCAATGGGAGCAGGATTACCCTGCCAACATTTCAGTAACCAACAGGGCCAGCTTGAAGTGGATTTTCTGGCACTGGTGGGAGAGTTTCATAACCATGGATCGCTGTAAACTACGCTGAGGAGTGTCTTCCTCCCTGCCTTTCTCTTTGTCTGTTTCCTCAAGCAACAGAGCTGCTGACGGGCACACCAGGGACAGGGCTGGCAAACGGTGGGAGATGCTGTTTCACTGGCAATTAGTGACTAGACGAGTGTGTATTTGTTTCTGCCTGCTTCCCATGAAATATTATGGATCCGAGTGTGCCATCAAAGAGTTGGAACTGTCAGCTGTGAAATCAAAAAACATACTGCAGGAATTGCAAGGCCACTGGAAGAATCTGCCTTTTCTGTCCCTGTGAAATGGGACACCAGGCCAGTTGTGCAGCAGGACGGATCCGTCCTCTCTCGCTCTGAGGGAGGCTGGCTCCTTGGCAGGAGTTCTGCTGGCACTGCTGAAAGCTTCAGTTTGACTGGGGCAAGCTGATGAGCCTTCTCGTCTGCTGTTCTCCTGCAGCTGATCTCTGATCCTGCTGAATCTCCCTCTGCTTCCCGCTGGAGGGTAATTCCTTCAGACACCTACCACTGCACAGACCAGACTGCCTTCGAGCCAGCCAGCTCAGGAAATAATAACACCTAGCTCAGATGGAAAAGTTCAGAGCTAACCTATTCCTGAACTAAAAACACATTCTACCATCTTCAGGATCCAGTTATCCTATTATGTGCAAAGACCCTGCTCCAGCAAAGCACTTTAGCTCCTGAGTACTTGCCTCCTCCTATGCTTCGAGCCATTTACAGTGTCTTAAGAGTGCTTCTGGATCAGGGCCTGCTTTTCCTTAGCTAGCTCCTATCTCAGAGCCTTTATTTATTTATTAGATATTAGATTACTTTTCTTTGTAGTCTTTTTCTTTTTTCCCCCACCTTGAGTTCTTCAGGTCTTAACTCCAATTGGTTCTTCAGGTTCTTAATTCCAGTGACTTCCAGGGCAGCTGGTGGGGTGACTGTGCACATCCATTTCACGAGGTGCTGCATCTGCTGATGCTGAAGGACAGAGTGGCACAATCCCTGTGCTGCCCCTTTTCTGACTGATCTGAAATGATTTCTGAAATGTCCTTTGACACCTTTTGCCAGATGCCTGTGAATAAAAGGAGAATGCAGAGGTGTATATGCCCCCCGGGATGCTTCTTGGCCTTACCCTTCCTTCCCTCTCTATCTTTTCTGTTCTGACCTCTCACAGGATCATTTCTTGTTCAGGTTACCCACCAACTACTTTTCTGTTCCTTTTTGCTCCTCCTCTTCTCTATATTTCACAACCATTGTAGAGCATAGCAAGGCCACAAATCCCATGATTGAGGCACAAGGAAATAAGGGGATTTCACTCAACACCACACGTGACAGTCAAATGCTGCTGTTGATCTGCTCCAGAGGGTGTTTATGGCCAATGTGAAGGACTGGATGACTCTCCAAGACACCTAAAGCATATAAAGGAAGAAAGAGGGAAAAAAAATAAAGAAAGGTAAAGTCCTTGTCCAGTTTTTGTCTCAAGTCAATCTTTCTTTTCTTGCTCTGACAGACCAGCTTTACAGCAGAACCGTGGAACTCATATTCGTAGAATTTGTATTTGTCGAATCAAAATGTCACCAGCATATGACACATGTATATATAATTCACTATAAATAAAACTCCATCTTTTTGCAAACCAAGGAAGGAAAAGAAACCAAAACATTAAAAAAAGAAAAGATTTTAAATGTCCCTATCTCTTTATATTTGCATGTCCTGAATACATCCTACTATTGTACAGCTGTATGAATTATCACACAGACCTATCACCACACGGAGGAAATATATTCAGCCTTATGACTTTCCTTGCACCATATCTATGGTTAAACTAACAATTTGAAAGCAGATTCAAATTGTCATTGCTTTCCTAATTTGTTTCCTCTACGTTTGGAAAGTCATCTGAAAGTAGCTCTCAATCAATTTGAATATTTCTTAAGATCCAACACAGGGCCTGTAAGGCTTTAAATGAGAGAGCATGCACCATGCAGTTCTACACATATTTAAACTCTAAAATGATGCATTTTTTTCTTTTTTTTTTTCTTTTTTTTTTTCTTTTTTTTTTTGCATATATAGAAGCTGACAGTGGTGAATGTTATAAACCCATTATTCATTCACGGAATGGGCGATTCTGGTGCCCAAATAGGCTTAGAATTTTCTGAAAATAATATTTCTGAAAATATTTTTAGAAATTCTTTCAAGTTTCTTAAGACTTTCACTTTTTCTCTCTAAATCATGATGACAACATTTAAAAAAAATATATTAATTTTTAATTTATTTCTCATTTTTATGGAAGTATCGTAATTTGAGTCTAAGGTATTAGAAACTTCACTAAAAATGTGGTGTTTGGAATTCTTTTTAAAAAAAAATTTAAGTAAGTCCTTTCTTATTTATGAGAATTATCTTTAAAAGTATATATGACAACATTCCAACCACTTGCATAAAAACCCAAGGAAATATACTTCTGCAATTTTTTTTTTCCCCTGATTATTTCCTGATCTGCTTTTGCTTTTATGTGATATGGACTAGGAGTTAGGATTTTTCTGCTGTGCATGCATGGTGCAGAAAAGTTCCCAGGATCATGTTCCAGCCATTTTGGACAGAACCTTGAAATTGGTGCTGTCTTTTAATACAATTAATTAATGCCAGTCATTATGGCCTGATATGATTAACTGTACAGCAGCACACAACCCTACAGTAGATGCCCACTTTTACCACAAGATAGATCATTTATGTAACACAATGCCTTGCCTGTTACACTTTTGCTTAGGAGCAGTATTTCCAATTTTAGGAACAAGATTTCCAATATTTGCTTTTGTCTGTGATCCCCATTCCCACTGAAGCAATCCAAGTGCCTGATTAGATACATAGGAACAAGTAGAAGTGGGGTTGTCCTTTTCACATCCTTTCCCAGGTGGAAAATAAAGCTGGCTGAAGGGATGCTAAGGGATCATTCAAGATTATTTCCAATATGATACTGTATTAGTAATGTATTCGGGGGGGTTTTTTGTTGTTGTTTTATATGTTCATCTTGAGGGTTGAGATGATCTTTTAAAAACATGAAAGTGTAGCAAATACAATACTCTACCATGCTTTCATTCCTTCCTAGCCTTAGGTCCTCCAAGAAAATGAGCTGTGACATTTCATGATACATGTCTTAATTTTAACTTGGGAGAGAAAACAAATGGTTTTGAACAAATAAGTAAATAAATACAAAATCATCTCATAAGTATTTTTCGAGGCTTGATGGAAAGTCGTATCCTTCTGTTGAAGTAATGTTGCCTTTTCAGAGGTTTTACTGGAAACTGTTCGATGTGTTACACTGTTCAGAGGGAAATATTTAGGGAAAAATAAAAGAGAACTAATAAGCTACAGCTCCAGATGCTGTCTTTACAATGGTCAGATCATCGGCTGACAGAGATTCCATCAATCACTGGCCCTTGCTGAGGACTTCTGCGCTGAAGATTTTTGTATGCATTGCTGTGGGTTTCTCCATATGAAGGGAAGGACCTGAGAAAACTACTCTATTTTATCTCTGTTGCAGTAAAAGGGGCCAATTATCAGCTGCAATACTTTGGAGAATTTCCTTTCTGGTAGTTCAGAAACTGCCAAAAGCAGGGCACAAAAGCCAGAAAGAACGCTCTTGTCATTGGCCCAAACAAACAAAAAAAGATCCCCAACAGAAAATAACTCTCCCTAAAATAAAAATAGTTCTAAAAGATCAACAGAAACAAAAATGGACCAGATTTTAAATGAGAGCCTGTGATTTACATATCATGTGGCTAGACATAGTTTTTGGAAGCTGTCCAGCTCAACCCACTTTTCCCCACCATCTGTCAGCAGTGGGTTTGCTGACTGCAGGAGCTTGGAAGCAACGGCGCGAGAGGCGAGTGTTAGACAATCGAGTTTAAACATGACAAGAGCAGGGAAATTCAAAGGCTTGATGATGTAATGTGCTAACACTTGGCTGTTGTGAGAAAAAGAGGAGGAGCAGCATAGCACAGAGAAATTAGTTGGTCACCTTTAGCCCGAATTCTCTGGCTCTCGTCAGTGTGCATTGAGACCCAGGCATGTTTAAACATGCAGTAGGGAAGTGTTTAATTCACATTAGGCCAACGATATTTGGGATGGTGATTTAGATGTTGGCTTCTGGTGCCTGCTTTAGGCCTGCTGACAAATTATAGAGAAACTGAAAACTTCTGAGCTCAGGAGGTGAGTCACAAAGTGAGGGACCACCAGAAGATGAGCTGGCTGTGGGTTTTATGCCCTTTGCCCACATTGCTAGAAGAGCTGAGACTTCCAGCATCCTTACAGTTGCATTCATAGACAAGCATCTTTACCAAATGCCTTTTCCTCCCATCTTTGCTGTGGGTCTACAGCAAAGACCAAAACAGTAATAATCTGCTCACCTCGAGATTCCCTCGACTGAAATGGGTGTCCCAGCTCACCAGAATGAAGCTGAATAAGGAAGGGACCCTCTGGGTCGCACGGGGCTGTTCTCAGGACACTTAATTTGAAGCCAAAACTCTGAACAATGCTCAGGAGATTCCTCAAACAGGACTTGAGGAAATGGATCTGCTCTCCAGGAAAAACATGATTATGGTGGAGTACAATGCCCCTTGCAAAATGGGAAAATACGTGCATCCCACAGTCCAGCCTTGACTGAAATGGAATTCCAAAAATTCCGTCCTGAAAGGAACTTGATCGGAATGAAACTTAAAAGCTGCTGCATGCATGATATAAGAGCATATTCAGATGCAGGAGACTAAGAGGTTGGGGAAATGCATGCTGCCAGCAGAAGGATACACACAGGGCTTGAGGTGGTAATTGTAGTATTGGGTCTCATTTGTGTCACTGTAAAAGCTTCTCTGAGAAATACGCTTCTCATCTGGTCTTGGGCAGGCAAAGAGATTTCTCCAGCTTCCTTTGAGCAGGGCTGTGTTGGAAAAAGCTCAGTCCAGCCTAGTTAAACTGGCTGCTAAAATTACAGCCAGTTGGGGAGCTGGCTATTAAAAACTCTTGAATGAGCTGCGTTTCCTCCTGATGCTCGTTGCTTGTCTGCTGGGAGAGCCTGTGCTTGGTCCAGCAGGCAGCTCTCCATTTTTCCCCTCTCTCACCCAGGCTGCTCTGGCTTCATCCCAAACTTGCCAGTGCCTCACATGCATCTGATGCTCAGCTCTGGATCCACCACATCTGCCAGCCCCACCTCTGGCATTCTGAGGTGGTGAAGCCCTGCTTTCAAAGGCTGTTTTCTGTCTTTTGCAGTGAAGAGATGCAGAACACGGAGCTCCCCCTGTCCCACTGTGCCCCCAGAGCCCATTCCACTGAGGGACAGAATGTGAGGGAAAGCAAGGACAGCGGCTTTTGTGTATTTCTGTTTCTTGGGAGAAGAAGCCAGCTGTAGGTTTTAATTGAACTGTCTGTGGATTTGCACTATTGGGCACGACAGCAGAGTCCAGCCCTGGGAGCTACAGACTACCAGTAGTCGTCTGAGTGAAGTATGAGTAGGGGAATGGATCAGCACCTGTGGACTGATTATAGATTTTGATGTGGTGCCATGGCTAGGATCCATGCCAGTAAAAATCCTTATAAAACCCATGGACAAAATTTACTGCATACCGGCTGTAATCAGTTTTAAAATCACATTTTTCTTGGTTTTCCTTGATTTTTTTGCTTTGTTTTGTTTTAAGAAAATGGTAGGAGTGCAATTTCATTTTTAGATCAAAGTTATAAACCCTCAAGAATCCATCTGAAACTTATAAACTCTCCATTTTGTTTTACATTGAGATAATTAAAAAATACCAAACTATATATGTATTTTAATTGGGATTTGAAGAATGACTCCCAGTCACATACCTTGTAAACTAAGTTTCATTGAGCAATAAAGCTTATAAAGCTCAGTTAAAACAGCTTTTGACAAAGGGGTTTTTTTTATTAAATGAAATACTTGTAAACTGGTGAATATTGTAATCAGGTAGAAATTGCTGCCTGAGGAGAAAAAAACAAAAACCTATATTTGAAAAAAGAGTGAAAGTTCTTTGTTTCCATTAATATATGTTCCTATTTTGTCATAACCTACAAAAGTCACCATGACAAGTGACTAAAACAGAGAAAAGTGGTTCCACTGTTGAATCCTAACAGTTCTAAATCCCAAAATAACTGCGCTTGGTTGCCTCTAGGCATGTTCATACAGCAGGTAGGGTGGCTCTTCTGAGCAAATCTTGTTCTGGAAGCCTCCCTCAGCATTTTGAGGGACATGTAATCAGTCTGTCTCTGCTGTCACCCAGCAGCAAACCACTTGCCATGGTCTTGAAGGGATTCGGAAATGATGAGGAAAAGATGCTCACCCCGGCATCAGGCCCATCTCCTCGTGAATGTAACCCAAAAGCATCAGGAGTACCAGCACGCTGCTGAGGCTTGACAGCGAGCAGCTGTGAGTTTGGACCAAATTGGAGCGGGGTGGAGGTGGGGTGGATGGATCTGCCTGCCCCAGGCTGCACTTACAGCCACACCTGCAGCACCTGGGCCGCCCCTTCCTGAGGTGGAGCTGTGCAGAACTGACACTGGACACAGCTCCTGCTGCCCCGTGCAGGTCCCCCAGGACTCTCAGCTTTTCTGATGGTGCAGTTCCTCTGGCTAGAGGCCCGTGAAGAATTCCTGATTCCCTTTGACATATCCCATAAATACAGTCAGCTGGCTGAGACCAAGTTGCGCTGCTTTACCGCGGTGTTGTGTACATCTGTGCTGTGCTTTACAATTCAAGAGAGGCTCAAACAACTGTTGTGTCCCCTCCTACTGAGCTTTCAGGCCCTACCAAATTTCCCTTAACTTGACATATCCTGCACAAAACTGCTGAGCTCTCTGAGACCTGGAATATGGCCAAGTATCATTTCATTGTAAAGCCACAGACAGCGACGCGGAAGATTCATACACAGATTTCTAAACTGTGCAATGCTCAAGTGGCAGAAGGAAAACTTTAGTGCTTGCTGTAAGTCAAGCCAGAACACTCATCATTTTTACTATTTATTTCCAGGATTTTCAACATTCTGAATTTTAATTCCTTTAATTTATTTTTTAAAAACATAATCACAGCTTGCGTATATGATCATAAAACCCAATAAATCTGGGGAAATGCCCAAGAAGTCAACAGAGGAATATCAGCTTGTATCTCTTAGGAATCCTTAATTGCAGCTCTTATGAGGTTTGCAAGACCTGCTGTTTCATTGTGATCATTATGAGGCCAGCTGAGGCTTGCTTAAAACTACCTGAGTGGTGGATTAATGTAGACTAATACAGAGTTTTTACAGAATAATTAATGTCTGTTGTGAAAAAAATAATCTTTTTTTCCCTGGTTACAAAAAACTAAGTGAATAAAAAGGCTTATCTTTTGTTCTGAAAGAGTGGGCAAAAGGGGAGTAAGGTACAAGGGTTAGCAAACATTAAAAAGACCAAATTGCTCAAAAATTCATGCAAAGTACTGTTGTAATGTGCAAAAAAGTGAAGGATAAAAGTAAGTTGGTTCTTTTAGAAGCATCAGGTGTTCTGTAGGTAGAGTGGTGAACCAGTGACAAAGAGAAACACCCAATCATCAGCACATAGGCAGACAAACATTTCTGATGGATGTTATGTGTGTCATTTACAAATGCTGCTCACCTGACACTCTGTGCCTTTGTCCAGCTGGCTGTTTTGAGCTCTAGCCCAACTCTGACCACAGGGATTTGATGCACTAAGAATTCCTTGAGGCTACAGACCCCGTGCTGTTGTCACTTCCGAGCATGGACAGCAAGAGGAGGAGTTGTCCTGTTAGTCTGGTTACATCACACCTTCAAAGCATGGGGGCTAAACCAAAAAAAGCTGCTCAGTATCAGCATGGGAGTTTTTCTGGAGCAGTGGTAGGAATGAGAGAAACTTTATCTGCTGGAACACTGTAGAGGAGGTGAGGTGTTTGTAGGAGAGTGGTGGAAGAGAATAAGCCAGGTTAGGTAGCAAGTTTCAGATGAAAGGGGTTAAATGAGAACTGTTGGGTTGCTTCTACACGACTTGCACCAGAAGATTGTAATGGTGACCAATGTTCCAGTCTCTCTCTACATCAAGAAAATTTATAGTAATCTGCATGTCCCTTACTTTCTTCACCAGTGGCACCCGTCAGTAAAATGTTGACCTCAGCTGAGTCAAAAGATGTATATCCAAGAGGATTTCTTTTCTCTTCTTCCAGCCCATCTTCTGGAGTGCAAAGTGTAATGAGAACTGAGTCAAGCTCTCTGGATCTGGCTGGGGAAAGACCACATGAACAGCTTGCAAATCAATCACTGGACTATGTCATCATCCTTCTCAGATTGTTGCATCCCAAGGGTTTTTTATTTTAGTGCTGTAGATTCAGGAGGCCTTGCTCCAGGTGCAACTGCATTGCTCTGCACTGCTTTAAACAGCACTGCTGTTCTTTGGGGAAGTGCTCCCAATCTACATGCCTGCATTGATTAGTGACTTAAAAGTCTTCTCAGAAGAATCAGAGAGACAGAGAGGAAGCAAGACAACTGCTCCAGCACGACAAAACTTACAGAAAATAAAGGTCCCAGGAAAATGCTTAGAAATTGAAACCTCTGTCACCTCAGTGCTCAGGAGGAAGTCAGTGCTCTGTGGCCAGTGTTAAATGCAGAGCCAGGCACATCTCAGCAGCTTTCCCATCTGTGTCCTTAGATGAAGGTCTTGGTGCTGGATTCTCTCACGATAAATCCAGGGGTGAACTCAGAGGGAATAGCGATGGCTGGGGTCTGCTGGTGATGCTGAGATATCAATAACATCAAAAGGATGCATTGGTAAGCCACAGCACGTCAAGAGATTTAGGCAATGGTAAGTATATATTTAAAAATACCAGAGGTTGAAATTTCTAAGGATCCTTACTCTGCTAGCTGCATAAACATGTACAAATGCCACAGCTACACCCTGGTATTTACTCCACGAGCAGACATGACAAATTCTGGGAAAAAAGTTGCATATAATTTAGGACCAATCCAAAAATACTTACAGATTCGTGTTGTTGACCAACCTGTTCTTCCAGGTGTGGCGGTTTAATGTGTTTTCCTGGTTGCCTTGCTGTGTGCTGCAACCTCAAATGCAGCTGCATGAACACCTCCTTGATATCCTGTTGAAGAGAGGGAGCCTTGGAGACTTCTCAGGCTGATTTGCCACAGAGGAGAGATGGATTTGGTTTTTGGGTGGTTGTTACAGTCTGAATGTGATGACAGTCTTGTGCTGTCTCATATGGATTTATGCTGCTACTGTAAATAAACTTGGTACATTTTGACCTGCTCTGGCTGGTGCTTTCTGATGGCTGCTAAACCATGCAAATCAAAGGTGACATCAGTAAACCTGTTGTCATCACAGTGCACTGTGGGAACCGGGCCCAGAATATGCAGGAAAAAAAAAAAAGACAAGACAAATAAAACACGTTCCAATATATAATACAAAATACATCCAACACAGCATGCGTTACACTAATTCACCGCCCTACATATCCACTGCAAGAGTAATGGTCTTGAAGGAGATTGAGGGCTTGTTTTTTTCTTTTGGCTTGAGTTTATCAATAAACCCACTTCTGGTCACTGAAAGGCACTGTCCAGTGGTGTTGTGGGGGTCCAGCAGAGGAGGCCAGGTGGGAAAGCCATAGCAGGAACATGGCCTTCATCACACACCTGACATGCACCAGCTGTGATCCCCTGGCCCTGCCTCCCAGCCACATCCCCTCTTCTCAGACAGCCCTTCTTGTTCTCTGGGTGTGATTGGTGCCCTCCAGGTCATCTCAGCAACTTAGAGATTTCCACCACGTTAAACAACAGCACGAGAGGAATTTTAAAGTCTGGGGGGCAAATGTGTGCTGTGGTGTTCAGTGAGATGTGGGTGGCTACCGAACCTATGTGCTTTTGTGGTCCTTGTCTGGAAAAAGACATCACTTTGACCATATCCACAAAGAACACTGCAAACAGCCACAGGCTGGCACTGCCCAGACTTCGTGAAGCCTGTGAGACATTAACAAAGTATACAGAGACAATAATCCAGTGCAGGACACAAATGACCATGGGATGACTGCAATGACTGATTTGCAGTACAGGCAGGGTGAGCTGAGATCTGTCAGCCATGCCCTGTGCATATGGTTGTCATCCTCTGTGGTTTGGGGCCGCCTAAATAAACCATCAGGGGCTGAAGGAGCAGAAGGGAGAGAACTACAGCCATGTGCAGAGCCTTGCTGAGATACCCTGTCATGTTTACATTCATTTTCTGCCTTGCTCCTGTTTCTATCAGCATAAAGGAGAGGAGAATCAAGACTTTCCTTCCAGAGTTTTTAAAGCCCAAGGAAAGATAGAGAGAAGAGTGGGAAGAAGGAAGATTTTGGAAAAGGAAGGGAAGGGGTTGCTGTACATGCAGAAGAACTGGCTGAGGAGTGTTGGGGCAGGGTCAAAGAGAAAGCTGGCAGCACAGCTCCTCTGGAAGAGGAGAAGAAGGCAGCTCAGCAGCACTCCCTGCTCCATTTAAATGTCAGCAAGGTAGCTTCCACCAAAAGAATGCCTCCTGAGGGGGGAGAAAACAAGCAGAGTGTCAGGACCAGCTGGCAGCTTGAGAAAAAACAACCGTGCAGCTGAACAGCACCACTGGGAGCACTGGACGGCTGCCCCTGCCTCCTCATCGTCACTCTTCAAGGCCTGTCAAAAGAATAATAAAAGGTGCTATAAAGAGAAGACAAATCTCAGGCAGTCAGAGCAGCAGTGGGACTGGCCAGAAGGGAGAGCAGGCAGAGCTGGACTCCTGCAGCTGTGTGAGCGTTTAGGGGCTTGCAGAGGTGGCTGGCTTTGGAGACATGCTTTCTGTCTCCAAAGGTGACAAGGCAAAGGGAGGGCCTGCCCATGACCTCGCACCATGCAAAGGTCAGGCCCTTCTGCTGATCAAAAATGCAGGAGGATTGGTCCGTCCCTTTGCTTCCTGGTGGTTTTCATCTGTCAGAGTGCTGAAGAAACGCTGGAGGATGGGACTGTGCCTGTCAGGCCCCTGGTCTGGAAACCTTCACAGGGCAGCCTCAGCCTGGTCCCAGTCTTCATCCACCTCCATGCCTTCCTGCTGCTGCTGCCCTAATGTCCTGTGAATCAGAATGTGCCACCACGAGAGGCACGTCACCAGTGTTACTCACCACAGCCCTTCGTTTTGAATGACCTCATCCATAAAAGTTACCTGCTCAGTCTTGAGAGGAGTTGGAGATGAAATTTCACCCAGGCAGAGAGATAATTTTCACTGTCTCCAAAACAGGAATGCTCGAGAAGGACAGATTCCTCCAGGCAATAAGGGCTAGGAAGGAAGTTGTTTTTGAAGGCCAAAAGCCTATTCTTTCCAGATTTAGGCACAGTGATAAACATCAAAAGGAAACAATGGATACCCACTTCTGCAGGTGTTTCCTTCATACTTAACTGCTCCCCTCCAGCCTGTTGGGAATACTGCTCTTGCCTATTGTTTGGTAAATTCCAAGAATCATATTTATATCCATCATGTGAAGGACTACTTGCTGGGTACACAGTCCCCTGTGCATGGCTACAGTGCTGTGCCAACTGGAGCACTGGGGAAGCCAAACCCCAGCCAGGTTCCCCAGAGCAAAGCCCAGGGACTCAAAGTCCTTGCACAGTTCAAGACATTCTCATCTCCCTCTGCTCAGAACCAGGGAAACACCAAGTGTTTCATCCTCTGGACATTCTGTTTCCCAGCACTGGAAAATGTTTCTTCGTGCTCATCTCCACCACACCAACAGCAGGACCTGCTCTAGATTGCTGCAGCTGACCTGAAATAACACGCCAGTAACAAAAGCCAAACATTTGAGAAGGCTACCCAAGGAGAGGGAGTTGGTCTTCTTAAGGACAGCTCGGCAATTTTCCTAACCAAGAAGAAATGTTGGATAAACACCTTAGGAAGATGAGCTCATCCATGTGATGGGCCCTCCTCCTGGAATTTTCTGTCTCGTCCTTCACGTGGTAGAGTGAGACAAGTAACAGAAGGGCAATTTCTGGAAACAAAAGTCAGATGAGCAAAATTTTTGGGGATATCCAACTTGGCACGTTGGTGCATACATGTCACTGGATTAAGCAATGCCTCTGGGAGGTGTCACTAATTTTTTGCTTGTTTATATGTGATATATTAATAAAATAACTATTCTATACCTTTTCCATGGCAGCACTTTAAACTTTCTACAGTGGGAGAAAGATATAAACATTGAAATTTTCAGATAGGGAAGCTGAGTCTCTGAGAGATAAGAGAAGTTTCCTAAGCAGCATGGCCTAACAGCAGCACGACTGGAGGAATACAGACCTCACGTCTCTCAGTGGAGTGTTTTCCCCCTATATATGCCCCAAGAGGTGTATGGAAACTAGTGTGCTTACTTGGACACCCTGCAGCCCTGAAAAAGGGGTTGACTTCCCGATGCAGTTGGAGTTTGTTAAGACACCACAGAATCCAAACCAAGGCTTGAGATTCCCAGTTTCCACCTTCTGAGATCTGCAATGCACAGCTTAGGTGAGCCACTGTGCTTTAAAATGACAAAAGGACCACCCATCAGCAGAGAGGAAATGAAATTAGAACAACAAAATTCCAAATACAGCTGTTAATTCACTCTCCCAATTGATCCCCTGTATTAAAAAAAAAACTTTTTTTTTTTAGTGTGTGGGAAAGGAAGGCATTCAGCTCTACTCAGACAGAAGGTCTGTCTGGCACAGGAGATGCTCTCCATGATACAATTTCTGATGGCCCATCTGTGACAGGCATCAGTAAATATTTCATAGATGTCCCTCCAGAAGAAAGTGAAATGAAAAGTCACCATCCCTACTACTTGCCACTTTTTCTGAGAGCCATTCTCAACAGGAAAACAAAAAACCCCACAATTTTTTCTCAAAATTCACCCCCAGCTGAAGGCAAAATAAAGCCTTTCATGAAGAAAATCAACTACCTAGGTAAAAGGGGTGTTGTTACAAGCAGTGAGGAAGCAGAAATGGGTTTCCATCTCAGAAAAACTCTTCAGTTCAGGTCCCTTTTTTTCCAGCTCCCTGTTTACAAATACCATTCTCCAGGTCTGTGTTGAGACCAAATTTTTACCTCAGTGCTTTTGGGAGGTGGTTAAACTGTGCATTTCCAATGTGGTAAAAGACAGGGGGCAACACATATTAGTTGGCAGAAGGAAACTTTATACTTATTATTTATAGCCTTTTTTTTTTTTTATAGTGCTCATCAGCCTTTGTCTCTGAGCACTTCCCAGAGGTCAGTCATGAGTAATGTCCTCGTTGCTGAGACACTGAGCAAAGGCCACAGGGCCAAACCTCAGATGGAAATGGGAACTGATCCCCAGACCTTTGGAACTCCTCTCCTTTGTACTGTGCAGATGACTGGTCTCCTTTACCCTCCCACCCCCACCCTGGCTTCTCCAAGCGTTTCACATGTCAATCCCACAAAACACTGACAACAGTCCTTAATTTTAACAAGCATGTGCCACCAAGCACAATAAGATCATTCACAGAGCTTGGAGTTGAAGCAGGTGGGGTGAGCCTTTTCCGGGTTGACTATGTCATTTTGGCATGAGCTCTCTGTTGCTTCATAGAGCTGAAACAAGATGTGTGAGGAAGGGTGACTTGTTTACAGCATCTCAATAATTAATAACCATTGCTGGAAAATGTTTCTAGATGTACACACACCGAGTCCCGAAGCATGACACGCACTTTGATTCATGTGTGACACGCGCTCCCTGATACATAAAATTCTCAGTGGCCTGGAGTTTGTCAGCCTGTTGATTCTGCTGAACCATATGTTGGTCTATTGAGGGAGCTGCGTGATGAGCAATTTCAAAAATGTCCCAATTTGGAAATGTAGCTGCAGACAGTGTTTTAGAGGAAGTGCTGTGTGATTGAAAGCTGAAGCTGCACCACGCAGTTCAAATTAGATTTGGACATTGAGTGCACTGTCAGTTTGGAGAACTCTTCACATGCTTGCCAGAGGTTTATAGGACATATGGGTATGAGCCACAGACAACACCTAGTCCTCCAGCTTCTATTTAGTTTTAATCAGACACAAAGATCCTCCGTTTAAACACAAGGAGAAGGAACCTTATATTTCAGCAGGGAGCATAGAAAAGAGCAGGGCTGGAAGGAGTGAGAGAACAGCTTATTCCTGCATAATCTCTGCTCTTCACATGATCCTCAGCCTGCTGATCTCAGTTAGTTCTGGGGAGAGCAGAAACCAGAGCTAGCAGCCTGCAGGTTGTTTGGAGAAGAGAAATAAAACAATCAGTTTGGAACCAGCTACTTTCTCATAACCTCATTTGTTTCATTCACCAGCTGTTTTTCTGAAAGGTGGTGAAGCAATAAAACACACCCTTGATTACCCTTTCCTTCTCAAATCTTTTCAGTCCTTTTTTTTTTTTTTTTTTTTTTTTGAAGTTGCAGGAGTGTGAGAAAACCCAGTTGCATTCAGGGTCTGGTCCAGCACCCATTGCCCTCAGCAGGCTTTGAACAGCATCCACAGGCCTGGGTTTGCAGAAATCTGGATTCCAAAAGGCATTTAATCACATTAGCTGAAATCCTGCTGATTTCACTGCAAACTTTTTCCATCACGCTTGTTAAAGATGAGGGTGCTGTGAGCAATTTTCCCTTCACTGCGTACGTTTAAGTTCAGCCCGGCAAAGAAAGATCAAGCTGAGCTGGGGCCCAGTTGATTCCAATGGGATTAAGCATTTATTTACAGGCAGGCATGTGTGTAAGCACCTTCCTGGATTACAGCCTCACACTGACTCAGGTTGAAATGACTGTGCTTGTGCTGTGCTGAAACAGGGCTTTATTGTCCTTTGAACTGAGGGCTGTATGTCTTGGTGTCTTACTCCCTCTGCTTTGATGGTTGCACTGAAGGACATTGTGGGTTCCTACAGTAAATCTGGCTCCATGCAAGTCACAAGGAACTTTTTTTTCCATGGAGTTAACATTCGCTTTCTCCTGCACAGTACCATGGAAGAATATAAGGTTGACTGGCATGATTGTGGTAAATTATATATATTATTTTTAAAAATAGCCCCAAATCACAGATCATTGAGATCCAAATCTATATTTGATATAAAGGAGGCCAGATCCTTTTACCTTTTTTTTTTCCTGTGAGCAACTATTATTTGATAAAAGAAGTTTTAATCAAAAGTATATATCAGCTGTGCTTCCATGACTACATTGGCCTTCTACCAACTACCTGTAAATTATAAAATTATATGTAAATTGTGGAATATAATAGCATGGACCATCTCTCATCATGCAGACATGTTCCACAGCCCACTCTTCTGGTGGAACACAATGGTGCAAAAGTAAATCAGAAAAAGACAAAGAAAAGAAAAAAAATTCAAAGATGGCCAAAACAGCAAACAACAACAACAACAATAATAATAATAATAACAATGAAATGTAACACCCGAATAAGAAGCATTTATTTGTAGCCTGACACAATGCAGACTGGGTTCAATGAGATCCCATCTGCTGATTTCAGGGAGAAAAGGATTATGTTGTTCTTTCCTATGCATGGAAACCAGATATCTAAGGCTGCCTGCCTTTGTTGCTCTCAGCAATTTAATATAATTTATCAAAATCAAAACTGTACCCTTTTTCTTGTAAGTCTCTGACTAGCAGACACCAATGAGGTTTAGTCCTTCCTTAACCCCTCAGCCTCAATTTAGCAGTACCAAACACAAACAGCTGGGATGAAGCAGAAAACTGCAACCCAGAGGAAAAGCCAAGCAAAATAATTGCACGTGTGTGTGTGAACACATCCTCCTGAATGGGAATACTTACATCCAAAACACAATGTCCACTGAGGAAATCTGGGTGAAGCCAAGACCCTTTGACTGCCTGAGAGTGGAAAGACCCTTGAGATAACTGGATGTATCTCCTTTGGGATTCTCAAAGCAGCCAAAGGAACAGCTGTCCCTTTTCATCCTCAGGGCTCTCTGACCTTGTCCTTCCACGGTGAGACCTTTGGGACAGGCATGGGGTTAGCTGACAGCAGCACCACCTTTTGCAGCAATGTGATATCTCAACCAAGATAAGATGAGCACTGCATGAGAGCCTGGACAGAGAGCCAGGAGAAAACAGGCTCACTGCTCAGTGTTGGAGGAAAAATGAAAGGACAAGTGCAAGGCAGGTGGGGGCTAGAAGCACATAGATTTAGGGCTCTGACTCATGCCTGCAGATGGATTTAGATTTAGCCAAGGCAGCCGTCGCCTCAGCTGTTTGCCCCAGTCCTCTGCCAAAGGTTATTCTGGGCCATCTGAAGGGACTGGGGACCCACTTGTGTCATATATGGGCTGAAGACACGCTGCAGAAGCTGGGCAGCTCAGAGGCAGGTAGATCTCCTGCTCAGCCTCTTGGTCCTCCCCACTTCCAGTGATGAGTCAGAACCCCAAGCAACAGCACTACAGGAGGGCTGATGCCCAGAGCTGCATGTGTAAACCCTTGTAAATGTTCTATCAGGATCACCACATGTGCAAGATGGTGCTCAGGAAACATGCCTTTTTGAGAGGTGGATGGCAAAGTTTCCCTGAGGATTTCTGAAAGCAATGTCTTTGGGAGATCATTGGATTTGGTATCCCTCTCACAACACCAAAGCACTTTCATAAAACAGGTGTGATGCTCAGTATCTTAAGAAAATAAGGTATTTTAAACCCAAAATGAATACCAATATTTCTCCCAGCAGCAAATGATGCTCCTGAACCTACATACTAATAATTCTACCTAGTAGAATTCTACATAGTGCAGTCTACAGAAGAGTGACATCAAAATGTGGCTCTGTCTGCACCGAGGTGGCAGCAATTTGCACCCTGTCTGTACCTAAAGGGGAAAAAGCGAACTAGGAGGTTGGCTGTGTGCTGTGCTCTAGTCCCCATGAGTTTTGGGGTGATGCAGGGAGGTCCCCTCTGGAGACACACATGAGGAGAGGTGTCTCCAGCTGGTGTGGAGTTGTCCCAGTGGTACCCAGACGTCCCCTGGAGAAGGGGCACTGTGATCAGCATCAGGTGCTCTGACTTTGCCCTCCCACGGTGGCCAAGGCTCCCATGCTCCAGCACACCCCGCAGGCTCCCCAGCAGACCCTGGGGCAGGTTTTGGGTGTGCAGAGCTAGCAGCCTGCCAGCAGACAGCTTTATAGCAAGACTGGGCACATCTTCACCAGCCTGCAGACAGAGCAGTGGGTGACCGCACGGTGGACATACCTTGCAGCCAGCCACTCCAAATGCTTCATTATCTGAGGCTTTGGCAAGACTTTTTAGGGCCTCCACTGCATTTTCCCTACCTAATCAAGCTGAAGGCTAGTCAGGGACCTCCCTGCCAAGGCAGAGTACCGAGTGTCCTGGACAATGGCTCCTTCTGGGCAGCCCAGCCAGCTTTGCTAAGAGGGACAGTCCGTTTTGGAGTGATGAATGCCACGTTATTGGCTGAGACTTGTTAGACACGCCACATTCTCTCAACATGATCTCCTGACAGAGGAGGAGAGAATACAAGAAGGCTTGTATTTTCCTGCTAAAGCATTTATGGAGGAACACAAAGCCCTAGGAAAGTTCGCCTGCTGGTTCCTTGCCTGTGCTATCCACATTGAGCTCAGTGCTGACAGAGTTTGCTGAGATGTTGGGAAATAATGTGTTTTTTGGAACACTAAAACTATCATTGCCTCTGATTAAAACAATCCAGCTCCCAGTTTGGTACAGTCATGATCACATACTGCTCTAAACATATATTCCAGCCTGTCTACTTACGTTCCCAGTTTCATATCTGAAACCCATGATTTCGCAGAGGTCACTCATGCACCTTGAGTGAAGCAACGTAAAATTACCTCCAATGTGGGTCTGGAAATAGCCTTCCCCCCTACTCTTTCTCTTTGCATCTTTTGTGCAAGTGTGTGTTCACATGTGTGTATGTTCTTGAGTTGACATCTATTAAAGACTGATCTCATTTGTGTCAAACATGCCACCTACAGGGAGCATTTTGGAGCAGTCAGGTTACAGGAGATAGATAAAAAAGAAGAAGAGGTAATGAATATAGAGTGTAAATGCCTTAGCAAAGTAATGGAGACGTACTAAGAGCAAGTGAAATTTGACCTTCTGGCTGAAAACCTGATAGCGAACCAATTGGAGAACTTTAGAAAATTGGATCAGCCTCAATGGGCACAGAGTAAACATTGGGAGTGCAATACAGTCTTATTAAACATAATGCACATTTAATGCATAATTTTATTGCAACCAATTTCATGGTACTGCCTTAAATGAGTCCGGGTCTACTTCGACTGTAGCAGTCCACTACCATTAGTGCCTCTTAAAAGAATTGCAAGGCCAGTAAACTATCACCAGCCTGATCTCTCCCTTAGCCCATACTTTCTGCTTCATAAACTCTCCCAGCTCCCACAGCTTGTAGTGAGATCTTGTCTTCGTTCAGTACGCAGCTTTTGAAACACTAAACTGTTTTGGCAAGTCTTCACAGATGGGAATGTTACAACATTTCCATTTTATGCTGGTGCAGTAAAGCAGTGAACCTTTGCAGCTATAGATCAGTCAGCTGAATCCCAGCCTTACAACAGGAGTTCCTGGAACCTATACAATCAGACTGGTGCTGAAGATTTCTCAAGCACAGCAGGCAAAATCCTATTTTTCTAAGTGACAGCAGCAGTGTTTGCCCTCTGATAGGAACAAGGAATAGGGAAAACAAATGATGCTGAGCTCTAAGAAAGTGAGTAGCCCCCCTCACAGACTGATAGGGGATGGCTGGATTAACACATGAGGAACTGTAAAGAAGCAACAAGAAGTGTTTAATTTATACCCTCAGAGTACAAAAACCCACACCCTGAGATTCCAGTCTCATCTTGCTGAGGTCTTCACAGCATGTAGCATTGTCACTTGCACCTCGTGGAAACAACAGCAAGGGAAGAGATGTTTCAACATCAGCCTGGGATTTTCCAGGTGTAAAGGACATCCTGCGTATTGCTGAGCTTGGATTTTCAGCTCTCTGGAGTTTCAGGGGTGTTTTGAGTCCAGAAACGTGATCTGAGCCCATCCCTAGATGCAGGATCAGCCCTTTATGTTTTGTCACAGTGAGCTGCTAATAACATCTGCAGAACAGTGCTGCTGGAGCTCACTGCAGGGGTCCTGTTTGCTAGGCACCACACACATATGTACACAAGAGATATCTCCTGCCCTGACAAGCTTTAGGATTCCAGCTAGTAGCGAAATGCAGTGCGGGGGTGATACACACAGAGGAGTGGAAGAGGCCACCACCGTTGTCATCAAGTGGTACAGTGTCATGAATCAAGCCTCCAATGACAGTGAAATAACACATTGGCTGCTTTTGATTCGCATCCTGGGTTTTCAAGCCCTTCCTCTTGTGATCACAACCAGCGAGGACTCACTTCATCTTTTGCCACACAGCGGCGGACCTGGAAGTTTTCTGAAAAAAAAAAGGGGCCCAAACAGTGTGAAATTCTTCATTCAGATTCTGAGTACGGTCATTGAGGAAAAACTAGAAAGACTGCTGTAGTCCCTGAGACCAGGATCTTCTGAAGCAGACAGGAGTGCATGAGTTCAGCCCCAAAATGTAGCATTCTGCTGTTGATGAACCACAAAAGTGTCACCCCTGCTGTCCTGTTCATTGGGACAGCAAAAGGGTCTTCAAGACATGCCAGGGTTGGACCTGGTGTTTGCATTTTCACAGACTAGTCAGTGGTTTTGTGAACTTTATGGCCTTTGGTGGACAGAGAAAACATTTTCTGAAACCCCATGCACATGTGGACTTTGAACTTCACCTGGCCACCTGAGTGGCAGGTAGGCTTAGCAGTGGGTACACATATATATGATTCCAATAAAAGGACAAAAATCATATCCCTAAACATAGGTGATGGCTCTGCACATTTAAGGAATGATGAATTATTGAGAACTACTCTGTAGATAATTCTTTTGTTGCCATTTCCTCTGAATCAAATTATGAAGATATGCTTCTGATTGTGAACATACTTGAAAAATGTTGGTGTTTAAAAAAAAAATTATACAAAACTCTCATTCATCTCTAACTCTAAATAGCATTTAATTAGCAATCCAGCAGCATTTACAATGGTAACACATGAATAATTCTGGAGAGGGAAAAAAAAGAAAATAAAATACTTCAGCATTAGTCTCACCAGGACTTGTAGAATGGGAAGAAAAAGAAGTTAAAAACAACTGAAAACCCTTTTGATGCTGTCATATCAGGTTGTGGAATTTACAGCTGGTGGGCTGGGTGTAGCCTGTAACCTCATGCCACGTGTCCATGCACACATTATTTTGTGGGGAGGGATAGGCAGGAGGTGGAAAGTGAAAACTCTGGACTTCCACTGAGGGATGTGCAAAAGGGACAGCAGGAGCAAAAAGTAGCCTCCAGCAAAGGGAGGATTTCACTGTCCCTGCTTGAAGTCAGCCTAAATTTCAAGATGAAATTGCCCGGCCTATCAGTAGCTCTCCTATTCACACACTGCACGTGGAAATGCATATTCCTTCCTACCTTTACATGCATTTTCCCAGCACATTCACGCAGAGAGACAGAGACAAGGCTCTAACTTCTGCAATACTGGGAGCAAGGATGCTCGAAAGCTCTCCAAGGCTTCTCACAGGAAGAGAGGGTTCTCTGAAACACAAAGAGTGCTTCAAGCAAGTACCTATGCCTCGTAGCTGTGGCTAGTCACCCACAAGTGAGGCTTGCTCAGGCACCTGCCAAGCCAGAAATGCCTACAACTGTTTGAGGTTGCCAGGGAAAATAGAGTGCCCATGTCTGAATAAACTTTCCTGTCTTTGTAGAAGACCTGGTGGAAAACTGTGACTTCACATTTGCTAAGAAATGCTAGCAGGCTTGGCATCACCCATCTCCAGCTGAAAGGAAATTTGGAAATTACTTAGGAAAAGCAGTCCTTTTGAATAAAGGGTTCCAGAAGTATTGAACTAACCTTGCTGTAGAACAACATTTGCTATTGTAGTCATCTGCTTAAATAGACAAGCCAGGTGCAGTTGGAAAAAAGCAGAAAATCTTTCCACTGTTAGAATTTTATGTTTGAAATACTTCAAAGCTAAGACCAACTTCTCTGAGCCAAATCAGATATGCATTTGCTAGACCATCTCTGACAGAATAGTTAATTGGAAACCATAAACTTTCTTTTGCTTGTGTCCTGAGACTAGCAAAGCCTCAACAAAGCTCCCCCTCCTTATGGAAATGCATCTTTTTTGGTTCTACATGCTTGACCACCACAAAACCAGCTGTTATTTTTCAAAAATTTTAATGGCATTTTTCAAGCTGGTCACAGCAATATCTTCCAAATTGAAAACAATTTTAATGCAAAATCATCAACAGAAAATGTCAGGGCTTTTCTTATAAAGGCTTAAACAATTACATCAATATTTTATTGATAGGCAGGTATGTTAATAATCCATAGCTTTTGGCAATGGGTGGTTAAACCAGCTTCTACTGGTGTGTCTTGTAATTTATTACATTTCTTGTAATTTCTGTTACAGCTGCACCTGGAGACAGATATTGCCATTGGTCCAAAAAACTGAAAAATTTTAAAAACTAAAACATTTTTAAAAACCATTAAAAATTAAAAAAGAAGAAGAAGAAGAAGAAGAAGAAGAAAAAAAAATGTATAAGGTTCTTGTAGTTTTATATTCTGTTACAGGGAATAACCATAGCTTGCTTCATCCTAAAAACACAAATCAAAGACAAATCAGTGCTGGTAAAAGATTAACACAGCAAACAGTTAAATGGCTAAATTCTGTGTAAAACTCGTGAGGCTTGCTGCCACAGGATGTTGCAGAGGGAGGTGTCTTTTCAAGGAAGACCTGCTTTCCATCTTTTCTCAGGACAGGAGAGCACAGTGAGGGTGACTGCACCCCAGGCTTCCAGCCAGGGTCCAGGTCTCTTTCTCTCCACGTTTCGGTTTCCCATGTGTAGGCAGTGATAATTCGGCATCATGAAGAAACATAAATTGTCAGATAGGCAATGCTGAGATGAAAGGAGCATTATCTTTTACAGCTGGCCAAGACTCTGAACTTTTATGGCTTTCTACAAGAAGTAACCAGAAATGACATAACTATTCTTGCACTTTTCTAATTTCTATTCCAGTTTACTGTAAGCCTGGTGTGATAAGACCAAAAATGTGTTTTAGCTGTGGGCAAGTTTTAAGACCACATTGTTCTAAACCCCTGAAAATCAGGATTCCTAGTAGAAACTGTGCTAAACCCCAAAGTCTGCCTGTATTAGTAGGAGAAGCTATAATATAGAAAATTTAATAAAGATTTCAAATATTCCTTCTGTGTCCTAAAGCTATTATTCACTGCTAAAGGATTGTAAGTCTTGAAAATCTTGGAAGGTTTTAACTTGGAAAAAAAAAAAATATATATATATATAATATATATAGTTCTAAACCAATCAAGAAATTTAATACCAGAAAATAAATTCTGTCTGTCTTTAGCCTGTCCCTTGCTTTAAAATATGAAACTGAAATAAGAAAGGTGGTTATTTAAACTGGTACAGTAGGTCCAGTCCTCTGTGTGAAGTAAACTGGAGGGGCAGTCCATTAGAGAAGATATGGTTCAGCAACTCAGTAAGCAGATGCAGGAGGAGGAAGGTCTGTTCCTAGTCTCATGGCTAGCTTGTGTAGTGTGCTAGCAAATTAATTTTCCTCTTTCAAGCTCATTTTTGTCCTTTCACTCTGCTGTGTACTCCTTTGGGCAAGGCAATGTCTCTGGGCTGAGGTGTGCAGGAAGAGATTTCACAGGGATTTCTGGACTAGAAATGGGATGTCTCTGCACTCACATTCATCAGCCACTTTGATGCTGCTCTGGCTTTGTGCAATTCCTTCTTCTGCTCTCCTTGAGAGCACCACAGCAAGCTGGTGATGGTTTGGATTTGAGATATACTCACATCTGGCTTGGAGAAATTCCTAACAGAAATAAAGGAAATTCCTGGTGACGGTGATTTCTAGATTCGTACTTAATTTAAGAGATCTCAGCTGGAGGGATTGCCCCTGCTTGGGAAGGAGCCTCGCAGCGAGTATGAGAGTCCTGTGGTGTTTGCCAAGGACAAGAGAGGGGAGAATTTCAACCTGGGGGAACTGTGCTGATGGATTGCAACCACGTCACCATGAACACATGTAAAAATAGCGCAGGCACAAAGAAAATCAGGTGATACTGGCAGTCAGTGCTCAGGAGAAGAACTGTCCAAGTTCTCAGACTGTTTTCCTCCTCAGCACAGAGGCTGTGGTGACAGCCTTGCCTGGTGCTCCTCACACTGGTATGCATGTGGGAAGGGGAAAATGACCTCCAGCAAAGATGAGACCCTCTGGCTCCAAGGAGACAGCACTGATTCCCACCCCAAGAGGATTTGGCCCACCCTACCCAGCATGGAGGGGGAAACCAAAACACACATCCCTTGGATGGCTGGAGCTCAAGTCACCATTTGCCTGACTGGAGAGGGATAATTTGTCAGACACCAGCTGCTGCATGCTCTGTCCTCTTGGGCACACTTGTTATTGTGTTACAGCCTGCCTGAAGAATGTGGGATGTCGTGGAAAGGAAAACGATTGCAACCTTGCTTGCTCAAATAATCTGAGGGCTTTTTTTTCCCTGTGTTCATAAGCACTAGGAAGGGAAAGGGGGGTGGGGGAAAGAAAAGGAGAGGGAGAAGAAGGAGAAGAAGAGGGAAAAGCCAGGCTGGCAATGCTGGGGAAGTGCTTTTGTGACCACACAAAGAGATTTAAGACCGGATGGAAGTGGTCCCCCCCGCTCGCTCGCTCCCTTGCCGCGTCTCCTCTGTCTCTGAAAGAGTTACTCAGGAGGATTTCAAGGGTAGGTTTCTAGAGCGACACCATGTCTAATTATGTACGAGACGGAATGAAAAGGTGTAGGCCTGTCTTTCCAGCTCAGAAAAAAATGTGGTGTCCTGCGAATAAGAAATGAACAGACTGACCTTTTCAGAGCTGCTGAAAGAGAAAACCAGATGTATTCCTCAAGAGTCACTATGACTGAAGGGTGATAAAGGCTTGCATTGTGCACTTGAATAAAAGGAAAGCTAACCAGAAAACAGCAGCTGATAATAGTCAGGCCAGGCTGTGCTATTGTCCAAGGCACAAATGTTCAGCATTGGCCTAGACCACACTGCTGGTATATACAGCACAGACTTGGGGGAGAAATTAAAAAGGGAAGGGGGAGGCAGCTTTTTTTTTTTATTTTTGCTACCTACCAGAGATTGTGTGAAACTGCTAGCAGTTATAAGGCCACAGAGGAAGAAAATGATCTGGGATCCTTTCCCCACCACACACAGGCACAAACATACACACACTCCATTTCTAGCATTATGTTCCTGTAAGATCTGAATCTAACCATCTGCCAAATGAATAGACAAAACCCAGCTTGTCTTCCAGGGTTCAGATGTAAGGGGGTGGATAAAGAGGAAGCATCATGCTGGTGAAGAGGCTGGAGCTGTCTGCAAAACAGGGGTCTCCAGAGCTCAGGTCAACCAGCTAGAAACAAGAACGGTTTTAATTAAGGACCTGAGGCCGGGTGGGGAGCACTGGATAGGTCTGATTATCCCCCACACCAGGCAGGTCTCTGGCACCACCATAAAATCCAGAGAAAAGGCAAGAGCTGGGGGACAGAAAAAGGGGTGGAAAGGAGTGATCTGTGAGGAAAAAAAAAGGAAAAGGGAAAGAAAAACCAGAAAGCAAACCCCATCCCTCCACTTCTCCCAGACTTGGGGGAAAAAACTGGCTTCTCCCTGGGCAGGAGCCACTTGCTTCAAGCCCTGCTACCATGACCTCTCTGGATTATTCAGCATCACACACCTGCCAAAGACTCTCTCAGACACTTTTGAATGTCATGCCACAGTTTGAGAACCAAGGCTAGGTCTGAGTGAGCAGATCTTGCCCACTGGAGATTGTTATTTTTAGAGTGGACATGATAAGCTTCTGCCAGGCACCATCCACGGCCAACTACGTCCATGCAGAAATGTAAATCAACCCCAGTGCTTGCTGGAAGATCTTGACTTTTCTTATTTAAATATGATCTCTGAAATAAGACTTTGGGGGTCTATAATCTGAGAATGTGGTGGGAGAAGGCTGCCGTGCTTGTCACTGGCCTTCCAGAAACAACAGACATGCAAAGGGTCTTTTGTGGTTTTCTTTCTCATCCTTCTCTTTTTTTTTTTTTTTTTTTTTTTTTTTTTTTTGCATGGTGTTGGTTTTGTCCTTTACAAAATTAGTTCAAGGAGATTTATTGCTGGCAACAGGCACCGAGGACTGGCCTGGTGCTTTTCTGCAGAAGATGAGACAGGGTGTTCCCACCTCAAAGTGCCGCAGTTTGGCCGTCAGGAGATGAGGTGGAGTTTGCTTCCTGGCTACTGCAGCGTGACCTTGGGATGCATCCCTTCACCTCTCCCTGCCTGTCCCCCCTCGTCTCAGGACAGAGCACTTGTGGGGAAGTCCTCCAGAGCTGGATCTGGCTGTCGCAGTGCGCACAGCTCCTAGCACAGCAAAACGCATTATTTCAACAGGATTGAGCAGCTGTTTGTATAAGGAATTAATTATACCCATTGCTACCAGATACAAGTCCTCCAGACATCAGTGAGGCAAAGAAACATGGTCTTAAAGGAGAAGCACCAGGCAGAGGACACAGGTATGTGCCAGCTGCAAAGCCAGACAGAAGTGGGGCTCTGTTTCCTTCCACCCTGCCTTCCCAATGCTTTTCAGCCCAAACTTGGGAAAATAACCCCAGGGAGCAGGCTATTTTGAGGCTTCTGGGCCATGACTTTTCTGCTGTGATTACCCTGGAGGCATCTAATTAGTAGCAGTAGGGCTGCCTTTTCTTTCTGATCTCTGCAAGGAACCGTACTGAGAAGCTACCAACTCATCTCACGCTGTACCCACAAGACCTGTACAAGCTCCCCAGACAGTTAGCTTTATTTCTCCCATGTCAACAAAAGTAGGAGAGATCTGGGGGGTGGAGTAGATGGACAGGAGGAGAGAGAAAGTGATTCACAGGGAAATAATGTATTCCTGCCATACATTCAGAGAATTAAATAGCACATGTATACGCACACATGCACACACTCATGAGGCTGAGGAAGCAGTCTGAATATCTTTCAAAAGGCTTGCTGCATCTTGCTCCATGAGTGGGTAATGCTTGGCTATTTCTAAGAGACAGACATTAAAATCTGCAGCACAGTCATTTAGAATTTCAAAGGATTCTTCTTCAGGGGGTGGAATACAAAAGACACTACAGTTATTCACATAATACGAGCAAGTTTGGGGAAACAGCAGCATGCCATTAGGTAAGACTGAGCAGAAAAACTTTTTGGAGAAGGCTAAGATCTATTCATTCAAAGTAAAGAAGTGACCCTAAAAATTTCTTATATCATTCATCTGTGTAGATATGTGTAAAATGTATGTGTGTACATATTTAGAAATATCTTTGTGCAGCTATGTTTTTATATACCACTTGGAGAAGAGCTTGAGAGAGGATCTGAAATGTGTACTGTGGTGCAGACAAGAAAAGGAGGGGAAAAAATATATATTCAAAATACATCACACATCATCCACGCATCTACACAAACATGCTCACATTTCTTTCACCGTGAGCTTTGGGTGTCAATCAGCAGAGAACAAACAGCAAAATGAAAACCAGGAGCTCCTTCTGTTGAGGTTTTATGATAACATCCTCCAACGTTTCCCTGTTTTTGTTTTCAATGTGCTGAACTAAATGCATGGCTGAAGCGGCGAGGAATGCAGGGCTCACACATGTAAAGCATTGTGTCCTCTGACATACTATTACACAGAAGGCTCACAGTTCCCCCCTCTCCCTCCCCTTCCTGGTGTTGATGAATTACATGAGATGAATATCACAGATCTGGGTTTTTTAAACCGTGAGCTTAGGCAGCAACAACGACTGCAAAGCAGACACCGTTGTCTGAACCTCTATTGTTTCTATTTCGGGAGCACATTGAGTGATTAGTTTGGGTAACAGTAACATCACATTACCTTCTACAGGCTGGAAATGTCTTTTAAAACTGAGGCAACGCTGAAGCCATGTGATACAATACTGTAGACAGAGCCAAGTGGAATACATCAAAGAGTGCCTTGATGCAGATGTTTCATGCAGAAGAAAATTAGGTCAGAGACCACTTCAATTTCAGCTTCTGCCAGGCTTGTTTGAGAGCTTCCAGTGAATTCCTAATGAATAGCTTCTAGGGCACTTTTCTCTCATTCAGTCACAAACTGCCACAGCCAGATGAGCTTTCCATGTAGAATTTTTTCTCATTATTTAAAATACTAATACTTTGTGTTCACAGATTCCAGAATCTTCCTCGCAACAATAGCAACAACACCCCCTCCTTCATCACCCCCCTGCCCACAATAAAATATGAGGGAAAAGAAAAAGGTGAGAAGAATAACCAATTGGTACACAATGTCTGCTACAGGGGGTGGGTAGGCAGGGTGGGCAAAAAAAAATAAAGCAGCTTTTTACCAATTTTACACAGCAAATAAATACTTGGTAAGGGTCCTTCACAAACACATGATTTTTTGCATCTTGATTTTTTTTTTTTTTTAATTTTTTTGTTGTTGTTGTTGTTAATGGCAAGGAGTGTGATGCTTTGAAGATGTTTCTGCAGCCTGTGCACATCTCAGCTGGCACTACCTGCTGTAGCCACTGGCCCCTTGCACCTCTGAAGGGAGAGCAGAAGCTGCCTTGCAGCTGCAGACAGTGAGTCTACACAAAGCCTTCTGAACTTCTGCTGAGCCACAGAGCCCATCCACCTCTCTGCTGAACTCATCCCCCTTTTCTGAACAGCTCTGTGGGCCTCATGTGGATGTCTCAACCAAAAAAAACAAATGTGTTCACCAAGAAATTGAGCATCTTGCGATCCTGTATGTGTGCTGTCCCAGCAGGGACAGCAAGGTTATGGCACTTGGAAATATAAGAAAAGGCCTAGAACCTTCCTGAGTGGGAAGAACCCTCCGGAACTTGTCATATGGGTTTTTTTTAGCGTGATTCACCTTCACAGTGGAATTCAAAATTAGTTCAGCAAGCTGTGAGGTAGGGTCCAAGACTCCAGTCCAAGCCCCAGCCCTGCCAAACATGACTTTTTGGGTCTCACATGTCATTCAATCCATGCTATGCCTGACTTTCTTTTTTCTTGCCTTCCTATGGTGGTCAGGGGGCCAAATTGGAAGGCGGATTGAAACCTGTAAGCACAGGGGTTATCTAAGGGGCTGTGGCCTGACATATGGATAGGGTGAAGACATAAATCTGATTGCTGAGATGAGAAAAACCTTCTCATTCTTACCACCCAGGCTAGCAGGGAGGAAATGCCTCACAAAACAGCAAAGTGCCCTCTGACACAGAACCAGGACCATCCATGAACAATTTTACCTTGTAGTCCTGAGTGTCCCATACTCCACCCACATGGTGCACAGGATCATTTTGAGAGCAGTGACTCAGGCTGCCAAAGGAGACGATCCAGAAGCTGACATCAGCCTCAACAAATCCAGCTGTTGTTGTTCACTGGGTCGCAGGCTACTGACAGAAGAGTGTAAACTCCCTTGTGCTCCCAGGGGCTTAGGTGGAACGAAAGCACGATTTGAATTTGCAGCAGAACTCTGTTCTGCATCTCTGTTTTCCTGTGAAGAACTCAGAGTCGTGCAGAAGTGCACAAATGTTCTTTTGTCCCAGAAGAACAGCTGAGGTCTTTACCCATCAAAGCCATCTTTTCAGAGATGACTTGATGTTTAGGATGCTTCCAAATTCACGCCACCATATTAAAGCACTGGGACCTGATTTTTTCAGATGTAGAGCCCTCGGCTGAATGACTCATGGCAGGAACAGGACATTGCTGCTCATGTGCACATCCACCAGTGTGGACAGAGCATGATAATTTTGAGTTCCAGCAGTCACACCCCAACCCACTCCAGAAATCTCTTTTGGTGAACCACTTATCAAGGTCATAGTTAATCTCACCACTCCAGAGGAACCAGTTGTCCACAAAAGGCTTCCCCTGGATGCTCCCCTGCTCTGTTTGCTGACTCAAGAGCAGGCCTGTGCTTCTCTTCAAAAGTTCCCATCTCTTGTGATCTTGACATTAAGAGATTTTTGGGGGGGGCTCTTCTACAATCGAACCCACCCAAAGGACCCTGAGACAGAGCACATAGGAGCATGTGCATCTTCCCCTCAATCTATAATTTGAATCCTTAGTCTCTCCTACAACTGCATGATCTCTGTACATCTGGAATGTTTGGGCCCTTCTCCATTCTCCCCCCCCCCCCCCCCCCAAATTCTTAGGGTCCACTGCAAAGACACATTGGTTCATCTGAAAGCACCTAAATGCATTTCCCCTCCACCTCCATTCTTAGCCCTTGTAGCTGAACAATCCTCCAAAGCCTAACAGATCTCATTTGCTTTTTTTAACCTCCAGCTTTTCTTAAAACTCCCATCCATTTGAACACCACCACACAACCCTTGCAGAAGGGAAATTTCTATAAAACATACTGGAATTCAATTCATCATGTACATAATTTAGACACTTTTACTCATTCGTCAGTGGCTGCTCATGCTCTTGGGATGCTGGGGTGGAAAACTGTTTACAAAATTAAAACACACCAAAATAACCCACTTACAGGAATTTAGTTTTTCACCATAAACAAAAAAAGCTGCCACATCCACCACCTGTTTCACACAGGGGACCAGAGAAGGTGATCTTTCCAGCAAAAGCAGTGAAGCTTTTTTTTTTTTTTCTCTGACCACTAGGCATAGAGATGAAAGCCTCCTTTCACAGCAGAGCAGATGCAGCTTGGCAGCAACCATGAGCACTTCTCATCACCCTGCAGCTCAAGATATGGCTGCTCTCCTTACCCATTCAGACATTCAGACACTGGCATCTCTAGGGATGCTGCTGCAAAGTGGGATTGTGCTGTGGGGTTTTTTTGATCCATATCTGGCCATCAAATTTACATTTTGCACAGTTAGCTGGACAGCTTTATACAGGAACAAAAATTCCTGCTGTCCCATCAGCAGCTGCTTTTCTCTTCCTGGAGGAACTCAGTCTCTTGTCTGCATAAAGCCTCTGTTGTTTTGTGTTTTCCTGGCCACTGACCAGGATCCTGACAGCATCCATTTAACACTAAAGAAATGGTCAGACCCTCTCTCACTGCAGGTCTGGATAGGTTAGGAGTGAGGAGAAAGGGGAAAAGGTTTCTTCCCTGTACTGTTTTCCATGCAGCAAGGAAAGTAGAGCGGAAGTGCTGCTGACAAAGCTGTGGTCCTGCACGCATCACTGAATGCTGTGGAGCTTGGCCCTCCATCACTCTGGGTGAAGTCAAAAGGACCTTGTATTTTTTAAACATCCAGTGTTCAAGAGGTTTTTTTGATCCATCTAAATTCCAAAAAGTCCCCTGTCTCCTTTGGATGTTTACCTATGCTGTCTGGTTCTCAACACTAAATCTCAGTTGATGAAAAAGAATGTCTAACACACCAGTTATTCCAAGAAAGAAAGGGAGAATCTCAAAGACAGGAGGCACAACACCTGTCCCACCACCAGCATAAGTGGCAAAAGTTGTGTTGAATGAACTAATGCATCTGCACAACCCCCCAAATTAGGAGTGTTTTTAAATAGCCTCTTGACTGAGAATTGATGTCTCATTATTCTAAAGTATATCACAGTGAGAGCTCTAGCAATACCAAATAGAGTAACTCTCCAAATTGCAGAGACTGCAGCAGAGATTTCACAATAAAGCTCTTTACATTTGAGACTTTTTAACAATTTCTGCTGTAAGAGTCTGAGGGGCAGCTCACCAGGTTTATAAAGGCACGGGCACGCTGTGCAGGACTGGAATGTCCTGCTTTAAGTGGATGCCACAAGGGCCAAGCAGCCAAATTCTTTCAGACTCAATGATGAAATGTGGCCAGTGGTGAGAGAGGAAAGTGATGCCTCAGTGACCTGGTTCCATATCTGACTGTGGCTGTCCTGTGGTGTGAAACGGGGCTTTTCTGTCCCATTTTCAGCTAGGGGATGAACAGAGGCAACGCCAGTTCCCCTCCAAAAGCAGATGCATGGAAAATTCAGAGGCTGTACTCAAAGGCAAAACCAGCTCAAAAAAAGCAAAGCAGCCATCAGAGGTACACCTAGAGCCTGGCAATAACTAGCATTCTTTCTCTTGTCTTTCTTTTTAATAATCATGCTTAGATGCTTTGCTTTTTCTGAAAATTTACTTACTCCACTTTTCTGCACACACACTAATCTTGCTTGCCTGCAGAATCTCATTCAGATCAGATGTTTTAAGTTAGGGATAAGGTGGAATTTCTGCTTCAGAGAACTCACATTTAATTACATGCTGAAGCAGAACATTACCCCAAAATGCTTCATTATAAAAAAAGTTGAATGAAAATATTTGGACTTTTTCTCAGTTTTCTTTTTTTTTTTTTTTTTTTTTTTTTTTGTCTTTGGAATGGCAGTGGGCTGGAGACATGAATCTGCTCATAATTTGAAACTTCAATTTGACAAATAAATGAACTTGCAAGTGTTCCTGTGAATGTCTGAATGGAGCTGATTTCAAGGCCTGGCCATGAAACATTCAGAGATTTAGGGCATCACAAGGACTGACAGGACTAGCTGTAATGCTGAGGAAAGAAGAAATGGTAATAACAGCATGACCTCAAGACACAGAGCAGACCCCAAAAAAACCTTTTTGCCACCCAAGGAAACTGCAGAAAGGTCCCAGTGGCTGTGCAGGTGCTTGCTGCCTTGGACTTTTTTTTGGCTGTTGCCCTCATAGCATGCTTCCCCCTCATAGCATGCTGCCACCCTTTCCCACTACCTGGCAGGTGCTGGCAACTCTTTCAGTGCCTCTTTCCAAACCATGGAATGGCCTGGGGTTTCACATCCAGAAGGCTTCCCACCCCACCCTAATTTTGGAAAGGTCCCTTGGGCATCAATCACATTGTCACAGGAGCCTCAGTGGCTTGTGAAAGTCATGGAAGAGCTCACTTAGAGCAGGGCTGTGGTGAGCACTTATCAAATCTAGGGACCAATTGTTTTTAAGTCCCTGGTGGAGCATGCTCAAGGATCTCCCAGTGCTATGTGATACCAACCCTCAGGAGTATTAATACAACTCCAGTTAAGGTCTGAACAAGGCTTTTGCCTAGCTTTGTCTCTAATCCTTTATTCACCTTAGTGTATGGGGTTTGAATCTAGACAGAGGCCACGCTTCTGTGCCTTTTTGTCCAATGTCCAATAGGTTCTGTTTTCATCATTTTGTCCATTGCTCTTGGGCTGCTTGGATATGCTCAGGTCCAGACATAGTTCATGTGGGCATGGTTGAAGGGCCATTCAGCATTTTGGCAGTCATGAGTAATCTCTCAAGAACCTCAGTAAACTCTGAGTAAAAGTCATACCCAAAATGGGGTGGAAGTGAGTGATCAAGAAAAACAGTACATTGTGCTGCACCTGGGATGGGTCAACCCTGGGTATATGGACAGACTGGGGAATCATACACTGGACAACAGCAATGTGGAAAGGGACCTGGGGGCCCTGGTCGATGGCCAGCTGGACATGAGCCAGCAGTGCCCTGGAGCCAGGAGGGACATCCCTGTCCTGGGGGCACCAGGCCCAGCATGGCCAGCTGGGCCAGGGAGGGATTGTCCTGCTCTGCCCTGGGCTGGGGTGGCCTCACCTGGAATATTGTGTGCAGTTCTGGGCCTCACAGTGTAAAAAAGACATTAAACTGTTAGAGAGTTTGAAAATGAGGGCCACAAAGATGGTGAAGGCCCTTAAGGAGAAGTCGTATGAGGAGCATACGACTGGTCAGTTCAGCTGGAGAAGAGGAGACTGAGGGCAGAGCTCACAGCAGCTCTGCAGCTTCCTCGTGAGGGGAAGAGGAGGGACAGCTCTGATCTCTGCTCTGTGGTGACCAGGGACAGGATCCAGGGAATGGCCTGAAGTTGTGTCAGGGGAGGTTAGGCTGGATATTAGGAAAAAGTTTTTTCCCCAGAGGGTGTTTGGGCACTGAAACAAGCTCCCCTGGGAAGTGGTCACAGCATCAAGCCTGTCTTCAGTACAAGAAGCATTTGGACTATACTCTCAGGAGCATGGTGGGATTTTTGTGGTTGTCCTGCACAGGGCCAGGAGTTGTACTTGATGAACCTTGTGTGTCCCTTCCAACTCAGGCTGCTCTATAATTCTAGGATTCTAAATCATAGGTAATTTATAGGTAATTCTGTCCTGTTCACTGGGAGTTTTTTATTGAGAAGGAACTGTCAAGCTCCTTACCACTGTCACAACTGAGAAGAATAAGAGTAAAATTGCAGCAGGAAAGAATTTTGGCATCTCCCAAAGACATAAAGGGTGGAAACAAGTTCTCACCATCACAAACAATCTGATGTCATAACTTTTGAGTCAAATTTGTGGAAAGCCAGAGAGGTTGCCTTACCAAGCAGCAGCTGCTGAAGTGCTTTCTTGGTCAATGACTACAGAGGAAACCCAGACCTCTGGAAAACAGAAAGAGCAGCAAGAGAGACAAAACCCACATTTTCAGAGGTTAATGAGCTTCCTACAAGAGTGCAGCACTTCTTCACAGCAAGCGTCTTCATACCCTGATGTATCCCCTTCTGTAATTATTGATTCCCCTTTTTTATCTCTACAGACCCCTCATAGAGTGAAGTTTAATAATTCTACTCAAAATACATGTGCAATTCACAAAGAATGCCAACAATTTCATCACATTGTCACTGCCTGAGGTCTAGCTATAGTGCAGACACACATCTTAAAACTCCCAGCTAAGTCAGCTGTTCCAAAGGCAGGACACATTCCCTCCAAGCCCTAACTCGTTGCTAGGTACTACAAGTCAACAGTTGGCTTCCTGCCTTCCTCTTAAGCCATCTACCGTCAAAACATGTCAGAATGGAGGAATATCAATTGTCTGGTAAACAGAAGACTTTTTTTTTCCTTAACCTTTCCTGGAGGTCATCTCCTTTGCATCAGTTCCTCACTGTGCTGCTATCAAACACATGTTGGATGACACTTCCTAAGTGGAAGGATCCTAAATGGAAAAGTGGAGCTTAATCACTTTTGAAGAAACCTGTCAAACTAAGAGGGGCACCCCAGAAGTCCCTGCCCTGCCTTGTTTTGGAGGAGGCAAAACCTGTTGCGCGTGTGCCCAGTGTTGTTCCTTCAAGTGTGGAAACAGCAGCAGTATCACAACAATTATCGTTACTAATTTATGATCACACTCCTGGCAGCAACGGAGAGACCAGAGCAATATCCTATACATATGGTAAAAGGTTAGTCAGTGCATCAGTGCTTCCCCCATGTCACTGGGTCACCCAGAAACAGGACATCATTGCCCTAGAAATTCAGGAACATTCTCACAGGAACTGGGAGAGTAGTTGAGTGAGGGAAGAGACGCAAATTTAGAAATTACATTTTTTCCCTAGGCACATGGTATTTGATATACACTAATCCTCGTTTCCAAGTTCTAGCGGGTACTTTGGTGGTAGTTTTACCAGTGGCCTTATTATTTCAAGAAAAATGACCCTTTTTTTTTTGTTGTTGTTTACTTGAAGAAGATGCCAGATAGGACCAAATAATAGTTAAGAACTCTCTAAGTCGATGCTTCCAATTGGCTTCAGAAGTCTATAAATAATCAGATCCTTCAGAGAGTTGAAAATAGTTCAGTCATTATTGATAATCCAGGGCTTACAAAAATGAACAATAGGACCTGTGGGCAGTAATAGCAAGGACTGACCCGACAAAAACTAAGCAGCAAAAATTGATAAAAAGTAACATTACATCTTAGATGCTGCTTTATGTCATCTGATTCAACTCCAGGCTCCATTTGTGAGCCAGATTTTATTCTGTAGGAGGTAAATTGTTTGAGGGGGCTAGGAAGGAATGGGAGAGATCAACAAGTTGAGTTCTAGCAGTTTCTATGAGAACTTCTGCAGAAGTACAGCGAGGTGTAGTAGGACTGGGAAGAGACTGATGAAAATCTCTGCTGAAGACACTAAATGCAGATACAAACACAGACAGTTTAGGCTCCAGCTCTGTCTCCCATATGTACTGGAGACCACACACAGCTGAGATTTTCCCAATGCCCACAGCGAAAGAAGCTGGATAAGACATTGTGAGTAAAGAGTTCGGTACAAACACCACATTCCAGTTCCAGGCATACCCTGTTGAACTTCTACAAACTTCTCAAAGGCTTTTAAAAATATATTTACCTGCTGTTTTTATTTTAATATATATCATTTGATTTGTCCCTTGAAGTATGAACCTTCTTTAACTGAGGATTTCAGGCCAATTCTTGCAGGAAATCTGGCTTTCAGGTAGGTTTGAAAGCAACCAGTCAGCCTTGGTAGAGAAAAAAATGACAAAGAATTTGGTCAGCCTCCCCGATTACCTGTGTGGATTGACCCTGATAAGGTGGGGACAAAACGCCTATTCACTTTGTGGCTTTGGCACAGGCTGGTAGTCTCGGTCTCAAAGCACCTTGTGAATGAATCCAGGTCAACAAACGAGCCCTAGCACTGAAACTAGTCCAGCATGATTCAGTACCTTCAGGGTGTAGTCATGAACAGTGACTGAACAATGCACAAATATTTTCCTTATTCCTTGATTGGCATTGCAGTTAAAAGAAGTTGTGGGATAAAAAGGTGTCGAAGGCAGCCCGGAACATCCTTGGTCCACTCAACTGCATGGCTGAAGAAGGTTTTCAAGTCCCACAGCCCAAGGGACTGATATGATCCCAGTCATGTTTGGCTGGTTTTGACTCCATGGGTGGAATTAGCATGTTGGCATTTGCAGCTGAATCAGCTCAGGAAAGGTCTCAGCAGGAATCTGTAGCAAAAGCTCCGTTTCGTGCCTCTGGACCCACACAAACATGCTTTAGGCCACGCTCATGTCTCACACAGCAAAACAGCTTGCTCATTTTAAGCGTTTAGGTTCTTCCTTGGCATCTTTGCAGCCCTGAAGTCAGAAGGGAGCTGAAGATCTTTCCCCTCCTAAAACATCAAGCTGACTTACCAACTCCCACACCTGGCTGCCGTCTCCTCTGCCAGAAGAGATGAAAATACAAGGCCAGTCTGTTCTTCACCAAAGGGCTGCTTGGTGAGATTCCACAACAGGGAATGGTCAGAGGTCTTGTTTTGTGGGACACTCAAGGTGTTGCCCTATAAATAGGGCAGCTTGCCTCTGCTCCACTCTGGCCTCTTGACCCTTCTGCTTTTGAAAACCATGGCTGCAGAGGGAAAAAACACAGTTCACCCCAACCAGTGTGATCAAAGCTGCACCAGGCTGAAGATCCACGATGAGGTGCTGCAAAGACACTCATCTATAGGTCCAAATATAGGTTTAAATCACTGCTGCTTTTGCAAGTGCATTTGAAAGGAGAAATTATATATCTTTTATTATTAATTTGCAATTATTTTTCTCCAAAGGAGCTTTGCTAAATTTTTATTTTCCTTGATACGTGTTCACTCGTCAACAAAGCTGGTTTTTTTCCTGATACAACCATTATTCCTCTTACACCTCAGGCTAGTGAGGATCTCATTTACTGTTTCCCTGACTCTTCCCATGCAGTAATTGGTGGTGTCATAAAGGGTTATTACATTGTTTGCTCTTACCTCTTTCTTTTCAGCTTCTTAAAGGTACACCCTACACTATGCAATCCCCTCTCAGAGGTAAGCGTACCTTCTCCACTGCTGCAGATTGCAGATCCTATAACCGTACTCTTGGCAATCATGATTTAAACCACAGCCTCCATGTGGATTATTCCCAGATTAACCACATTGATTGCTCTCTTCTCTCCAGTCTTAAAAAGTGTCTTGGAACATTTCCTGAATATTCTGCCATCACATACAAAAGGGTGTAGCCTCTCCCAAACCACCATTGACAATACCCTGCCTTTTCAGGCCATGACAAATACCCATCCTTTAATTCTAGTTCTGCCTTACAAACCTACCAATTTCGTTATTGTTTCATAGTTTTCTCCCCACCAGCCATAAGCATTTTAGCAGCACTGTGGAACTCATTCCTGACTTTCCTCTCTTTCTTTTCCATTTTTTCGTATTTATCCATTAAGTTTTCAAGTGATTCATTGTAGCTGGACTTTTCCTTTTGGTGGATCTAAAGCTTCTGAAACTGTTCCACTTGTACCAAGCTAGTCATGGTTAGCAAAACATGACTTGCTATTAGATAACCAAACATATCTGAATTTCCTGCACACATTTCAGTGTACTGTGCTAGAGAACTGTGTCCTTCTACAACACATATGGAGGATAAATACACAATTCTTGTTATATGTTCAAAAGCACTTAGGAGTTCAAAGTCCTGGGAGAAACAAACATTCCCTGCCAAGAGATGGGAAGCACATGTAAACCTATGGAGAACAGACCATCCTAGAAGAGAAGGAAGTGGAGAGCATGTTTTCCATAAGGCAGCTGAATAGCATCCCTGTGCTGTAGTTGCAATCAAGGTCTACAATTGGGCCTACAGTTTATGAAATTCCTGTAGGAGACTGTCAGAAGATTTAATTTCGCTGTTTACTGAATTATCAGCGTGATAGCGAACCCTGTATGCCAGCACTTCATGCCAAAGGAGGAAAATTGCCAATCCAGAGAAGAGGATTCATCCAGGGGGAGGCCTCCTGCAGGAGAGGTCGGCTGTCATTATACCCACAGCTTGTTGGAGCAAATGCATCCCTGGTGAAACACCTTTAAGTTGTACGAAGTCATCGTTCTCCTCTCCAAATTGAGAGAATGAGTGAGGCTGGAGATAATGTGCAGCCACAAATCAAGTGATGCTCTGTGTGCCAGCAGATCAGGCTGCTCAGTAAGAAAATGCCACCATGTGCACACGGAGCCCACAAGTTGTCTGCAGTGCAAGGGGAATATGGAAAATTAAAATGTAGGCAGTAAGGGGGAGACACGAAATAACTGCTCACATTTAATGAGAGGCTGATAAAGCAGCATCCTTCTGGGAGGTGATAACGGCAGGACTGGGACTCATGATAGAGGCAAATTTAATCTAAACGTGCACTGTGTTTTATTTTAACGCATCCACCCAGCCTGATACTCCAGCAAAACACATGTACATGAGGAAACCATGCAACCAACAATTCCCATTTGCTGTGCACCCACTGTTATCTGCACCTTTGCAAAGTGAATGCAAAAATGCCAGGGTGTCAAGGTGGCAGAATTTTCCACTCTAATTTGTAAAGGCAGAACCAAAAGTAACGCAGGATGCAGCACTTAGACTACAGGGTATTGTTCACCAGATTGCTCTAGCTCATATTATAAATGTGCAGATGCCTTTTTTATTTTCATTCTATTGATTAACTCTGTGGAAGACCAAACTAATTGTGGAGGTGAAGTCGAGATTTTGTTTAGTAGGGAACATGTAGTTGGCTACTTACAGCGAAATGTCACATAAAATTGCACATTTAAATTTCATCTGAATGTTCACCCCAAATGTATGGTAACTGAAATACAGTTCTATACAGTACTCTGTTTTTTATAAAGACTAGAAAGATGGTTTAAATCCTTTTTTTTTTATTCTTGCACTTTTTTTTAATGCTGTCAAAAAAAAAGGAAAAAAAAATAAATATTTACCCCAGAAAAAAACCAAAGCAACTCAAAGTGATAAATAATCTTTATTCTACCGGAACCTCCTATTTGTGAACAAAAATACCAAATAATGTTAGTTATAGAAATACAAAAAGAGATCTAGAGGACAGGTCAATATGTAGAACACTCAATTTTCTCCAGTCAACAGTCTCCACTGTTATTCTTAGCAAATACACATTTGGGGGCCAGTAACAGTTAACACAGACAGAGATGATCCACAAGCTCAGCAAAGGGCAGGGTAGCACAGATGAGAAGTGGGCAGCATCTTTATGGCAAATTGAGTAGCTCTGAAGGATGAAAATGTTGTGTTACATCCCCAGGCTTCAGTTGTTCTGCTTAAGGAAGCTCGAGTTGGTTTTTATAGAGCACCGTGAGGCAAGACAAGCTCTCCCATATGGGCTCCAAATGTTTTATGTCAGCCCTGAAAGCACATTGCTCAATTATGATCTCAAATTAGTGATGATAATATCCAATAAGAAATGACGCAATTCAGGCTTCTGAGGGATGGAGGAATTGGACAGGGCTTCAGCATGAGCAAGAGCATCAGTGGGGAGAGCAGGATCTTCTCTACTTTTAAAGCAGAGAGAAAAATACCATGTTTTCTGTTTGGTGTAGTAAGAGCTCTGCCACCTGCTTCAATATATTTTAATCACTGAGCTTTTGCAACAGGGTATTTAATGTCAGTCTGACATGTCACCTATCCCAGAGGGCATCTATAAACATCCTTTCAAGAGTTCTGTGTAGATAAGACATATGGAAATTTTCAGTGATAACAATATTTAAAAAAAAAAAAAAAATTGATAGACTGTCTCCAGCAAGGAGCTCACCATGGACATGCTGTTCAGTTTCATGGATTAATTCCTCTGTGAGACTCTGTAGTGCGTATCAAGAGTAAAATTTTACCTAATCAGCAACCATTTTCTAAGGTATCACTACTTACAGGCCTGCAGCCAATTGTTTTTTCTATGGGTCTCATTCTCACTATTTTTTGAGGAAAAAATGCAAAGTAGGAATAAAGTCACATTAGCAGAGGAGCACTGCTTTTAAGTCCAGTGTTGCCCAACTTTCAGACAAAGATGCTACAATGCTGTATGGTTATGGTTTTATTCCATATTTTGTAATTTCATTTATGATTTTTCTCTATTTAGTCCAATCTCTATATCCCATTTTCCACTATAAAATTATTTCCCCAAAGGTATTAGGATAATGAAAGCAAAGAAATTATAAACAAAAAGTGCTGAACAAAATTGCACTGAAACTGACAATCAAGAGGAAAATAGGTTTGGTTTAGCAGTGAAGAAAAGGAGAGCTAGCCTTGCAGCTGCATGTGATATTCCAGGTACTTCAAGTTTCTAGGAAATAATTCCGTCTTTTGAAATCAAAATAAAATTAAATCATTACACACCACCAATATCAGTAAGGTATCACAGTACTTCATAGGAAATTAAATTGTGCAAGTCTTCTGTTCTGCTTTAGAAGGTCTAATATCGCTGCATTCAAAACTCCTTCAGGGGCTGGAACACTGGACAGAATGTGTAGAGGCTGGAAAACCTAATATATTGATTACTAGCTTTAAATGTAAAATAATATGGTTGCTTTTGTGGGGTTTATTTGTTTGTTGGTTTGGTTTCGTTTCATTTTTTAGTCATGACATAGACTCTTTGGTGTATAAAGCATGAATAAATAGGTCATCTTTTTCTATACTGGAGATGAACTTGCCGTTGAGTTGCAGGCACATTTCTAAATGCACTCTTCCCTATCTGATTTAGATAACCTGGTGAAAGAAATACTGAAATTTCATGTCACAATTCTTTTGCTTGAGCAAACCTTTCAGTTACAGCTGTGCCTTCCATATCAAAGTGCTGTGCACAAATTCTTAGAACATTTTACCCTGTGTAGTTCAGCTAAATGATTTGTAGAAGTGAAGTGTTTGCAATGGAAAATTACTAATAATTACTCGGGGGAAAAAAAAAAAAAAAGAAGAAAACTGGGCTGAGTACTTTACCCATAGGATTAGTTTTTGAGAGAGAACTGATTTTGGGACAGCTGAATGTAAGCAGTCACATATGAGACAGTAACAATGTGACTATCACATTCAAAGATCAAATGAGCATAAATGAAAGGGGGAAAACACATTTTATATAGACACAGATGCAAGTCCTTTGATAAACAGGCATTGAAGAAAACAAAAAAATTCAAATAATGTGAAAGGGGTCTAACCTTTCCCATGGCTGGAAGAGAAAATAGGGCTGGGCAGGATCTTGTGAGCCTTTTTAATTCTCCTGCCTAACCTAAATCAGTATTTTAACCACACCTAAAAAAGATAATGTCCAATTTCCAAGAAATGTCCATTCAACTTCTTAAAATGTGGTTTTGGGTTGCTCCTCACTGGAAGTTAACACCCAGTCTAGTGGAAGATGTCCCGGCCCATGGCAGAGGGGTTGGAACCAGATGTTCTCCACGGTCCCTTTCAAACCAAACCGTGTTATGATTCTATAAGGAATATGATCAAATCTGGTTCTGCCTGGCTCCTGCAGCTCTGAAGAAAGACAGCATTATTTTAAACCTAACAAACCAGTTGGAGATAAAGCTGCTCAAATGTCAGCTGACATGCCTCAGTATTGACAGGTTAGCTTAGACAGCAAGTTACTTGTGCTGAGCACTTTAAACACCCAGTGGGAAAAATTCAAATTCCACAGCTTAACTCTTGGAATCACAGTCTGCTAGAGAATTGTTTCAGCTGAAAAATGGTGCTTTTTTTCAGTCTTAGCAGGTGTCCACAGCATTACAGACAGTATGATAATAGAGGCATAGACTCAGCAGGGACATGATCAGAAGCTAGGAGAGGTCAGAAAATGAACATAAGCAGAAATCGTCATATTTAATCAAGAGAGAAAGTGCAACCCAAGGCAAAAAAAAAAAAAAAAAAGAAGAAGAAGAAGAAGAAGGAGAAGTAGTTGTGGCACATTCTTTAATATCAAAGAATCAGGACAGCCAAGTGTAAGGAACTACAGGACACAGCTTTTGTTTAAAATAGAGAGCACAGTGATTGTTAGGAGCTTTATGGCAGATCCTAGAAGAGGCAGGGTGGGAGCTGATTGAGGTTTTACATTGCTACCTAAACCTTACCGAGTAGCCCAGAGAGACTTAAGAAGAAATTTACAACAACAAAAACTCCTCACAGAGCTCAACAACACAAACCTCATGTTTTGTCATGTCCTCACGGTCAGATTATCAATCCAGCAAGCAATCACCTGGCAATCAGATGGACTGATGAGCAGCACACTGGGCCATGCCATGTAAGACAGGATGTCTTTCTGCATTCATAAAGCATGGCTTCACCATGCTAATATATTTGAAAGAGACAATCCTCGCTCTAATGAACTTTCGAGCTCAACAGAAGCAAAAAACCCATCCAAGAGTAAAATCTAAATTATGTACATATGCCAGGGAAATTCCTTGCTGTCTTAACCAAGGAAGTTTCATCGTGGTCTCCTTGAGGGAGGCATTTGCAAGGAAAAATGGTTGCTAGTTCTCCATCTAAATATTTTGGTAGAACAGTTGAAGTAATGCTGAGAAGTCACCTACATTCCTTTATGGAGTCTAGATGGAGCAGACCACAATTGATTCAATACACAGTGATAACATGAGCTTCTAAAAGCTCTAAGCCATGCAGTGAGTGGCAGGGCAGCTCCACATTAAGTTAATTTGGTATTGAATAGCAAAGAACTTTAACAGCGAAATTTCTTTCCAGAAGGCACCACGAAGAAAAATGCCTAAAGTACAGGGTATTCTAACAATGATTTTTATATATGTATATAAATATTATAATAATAAATAAATAATACAATAATATAATAAATATAATTAATAAAATGAAATATAATAAATATAATAAATGTAATAAATAAAATAAAATAAACCAAACCAAAATAAAATAAAATAAAATAATATATAGTAGATAAGATAGATATATATAGAGATAGATGATATAGATTAGATACAGATATAGATGATATATATAATGATTGGTCAAGTGTCATGACAATAGGTGCACCGGAAAATCCTTTAAACTAGCTAATTCTATGAACTTCAAATTTGTCTGTAGAGCATCAAATTGTCTTCTTTTACTTAAAAAAAAGAGGGCTTAAACTGTGTGATCAGGTTTCTGGGACATCAGAGCAGGAGATTGCACTGGATGACCTTGTGAGAGCCCTTCCAGCCTTTGATCACAAAGAGTCCAAACCCCCGTACAACAGGAAGCAATCATTCACTGAGCAGCAAAACCACGAGGCAAATGCTCTCTGCAAGACCTGCATCAGACACCAGCAGACCCTCCAGGCTGTTCCCACTGCTCTCTTGAGCCCTTCCTTGATCCAGTCAAGGGCAAAGAGCTTCAGATGAGCCTCACCTCTGGTCAGCCAGAGATTCTCCTCTGAGAGTCAGAGGCTTTCCCTCATCTTTTAAAAGCCAGGCAGCTGGAGGTACTCCACAGGTCTGAGAGTTAGGTCAGGCAAATGCCCTTCCTGGGGGCACCAATCCATGCTTGTAGGGGCCTGCTGTGTTCCTGAGAGGAGTCATCCTGGGAGGCAGACCACGAAGTGATTCACTCCAAGTCTGGCCACCTTTTGCTCTCCTCATTTGGGTTTGTTTCCTGACGAAAGGGTGAATCTCCTGTTAATTTCTTGCTGGCCTTCTCTCAGCACTGGAGATCAGCAGCACTGTGGTCAAACAAACAAATAAAAATCTGTGAGCACGAGTAGAAAAGGCCCTGTAGGTGCTCTGCTGACATCTTCAGTGTATATCTCAGCTAACTGCATCCACCTACAACCAAAGAAAATTGACTCAGTAAATTATCTTTTAGCTACATTGACACCATTTGTCCTCATTCTGGTCACTTCAGTGAACACAGCTCAACTGTTTGTCTATGTCCCTAATGCAATTCTAGAGTCCCCAGGTTCCAGTGACATTGTCTTGTAGACATTTCAATCCTTGGCATTGAGGTGATGCAGAAATTATTCATTGCTTTGGGGGAATTCTTCTTCTTAGCCTGAGTTTATTGTTTGTTTTCTGGTTTGTTTGGGTTTTTTTTTTACACTAAATCAGTGAATTCTGTCAAGTTTGGCCCAAAACTAGGACAAGGAAGAAGAAAATGAAGCAAAAACTGAAGTTGTGTGGTACGAGCAGTTCAATCAACAACAGCAGCAACACAAGTAGAGGAAAGAAGGCTTCTGTTACTCAACATGCTTCTGTAATGAGGCACTAAAAATCACATCAGTCTGCTCTGTCCATTCCCAAACTTGGAAGAACTAACAAACTAGCATCGTTTTAAAATAATACTGGAGATGGAGCAATAATTCTTAGCAGGAACATCAAAAATTGTGGTTCTCAGATTTTGTCACACAGTTCCACGGCCAGATGGCTGAGACACAGCAAAGTCATGTATCTTGTAGCACCAGGTGCAACCACACCAGCAAAACCTCCTGCAAAAGTACAGCTCCACTGATGTGCAACATATTTAGCGTGGTGTGGCTCCCCCAAAGAAAAATCAGTGCCAAGCTACAACTTCAAATAATTGTTACATCCTCAGAAATTGTGGTAGCAACACTAAGCTGGGTGCAATGTCCAAGTTTCTCTCATGCAAGTGTGCTAGCTCCTGTATATCCTCCCCTTCACCACAGATCCATGTTCCTTCAGCCACAGTGATTACAAGAGGAAGCACAGTCCACTGGGTCCCACTGAAGCTCATGAGAATTTAATTTTTGCTCCACAGAGGGGAAATGCAGGTCAGTCATGAGCACTTTGGAGCGATGAGCTCTCTCTTCTACAAATATCTCTAATCCTCTCCCCTATTTGGAAGCAATGCACAGTTTCAAAAATTCACAGGAGAAATTTAGTTTGTCTAGTAGCTGTCCTCAAGAGTAATAATATTTACTTGTATTGTTGTAATACCTAAAAAGTAGGTGTTAGACTGATAAAATGCAGAAGAAAAAAGACAGTTTTTTCTTTTTTTCCAAAAGCACTCACTGTTTTCATACAAGAAGAATGCACGACCTTTTAAATGACCCGTTCTACATGGATCCCAGCGAACAACCCAAATAAAGCTGGCGATTTAACACCAATGTAATTCCATTGAAAATCAGCAGAATTACATCAGCATGAGGTTAGAAAGGGGACATAGGCCCGGATTCTGCAGACACTCACAGATTGTAGGAAGAGGTATAGAAATCAGAGTGTATGGGCAGCAACTGACTTCAGTGGAGGAAATGTGTGCTCAAACCAGCGAAAGGGAGCATACCAATGTGGTAACTATAGCAGGCATCTATTTAATTATGTCTGATGTTTAAACCATTCCTTTTTTAATTAAAATCATTGAATTTATCAGTATAAGGGAAACCAAGGAATCCTCATACTTTGAACACGAAGAAATAAATTATAATTTGTTTGAAGGATTAGTGCCGTCTGGTTTGATTTTAATAAAGATAAGAAAGGAAAAACAGAGACATGGACCCATACTACCCCTCATAATGAAGCACATGGCTTTTCTCTGCTCAAACAACAGAACAGATGTATTAAACATACAGTATAGATTTAACAAACTATCATTTGTGTTCTTTGTGAAGGTTTTAAAAGGGATTTGGAAATTCATCTCGCCCCAGAATCCATGCTTTACTTGCAAATTTTAAAGTGACTCCTGAATTACTTTTGATGGATTTTGCTGCATCAGGTTCCAAAGGAGACTCTTTACATATCAGACCATCAGACTTCCCTATCAGTCTATGGACTGTTTGCTTTTGGGTGATTGTTCAGGGAATCGGCAATATCCTTCAAATGCAGGCAAGCCTACGTTCCCTTAAGTGACAAAGATGTAATTTAGAGAGCAATGATGGATGAATCCATGGTTTTGACACTGCAGCAGACCACAGGGATTTGGTTCTACTGCTGGCTCTGCTGCTTTTCTCTTGTGAAACGACCAGGAAAATAGCTGTTGCAACTTTTCACAAATACAGATTTTTAAAGGTAAGGAGGCACCATACTTTCTGAATTTGGCCTACATCCCCCCAATAAAACACTGTTTTGAAAAAGATGGAAAATTCTGATCATGGTAAGTGTTGGTCTGTTTGATGAAGAATTAGTCTCTCTATTAAAACCAATGAACTTCATTGTTTGCTAACAGGGAAGAATTGTAGTTGTATCAGAGAGAAAGAGTACAGAGAACACCAAAAAAACTCCCACAGGAATTCAAGAACAGAATCAGTAAATGCAGCAGGTGGGTGACATCCCCTGGGTGACAAGCTGACAGAAAAAAGGGAGACCAGGCAGTACTCACAACACAAAAAAACTCCCTATTCCAAAATCGAGGATGAAGAGAAAATGCAGGAGGGACAAATCTGTTTGCACCACAACTGCTGCATTTTTATGAAGAACATGGGAAAAAATCACACAAACACAGAAGAACATCATGAACACACAGAGAAATAAACCCAAAAAGGGTGATGCCAATAGGAAAGAAGAATAACTAAAATGACACAGTTTCTCCATAAAGAAAGGACCCTAACAAAAACCCTCCAAAACCCCAACAAAGGGAAGTCTTGGTCTGCTACTCAATGGGGAGAGAAAATACTGGCAGATGGCACTATTTGATGTCTTTTTGCTTCACTCTTCAGTAAAGAGGTCCTCTGCAACCAGGTGGCAATGTCATCAACACGAAGAGCAAATCATGTCAAAACATCCTTTTTTCTATCTCTGACAGAGAAACAGACATCATGTGGATGGGAGATAGTAGGCCCCATTTTAATCAAATTTAGTAAGGCTTTTGACTTTATCTAGGAGGACATCCTAATAAATAATCTAAAAGGATCTAAATTAAACTGAATTAATGTGGGTACAAAGTGGTTGGAAATCATACCTAACCAGTAATTATCATTGGTGGAAACAGTGACCAAGGGTGACAAAAAAGCTGAGGCACTTAATGCCTTCTCTGGCTCTGTCTTTCAAAGCTCTCCTGAGCTGGCATACAGAGTGGAATGAAGCCTCCATGATCCAAGGGGAAGTGTTAATGACCTCTACATCTGTTAGACACACACAAGACCACTGGGCAAGATGGGATCCTCCCAAGGAATTCTACTGAGAGAGCTGGTGGAAGAGCTCACCAAGATATTTTCAATCATTTGCAGTTAGTCCAGGATACACAGGGAGGTCTCAGGACTGAAAGTTGGCAAATGTGACATTCTTCTACAAGATGGATTAAAAGAAGGAGATGAGGAACTGCAGAACTACAGGCCTTACCTGCCCTCAGTGCCAGGGAGCTCATGGAGCAGATCACCTTGAGTGCCACCAGCAACAGGTACAGGACAACCAGGGGATCAGGGCCAGCCAGCCTGGGTTTAGGAGAGGTGGGTCCTGCCTGACTGACCTGAGCTCCTCCTATGACCTGCTCAGGGCTGAGGGAAAGGCTGGGGATGTGTCTAGCTGCACTTCACAAAGCCTTAGACACCTTCTCCCACAGCCTCTCCTGGAGCAACCGGCTGCTCATGGACAGGGCCCTGTTCTCTGGGGGAAGAACTGGCTGATGGCAGGGCCGGGGAGTGGTGGGGAAGGGAGGGACGTCCGGCTGGGGCTGGGCACCGGTGGGCTTCCCATGGGATCAGTACTGGGGCCAGGCCTGTTTAACATCTTCATGAAAGGCCTGGAGGAGGGGATCGAGGGCCCCTCAGTCAGTGTCTGACAGCACCGAGCTGGGCAGGAGTGTGGATCTGCTGTGGGGCAGGAGGGCTCTGCAGAGGGATCTGGACACGCTGCATCCATGGATGAGGCCAGTGGGGTGAGGTACAACCAGGGGAACTGCTGGGCCCTGCCCTTGGGTCACAACAACCCCCTGCAGCTCCAGACTGGGGGAAAAGTGGCTGGAGAGCTGGAAAAGGCCCTGGGGGTGCTGGTGACAGCAGCTGGACATGAGCCCAGGGGTGCCCAGGTGGCCAAGGAGGCCAATGGCATCCTGGGCTGTATCAGAAATTATGTGTCTGGCTTTGGACATGACACTTGAAGAGAGACATAAATCCCCCAGGAGAAATGGCAGCATGACTGAAAATCTTGAAAACATGTCTAAGACAGAAAGACCAAATGAGTTAGGATTGTTCTGAAAAGAGAAAACTGTGGTGAGTCATGAAGGTAATCCTTTCATACAGTTGAGTTGCTGCAGAAAAGAAAGATTCAAATGCTTCTCCACACCCAAAGACTTAAAATGCAGCAAAGAAGATTTAGATCAGGCAGACATCAAGGGAAGCTTTCTGATGGTAAGAATAGTTAAGGACTGGGAGGATTGTCCGTGGAGGTTGTGGAATCTCCATCTTGCCAGCTTTTAAAAAGCAGATTGATGCAAATAAAAGTAGAGACAAAGATAAAAGATTACTTTTAAAATGTGTCCTTTGGTCTTTCATATCACTGTGATTCAAATGCAGAATGAGAGCCATATTGCTCTATCAACCTCATGGGGGCTTTCCTAGGATATTAATGAGTATTTATAAGACACTGAGTGCTGCACAGATACATACTCTAGTGTAATAGATAAATCACAATCCTCATGTCCAACAGGGAGAGGGGGAAAAGAGCAATCAATGCTGCGTTCTTTCTAGTTTCACTGTCATGGGTAATTGATTTGAAAATGTTGCACGTTCTAAGTGGAAACTGAGGCAGGGGACATAACGTGCCCAAAGTCACATGGCAAATCATTGGCAGAGCTGGAGCAGACCCCATATATTTCGTGGTCACTGAACCACAGCAGCAAATGCCTGGAGCATCAGAGGCCTTGCATCATGACCCATAATGTGTGTTCTGGCACAGAGACAAGCCATGGTTAGCTGTACAAAGTACTGTTGTCCTCTCTGGTCTCTGAGTAAGAACATGCTGACAGCCATCATCTTATGCTCTTAGAAATTTTAGGACAGCAAGTACCATTACAAGACCTTGCTGTCCTAAAATTTCTAAGAAATTCAGGCATATTCTTCAAACTTTACACTTCTACAAGGTAGCCAGATAGGTAGTCAGATTGATACGACTTTATTATGACTTTTCACTGTGTGTCAGTGGGTTTCCCCTGAAGAAATGACTAATAACATCAGTCTGCATTTCCCCAGTTTTCAGCCAAATCACAAGGGCTTGGAGCAATATACATTCACCAGAGCAGTAATTAGAAGGACCCTTGGTTATCCTGGAAATGAGATTCAGATGGCAGAGATAAAACTGGTAGATGCTAAAACACAGACCCCCCTCTCTAAAGTTCTGGGAGATGAAATGGCCCTGCTGTATATCACATCTCACTGCAGTAAATTGTGGCTGATGAAGTATCGGACATGGGAACTCTGAACTACCAAGGTGCCTCTAAATGAGCTCCGGACCTCAGAAAGCCGAGCCCCCTCTTGCATGAAGGGTAGGCAAGGAAAATGCATGCAAGCCTTTGTTCTGCCTCTTGGTGCGGAGAAAACATGCTCTCCACAGTCTGTGAGGAGCATGGCTCCATCCTGCAGGGTGCTGGAGGCTCCCAAGTGCTCTGCCCCTTCCCCTGCACAGCTGGGTTTGATTAGGAGGGCAGCACTCTCGCTGCCTTGACAACTAGCAGCACAGCTCTGCTTTTCAGGCATGGTAAGTGCTTGCAAAGTGATGGCCCCTCAAGGAGAAGGGACATTTCCAGTACAGAAGCTGAAGTTTTCCTTGTGACAGCAGGAGATGCTGTCGAGTCCTCATTTGCTGGATTTACTGGCTTCCATGCAGGCATGCTGCCGGGAGACCGCTTGCTGTTTGATGGGGGCCTGAAGTTTAAAGCTGCTTCCAGAGTTTTGTTGAGACAGACAGAATTCTGTCAACAGCACACCAGACAGAGAATCGTTAATAAGAACACACTTTGGGATGCTGCTGTGTGCATGCTCTCTTCCTGGTGGTTGCAGTTCTAAACTAATTAATTTCTGTGATCTGAACCATTCTCTTTTATTAGTAGTACCAGCATGTGAAGTGCTGCATAGTTATAGATGATGTGCTCTCTCTGGGGATCCTATCAGCATGCCATTGTAGGTCTTCACAACATGGAGAGAAATGTCTCCTATGCTTCCTCAGCAATGTTAAATTTTTTTTCAGGTTGTTATTTATTTCCCTTGAACTCATTCAGCTTTCTCCCTCCTCGTGAGCTCTGTGTTTGCTCCTTATGGGTTTCAGGGGCTGTTCAGCTCTGTCCTTGACTCTGACTGCTCAGAGTGACCTTTCTGATAATTCTTCTTCCCTCCCTGGGGCTGAGGTTTGTGGGTAAGGCAAACTCACAGTTTCCTTGGATAATCTGACTTCATTATTTTCATTGTCAGGGGAGTGTGAGGTTCTTCTGCTCCTTGCTGCAGAGCCTTCAGGATGAGTGATACATGGGTTTCTCCTATCTCATGACAGATCATCTTGACAAGGCTCCTCTTTTCTCTTCATCACAAAAACACAAATACACACCCACACACGGTCCTGCTCTGTGCATGGGCCCTTACCAGCTGCACTGCAAGGTCTTGTGGGATTCTCAGCTCTTTTCTTGCAGCTCAGGTAGGAATGTGTCCACCAAGGTTCCCAAAAACACCTCTCCATGCATCTTCAAAGTGTCCTGGTTTGCAGAAGCTCTAAGGACAATTAGTCAGTAATCACTGGCCTCTTTTGGAAACCTAATATAGGGCATAGCTGCTGCTTCCAGAGAGTGCTCCACTAATCATTTTTGTCATCTCATTCTTGGTTCATTTTACTCCCAGTTCACCTCTTTCCTTTTTCTTTTATTTTTTTTTCCAGAAATGCACAAAACTCCATGTTCCACGTGCCCTTGGGTGGCAGCTGAAGTCTGTTTTTCACTGAACACAGAGCAGTTGCTTGGCTGCAGGAGACACAGTTTCAAAATCAGAATTTGCAATCCCCGATATCACCAGGACCTTCTTGTTTTCCAGCAAGCCCTGATGTAGATTTTTGCTGTTGCACTTGGAGTCTATCTACTTCTGCTTTGTTTAGCACTGGAACACAAACACCTCTGAATCAGGACCTTTTCAACACTGCTGGAGTGAAAGCTTAGCGCTGTTGGCCAGTTCTGGCCCCCACACCTGGAGCACATCTGCCTCACATATCTCCTAGCCTTTGTACTGCCTTCCATTGGCATTTGAAATTTTTTTTCTGTATTTCACTTGTTCTTTTCAACAACATTCATCTCTGTCATAACAGACTGCTATATTCTGAGTATAGATTTATCTGTGCAGATCCCATTCCAAATAACTATCTAAATAAAACGTAATATTTCTTCTCCACAGCCATGTCATTTGTTTTTTGCCTAGAAGCCTGAACATTTATTGATGAATCCATATTTGTACTACAGCAGTCTCTCTAATAATTTCTTTAGTCATGTTCTGTGTGGTTTGTAATAGTGCATGAAAGTGGAAAGGGAAGTTATGCAAATATCAATAATAATTACATTCTCTGTATGCAGATTTCCTCAATATTTCTTGAAATTCATCTTCTAAATTACTTTTGCACAATTTAAGCAAATGTAAACATGCATTTTAATAATTGTGGGACCATTTAGAGTGCAATCTCTACTCAGTTAATCCTCGCAATTAAGGAAGTACTGTAAATAAATATAATGTATATACCTAGAAATATGGTTGCCTTGATATTTACATATATTACAAGATAGTAGGTTGCTCTTCTAATTCAAAGTGACAGTTTCATTGTTAGGGTAGATTTAACTGTGTTAATAAAGTGCAATATTTCCATAATTGATTTGAGAGAAGTTTCCAGAACTAAAACCTAACACTCTTGAATATGCAGAGCTCTTTAGTCGTTGATGTTTATCTGATGTCATCATGTATTTTATATAACAATAACAATAATAATAATGCAGTCCTAGATTTCCACCATTAAAAGCAGTATCTCACCAGAGACTCTGCATTCAAGAGAGAACTCTTTTATGAATGGCAGTTCCTCATCCTGTTACTGGTTTTACAGAGGCTTCTGATAGTCTTTGTTGCTCCAAATTTGACCAAAGTGTCTTCCAATAGTCTGAAGTCAGTAGCACAACCAGCAGGTGGTGTTTGATATCCTAACAATGCTCTGGAGTTAAAATTCTGTCTGTCCATGGAGCCACCTCTCCCAGTCCTTCAGCCCTTGCTATGGTTAATCAACACAACAAGGCATTTTTTCTGCTCTTCCCTCCCCAGGGTTTTAAAGGATCACAGCTCTCAGAGAACATCTGAGGTGCATCATGCTCCTTCAAGCCATCTGAGGGTAGTGCTGGGGCTCCCTTGTTCCAAGATGTGGGAGCTTGGTGTCTTTAAACTGACTCTCAGCTGCTGCAGGGATCTTCTGCTCTGCATGTGACGTCTTTGGAAGCAAATGAAACAACAGGCTGAAGACAAGCCTCTTAAGGGCTGTTGACACATCATCTGTTTCACTGAGATCCAAACAGTCCTCAGCAGGATGCAACAACAAAACTCAGCCCGCCAAACCAGGATGCTTTCGTATACGAGTTGATCCAGAAGGAGGGAGAGAAAAGATGGATCTCACCCACCTTGGCTTCCTCCCAAAGCAGCCCTACTGGGGATGTACCTATAAATCAACCACAAAGCCATCTCCAGAAGGGGTCAATCCTTATTGTAAAACAGCATTTGCACAGAGCTGTAAATTTAAAATGCATTTTACAGAAATAGACTGGCGAGTTCTTTTCCCCAAAAGAGCTGACAGCTGTCTGTACCCCATCGAGCTACGGGGACCCTTTTAAAAGCAGTTGCTTACTCAGAAACAAGAAGCTGCCTGTAGCTAGCATCCAATAAATCACCACTTTCAACTTGGGTTGCACATTCTCAGATGTGTAATCAGAACACAGATTCATAGATTTTGAGGCCAGAAGGGACTGCTCTGATCATCCAGTCTGACTTCCTGCATAACACAGGTCAGAGAACACCACCCAGCAACTCCTGCTGCAGAGGGAATTGTTGTGGCCCTCTTTTTCAGATGCCACTGTTGCAGTGGCTGTCAACCAGTGAAACGTGCTTATCCCAAACAGAGCACATCACCTTGTTCTGGAAGCCTTCCAAGACAGCGAGCCAGGCTCAGGTTATATTTGTTTATAAGGAGAAGAAAGAAAGGAAATGATCCCCCTGGAGAAAATCCGATGCTGCCCACCACCTTGTGGGGAATATAGTGCTGTTGACGAGAATAACAAATAGCACATGGCTGGTTTGGTATACCCCTGGTAGTTCTAGCACTTCACTGAGACCAGAGAAAAACAGAGAAAAATAAAACCTCTGTTACAGAAAACAGGGATACACGCCATAAGTACTCCCAGGGGACAAGAGATTTTGTACACCCCATTTTATAGAGAGAGGGAAAGTTTGTAGGAAGAGGCAGTACCTTTTATTAGACCACCTGATAGATTTGGGGGATAAAAAAGGGAAAGGTATCAGACATGCAAGCCCTTCTTGACATCTGAAATATAATTTTATTGATACTGGCCTTAGGATATCTCAAAGGGCAGTGGAGTTTTTTTACCTCATTTCTTACAGAAGAAAACTTGTGTGCTGTCTATATGTCAGCCCCACCTAATTGCTTTTGAATCAGTCAATCGATTTCAATCACGTTGTCAGGGGGAGGGGTAAAGGTTTTGCAGATATTACATTCTCTCATGTTTAAAGAAAATAGGTCACAAGGCAAAAGACATACCCCGATGCGTGCCCCTACAAGGAAAAATTGCAGGTTGATCATAAGACAATCCACATGGATGAGAAAAATAGGAAAGCAGTTTTCATCAGTTTTGCAGAGTGCGGCACTATTTGTTTTAAAAATTCAGATTCCTTCCAAAGGGTCTCAAAAAATAACTCAGGTGTTAAACCCACCTTCTTTGAGCCCATCTTAGTCACCTTTCCCAGCTCACTGTCAAAACTGGCAAAGTTTGCTGGTTTTTGTACAGTAATTGTGAGCACTTTTTTCCCTTAACCTGTATTGCAACTATGATAGCTCATGGCTGTGGTTACTGAGAGCCCCAGACAAATTCCCTTCTCCAAACATCTCACTGCTCACGGGTGAGCTTTGCACTGGAGCACAGATAGGAGCTATGAATCAACATCTGTGCTGTTGCATAAGACGTGGCAATGGCAATCTCTATCTCACGAGACCCTTGCTGTTTACTGAGGAATGGGTTGAGATCTAGGTCTGGAGTTCCCTTGGGTAACAATCTGCAACTGGGGAAGCTCCTCAGGCTGTGATTTGCTCTGAAAGACCTTTTTTTTTTCACTCTGTCAGCCAAACCTTGACGAGAAGAGAAAAACAGCACAAAAGGTGTTGAAGAGACAGAAGGTGTCAGAAAACAGTGATCTGACAGCTCTTGCCTTGTGGGCAACTGTGCTGACACAGGGCTTTCTTCTCTTATCAAGGTGTTTTGTAGTTTTGTCTCATTCTGTGTGTCCAGTAGCCTTCCCTACTTAACTCCTCTAAAGGCTGATTAAAATGCAACCTCGTTCCACTCCTCCTGTGTCTCCTTTTCCGACTCCCATCCCTCTCTCCTCATACAGTCTGGGATTTCCTATGGCTCTTAACAATTTTCACTGCAGGGCTGCCCCCAGCTCTGGTGTCCTTCCTGGTGGAAACGATGACCTCACACTCACAGCTCCAGGTTGGGAATCACAAAAACCCTTTTCCACTCCCTGCAAAGCACAGGGAGGAGCTCAAGGTGATACCACAAATCCTGGGGCAGCACCAGAGCAAGGGCAGCACCTGGGGACACGTGTGGAGCTCTGAGTGGAGCTTAAGGAGTGAGACCTGAGGAATAGCTTTGGTGATGCTTTCTGAAGTGCTGCTGTTGCATGTTCCTCCTCCGCAGTCATTGAAACTGGAGCTTCCCCCCACCTCCCCGCAGTCTGACTTCCTCTATATTTAGCTACCCTACCTACTTACTTAACAAGGAACAATAATCTCTCATTTATTAAAATTCAGGCATGTTGGACACAAGGAAACACATAGTGCCATTAGTCCTTGAAAAGGCAATGCAGTCTCCCAGGGTTCTTTTGCAAAAGCATCTCACAACACAAGTCTTGCCTTTAGCAAGGTCTCCAATGGTGTTGCAGGTGCAAACTTCTGCATTTGACCCATCAGAAGGCAGGAGCCTGAAGAGATCATCCAGATTATCAGCTCCACAGGAAGACAAATTAATACATATAACCAGTACCCAACGACCAATACACAGCTCTCAGACATGCATGTTAAAACAATCATCTAATTAGGAAATGGATTTTCTGTCTCATGCACACTCAGGCACTTCAAAGTGCAGTAATAAAATGTTAGCAGCTAAAGAACCTGCAAGACTTATTTCAGCAAGCATTTTTTAAAACAGAACCTGTATTATAATCAAAAGAAGTGATACACTTATTTGATCTATTTTAAGAACCAAGCCAGCTCAAGGTCAATTGCTGATCAAGAACAATGGAGGAAAACTAGGTGAGATAATTTTAAAGACGTTTGAATTAAGACACGGATCCAACCTGTTTGAAAGGTAATTTATAAGAAATTATCTCAATTTACATAATTCAAGTGTTTTTTACCCTGGTACCTCAAAGAGGTTCATCTACATATGAATTAGAAGATATTGTTACCAATGATTTCTCCCTGAAACTCCCCAAATCAGAACTCACACATGGAAAACATGTGCTGTGGAAGAATGATCTAGCAGATAGGAAACTTCTGCTTCCAAGGCAGTAGCTTAGTGTTTCAGGCAGCGCAGTCTCCAAAATGGCACTGGTTATCCCAAGCAGCAACTGAAATTCCTTTAGAGACGAATTAGGGCAGCCCAACACATTCTGGACTAGCTGAGCTCCTCTGGTTAATAACCAAAAGCCACCTGCAGAACCTCAGTAAGTACCCTTTTGTCCTCCTTTAACAAGCACACTCTCTCACATATAGAATAGCAAGTTTCGCTGAAGACAGCCACAGCTGTCTTCCCTTTCCCTGCAAATGAAAGGGTCTGCACTCCTGCTACAAAATGGTTATCAAATGCAGTGTCAAAGCAAGTGTTTCCCCTCCATTGTAAGAGGCAAGCTGAATACTTTCAGCACAGCTTTCAGTGTCTTCAGACCCAACTGCAGCTGCACACACTCCAAACATTCTGCTGGCGGCTTCCTGTTTGCATTCCTGGGCTGGGGAGAAGGAGGACATTTCTTTCCAAGTCTGCTGCCTGCTCCTGGTTTTCCAGCTCTCTCTGCCTTTTCTGCTTCTCTCTTTGTTCTTCCTTTAGGAAATCTTTGAGATTCATGAGCATAACAAGAATCCCTTCCCTCTGAACTGTGCTCTTAAATTGGCTGGTTGTTTCAGAAAGGGGCAGGGGGCGAGGGGGGTGAAGGGGGAGGGGAACCCCAACAAAAAACCCAGCCACTGTGGCCGTGACAGTCTTCATTTACACTCACAGCACTCTGGTGCTGGAGTGAACCCTCTGCGAGCGTGTGTGTATCTTGCACTGAAACCAGCAAGGCCAATCCTGTCCCAAGGGTACAGATGCCAACAAAGGCAGGGTTTGCATTCACCACTGCCGAGCCCACTCTTTCTGGGGCTTTATGCCCTCACCCCGCCATTCAGGAGACCACACTCTGCCCTCCAGGAGGGCTCACTGGGAGTCAGACACGCACATCTGAGGTCCAAATTAATGTCTGAATCAGTGCATGTGAATCAAGGATGCGGTATTGGGACTGACAGGCCCTGACCATCATTTCAACTCTCACTGCAGCTATGAATACTGATGCTTCTTCCTTGTCGTAATTTTCCTTGCCCATTTCTGCAACCAGGAGGGAGCATCTCCTTTTCTCCTATCTCTTGTTCTTTCCTATTCAGGGATTCCTTTTTTTTTTGCTGCATCTCCACTGGCATTACTGTTCAATGTTTAAAGCTTGTATCTGCTTTAAAATGAGAAAAGAACTTCAATCATTTTGTGAAAAGCTCAAGTTTCATGTTTGCCAATGATGTTGCAGGCAGATCTCAACCTGTGGGTTAATGTTTCTTTTATACAGTGAAGACACCTGATTTCTGTCAGTCCTTGGCTTAAAAATGCTCCGTCAGCCACAGCTTCCTAAACAACCATATCAAATAGACAGAGAAAAGCAACCAAAATGGTAATCAGATTCCACTGAAGAGACACCAGCACAACACCTGCTGTCCCTGTCCTGCTTGCAGGAAAAGGACTTCTGCTGTGCAAAGAACTCTCTGGAGTATGTGGGGCAGATAGAATTACAGCAACTAGAGGATTTTGTTTCAGCTGATGCTTGGGAAAAGGTTTGACCCAGAGAAGCTCTTTCAGAAGGTGTGGAGGCTGGGGGTGAAGGCTGACTTGTATGGCTCTGGTTGCATTGCAGGCTTACACTTCAACAACATAAGTGGTGGTATCTGACTACCACATAAATGGGTGTGCAAGTTCTCAGAGGTGGTCCTGCATGCAGAGGAACACGAGCACACAGACTCTGACAGCTCCAAATGCTCTCTGTTGCTGGTCTATAACAGAAGTTGTTGTGTCCTGTGCACCTTGGGAAAACGAGGGGAAAATAACATATTTGTGTAACTGCTAGCAGGCTTTGCCAAAGCAGCTGCCATAGGCTCCATGTCAAAGCACCAGGGGAGCGCCTAATCCCCTTAGAAATTCAAAGGCATGTGAAACATTCTGTCATTACACTGTCTCTCTTCTACTCATCTCGCACTCTTTGACTCTTCTGCATCCAGTTCCAGCTTCAGACAACAGGAGCGTAGTTCAGTGGCAGCGTGATAAAATCACATTGTCTCCAAAAAAAAAGAAGAGAAAGGCTACTGTCAACAACTGGCTTTAATTGGATGGATGGGTCAAAGAGACAGTCTTTTCCCACTGCAGAGGGCTGGGACATGGGGCAAAGGAACACAAGGGAAGTCAGGCAGTCCCTACCCCTACCATGAGCAAGTAATGCTGTACATGCGCCACGTGTTACAAGGGAGGTCAACTGAGAGAGTTGCAGCAAGATCTTCTGACTTTGAAAAGGTGCAGCCAGAACTCCAGGATCTTCATACACTTGTCCAGCCACCACTAGAGTCAGCAGACACACAGGTTTGTGCTGACAGATGCTTCAGTCTGCAGGGTTTTTTGAGACTTCAGTGAATTTGAAATAATGGAGTCCAAGTAAACAACAACAGTCTTTACACACGGGAAAAACAAAATCTTCCATGATGCCAGGCTGACGCAGCATCATCATTTTCTCAAACCTTTGGCAAGACAGATGGCTTCCTCTGATGGAAAGTTTGGCTTGTATTTAGCCGTGTCTTGCTAATCCAGGAGCAATGCTGAACCCCAGGTTTTCACCACCAGCATTGCACGTGGACAGTTTTTGGTGTGCCAGAAGAAAGCTAAACTCAATTCAGTGAGCTGGGAGTAAGGTGCACACTGATCTGCTTCTGTAATCATGGTTCAGAGACAGCAATCTGATTTCCTGATGCTTTTGCATTTTGGAGGCAGTGAAGTGGGGCCCTCTGACAAAAATATCACCCAGTGTGTTTTTATTACCACAAAATCCATGCCTTTGCCACTTGTTCACATACCACTCTTTAATGCAAACCTCATGTCATCCTGCTCTTTTCAGGTCCTGATTAACTCTAAAATGCCCAGATTTACAGAGCCAGTGGAGAAACAGATCCCTTCCAGTCAAGAATGTAGAAGGGGAGGGGAGAGGGGGGGAGAGAGAGGAAGAAAGACCTCAAATTGCTTAAAGCTTGGAACTGATAAAATTAAAAGCAAAAATATGGAAAGAATTGTGCTTTATTTGATGTCTTCTGTGCATACAGATGAAACATCACTTGATATTATAAAGTATGTCATATGAAAAGATATGAAGTACAGAATCAGTCTGTCAGTTCCCTATTGTTCTGGGCAGCCAATGGTGTCAGCAGCAAGTTTTTAAAAATTATTTTTCTACTGTCTGGAGGATGGACAAGCAAGGTTTCTGCTGCCCCTTGTGTTTACTGGGTGAACACTGACAAATGCAGTTGACTTGTATTAATTTAAAATCACTGCTCAATCACAAAACCTCCTAGGAAAGAGTTTGGAGGGCTTTTTTAAGAAACACAGTAATCAGAAGAGTCTTTTCTCAGCTTATTCCAAAGCCACACAAGACAAAGTCTTTTCTTAAACAAAAGATCACAAGACTAAGAATTGAGAAAGTTCATTCCATGGGACTCAAATGAATCACATTTTTACCTTTTTTTATGGCAGCAATCCATAAAAAGAGAAAATTTTTCCCAAAAAATTTGTGCAGACACATCTATTATCGAATGTTTGGCATGATAAAAATCTGGAGGTCTGCCATTAAGTTGCAATAAGTTTAGTAAATAACATTGATAGGATTTGAGCATTAACTCACCAATGGAGAATGCCAGTGCATTCGTAGGATCATCAGTGTAATGGATTCTGGCATTCCCCTCTTACCATCTTTACAAATGTCACTTTCATTCTATTGTAAATTAACCCCAATTTATTCCAAAGCTCCAAAATGCAAGCAACCATCCCCATCTACCTTGTTACTGACTATATTACAGCAGGAAACACGTACAAATAATATCTATACAAATCATTAAAGGTATAAATTGGAAATTTCCTAATGAATTCACAGACTTGATGAGGTGTTACCTTAGACTTTATTTTCTGCCAGTAGGAAAGAGCAACAGAAAGCACAAAGTGTCCCAAGTGAAAGGCAGCAGAGATCCTCAGTTATTGATCTGGTTAACACAACATGTTGGAGCTCAATCTGATGTAAATCAGAAAAGGGCTCTTAATGTGAAAGATGCAAGACCAGTGCACACCACTCATGGATCTGCCCTTAACCCTGCCCACTTAATATTGGAGGATTTTATTGCTTACTAGAGTGTAGTCTCCCATCCCTTTATCAATTATTCATTCTGGACAGCAACCTTCTCCATGCAGTAGCAAGAAAATCTCTAGGTTAGATCTAATTTAGTCTTTTAACCAGTTTACTCCCATATCAAGTATTTAAATTGGCCTCACTGTGCCTTCATACGTTACAGCCATATATCAAAGCAATTTGTGCAAATGCCAGCTGAGCAGCCAGCTACATGTATCATGTATTCTGAGATTACACAGTTCCAAACGCCTTTGTAAAGCAAACCTTTCATGAATAAATCAGGAAATACCCTGATGCATGCTTTATGTAGAGCAAGGTATTCTATTTAGGTCACAGGAAGGTTCTGCCAGGTTTGCTAAAATGAACAAATCCCCAGTGTGTACTCTCACTCCAACACATTTCATAACACAAGCAAACATCTCCCACTCAGTCATGCTGTACATTTGTGACTGCTGATGACCCTGCACTTGCTAAGGATTGGCTTGATCACTTCAAACTCAAAATCACTTGCAAGCCAGAAGGAAAACTTCTCTGGTGGCTGTTTTGTCTCAAGCAAGGATTGACAGTTGTGAAAAGAGTATTTCCGAATGAAAGCCCTGCCTCTTTCCTGCAGGACAGAATCTAGAACATGCACCTTTTCCAGAGGTCTGAGGGAGGAGCAGGCAGCACACAGGTCAGGCAGCACAACACGTGGTGCAAACTTCTCAGTGCAGTCCGTGGTTCTCGTCCAAGGACATGACAGAAGTACAGAATCAGATGAGGATCAGCACACTGAGTGCTGAGTACAACATCAAAACCAGGCTATGCAGTCATCCATTTCCTCTGCCTTGAATTCAAGATGCTATTGTTGGTCTGATCACTCTTCCTGCAGCGGAAATGTCTATGATAAGGTTCCAAGCATAAGGGATTCCAAATTTCCAGACAGGCTGAAATGATAAGTTATCTAGAGCAGAGGAACGAGAAGCTAAATACAAGCTTGCTTTCCCTTTGAAAGGTCTGGCAGGAGACAGGGAAAACAGTAAAAAACACAACAAAAAAAAACCCGAAAAACACAACAAAAAAAAATAAATAAAAAAAACCAAGAAAAGCGTTAGCAAAGTTAAGGGGAAATAAATCACATCCTACAAAAAATACCAAACACAGAAGTTTTGTTTCTTCAAAGACATGGTTTGAGAGTAAGAAAATGGACCCTCATATCATTGAAGGGTTTCCACAGAGCATCAGAGCTTGTTGAAACATTTGCAACCACCAGTGAAACTTGCTTGACTGGATGAGGACAAAGACTGGCTCTCTGCATGACTCTGCTCCCACCTATCTCTCCTACCTCAGCTACTGCCCACTTGGCTTGTGAGGCCACCCAGACACATGTCAACGTGCCACTCCCTTCTTCTGGCTTCACCCTTTGTGACTGTTTCGCTCCCCCTCCTTCCCTTTCCCTCCCTTCCCTCTGCTCTCCACCACACCCCTGATCACACAGCGCTGGCAGCCCACCCAACAATCCCACCCCTTTGCACTGCTGGTGGAGTGAGCAGCAGCAGGGTGGGACTGCAGGGACCCTGAGAGAAGTGAGGTGCTTCTCTGTGCCTCAGTTTCCTCCCTGTAAAGCACAAGTCATCCTCACTGCCTACTTAAAGCACATCAAAGTCTTCTGGTGAAAGAGGCCACTCAGCACCCAAGCGTTACCCCCAGCCCCCTTGGAGAGCTTTGTCCTCTTCAGGTCCCCATCAAGGCTCTCCTCTCCCCCCAGAAAGGATTTTGCTCTTTGGCAAGCAGCTGTCTTATTGAGTCAGTTGACCTGATTATTAGAGTCCAGCCCTGAAAGAAGGTACTGGAGTAACACAGGCTGCTTTGTGTGAGTCCAGTACTCTGCTTTCAGCATGATTTGCCAAAGCTCTCTGGTTGTTTGGAAATTTGTTGGCCTGTCTACGTAAGAAGCATTGAAATAGATTAGTTGCTAAAACAGCACGGTGGCCTGGGGAACATCTCCCTTCCACTAATGGGAAAACTTCAACCAGTGACACTTAGAGCAGAGCATAAATAAGTCCAGGACACTTTCTTAACTGTTCCAGGCTCTTTTTGGATCGCAGTGGAGAACAGTAACAGAAATCTTCTCTCTCCGTGAACCATTAATGTCTATTTCATACTTTTCATGCTTTTCCTTGATGTAAATTCAACCTGTACCAACTCATCTGAACTAAAGAACAAATGAAAGCAAGGGAGAGCAGACATGGTGAAGAAAAAGTAAACCCCGAGGATATTAAGAAAGAGGACTCCAAGGGGGAAGACGTGAAATCTGAGACTGTTAAAAACAAACCAAGACAAAGAGTTTAACAAAATGGATACAATTAGAGGGACAGTGCCAAACTAGCCATAGCTATGATATTAAAATCAGCTTACTTATATCTTTTTTTCCCTCAGAATCAATGGGAGGTTCCTATCCCACTTCAAGACATTTAGTTTTGCACACTGCAAGCAATGAAAGACACACAAATCATGAGGGGAGAAAGAGTTCTTGCAGAATCCTTGTTTTTCTTTTTAATTAACACATTTTAGGATCTTTTTATTTGCCTTTCTCTGCCTCCAGAGCATACCTGGGGAATGTTTCCCAGCCTCACTGTTGCAGAAGGTGCTAAGAACTTGCCTGTTTCAAAATGCAAGCCAATATGCTCAGGTTTCCAGGACGTGGACCTTGACAAGAAACACCAAATATCAGGAGACTCACGATAAAATCACTAGTGCCAACAAAGCTGCACATTAAGATTTTTTAAAATTAATATTACCTCTGGGATTAGCAAGTGGTCCCAAAGCTATGCACACTGAGACTGAAGAACACTCTCAGCACATTAATCTTCTCAGTAATAATTAGCAATCTGTGTTCTGGCGGGGCCTGTAGGTCCTGAGCAGCATTGAGGTCCTGCTGTTCTGGGGCAGGGTGTGCACACAGTGGGGACATCAGGCTGGCTCTCCATAAACGAGGCAGACCAGGAGTCAGGAGGGAAACCAAGGCACACACACAGCTGAACTCCTTCCCAGGGCTCGCACAGCAGGTCTGTGTTCCAGGCTCACGGAGACCAAAAATAAATATATACAGTTCTTCAGGCTGGCTGAGGATTTTAATTACTGTAAAACTAAGCTAAGATAAAAGGAATATAGGCTGAGTGTGTATATTCTTTGCAGATAAGTTGAACGCCAGCTGAGATGAGGAACAGAATTCCCTTGGGAGTAATTTCTCGTTAATTGTACAACTCCGGGCGCTTTCTTGGAAGTCCTTATAAACTGCAGGCTTGACTTGTTGCAGGAGGGCCACACCTTCTTCTGAAGCACCAAGAGCTGCTGCAGCTGCAACAAGGGGGTATTGTCTATCCCTTGGCACTCCATAAAGATGTCAAAATGCCAGTGGGAAGCTGTGTGGTGCAAGATCTCTTTGCTGCAGCAAGATGTGAGCTGTGCTCGGCTAGCAGGCCCAAGTAGCAGTGCTTCAGATCCTTCTCTTATTTCACACAGATGTAATCCCCCTTTTGTTGTCCTGCCTGTGACCTGCATGAGAGTGGGTGAAGGCTGTGCAGATGATGCCAATCAAGGAATAGTTGAATAATACGTCAACAGATGATGCCGCACACATTTTAAGTAAGTATATCTCTGAATGTTTAAATAGCACGTGGTCTCACATTCACACAGAGTACACCTTTTTAGCAGGGCTGATAACACAGTCCCTTTTCCTAAGAGAAGATAAATTTCAGTGTATTTGAAAACACTGTTCTGCACTTCATTAATATTCACTCCCACTCAAACTTTTGGAAAAATTGGATGGGACCAATCATTCCTACACAATTCTGCCAGGCATTTAAGGAACTGTTGAGAATTGCCTCTTTCAAGTTTTTAGAGTCATTGCAAAGATACCTTCTGCCTACAGCTCACCTGTGTCAGCCAGGCTGCTTATTTGCACTGTGCATCCCTAGCTGCGCACTTCCAGTCCAACAGCAGAAGTGAGAATCTCTCCTTGTTCCCAAGCACTCATCCTGAGCAACTCCACCAGAAAAGTCACCCTCCCTGGCCTGACTGGACAGAAATATGTGAAGGGTACCCCAGATGGGAGTCATTCCATGTTGATATAGTAGCATTCAGCCAACAGTCAAATCTGATTCTTGAAGAGCATAAATCCTCCCCCAGTTGCCCTGAAGTCAGCACTGCTCCAGTTAAGGCTAGTTGAGATCCTTGTCTGTTTTCCAGTGACCTGTCCCTCACGTGCACTGTACTGCTGTGGCCCAGGCTGCTGTGGAAGGTGGGCGAGCCACAGGATGGTGCCTTGCTTCATCTTGCACAAGAAAGCAGCAGGTGTGGGCATCCTTGTCCCACAGCAAGGCCAAAGCAAACGTCAGTGCAAAGTGGACAACAAACTGCTAACTTGCATGGCCAGACCTTTAGCAAATGTAAAAATTCTCCACCAGCTTCTGTGGAGCTATTCTGATTCACATCAGTCAAGGGCATGAGACATAAAACCCCTCCTGCTTTGTACACCTTATTACTACCAGGTCCAAATTCAGATTAAACCAGGATAACCAGGACCTTTCGTGGTCCAAATCCATACCACTACATTTGAAAAAAGACTTTGTCACCTGGTCTTTCTGAAAGAAATGTCGATGATAAAGTGTCTTACCCTCTGCATGGTTTGACATCCAGGGTCGGGAGCAAAATGTTTTTAACAGGCACCCTCTGCAGAGTGAAGAGGGAGAGATGCAAACAAAACAACTCACTGCAGAGCACAAACAAGCAGAAGTACCTTCCATGTGTTTTTATGCTTTTTAAAAAGCCACTTGTCCTAAAAGACATGCCCATTCTCCTTTAATACACACACAAACTACTTATTTTTACAAAACTGCTGGGTGTCAAGTGGGTAGAAAAGTTATGACTTTGCCTTATATATATTTGTCTTTTGACTACTGTAGTGAGGCACAGAGTCTGGAACTGCAGTCCTTGCACCTGCTCTCTCCTATCAGCGAGGTTGGGTGGCACCCTATTTATAAATGGGATATTTAATAATTGCAAATGTTACTGTTAGAGAAGCACAAGGATGCTGTAGGAATGGCACACAAGAAGCTTTCTCAGCATCCTTGGGAGCTGCTGCCTGTGAAGGACCTCCTTCACTTCGATGTTGGTCTACCACCCAGCATGGACAGGACAGAGCTCCTGAGTGCCACAGAGAGCAAACACCCTTTCCTGCCCCAGAGGCTGGCTCTCTGGAGAGCTGAGGGTTGGTTTTCCATGAGAAAATGCAGTAGCTGGACACAGCCAGGGCTGGACTGGCTCTGTCTGCCCCAGAGTGCATGTGAGTAAATCCTCACACACACTCCTGTGCCTTTCATCTGACACAAAACCACTGGCTCCAGTGGGCACCAGTCAGGCCCAGCACGAGCCAGATGACAGCCTTCCTGCCTTCATTTCTTCCTTCCTTCCTTCATGTGCCACGGGCAGCAGGAGTGAGGAGCAGAGCTCTAAACATCCCTGTGGGGCTCCTGGTGTGCCTTTCTGCTTCAAAACAGGTGATCTAGATGTTTTGGGCAGATTGTTTCACTTCAGGTAGGAATAGCAGGAGAAGGGCTTTCTGGGAATAAAACTGAAACTTTGGCTTGTTCAAACCAGTTCCTCAAATTTTATTTTTCCTTTGGCTGACAGTACCTGCAGTGGAAAGTGTCAAGTACCCCTAACAAGCGATTAAGATGGGCAATCCTGAACTCCACAAACAGGCTGCCTAACAAGTCTTTCCCATCAACACAGACTACAGAATCAGCATTCAAATGACCAGGAAAGCTGAATCTATTGACATCTGGCTCCTGTTTCAGCACATTAATTATCCTCTTGGGTTCTCCCATCTTCATCTGCTTCCACACAGATGCCATCTCATCATTTATCTGCTCCAACATTTTCTCCCCGCTCTGAACAACTGAACTCTTTTCTTCTTGCATGACATTCCTGCTCCAGCAGATGCATTAACACTGCCAAACAACCCTACCCTATCACTGTCTGTATCAGCAATGTCTTGAGTGTGCACCAAGCTGATAATGAAGAATACGCTTTTTTGTTAACACATGGGTTTCAGGGCACAGCTGCAACACGGTAGGCTCTATCCAAAATGATAAAGGAATCACTAAGAAAGAATGCCCATCATCAGCAGCTTCAAAAGAACAATGGGACATAGCTTACCCCGTTGGCTCCTTGTGGTTTCAGGACAGACAGAGGCTGCAGGAAGATTTGCAAACGCACCATGTCCCCAGTGATGGGTTCAAACACAGCAGGGCTTAACAGAGCATCTGACATTCACCAAGAGAGAGAGAAAGAAACCAGAGGCTGTGCATGGAAATAACCTGAGAAATCACAAGAAAGCAGGTGAGGCAGGATGGACCATTAGATGTGGGAATGAAATATAAATTAGGATCCCTGGTATCCTGTGCTGTCTGACCTGTCCTGGCCCCGCTGTCTTGTTAGAGCAGGGAGATGCACCTCACTCCAAAAAGCAAGTTGCTGTGCATTTCAGAGTGTTGTTGCTGTGACTTTGGGAACCTAAGTGATATCTCCTCCAATGGGAGGCTTATTTGGATTTTGACAGAACAGGGATAATGACTGGAGTATTTTCTGGAGCTCAGGCATTCAAGTTAAGTTGCTTGTGCCAACAAGTTCTCTACACCTCAGGATCAATAAGCCTAGTGAAATTCCTGGGCTTGGCAAGAGCTCCATTATAATTGCAAAACCAACAGCTTTCATCAATAAATCAACCTAACAAGTAACATGTCCAAGACATCCCATCAAGGGTGCTTCTGATGATGCAGCAAGCTGTTTTCTTCAGTGCACAGCTATTGAGCACATGACATAACTCTACTGTTACATTGCATTAGCCATGTCCAACTCTCTTGGACACTGCAATATGCAGAATTCACAAGTGCTTAAGCAGTCACAAGTGGTGCATTATTTCTCTTTATCATATTCACAAGATTTTGTATTTTTACCACCCCGTAGCAGCTTTGCAGTGAAAAATTGTTAGCCACAGACTTCTTACTCTTTGTAGTGGCTAACAATGGGTGAAACATTGACATAGGTCTCTCAATCCCAAATTCAGAATTAAGGTGAATTCTGGAAAATGCCTTTCAAGAGAATCAACAAAGAAAAGCTTCAACCTGTGGACACCAACTTTCTGTATACCAGCATGATCAAGGGAACAGAACTCCTCCAGCCTGAATCATTACTGATGTTTCAGTCAGGCAGCTGAGCATACAGATTTTATAATCATAAAATATCCTCTTCTCTTATTGCTGTATTACCTACAGCTTTGATGGGGAATGTTTAGCCGGTTATTTTACACCACATTTTTATGATGTTGATTCACACAGTCAAGTTTGAAAAAGAAAGGTAACTAATAACTGAGTTAGCATCAGGCTTGTATTATAAGTGGGAGAACATTCAGTTAGAGTGATTTTCAGAACTTCTGTTCATCAGTAGCTATGCATCAAAGTCTGCTTAATCTTCTTCTGCTGCTTTGGATATTGCTCTTCTGGGGAGCTATTTTTTAGCCCACACTTGGCCAAAAGTGTGACCATAGCAGGTATTCAGTGCAACATTCTTGCCATTTAGGTCTGGAAAGCCGTAAACCACTATACAAGCGTCTGAAAGGAAGGCACTGGAGGAAATCTTTCCATTTCTATGAAAAAATGTATCTGCTGCTCCCTTTCATCTATAATGTCTTTGCTGAAGAAAGCTCACTTTAACCGCTACACCTGATTTTTCCAGTGAGAAATTCTGGAGCAGTCAACTCTTATCCTTAGGGGAAGAGGATCAGGTTGGAGAACGTTTAAACAGATGGAAAATGAGAGGCCTGATGTGAGAACTGCTGAGGGGGTAGGCCAACGTCATTGTGCGGCCATCCATGATTATCTCTGAAAGGCTGTGGAGACCAGGATAAATTCCTGAGGATTGCAAGAAAGCCAATGTCTCATCATTCCTGTCTTCAAGAAGGGCAGGAAGGAGGACACATGGAATGGCAGATGACACAGCCTCAGCTCAAACTCTGGGAAAGCAACAGAGAAACTTCTGGAAACTGCTTCCAAACACACTAAGGACAAGAAGGAGATCATGAGCAGGCAGCAAGGACTTGTAATGCCTGACCACCATGAAAAGAAATTACTGGCTCAGCACATGAAGGGAGAGCAGTGGATGTTTTTTATCCTGACTTTTACAAGACTTCCAGCACTACCTCCCATAACATCATCATGGACAAACTCATGAAGTACAGGCTAGAAAAGTGGCCAATGAGGTGGACTGAATGCTGGCTGAGCTTTGGGGCTGAGAGGGCTTTGGTCAATGGCACAAAATCCAGCTGGAGACCAGCCGCAAGTAGTTTACGCTGCAGCCAATACTGCAAAACATCTTAATAACCCGGATGGTGGGACTGAGGGGTCTCTCATCCTGCTCACAAAGGATACTAAACTGAGAAGTGGATGACAGACCAGGTGGGTGAGCTGACACTCAGGGGAACCTCAACAGGCGGGAGGAAAGGGCTGCCAGGGATACCACCACATTCAGTAAACGGAAGAAGCAATTCCTCCTCTTGGGCAGGAATGGTCTCTTTGCATGCCCAGGGCCAGCTGGCTGACAAGCAGCTTGGCAGAGAAGGATTTGGAAGCTCTGGTGGTTGCCAAGCTGACTGTGGGCCAGAAATGTGCTTGTGTGGCAAAGATGGCCAGTGGGATCCCGAGCTGCTTTAGCTAGCAGTTCGAGGGAGGGGATCCTTTCCCTCTACTCAACCCAAGGGATACACATCTGGAGTGCTGGGCTCCTCAGTGCAAGATATTGATTTAGTGGAGCAAGTCTGGTGGTGGGTTCCACCTGCCAAGAAAAACACACACGTGCTGAAGGGAGTCCAGCACTGGAAATTACAACACTGGAGCATCTGTCAGTGTGGGGAGAGGCTGAGAGGGCTGTAACTGTTTAGCCTGCAGAAGAGAAAGTCAGTGGGGGTATTATAAATGTGCATAAATCACTGGCCAGAGTCTGTAAAGAAGACAGAGCTAGCCCATTCTCATGGCCCCTCAGGAAAGGGCAAGGGGCAACAGACACAAATTGAAACACAGGAAATTCCATTCAGATGTCATAAAAAAATTTTTACTGCAAGAGTGGTGGAACACTGGAGCAGGTTGCCCAGAGAGTCTTCTTCCCTGGAAACATTCCAGACTGAGCTGGAGAAGTCCTAAGACACCTTCTCTGCTCAGCCCTGCTTTGAGGAGGGGGTTGGCTGAACAGTGTCCACAGATCCTTCAAATCCAACCACCCTGTGATCCTGTGGTTCTGATTCTTTGCTAGACTCTTCTTCCCTACCTGGTTTCAAAGATTGATCTCATTATTTCCGTAGCTTGATTATGCAACAAAAGGAAATTAGATATATTGCCAAAGGTCTCAAAGGCTCAGCACTAAGATGGAGAAAGTGGAAAGGGATGACCTTGCTTTTAAGATATATTATTTCATGCATCTTACCACACAATTAAATGTTACCATAAACATGATGGATGCTGGATACCAGCAGCTGTTCTACTCTGCAAAATGCTCAGTGCTGCGAATCCATCCCAATGCAGTTCAACTTTGAGTGTCTCCTTATGGACTTCTGAATAATTGCAACGTCACATCATCTGCAGTCACCACCACAGGTTCCAAAGCTGTTCCAGTGTGTGTCATACCCATCATGCCTCCCTAATCTGAGATGTCTGCCCAAGACTCAGATGCTTGCCCGCTGTGCAGCCAGGTTATCAGAAAAAGGCATTTCTGCATTTGAGTATTCTTGGAGCTCACTTCTGTCATAGCCCAAAGGAGACTCCTGAGAGAAAACTCTCATTCCTATAGCCCCAGCTAACCTGAGAATGAGGGATGGGGCCTCTCATGAGTCCAACAGTGACAAAGAGTCATTGAGTCAAAGGCTGTTCTCTGCATTCACATCTGTCAGTAAAACTTTTCCAAAGCTATCAGTGCTGGTGATGTTTAAGCAATATGGGCCTGTCTTTTTGCCATTAAGATGCCTAATCCTTGAATATTCAGTGGCTGACAAATAGGTGCCTCTACCATTGTACATGCCCATGTGGCCCTTGTTAACCTCAGCAATATCTGGAGGGTGTTCAAGATGGGGAACATACACCCTTTTTTAGAAAAAAATCTTTACAGGTGAAATAAAATGTAAAACTAGCCATGCAACAGCTGTTCAAAAACCTCCACGTGACTTCACGTTACCCTGTTTGAGATTGCTCCCTTTTTTGTGTTTGTTTTTGTTCCATTTAAATGTTTCTTTTGCCTTCACATATGGACATCCAGATTGCTGAAGATTTATTGAGCTCATCTACCATTATTCTTCCAACAGAAGCCCATTTATTTTGCAGTACATCTGAAGCTGCTTCCATATATTGATTAGCTACGAGGCAGCATCACACATGCAGATATGAAAAAAGCTCACTTGTCTTCAGGTAGCTGTTGTTTTCTTCTGGATTTAGAGACAATGAAAGAACTCAGAGTCTAAAAACACTGATTTGAATTATCCAGCTACCCTCCCATAAGTGCTGCCTGCAGTTTTTACAGCGAAATGCCCAGATTCATTTTGCTTTGGACGTGTTGTGATCACGTGGAGGTCACAGCGTTTTTCAAAAGAAAGCAGTTACTTTGCAGTATCTACAGTCTATTTTTGGAAGTATTCAGTGGCACAGTGCATCAATGCCTGCTTGCCCTGAATAGCTACAAAGCATTGTATGGGAAGCATGCTTCACACAGAAATGGAGCATCCAGATCACCTATTACAAACTCTGAAGTGCTACTACAAGGAATAGATTGTAGTGGGAATGAAATTGATTATTCTTGGTTGGATTTGTTGCTATAATTGTAGTCTTGAGGTTGAGAAATCAGCGTCTTTCATCAGTAGCTCAGCACTCCCTTGTCCTACGTTTTAGAAGGTTACTCTGGAAACTGACTGGATGAAGCATAGGCTGTGTCACCTATATATGTGCATATATATTTAGTTATTTTGAGTTGGAACAGTCAAATCAGCAAAGGTAACATCCCAAGTGGGTGCAAAGTCTAGCATGGGAATGCTTTGACAGAAGATCATGTGTCAAAACAGCAGGCATATGGGAAAAGGCAAAAGGTAACTCCCTGGGGACACCCAAGACAGGATTCTCCCTGGTAGGGAAGTCTTTCCTTGTAGGTACAATAACAAATCTTTCCTGGAGCACCTGAGGCACCTGCTCAGCTCATGAGTTGTCTCCTTGGAGTTCAGAGCCAAATGACCCTGGAGGTTTATAACGAAATTTGATCCCTTTGATCCCAGAGCTGTGCATGCAAACTGATGGTACGAGTTTCTGGACAAAGAAATGGCTTGAACCACACTGTTTTGGAAGTCAGTGAGAAGAAAAAAGCTGGAAACTTCTCCATGAACTTGGGTATTCAAGTGGATGATGGTTAGAGACCCCCTGTACCTCCTTGGTTATTTGATGTGAGTCAGGCTCAGGTCCTCCTGTCTATTCCTTCAGATTACCTTCCTTCTTTCCTTCCTTCCTTCCTTGCATTCCTTTCCCACCTTCCAGATTTTTCTCATCAATCTCCTCCTAATGCTGTGTAAAGACCAATTTAGAAATGCAGGAAAGTCAAACTGGCAGATTTGCTCTTCCAGACAGTGGGACCTGTTTTTCTCAGCTGCGCATTTATCCAGGCTGGTTTCCTCTACATGCCATCCACTGTCTTCTGAGACTCTTCTGTGGGTGGAGTGATGGTAACTGCTCTTTTCTACAAGCATTTTCTCCTTCAGCTGGTACTAATTTCACATTTCAGTTTCTTCTGGTTCTTTTAGCATTTTAGGACAAACACATGGATCTGTAGATCTGTGATAAAATCATCTAAAACAGTCCCTTGTAAAAGTAAACTTAATTTTATTTAAGGTTCTGAGAAACATGAAAGCATTACTTGACCTAGAGTTCAGGATGCCCTGTGCTATTGTCAGATATCCAATTAATTTAAATTACATAAAAAAATGTCAAGCAACACAAACCAAGAGGACAAGAGACTGTGTGCTTTTCAGTCAAGCCACTCACTCACCTAATTTCCTCCCTTGTAAAATTAATACTTCTGGATATATTTGCAGTCTCCAAAGAGGAAAGTCTATGTGTTGTTTCTCCAGCTGCTGTGTGTTTCAGCAGCATGTCGTCGAATTGCATGTCCTTTATCTGGCTCCTTTGGGATGTGTAATGTACATCACAATAAGAAGCCAAGGATGATACAAATAATTATAACATGTGATACAAGCCCACTGTTATAAAGTCAATCTCTCAGCAAATTCATCAACTCGACACATGATGTACAGTACCAATTTTATGTAAATGACTTGCCTAATCCTGCTGGGCAAAATTACTCCCTAATGTAAACTCTGTTAAATTCAGTGGAGTTACACCAGGAATTCATTCTTTTGCTTGTAAGATCTGGAGCCACACTTTGTATATCTCGTTCATCTGGAAACCATGGTAATAAGAAAATGAGTGAAATCACTTGATTATGAGATTCAGAGGTATTATGTTCTCCTTTGTTTAAAACAAAAGACTACCTTAAATATTGCACATTATTATAATTTATGAATATGAAGTATTAACTTAGAAAATTATATTGATTTCTAAAACTCTTAAAGGGCAACGAAATTTCTGAAAGAAAATTGACTGGTTTCCACTGACTCTTGCAATCTTTGTATCAAGACTTAACAGAGGTTTAATAATTAGAACATAAAATTCATTGACATTGTAAACTGCTGCAAAACAGACATTCAAATGAGACTGAAACAAGCACGTAAGGCAATTAATGGCTTTTGTTGGGGTTATATGGTAAAAAAAAAAAACACCCAAACAATACCAAACCACCTCCCCCCTTGCAAAAAAAAAAAAAAATCCCTAGACAGTTAAAACCCTGTAACTCACAACTAAATTACTCTAAGGTGGTAAAAAATGTGTCAGTTATCCTGAAGTTTGAAACTATACATAAATAGTGCCACCCAGCTTTTATTTGTACAAATGATTTATTTTTTAAGAAACTATAATGCTGCTATGCATAGAGTCTAAATTATTCTTGGATAAAAAATAATATCTGGGAAGTTTCTGGATACATTCAAGTTTTATACCACAGCCGCATCCAGGATGCTAAACCTGAATGTCCAAGGCTTTGGAGGTGCTGCAGGTTTATGTCACAGAACCCTGAAATACTGGCAGTGGTGCATCCTACAAATACCATGTTTAGGTTTGTGTCGTCAAATCAAAGCCCATTTTCCTTTTACATCATTTGCCAAACTGAGAAAGGACTTATTTTTACTGCAGAAATCTTGTAAAAAAGGAATGTTCTATGAAGTGCCCCCACCTCTTTGATGTTAGATTTCTGTCTATAGGGGGGAAAAAAAGGCCTGAAAACCCAATACAAACCAAAACTATACCAACCAAACCGAACCATACAACTCTTATGTAATTTTGAGCATAATTTTTCCCAATGTGACACTGAAGAACCACTGAAAATTCTGAACTTCTTGTCAGAGAACAGATGCCATTGCTTTGGCTCAGCTCACAGAGGCAAGTGGGATGACCAGAATATTTTCAACAGCTTTCTCAGCCCCTTCCCACTAACCAAACTTAAATGGGAGTTGTTGGGTGATGTTTCAGGAAGTCTCCTCAGCTTGGCTACTGCCTGGTCAACTCCTGCTTTATGTGCAACAGTTTTGTGGCACCCTGCTCTCCACTGCTGAGCCTAATGGAAAGAGTCTAAAGCAATGAACCCTAACGCAATGTTTGTGGGTTCTTTGGAATGGTTATTAATCAAGTTTCAAGGTGGACCACTGCTAGACAAAAGCAGAATCAGGCTGAGTAAAACATGCGTCATGGCTTCTTTCATTTCAAGTAATGTCATTGAAAGAAAACAAAAAAGGCAGACATTACATGCCCAGGTTTGCTCGAAAAAGCCTCCCAAAAGATTTGTACGTTGGAAATGTACCTTTATTTCTTCTTCTTCTTTTTTTTTTTTTTTAATATCTTCTGCCCTCCAGATGGTCTGCTGTGATGACATACACCTGTTCAGCGTCAGCTATTACCCACAGCGACATATGGCAACTCACATATTGCCTGGGCTGAGGGGATCTGGGATTCAGGTCACCTGGGGTCTGTTTTCAAGTGGTGTGGTGGCAGCTGTAGGAAACACGATGACTGACAGAAAATCGCTGCTCATCTCACCAGCAGAAAAATGTGGATGTCTTTAAAAAAGCCCAGCAGCTGTATCTTAACTTCACCATGTAGGTGCAGACAATACAAGGATCAGCCTCTTGAGCAGACAGCACAGTGGAGGTGCAGTGCTGTCACTTTGCATGTTTTCGGTGGTGGGAGTTGCTCAACGGGGAGAAATTTGGCTGTTATGGTAACAAGTCTTGAAAGGTGCTGGCTCAGGAGGGCTGAACTGCCTCACAGCATAATGAAACTGTGGACCTCTGCCCACTGCTAGAACACCTGAGATG